>NC_138500.1:70760919-71384669 GCF_964252035.2 Podarcis erhardii | reverse complement strand
ATTAACTACCAGCCTATAGAGTATTTTGTTTACTTTTTTATTGCAAAAGAGAAAACTATGTATTTGTTGTTGGGCTTTGTGTGAATGATCAGAAAGAGAGCTGAGAACTAAAAATAGATGCATTCACAACCATTCCAAAAGTGCTGTCTTTAAATAGGGAAGAAAGAACACAAAGATAAACAAGACTCTTCCATCATGCATTGTGGATTTGATGATGCCTCTACTTCCTGATACCCCCAGATTTGTTTTGCAATTTCTTTCTGACAATATATAAGCATCTTATCGGAGGGAAACCTGACATATCTTGCACTTTTCATTCATGACATTCTGAATTGGGGGCAGGGAGGTACTCTTCCTAATTCTACACTCACTCATGCTAGCTCTAGTCCTCCTCCATTCTGAAGCCAACTAATTAAAGATTGGTTGAGGGAGTTTCTTTAGATTACAGCAATGTCACTGAATATTATTTCCACGAGAAAGACAGAGGCATGAGTAACTCAGTCATCTTTGTATTATATACAGACACAAGGACACACGTTGCAGAAAGCTGCATGAAGTCATAGATGTAGGTGCTTCATAAGAATGTCTCTGTCTCCTGCAGACTTGAGCATGGGCAAAATTGCCCATGCCTTCAAAATATAGGTGGTGCTTGAGCTATTGAGGAACTAACTCTGGTGGTTTCCAAACACTTCACTGTAAATGAGTGCTTTGGGGAGTGTGTAGCCTTTTGCATCGCACAGTGAGAGTTTGTTATCATCAATAAAGCATTACCCAAAAGCATTTTACCCTGAGGTATATGTGAGTCAGAGAAGCCTGCAGTTGGCTAGGATGCTGGAGCTCATTCAGCAAATTCATGTGAGAGAGAAAAGCAGGTGAATAAAAAGAAATGGCAATCCTGCATTTAACAGGATGTGCAAGAGCCTCTTTGGTGAGGCTCGCTGGATGGGTCAATAGACTCAGTACAAACAAACGAACTAAGAATGATGGGTACACAAGACTGATGGAACTGAACTCATCAGAGATTAGAGAAGAGGTGTTCATTTATAGAAGAAACACTGGGAACACCAAAGGGTAAAAAAACAATTGAAAGTGCAGCCGGGAACAGAAAGCAAACAGAATGCATTTGTATTCAACAAGTGCAACAGATCAAAGCCTCCTGGGTGACGAGAGCAAAATTACAGTACAATCTCATTTTCTAGTTGCCCCAGACATTCCGCTAATAAGATATTTGAGTAAACAGAACTCTTTACTTAGGTTACATTGATATAGAGATATTCAAGTCAACATACAGCCAATTCAAATTACCTGAAGGTGTTTTCTTTTCTGTAATCAATGTTTCTGATATGACGGTGCTCTAGTGGTTAAGAGCGGTAGACTCTTAATCTGGTGAACTGGGTTCCCTTCCCTGCTCCTCCACATGCAGCTGCTGGGCGACCTTGGGCCAGTCACACTCTCAGCCCCACTCACCTCACAGAGTGTTTGTTGTGGTGGAGGAAGGGAAAGGAGATTGTTAGCCACTTTGAGACTCCTTAAGGGGAGTGAACGGTGGAATATCAAGTCCAAACTCCTCCACCTTCTTCTTCTATTCAACATGTTTCTCTGCTGCTAAGGAGTCTCGCAGTCTCTGCCAATTCCTGAAATATGAGTGTCATGTTTGAAAGCTTATCAGCTGCTAACTACCTTAGCCCTATGTATCCAGTTTGCATACATCATGGGCTCTGTTCAGAGTTTCTAGTGAATGTGCAGAGGATGTGGGGGCCAGCCAACAGGCACAGGCTAACCCACCTTGCTCCATGTACCCATTGCACACACTCGGCCCATCAGCCTGGGAGGTCACTGAGTGACCTTGGGGCAAGTCATCTGCATCTCTCAACCTAACATGCCCCAACAAAGTTGTTGTGAAAATCTCCGAGGATAAGTATAGTGCCCTGATCATTTTGGAGACAGAGAAGTTTACAGAGGCTGTCTATAAATATATAATCATGAACTAGGAAGCCACTTGCAATTAAGATAGTTCCTGCCTGAATCGCCTGTGGTCTGAATCGTACATTTAAGTTAATCTGCTTCTAATAAACCTCAAAACTCACGATCTATGTTTAACCATCCTTTGTTTTCTGAAGCAGACTCTGAAGGCATTTGAAGGACTTTATCCTAATTCCGTGCATCATATATCATGATCCAGTTTTAGCAAAACTGGCAATGGATTCTGACTGCTCTGATAATTCTTGAAACTAAATTGAGCACTAATGCCTTAGTTACACAGCACACAAAAGTGTGGCAAGGCACCAGTTTGCTAGCTTTCCACAAACACTAGTCCCAAGCAGGCTTGTATTGACAAAGAGACATAAATTGGCCAGATTTATTGTATACACAACAAAGAAATGCAAAATGAGTTCCTCTAGGATGCTAAATCTGTTTCAGCTGTGCAGTTGATGCTATCATAAATCAGAAGCAAATAGGTGATCCATTATACAGTATCTTTACTCAAACTGAGGACAATCCACAGAATCTATTTCAGGAAAAATAAAAGGGAAGGAACAAGATTGCTGTTATATATGGTTGACTTGATTCTCCAGAACAACTCAGGTCGTCTTGTTAGAAATGTCTTTAGAATCTCATGGGTCAGAGGAAATCTTTAACAGCAGCCACAAAAGAAAGGTCAGCTAATAATCTCAACTTTTAATGTAACTTTTTAAAAAAAAATGAAATTTCAAACAGAATTGTTTTTGAGACTGCATTGTCTGCTGGAGTTATATACACTGTGGAGAGGATTAGCATGACCATTGGTAAATTATACATTGTTGTTGTTTAGTTATTTAGTCGTGTCTGACACTTCGTGACCCCATGGACCATAGCACCATAGCACACCAGGCACTCCTGTCTTCCACTGCCTCCCACAGTTTGGTCAAAAATTATACATTAGTGTTCTGGAATGAGTTCTTTAAATTATAGCTCTCGTCTAAGATGCTGCACAACATTCATGCTTTAAGGCTTCTGCCATTAGAATATCACAGGCAGTTGTAATCTTTTAAATATTTTCAATTGTAATCTAGAAAACATTGCTGCCTCACATTAGGGGAGAGCAGCGTACAAGCTCTCGAAAAATTAGTGCAACATGCTCCATACTATAAAAATAAGGGGGAATTGTAATGATATGCTATAGCTCTAAATATCCTACCTGGAGACTAGGCCTTTGCACCAATTTATAAAAACAGAACATGATTCCCAGTAAGACAAATGAGAAGCTCTTTGTGACATAGAGCAAAGGCCTAGCAAGCAGAGAGGTATCATTATGCCTCACAGCTGTATGGATGTCAGCTCTGCACATGTTCCTCTCCATCCCATGCACAGGAGCTGACTGGACTGGCGACTGAATCTTCCTTCAACACTGGCAATGGGGTAGCATCGCCCACCAAAGGGGAGTTTAGGATATTTCTGGCAGGTCATGGGACACACAGCTCTAATCTCTCCAGCTAATGGCCAGTGGCCCAAGAGGAGCTTCCACAGCTCCCCATTCTATCAGCCACCTGAGGTGACTGCCTCACTCTGCCTAATGGTAGGGCTAACCCTGCTCAGTAAGAAGAAGAATGTCTGGGGTGGAAAAGACTTGGGGAAAGGAAGCTTGTGTGCAGATCTTGTCTGGGATCAGGAATTTAGGTGGTGTTGCCCTTGAAGGCAATTCAAAAACTTCAGCTTGGCAGAATACAGCGGCCAGAATCCTGATTTGGATTCCGTTTAGAACTCAGTTTGTTTTTGGATTGAATTTAAGGTGCTCACACTTGTGTTTAAACAACTTAGGCCCCAGATATCTGAAAGACCACTTCCTTGTGTCAGGGACTGGTTGGCTAAAGAGGAGTGGTGAGAGACAGCAGCCAGGAAGCCCCTAATAATAATAATAATAATAATAATAATAATAATAATAATAATTTATCATTTATACTCTGCCCATCTGGCTGGGCTTCCCCAGCCACTCTGGGTGGCTTCCCAAAAAATATTAAAATACTATAATACATCAAACATTAAAAGCTTCCCTAAAAAGGGCTGCCTTCAGATGTCTTCTAAAAGTCTGGTAGTTGTTGTTCTCTTTGACACCTGGTGGGAGGGCGTTCCACAGGGAAGGTGCCACTACCGAGAAGGCCCTAGGGAAGCCTCAGAAGAGGAAGGCTCGGAGCCAGGGGAGTGGGGCACTGAGGACAGGTCAGAGGGGGGCGGGGAGGAATGGCTGGAGGCTTGAAGATGCGAGCAGATGTGAGCGAGCAAGAAGAGCCAGGTGCAGAAAGCAAGGCAGGCTTTGCTGCTGAAATGGGAAGAGAGGACAGCATCTGCAGAAGTAGCCAAGGAGCTTGCTGTTCCTACTGAACTGAGCACAGAGGGCTTTGCAGATAGCAGAACAAAGGGCACAGAGTTTAGGTTTAATCATAGAATAGAATAGAATCATAGAGTTGGAAGAGACCACAAGGGCCATCGAGTCCAACCCCCTGCCAAGCAGGAAACACCATCAGAGCACTCCTGACATATGGTTGTCAAGCCTCTGCTTAAAGACCTCCAAAGAAGGAGACTCCACCACACTCCTTGGCAGCAAATTCCACTGTCGAACAGCTCTTACTGTCAGGAAGTTCTTCCTAATGTTTAGGTGGAATCTTTTTTCTTGTAGTTTGGAACCATTGCTCCGTGTCCGCTTCTCTGGAGCAGCAGAAAACAACCTTTCTCCCTCCTCTATGTGACATCCTTTTATATATTTGAACATGGCTATCATATCACCCCTTAACCTCCTCTTCTCCAGGCTAAACATGCCCAGCTCCCTTAGCCGTTCTTCATAAGGCATCGTTTCCACGCCTTTGACCATTTTGGTTGCCCTCCTCTGGACCCGTTCCAGTTTGTCAGTGTCCTTCTTGAACTGTGGTGCCCAGAACTGGACACAGTACTCCAGGTACTGACCAGAGCAGTAACTCCAGGTACTGACCAGAGCAGAATACAGTGGCACTATTACTTCCCTTGATCTAGATGCTATACTCCTATTGATGCAGCCCAGAATTGCATTGGCTTTTTTAGCTGCCGTGTCACACTGCTGGCTCATGTCAAGTTTGTGGTCAACCAAGACTCCTAGATCCTTTTCACATGTACTGCTCTCAAGCCAGGTGTCACCCATCTTGTATTTGTGCCTCTCATTTTTTTTGCCAAAGTGCAATACTTTACATTTCTCCCTGTTAAAATTCATCTTTGTTTTGGCCCAGTTCTCTAATCTGTTTAGTTTAAGTTTTCAGCCGTAGGGGGAAACTAGGGCTACTAGGGGAACTTTGAGCTGAGGCATAGATGGGGTCTTAGGAGGACGTAGAGGAACTGGCACCTGCTCAGTGGAAACAAGTTTGGTTGGTAGGCAGTGCCGAGCTGTTAGCCATGTTCCTAAATGAAGTATTACTGAACTGGTGTTGGTTAGGGATGCGATATTTCAAGAAGTGAAAATCCGGACACAAAAGTTGTTAGCTATTTTTTGCGATATTAGACAAAATTCAACACTTCCAATATCTCAGGAGGATACTGGTTAAATTTGGACAGCTGTATAAAAAAGAACATCTAAAAATTAACTACGATAAAACCAAGGACACTGTATTTGGCAAGAGGACTACCAAATCCATGTGGACTCTAGACAGTCACACCCTTGAGCAAGTACCCAGATTTAAATATCTGGAATTACTTATCGATGGGAAGTCAGCATGAAAGCCCCATCTGGAAGCAATTAAGGTAATATCTGGCCGTTCTTCTGGGCTGCTATATAGGTTCTTCCATTCAAAGGGCAGGCAGTTAATCAACCCAGTTATTAACCCATTGGCCTGATCCAGCAGGGCTTGTCCAACATTCTTATGGCTTGCTTGAGGCCACCTAGTAAGTGAATGGCTAGAGCAAAAATTGAGCTAAGCTACACCAGCCACCAATGGCAGCAGCCTGTGCATTGGAACTGCTGTTACGAGGACTGCTTTAATGAGTTAACTTTCACCGAGAGAGGGGCTTTCAGCTCAGGATAGAGGGAGCCCCATGCTGTGGGGGAACTTGCACAATGCAGGGCCCTTCCCAGGCCGCCTCTTTCTATCAGAAGGAAGGATGAAAAAGTAATAAGATATTGAATATTTAATTTGGAAGCTACAATGCATGTATAAATAGGAGATGTCACTTTCCATAGGGTAATTAGTCTCTTTCAAGAGGTTTAATTATAAAATGCATTAAGGAGATGGCAGACAGCAGTGCCCTTTGTGCACAATCATCGGGGGCTGTTTTTACCATTAAAATTCCCCACTTAATGCAGGTTGAAAGCCCGCACATGCAATTACCTTCATTTCTGGTGCAGCAGGGAAGCGGCACACCTGTAATGAGTTTTTTTTTGTTGGCAGAGGCCTGCTCATTCAAGAATGGCGCAGCAGGCAACTTGCTTTAAGTTAGGCAACTGTAATTGCTTTGACACGTCATAAACCAACCGTGCACGTCGACTGAAAATATTTACTAACCTGCTAAGCACATCTAGTAACCTGCGTTCATCAAAAGGCCCGATTAATGGCTGTCTTTCCCACTGACCCCACCACAATTCAGCTCTTTCCTCAGTATTCCTTCGATTCCAATTCCTAGATCTTTATTCTGTTGCCGATTTTCCAGCCTCTCACAGGGAAGTTGGAAGCTGAGTCAGAGCCATGGTTCCTCTGGCTCATTATTGCCTGCCTGGCTGACAGTTCATTCCCTTGGAGTTCCTGAGGAGTGAACCTTCCCTCCTCCAGGAATACTTCACACAATACGTTTCCTCATTGTAAAATGATTCATGCACGTACACAGAGCAAAACGTGTGGTGGGAAGAAAGTGAAGTGTTTCTTCCTCTCCCATAATACTAGAACCAGGTTATCCATTAATGAAGCTGTGTTTTGGAAGATTCAGGACAGACAAGATGGAGTTCCTCACACAGCGCAGAGTTGACAATGGAATTTGCTCCCACAAGATGAAGCAATGGCTGCCAACTTGAATGGCTTTGAGAGAGGATTAGGCAAAGTCATGGAGGGTTGGGCTTTGCATGGCTACCAGCCATGATGTCTAGGTTCTACGACCACTGTTGGAGACAGTGTGCCTCTGAGCACCAGATGCTGGGAATCACAAGCGGAGAGGGTGCTGTTGCGCTCAGGTCCATCTTCTGGACTTCCCATAGGCATCTCGTTGGCCATTGTGAGAACAGGATCCTGGACTGGGTGGGCTTTTGGCCTGATCAGTGGCGTAGCGTGGGGGGTGCAGGGGGTGCCGGCCGCACCGGGCGCAACATCTGGGGGTTAGGGATAGGGTTAGGGTTAGGGGGCGCAAATCCAGGGTTAGGGGGCGCAAATTACTTGCCTTGCCCCGGGTGCTGACAACCCACGCTACGCCACTGGGCCTGATCGCCTGGTTCTTCTAAAGGCAGCCTCTACAAACCGCACAGCTGTACAAAGTCATTGCAGGATCTTTCTGGGCCCCTCTAAAATTAATTTATTAGATTTGTATACTGCTCTTCATCTGAAGATCAAAGAGCGGTTCAAAACATAAAAATACAAAGTGAAAACACAAAATACATAAAAAAGCAAAACAAACCAAGAACCCCACTCCCACATACATACCCAAAAGGCCACGGAATGTTAATCAGCCAAAGGCCTGGTTGAATAAAAAATGTATTTGCCTGGCACCTAAATACATGAAATGAAGGCACCAGGTGAGCCTCCCTGATGAGAGTATTCCACAAACCAGGAGCCACTGCAGAAATGGCCTGTTCTCATTTTGCCACCCTCTTGACACCTCATAGAAGAGATGCCTCAGAGGATTATCACAGGGTCTGAGTCAGTTCCAATGGGCAGAGGCATTCCTTGAGGTATTGCAGTCCTAAGTTGTCAGTGCAGTTGGGCCAGGATCGGTGTAATATGCTCAAATCCCAATGAGCAACCTGGCCACCGAATTCTGCACCAGACCAACTATTCTTCCTCGCCCCCTGCCACCAAAAGAAATGCTTCCCCTTGCATCTCATGTAGTACTGTAGCGCCAAACCAGAATCCTAAGGACAAAGCAAGCAGAAAGGCAGTTCTGCTGGATCAATATAGATACGCTTATCTGGGGGAACCTGACGTGTCAAAGAAAATAATAGAGCTATTTATTGGGAGAAATATAGTAGGAAGTTTATTAATGATTTACCTGCTAAATAGAGGGTTAAAAGAAAAAAGTACATACAAATGTTGCATACATCTGAGTCTCTTTATTTTAATGGTTTTTAAAAGCTTTACAATTTTATTTGTAATTAACCTATCAATAAAAATGTCACTTAGATGCTCCCTAGGAATATTATCTCCTCATTATTGTCACAAAACAGGCCGCTCAATTTCATAGCTCAGTTGTTCTAGAGCCTGGCTGGAGAATCTGAATTAATCTGAACTGAAATGACTTTTTCTTTAAAGCAACACTCTCTCCTGCTTTCATAAATATACAAGAAAAGAGTAATTAAGATGCAACTTACAATGGATCAAAAATGCAAACGAAGTTTTTGTGTGGGGGTGTGACACGAACACTGTGTTCTGATGAAAGCCTGCATTTTATTTTTGGGGTGTGCCGACATCAAGCAGCTAAGCACATTAGTGACTCGGCATGGCATATCCCGCTGTGCTCTTCTCTTCTCTTGCATCTCCACCCCAAATATCATCGCAGATCCTTGGCTCCCAGCCCCCTTGCCACCCAAGCCTTCCCTTTCCTAAATATTCCTCCCTGAAACAACACACATTTCCCCCACTTCCCAATAAATATTCCATGCACATGCAATGTAAAAGATACAGCCAAACATTAGGCAGGTTTGTACAATAATTTAGAGGTTATTATAGCAGTTTAACGTCCTCTACTCTCCATCTTAACGGATTGTCCCAGAGTGAGCCATGGATGGCTAGTGCTGAGGGGACAACACTGTCTTTTCCAGTGTGCAGAATAAACACGTACTGTACCATAATGTGTCAAAATCATCTTTGCTCTTTGTGTTCCTTAGCACTCTTAAGATGCTGGGTTAGTTTCTCTGTAAGATTCTTCCACAATCTATTCAACCATGCTTCTATAGAGTCAAGGTAGTAACTGTTTTCCATTAGTATTAATATTCTTCTAGCTGCAGACATTAAAAAGTTTAGAAAGCCTTTAAACATCAATGCTAACATACAGATCCAGCTCCAATCAGATGGGGCAGGGTAAGGTAGCTTCATTGGGGGGGGGGGTGGAGAGAGAGAGAGAGAGAGAGAGTGTGTATATAAATCATTCATATTCAAACATGACTTAGATTTCCACCCAAGTCTGAGTTGATTTTCAGATGCCTCCTGTAGGAATGAAAATCACGGGAGACGAGCAGTGGGTGTCACGAGAGGCGTCTGCCGGGAAAAGTCCCGGGAACTCTCTTTTATTGAATATTACAAACATTGCCACAGGTGTGCTTGTGGCTGATTGGTTGATACAAACACAAAGAAACTTAATGCTGATTGGTTAACATACATACAAGGCGGGAATTACATGTGAGGGGTGGGAATTACATGTGAACATTAATCACCGGTAGATTAAAGGCTGGGAAACGAGGTTGGGACTAGACAGGCATGAAACCTCCTAACTAAAGATTAATATGGCATAAAACAATTACTAATGATTGATCATAACATGAAAGAATACAATAATCAAGTTCTATAGATATGGTCGACTATGCATGGAGAACAAGTCACCATGAACTTAAGGTGAACTGAGCGATGAGAGAATGTCTTGGTGTTTGGAACAGGTTCGTACAGTGTGTGCAGAAACAGAGAAAAGATTATAAGCGAGAGTTCCCAGAATGCAAGAGAAAAGAAGCAATGCTTCCCCATAATGCAACAGTTATGTGCAGAGGGAAAGCATATGTGCAGAAGGAAAACTTCCCTTTATCTCCCCCTTTCTTTTCTTTTTTTGCGAGGCATACTGGGTAAGGCAAAAATATTTCGGGATTAGTGGTGTGCCAGCAAATGCCCAAAATAAGTTCGCCAGGGAGGATGGGACAGAAGATACTACGAGATACGTGGTTTGCCAGCGCATGCTCGAAATAAATCTGCCCATTTCTCCCCTTTGGTTTACTGTTGGTGTTGCCATTTCGCAAGATAAGCAGCAAGGATTTTATTGGGTGGCTGAGGGGGAGAGAGAAGCCGAGAGAAAAGACTTATGAGGCCAGGAATGCATTGGAGGAAGCAGCAAAACAAAATCAATACACATATAATAACAATGGCATATTGAAAAAGACTACGAAGCCATGTAAAGTTTGGCAGCCAAGCGGTAAGCCACTGGGTGAAAGAAGCCCAGAAAGCAGGAAAACCAACATCTTGTTTGATGTGATGTGTGAGATTTTGCAAATGAGAGATTTGTTTTTGGATAGCCTTAGAATTGTCAGTGATATTAAAGCAGCACATGTTTTCCACTTGTTCGCATCCGTAATGATGGAGCATCAACAGATAATCGACAGCAGCGCGGTAAGAGTCCATGACGCAATTCCCTCTGTTCTTTATTCAAAAGGTGAAGAGCTTGTGAAGTAGAATTCAAGGCTTTTGCTGCGGAGCAAGCTAAAGAGTTAATATTTCTGCTATTCCGGACAGCCAATCCAGGGACTCCTAAAAAAGAGACAGCTAAAAAAATATATTCAGATCTGCTAGGGGAAAAAACAAAATCGTTACAATCATTAATCAATTCCACAGAGTGGCGATATCTAGAGTGGGACAAATGATGCTTTTTGTCACTGGTCCATTGTTCCACTCATACAAAGTTGGTGGATTTCCAGTTGAGGGGGAATGCAAGCTTACTCATTAAATTGAATGGTAGCTTGTAATTGTTGTAATAGGTCTCTGCCCCACAGATTGAGGTGAATTTTCAGTACACAGGGCTGAATACATGCAATGGTTTCAGAGCTATCAGGCAGAGAAACAGGCAGCCATTGTACGCTTTTGGAAGAGGTTTGAGGTCCACCTACACCCCAAACTGCAGAGGCAGACTCAAGGGGCCACGTGGGGTCCCAGCAATTACTGGAAATCACAGAAACGTCTGCGCCTGTATCAATCAAGCCTTCCAGAACTTTGCCATTGATTTTATACTTACGAAGAAGTTTCTGTTCACCGATCCTCTGGATTACAGCTAAAAGCTGTGGAGAAAGGGGACAGAGCTGGTGCAAATTATTATCCATAATGGAAGCAGTAGGAGGGGTAGGAAGCACTACCAAGTGTGCCCAGGAGTCACCCTTTTTTAACTGCATGGGCATATGGCTCCAAAGTTGAAGCATTATTGTGCCCACATAGTCAGGATCCAAGGCTGCAGGAATAACCATGATTCCTTCTTTGGCTGCAGAAGATTTCGGCAAAATCAAGCCCACGACCTTGGGAGGTAGTGGGCCTGCCAATTGGGTGGGCATGAGCACGATTTCACCAGGTAAAACAGAATCTTTGGATTCCTGATTAATTAAATCAATGGTGAAATCTGAAGGTGTCTCCTTAGGAAAAGCATCAATGGTGGTAGCTGATGGCAATGGGCCCTCTAATTCTCGTGGCCCGAGGGCGGGGCCAGCATGGAGTTTCCCGAACTCCTGCACTGATTAGCCCAATGATAGCCTTTACCGCACTTTGGGCATTTCTTGGAGGGTTTAGCCTTATTGGCAGTACCATCCCTGTGCGCCCCACCGCCAGGTGCCCTGCATTCTTTTGCAAAATGACCTGGGCGCTTGCAATTAAAACAGTTGCCAGTTGGCTTATTGCCAGCCTGGATGGCACCGGCAAGCAAGGACATGGCATGGCTCTGGCTTCCAATGTCCGCACAGGCTTGAATCATCTGTGCCAGATCATATTTAGGACGATTAATGATCGACTGCAAAGCCTTCTTACAGTCGGTGTTTGCATTTTCAAAAGCCAATTTTTTCATCAGCTCATTCTGGGCTGTAGTATTATCAACCTGCCTGGTCACTGCTTCTTTCAATCTATCTATAAATTGGTGGTAGGGTTCTGAATGCTGTTGTTTAATATTAACAAAAGAGCTCAGCGGCTGCCCTGAGACAGGGACTTTCCGAAAGGCGCGCTGTACACAAGTCGCGGTGCGGCTAAAATGTACAGGCGTCAGCGTCGCCTGGGCTGTTATATCGTCAAAAGGACCGGCACCATAAAGTTCATTAGCTGTATGCTGGGCATCAGACAGGGCTGAAGCACTAAGCCGAAATTCACTATCAAAGACAACATACTGGGCTGGTGAGAGCAACATGCGCATTAAATCCTTCCAGTCTTGGGGCAGCATGGTATAACCAGACGCAATCCCCTCCAGCATCCCTGTGACATAGGAGGATTTTAAGCCAGAATCAGCGATGGCCCTCCTCAATTCTCTCAGTACAGAATAAGTAAGGGTTTCATAAAACACCTGTTGTTGAGCATTTCCTGCGTTTGCATAGGTGATAGGGAAGGCAGATGGCATTTCCCCCGCCCACTCAGATTCTTCCTGCAAGGACAAAAGCCCCTTCTGTCTTGCCTGAGAAAGTGCAGCACGCACGGCTCCAGTAGGAGCAGGCAAAGAAGGAGGGGGGGAAGGGGGAGGGGGGGTGGAAGCAGGTTGAGATGGATGAGAAGCAGGGGGGGGTTTGCCAGGCTGCAAAGGAGAAGGAGGCAGAAGCTGTGGAGAGGTGGGGTAAGGGGGGGGATTGTCTGCTGCAGGCAGGAGAGCAGGGGCCGAAGGAGACGCCTGGGGGACCTGGGGTCCAAATTTTGCAACGGCCTCTGCACATTTCTGCCAGGTAAGCAGACAATGAATCGGAGCCCTCGGTTCTGCAAAGAGGGTCTTTCCGATCTTCTGCCAAGTCTCCACGTCGAGAGAGCCAGTCTCAGGATAGGAAGGACATTGGCAATTAATTTCACCAAGTAGTTGTTCAATTTCTTTTAAAGAAACATGAGCACCCACAACCCGTTGTCTAACTAAAGAAAACAATTCCCTAGCATGTTCTTTCTGCAATTTAGTCAAATCGCCCCCCATACTCACGAAATAGCGCGCTGAGACTTTTCCAGTCGAGTGAAGTACAGGGGCTAGGCTGCGTAAGGGATCTGGCACGTCGGGGGTCACCAGATGTAGGAATGAAAATCACGGGAGACGAGCAGTGGGTGTCACGAGAGGCGTCTGCCGGGAAAAGTCCCGGGAACTCTCTTTTATTGAATATTACAAACATTGCCACAGGTGTGCTTGTGGCTGATTGGTTGATACAAACACAAAGAAACTTAATGCTGATTGGTTAACATACATACAAGGCGGGAATTACATGTGAGGGGTGGGAATTACATGTGAACATTAATCACCGGTAGATTAAAGGCTGGGAAACGAGGTTGGGACTAGACAGGCATGAAACCTCCTAACTAAAGATTAATATGGCATAAAACAATTACTAATGATTGATCATAACATGAAAGAATACAATAATCAAGTTCTATAGATATGGTCGACTATGCATGGAGAACAAGTCACCATGAACTTAAGGTGAACTGAGCGATGAGAGAATGTCTTGGTGTTTGGAACAGGTTCGTACAGTGTGTGCAGAAACAGAGAAAAGATTATAAGCGAGAGTTCCCAGAATGCAAGAGAAAAGAAGCAATGCTTCCCCATAATGCAACAGTTATGTGCAGAGGGAAAGCATATGTGCAGAAGGAAAACTTCCCTTTAGCCTCCCATAGTGAGAATTGTCTCCATGCTCTCAGGGGGACCTCTCCCCATGCTGAGCTATTGCAGAGCAGGTGTGTTGCTCTGGTATTGATAAATGTGCTTATTTAATCTGCTCAGCCATGTGTCCTGCTCTCCAGCAGCTCTACTTGTTTAGAAAATCCCATCTAGGTTTTATGACATTCTGTGCTGCAGTGATCAAATGTCCCAACAAAATGAGCTGCGGTTTTCTTTAGCTGGAAAGCATTGATAGTCAACTGTTGTTCGGTTGGTACTGTGCTTCTTTGACGGAGCCCACATGCTCTTGTTCATGTGGGTGATAACCTCTGGCCCATCAAGACGCAGGAAAACAGACAGCTGTGGGGTTTAGGGAGCCCTGGTGTCGCATTGGCCGTTCTTATCAGTGCAGCTTGTTTGACAAATCAAGATACTCGTTCATGGGGACTAGTTTCTAACATGTTTCTCAGAAGAAACACAGGCAGAGCAGTTATAAATAAAGAGTGCACATATGGCATAAAAGAAGCAGCTTGTGTCCTAGGTATGAATTATGCTGAAGTTAAAAAAAGAAGGCCAGCTTATTGATTTGCTATCTTATATATTTCTATTCCGCTTTCAGGGTGCCTGCAAGGCAGCTCATAGGCTAACAGCAATCCAAAACAGTAGAAACAGCAATAAAATAGCACGAAACATAAAAAGATATTAACAGTAATAACAGCAGCAAATAAGAATCTGCTAAACCAAGGAGTTAATTTAACTTGGGTTCAAATTTGCACTTTTGCCATCTGGTGGGTCAGGGAGCAAATACCTGACTCAAGATTATAACTGAAGCCATTCATTCAGTGTACTGATATAGATTGCTTCTTTCAAAGAATAATATCTTCATATAAAAAATAAGATGAGCGTTGAAGACACAGCGATGTAAAGGAAAATGCCGTACATTCTTCAGAAAATAACGATGGATTAAGAATGGCATAAGAAAACATACAGCAGCAAAGCAATCAATAGGGTTGATATTTCCTACCCTAACTGAAGATTGGGCCTCCTCCTCACTTTTGCCAGGAAGCATACTTTTCAAAAGTGCCCTATCATTTGCTAGGATTTGATTTTCTTTTAGAGCTGGGGCACAAACCATCCCATGTTAAGCACTCTTCATTCTCATTGATTTCAGTAGGAGAAAGTTAAGCACATGGTTAATTCCATCACGAAAACAAATGGGATTTAAATAATGGGCTGACTTTGCTACGTTGTGCCGTTGTTGTTGCTTATTTTACTTTTATTCCACATCTTCTCCTGGGAAATGTGAAAGCCTAAAATTACATGGCAGCCTTCAGTTTCAGACTACTTTGGCCCACTGGCATAGTGTATGAGAGCAGCTCTGAACAGGCCCATCCTGTTCCCAGGACTGAGGACCTTCAGAATTCCCCAGCTGGTCAGGATATGCAGCAAAATGCTTCTTGTTAAACTCTATCATTACCCATTACTACAGTTCTGTTTCTTAGGTCCTGAGCATCTGTACAAGTTACGGTCTGAACTAAATGTGGCTTATGGGTCAGGGAGGAGAGAGACCCTAGGATATGACTGAGGTTAATGTTACCTTCATCTTTAATTCAAGGCAGGAGGAAAAAATATGTTAAGGTATCTAGCACATCCAAATGCATTAAACGAATGATATGTGAATGACACTGTATGTTTATGTGTTTTCAAAATTAAATGCTTCATTTCCCTTCGTCTAACTTGGCACCCTTTTTTTTTTGTCTGGCAGGTGGGGGATCAAATAATTGAAATTAATGGGGAAAGCACAAGGGACATGACACACGCCAGAGCAATAGAACTAATCAAATCTGGCGGCAGGAGAGTGCGGTTGCTACTGAAACGTGGAACCGGGCAGGTCCCAGAATATGGTGGGTTTTCATTTTTATTAGTATCAATCTGTGGTTCTTTTGTCTTGGAAATTGCATCTGTTCAGTGCTATGTGTCAATTGCAAATGTGTCAAATCAGTACCACGTCCCTCTGGAAGTACATGCCATAATGCGTAGTTAAATCGCTGTATGCCTTTTGTAGATACCTACCAGCAGCAGAGGTAGAATTCCATTATTCCCAGCTACACAGGGCCCAAAAGACCCATTAGATGCAATGCTTGACAGGGGAAGAGATGCTATAAACTTACAAGGAGAGTTTCATCAATGATTTTCAGGTTGCTCTCTCATATACACGCAGCATAAACTTGTTGGGGAGAAGTACATAATTCAATTGCTAATCGAAATAACAAACATTTGTGAATACTATCATCAAAAGAGATTTCCAGAGTGTGCATTTTCTTTTTCTATTGATGTCTATTTTGAATTAGCTGCCAATTTTGCTGCTTTTTGATCAGTTTCATTTGTGTGCACTGGGGGGGGGAGGTTAAAAATGCTTTCATAGTAGTGGTTTTAATGAGCTTTTAACTGTTTGTTTACAATTTTGGGGGGAAATTGCAAGCTGTTTGGGAAACCTAATAGACTAGAAAACAGGAACACAATACAAGTTATAAAAAAGTATAAACATGCATAATATATCGTTAAGATTGCCCAGCCTTGTTTGTTTCTGTATCCATGGAAAAATGCAAGAGCTGCCTAGCCAGAGGAACTAGGCAGGGGTCCAGAGCTTCACAGCTCATGGGAGGCTTTGCTAAGCATTCTAGATGTCACTAGTCCTCATTTCCAAGTCCCAGGTTTGAAAGGTGGAGTCAGGGTACCTGGAGGGTTGGACTGTAAGGACTGTGTCCCTGGGATATTGCCCTCTGGGCCATGGAATAGATCAGTTCTACCCCTCCAGCTTTAAAGATATAGTTCCAGTGGCAGAGCCTTCCTCCCCAATTTTGCCAGCTCCTCCAAAGCCTTGGTCCAGTCAAAGCTCTGACATGGGAAGAGCCCAAAAGGGCATTCTGGGAAGTGTTGAGGGCATTCTGGGAAGCAGCTTAGATCCAAATGAATCCCCAGTTGGGGAGATATTTAGTTATGCTTCTAAACAACTCCATTTTCACTACCACCCAGTTAACTAGAGCCTGGCAGCACTTTCCGTAAAGGAAGTAGAATTGCATGTGTATTTCCTTAAGATTTTGCTGTAAAATTCACTGGAGATTATAGGCTGAGAGGGACTAATTATATAAACACAGTACAAAGAATGTAATCTCCATGTTGTCTCTGGGAATGCAGTATTTGGGTAGAAAGAAATAAAAGCTTCTGTTACT
The DNA here is from genome assembly GCF_964252035.2 of Podarcis erhardii. Classification (NCBI taxonomy): domain Eukaryota; kingdom Metazoa; phylum Chordata; class Lepidosauria; order Squamata; family Lacertidae; genus Podarcis; species Podarcis erhardii. Next base: position 71,367,735 of record NC_138500.1, on the reverse strand, counting down.
AATCCAGAGGAGTTGGGAACAGAAAATCCCAAATGTAGCCTGATCATGCCCAGTCATTCATGGATTTGATCAGGATATCTCTACGGGAGGAAAAGTTTTGATTAATGCTCTGGTAGTGGAGTTGCCTTCACAGAAGGATGCACCGGCTAATAGCTTAAGGAAAATTGATGTTGCATATCTACCTCATATCTCAAAACCTGTTTATTGAGGATAATAATGGCTAGAGGAACCGAAATCTTCACAAGGGAGAATGAACACTCTTCTCTGAGTTGGGGGGGGGGGATCAACATTATAACAAATGTCTTCAAAGCAAATAACTAGGGGAATGGCAAGACATCTTTAAAATACATGAAGCGGCAGGCTTGCCATATATCTGTGTATACCCAATTCATGTAATTCATTCAGTCAATTGAGTGTGCATCTATATAGATGTCTGCAGAAGCTGCCCACATCACAGTTGGTAGGCATGGCCACATACCTGGTGGCAAGTTCACACAAGATTCCAGTATAACTCCACACATGAGATTGCTTTACTGCCTAAAAGGTGATACTGTTTTGATTTTACAGGATTGTTTATTAATAGTTTATTTTTGCTTACCCATTGTGGGGAAGTTTAATATTGTAATCTGGTTTCAGATAGGTCTGCCCAGGAAAGCAGCTTTAAAATGTTAAATAAAGAAATGCCCTCTACGGCAGTGTGTGAGCTGGCCCTTAGCTCTAAAACAAAACAGAAGATGGCAGCTCACAGAAAAACTATCCGTTCAGTACAAGCTGAATCGGGCTGATTATTAGCTACCTTCCTTCATTTGTTTAACTTTGAAATGGCTGCCTGCCTCCCAGTTTGCATAAACGCACTTAGAATTCAACGTGGCATCTTCCCAGATTCAATTTCAGCCTCCCAAAATTTCATTTCATTTTGGTAGCTGACTTCTGTGGCTGAGTCCTTATCTTGTTTTTCAGAAGGTAGTTCAATTTTCCAGCTAATGTGGAGGTTTCTGAGATGCACTGCACTGCAAAATGCCCTAATTAAAGGCTCTTAGGCTTGATCAGGAATTAGAAATAGTATCCAGGGCCAACAACTAATGTATTTTTAGCTTTATACTCGAAAAATAAAGTGCTGCTGTTCAGTGTCCACCAAAAGGGGCATGTAAATTTTGTAGCGTGTTTAAATCAAAACAGGCAGGGAGCAATTAAAAGCATTGTCATATTTATTCTTTAAAATATATTCCATTATCCAGGGAAACTCAAGACATCTAACTGATTAAATGGTCACAACACACACAAACACATACATAGGGGAATTTGGTAGAAGAAAGAGGTGCTGGGACTCACATGTTTATAAAAGTGTCATGGCTACTAGCCCAACATGGCTGCTGGAGGTCATTGCAAAATAACCTGCTTTTTCAACTTTTCTACATTCAGAAACAGTTGCAGTAACGATACAGATAAACTCTCTTCTCCCCCCGCCCCTAATATTTCTTGCTAATGCCTAGGCCAGTCTTCCTCAAACTGGTGCCCTCTAGATGTTTGGACTATAGCTCCCATCAGCGCTGGCTAGCAGTTTAAACCCCCATCCTTCCTCCTGTCCACTTCCATGTCCCCTGACTTTAATCCAGCCCGCACAGCTGCTTGTGAATCACCAAGCAAAAGGCTCCTCGCTCACTCTGGCTGCCAGGTGGCTTCACAGTTTCGGTGTTTTTGCAGCCTGTGGGCAGGCAACGCAACTCAGAGGTTGGTGAAGCTTGTCAGAGGCTCCATTCTGCTTGGTGAATCAGACGTCATGCAGGTCTGACCGAACCCACATTGCCTTCCAGAAACAGCCCCCACCCACCATGTCTCCCAAAGCACATCCATAGCAGGCCCTTACTCAGACTTCCTCTGAGTACAGGAGTCATATATTGATTTTTAAAAATTCCACCAAAAGCCTCATCCAACCTACACACTCTCATATTAATGTTGCACTATTTATTTATTTTTGGGTCTGTATATTTATTTTGAATTGTTGTTGGTGCTGTTGCTCATGGTGGTGTTTTCATTACTGAATCGTTTTGGGAAGCGGAGTTGTCACTTTTTACCTGTCCCCAGTTTAGTGGTGGGGGTTAATGACAAGGCCAAGTATAGACGATACACTGGCATATAGGTGGTCGGCTCTAGACCACCACAGTAAAGCAAATATCACATTAAAGTGAGTCACTTTTTTGTTTTGTTTCTCAGTGCATATAAAAGTTATGTTTGCAGCTACTGTGGTCTATTAAGGCAGGCCCCCCTGGCTGCAGGGGCGGAAGGGGAAAAGGCCAAGCCATGACCCCTTCCCATGGCCAGAAAAGGGTGGTGGGTGGCTGTTTACAGCTGCACCCATGTCCTCGTAAGGAGCAATATCTGTGAAGTAAAGCAAAGGCAATAAAAATGAGGTCTGCCTGTATTAGATATCGCATTTACACTCAACCTTTTATGAAAGAATGCCCAAGGCAGCGAACAACAGCAGAAAATAACCAGCCCACATAACATAATAAGCAGTGATACAGTGAAGCCATATAAAAACCAGGTGTGAATTAACAAGTCAATTTGAAAAAGGTTGCCAGTTTTAAAATGTTAAATTAAAAATACAGATTAAAACACAGCAGCAGAGAACAACAAATCCACTCACAAGGCCAAATGGCTGCTTAAACAATGAAGGTTTTTACCTGTCCAGCCATCAACAAGGGGACTGGATGTTCTCAAAGAGGAAGTTCCAAAGAGACTTCCTGTAATTGGTCTCGGTCAACAGACTGGCTACAGCTTTCTGAACCAGCCAAAAGTCCCTTGTCTTTAAAAGTAGCTCCACATCAAGCATATTGTAACAATCCAAATACCTAACACACCTGGAGATGAGAGCAGTTGGCATGCAAATCTCTGCTGAGCAAAATTGCTTCTGACCACCACCCCAACCTAGGTGGATTTATGAATTGGCCCCCAACTGCAGGCCTGATTTTCAATTAAAAAAATAGCCCATACAAGTAAGCCTTGATGCTATAGGGGTTTTTCGTAGGAACTGCCCTTCTCCTCCTTCGTACACAGGTGCAGGTGCAGCCTGCCAGTTGTTGTGGGTGAACATATCAGACGTCACAGCGATTCTTCAAACAGCTCTTGTTTATTCAGAGGCCAGAACAGAACTGAAGGGCTCAGTCAGCCTGCTTATATAGATCTCCAGTACAACGTTACTGTAGCAACTTTCTAAAACTATCCAATCACTGAACGTCACTTTTGATCCTTCATTTGCATAACTATCTACAGTATCCCCCTGCTGGCCCAGGGTGAAAACATCCAATCACTGAACGTCACTTTCGATCCTTCATTTGCATAACTATCTACAGTATACCCTGCTGGCCCAGGGTGAGAACTTCAGTACATAACACCAGTCATGGCCCCGAAGAGGAGGCTGTAGCGGCACATTCTCTGCTAGCTTGTGCAGCCCTTTCTCTCCTCTCCAGAGCGACAGCTGCCAAAGAAATTCTGGCCAGAAATGGCATGTCTTGATCGTTTGGTCTCTGCAGAGGAGAAGAGAGCTGACAGGTTAAGCAGGAGATGTGTTAGCACTGCTTTATGCACAATAAGTGGCATTCCATGCATCCTTCCCCTTTGTGTGCACACTGGGGGGATCGTACGCAGTCATTAATGCAGCTCAGAAACAGGTCCATCAGTACCACCTAATCTCAAGTCAATTTTGGGTTTCCTTCACACTTTAAATTTGTTCTGATTTAGGATGGTTTTATAAATCGCCTCAAGATTTATCTCATATTTCTTTAGGATCTGCTTCTCAAATATGTCTGTAGAATACTTCATTCTTTCACTAATATTAACTGCCTGCATGCCTCTTTGTGTGACTTTCATTAGAAAAAATAAATTGGCTGTTACTTGTAAGAAACCTGCTCAGCTGTTCTAATAAGCTAAGAATTCTTTGCAATGATAATAATAATAATAATAAATAATAATAATAATAATAATATGTCTTGATGTCACTGGTTCTGTTAATTCTAATGATTGGTCCTAGGCTGTTCCTCCCCTTCCTTTAGGAATGGTATCTTCCAGCCTCTCCATGTGCATGAAAAGTGACAAGCATGGCTCCCCTTATTTCTACTTATTGGGCCACCCTAAAGACACGGTGTGTAAACTCTGCATGCATATTTATTGTTCTCTAATATGCTTTCATTTTACAGAATTGTTTTAACTGAGTCTTTGACAAGTTTTCTCTTACAACTTAACTTGTTTGGTGCCTCTGTTAATTCTACATTCTCCTTGAAATTGAAAATATTTTTAAAAGCAAGATCAAAGTGCATATTTTTAACACAAAGCCCTGGACATATATTTTGATTCAATAGATAGGGCTTTCTTTAACCCTGTTATTTCCCCCAGCATCCCTGTATTTCAGGATTTTATATATACTCATAAAGATGATAAAGAATACAAGGGAATCTCAACAACATCCTAAGGTGGCAATCCTATGTATAGTTAGCATATACATATAGCTTCATTGACTCACTGAGACATTTGGAATTTTCAAAAAGGGCTCTGGGCGCCACCATAAAATTGCTGTCACAATGGCGTTTGCCAGTCACAAAATGGCTGCCGCTGGAGGCATGCACAGAAACAAATTGTTGGGCCTACCCCTCACTTGCACATTCTGTGCATGGGTTTCTTTGAGATTGGGAGAGACACATGGTAGAGGGAGAAAACACAAATCCCAGAAAGTAGGGTGGCCACCAAGCACAGATTTCTCCCCAACCCAGATAGAAAGGGGAAACCAAAAACAAATATTGATTCCCCCCCCCCCCCCAAAAAAAAGAGGAGGAGGAGGAAAATAGCAATTGCACATACTTTGACCCTTACCTTTTGGGTTACCCCACTTCTCTTCCTCCACCTCTCCCATTTGGTCCCCGCCCCCAAATATCTTTTTTCCCTGTCTCCCCATCACCTTGCTTTCTGCTTGCATGCAGATCGCAACTTAGAAAACTAGATAGCGGAAGAAGGAAGTGGGAAAGAGAGACACTGTTTCCCCTTCTTCTCTCAACTGTAATTTCCAAGGCTGAGATGGTTCATTTCTCACTCCCTATGAGAAGGTGGTGGTAACTCCTAGCAAAATGGGAGCACAGAGGCTTCACAGGCATTGGGGAGGCCTTCAGGAGTGGCATTGCACCTGCACATGCCACAGTGAGGACACTTGTGCTAAAACATGGTTTAGTGTTAGATGCATAAGCAGCAGAGAGCCTTGGGTTCACATATAACACATATATAATGTTTCTCATTACATCCAAACTTGGAGGACCTTAGTTTACTAAAGTAAAGCATAGTTTGGTATTACATCCCAAAGCACAATTAATTTTCAAATGAACATAAGCTGCCTTTCACAAGCAGTGTTTGTGTAGGGATACAACTTTGAACTATGTAAATTTCACCCCCTTCTAAGTCTCTTAGGAGTCTTGTGGTCCAATCCTATGCATGTTTACTCGGTGATAAGTCACTCATGCGCACGTAGAGAGGATTGCAACCTAACTTAGATTGTCCCAATTGGCTCTTTTTTGCTCAAATTTCTCTCTACTTCCCCATGCCTTAAATGTTTGTATCATTTTGTCACGCTTTGCTGATGTCCAGTGTAGTACTTCTTATATGTAATACAACTCCCATGATGCATCTCATGTTTAGAATCATGATGGAACCTTCACTGCTTTCATAAAAAGAATGCAAGATGCTTTTGTATAAACTAAGAAATACCTTTTTAAAAAATCTCTTACCAGTAGGTCACATTCATTGCTCATCTCTCACCTTTACAGTGAAAAGGTGAGAAACCTTAATAAAACCTGATGAACTCTAGCTGACAGAGTTAAGGCTGCACTCCTATTCATGCGTATTTGGGAGTAAATCCCATTCAATTCAGCAGGACTGAGTATAGGAGTGCAGTCTTTAATTTCCCATAGAAAATAATCCTTCATGAAAGACGGGACAACATACAAAATATAGCAGTCCATTATCGTTCTAAGCACTGTATTCTAGAGTGTTTCGTTTATGCAGTTCATTTGAAATGTAGTTTGACAGGGTGTTGGCAGAACAATATACTGGGGTGTGTGCAAGCTCACTTTCATCCTTTAATTAAGAGGTCAAAATAAAGCACTTTCTGCTTGGGTGAATTTTTCAGTCTACCCAAGTTTTTCAGAATGAATTTTTCCTGTTCTTGAATAGCTAACACTGATGGCTTTCGGATGTGCCTAGCTTTGAATTCACGCATACAAAAGGCATGGAGCCAAAATATTCTCTATCCCATCACTCGTTTCCATGCTCATCAGAGCATCCCACAAAGAAACGGTGGTTTCGGAGTTCAGCTCCCTAGCCAAAACCAAGTTGTGGAAATGTACTTTTAAAAAATGGCACAGCATTGCAATTTATTTAGTTTAAGGATTGGCAGTTTATTCACAACATTTTTAAGTTCCAGCTACATAGTCAGTATCTGTGTAGAAAACTTGGGCAACATCCGAAATAATCACTTCATAACATGAAGGTCAATCCAACAGAATTAGTTGTGCACAATTAAAAGCTTAAGCTCCATTTATTTCAATGGAAAATAAGCACAATTCATATTTACTGGCATGTCTACAATAGCTTTACCTTCACTGTGCAAAAAGATCATTTCAAACTCTGTGAATTCTTGACTTCATTATTAACTTTTTTTAAACGGTGAAAACTAAAGTGCAAAATTACCGTATTTTTCTGTCTATAAGATGCCCCCATGTATAAGATGCCCCCTATTTTGGGGGACTCCGACTTAAGAAAATGGGGGGGAGATACTATCCGTGTATAAGACGAGCCTAGATTTTGAACATTATTTTAGAGTAAAAAACCATAGTCTTATACATGGAAAAGTACTGTAAATGTGCAAGTCCCGTTAATTTAGTCAGACAACTATATCTGCTGAATTATGCTGACAAAAATAATTTTCAAACTCATTAGAAACTATTATCAACTCTTACGCTTAAAATAATAATACAGTAATACACCACTCTTGATAACATAGTCCACTTGCATGGCTGCAATCCAGAAACCATTCAAGATCAAGAGTAAAAAGATTTCTGATTGCAGTCTGATTTGTTTTACCTGTTTAAAACAGCACAGCAAATGGTTCAGAATGAATGGAAATAAGCTCTGTTTGGTGCCATAAATGTATGTTTATTTTCCAGACTCCAGTAAATTATTACAGTTACCATGACAAATGCATGTCAAAATAATATAACCTATTCACAAGTTTTTGAAAGGCCAAATCATTGCAACGTAACTTCCTCTGTGATCATGGTTCTCTTAACATCTTTTTTTGTGTGTGCGCCAATAAAAGGAGGTCTACCTCTCCTCTCTCCCTTCATCAAGCATACAGGCTGGATTAACCATTATGCTAAGTACCTTTACAGAGTGGAGCTCTAACTAATCTGAGGGCCTTGTTATGGTTGAGGTCTATCTGAACATTTAGAGGGTGTGTATCCTGCTTTTCTCATCTGAAGAAGGTGCCCACATAACCCCAAAGCTTCCTTCTTTACCACAATTAGCTGAATCAAAGAAGCTGACTCCGTCATCTGGACTACTTTGAACCATTTAATTTCTTGGGACTGGCATTGCAATAACAAATGTAATTACTCTTTCCTCTGCGTTGGAGTGTTTTAAAATTCCTCCCACAGCACCGTTTTTATCAATAGAGCATGAGCTTCCGTGAGCAATTACCCTACTTCACCAGATGCTGGACTGGAACTGTAGGCCACAAGTCAGAGAAATCAGTTAATGGGTTGTTTACACTAAAGTCTTCTTCGGTTTCTAAAAGGGCTATTACCTCCTCGGTGAACAATGCATTTGAGAATACCTGGTAAAAAGCAGTCAGAAATTATTCTCATAGCTTTTAGAATGTCAGAAAAAGCCTTAATTAGATTCTGTTTCACATGGTCACATTCTTGAATAAGTTCTGCTCCCCTAAGTTGTTGTTGTTGTATATTTATACCCTGACATCTTCTCTGATGAGACTCAGGTTCTGTATGTCCAACAGAAATTTTCCTTCCAAATATGGCTGCACTGAGGTCTCTGGTGGAGGGTCTGAGGAATTTACATGTTTGCTTGTTTGTTTGTTGCATTTTTATTTTTTTTAATGTCAAATTGTGCTTGTTCTTTTTCTCAAATATAGTTCCATCTGCACAATATGGACTGCTAATAGGCACACTGAGCTAAAAGAACTAGCATACCCATCCAACATTCTGGGAAGGCAAATTGGGACATGACCTCCCCACTGCTGCTGCCTCCAGACCATCCTGCCCCGGCCACCTTTACACACCACCACTGCTACCGCCGCCCCCCCCCCCATCTCACCACCGGACGCCCTTATCCAGCACTGTCACCCACTGCCACCCATACACACACGTACGTCAGGAAGCAACGCCAGTGGAACAGGAGAGCGTGGCACCAAAAGCACACGTCTTTTGGTTCCCAGGCTATTATGGTGCCGGCTTCTGGAATTATGGCAGAGGTGGCAGCAGCAGTGGTGGAGGCCACGGAGGCGGAGAGAGCTAAAACAGGACATCTGGGATTGGCATCAGAAGTTGGGGTGGCTTCTGTAAATCTGGGATGCCCTGCTCAAAATGAGGCAATTGTGCCTTATGCACTAGCGAGATGCAAAGTGGATGAGATCTCCTCCCTGGGAGCAAGCAAGTCCCACTAAGCCATGGTTTAGCTTTGCATTATGTGCAAACACAGCTATTCACAACCCTAGCAGAAATGTGGGCATGAATTTCACAGCTGTGCTATAGATGGTTCTGTTAGGTTTTCCAGATGCAAGGACATTAAACCATGAGGACTCAATCTGCCCAGCCTTGGGCCCTGAATAAAATAGACCTTAACACAGATTTAAAGGGATGGTTGCAGCAGGAAAGGTGAGGAATAATCACTTTCCTCCCTTGCTGTGTCTGCATAAGACTTCCTCTTTGTAATGTATCTTAGACCCATTTTCAGTTTTGGCTTGTTTTTCTGTGCAAGCCTCTTCCTGAGTACAAGATTAAATGGAGAAATATATTACATGTGCCAGTAGCCTGTGACTGCACTTCATGGCAATTCTCATGATTTCAGGAGCTTCAAAATTGGCTGTTCAAAATTGGAAGTGCATCATAACATGACCTGGCTTTTGACCATGTGATCTGTTCCTTTGAGGTCAGGTGTTTGTAAAGTTCTACACACAGTAGATTCCCATGTACACACAGGGATCCAAACCTTGTATCATGGCCTTAAAAATAAAATAAAATAAAAGACTCCAAAATGAACTTTTGGGATTTGCACTCGAGGCCATTTGTTGCTTCATGCTTTTAAGACACAAACAGATTATTGGCAGCTGCCGCTGTATATAGGCAGACGCATCGTGCTAAGCACGTTTGTTTATAATTTCTGTAGCATTTGTCAGTTTAAAAGGGTTTTATATTTCATAGCTCATTTATTCCAGACAAAATCAGGTAGGTTAGATGGAACATGGGGTCAGCTACTCAACAGCTCTTGATCTCCATGGCTGAGTGGCTGTTTGAAGCTGGGTCTTTTGCATGGCTTTAAAATGCAAAAGGGGAGTCTGTCTTCTACCCTCAACCATCTCTGTTTTACCAACAAGGCTGTGGAATTCTTTACCTCTGGAAGGAGGGACACCAATGGCCGCTGGACATCAGAGAAGGATGAATCTATCAATTTTGGTTTCTCTCAGTTTCTCATGCTTCCAGTCTCCGCCTTAATTTGCCTTTTTTTAAGTTCTCACAAAAAATTTGGCAGCATATTAGTGCTTCTTCTGATGTACATGATTTTGTATGCAGTTTTGCCTAAATATACACATTTTTACCTGTTTATAATGCATTTTTATACACAAGTTGTCCTAATATATGCATTTTTGTAGACATTATTTTGTTGGAGGACTGCATTACCAAATTCAGAGAAGCATGAAGTTTGAAGGGTAGCTTCCTATAAATTTATATATTTAAATTTTGGGAAGTGCAAATTAGGTAGGTTCTCTTTAAAATGCAAACTGAACCACTTTCTCTCCACTCTCATTCCTAGCAGACACTTCCCCCCCCTTTTTTCCCCTTTTTTACTCTTCTGGGTGATTTGAAAATATGTTTTTATTTTGCATTTGGCATATAAACTTTAGAATGAATTGTTTTCTTGCTGCTTTTCTTTGTAAACTGTGGCTGACTAGGGAGGAGGCAGTTATGGAAGGTTTTGTTTATAATTGCTAGTTTCCTTTTTAAAATAGTTTTGTTGTTTTTGTGACCCTGTGTGGAAAAGCAGCAGTTGGGTGCTTTAAATGAATAAGGGAATACCCATCTCCTCCCATTGCAAGCATCTTTAGTTGGGGTTGGAAGTGTTGCTGCAAGCGCTGCCATTGTTGTGGCTTGTCATATTTTGCCAGGAGAGGAACAGCCACCACCCTGAAGTTGGAGAAAGTCCACCCTCAGAAAAAGGACTCTTCGCTAAGTGACAATGGCCTGAAAGTATCTGATGCAGTTTCACCTCGGATGCTGAGCAGATCTTAACCAGGCCAGAAGACTTCTAAGGCAGCACTTTAGTCTTTTGAGGGGGAACAAGACGCCAATGAATAAAACAATCAGCATTTCTGTTTCATCAGTATGCATAAAGTGTGCGTGGCTCTGCACTACAAATTGCAGCAGTCAGAACCCGAAAAAAGTGAGAGCGCATCTAATTTAACTGCATGCATCCTTTGGGCATGTCCCTTTGTGGATAGAAGCAAATAATGAATCGTGGAGCAGTGTGCAATATTGTAAGGAGATCAGTTTTTTGACCAGTCTGCACTCAGTCAGGTGGCATAAATCACAGTGCTAAAACCTCTGAATATTCTTCTAACTAAAAGATACAGCCACACAGTAAACTGAAGTTAATGAAGCATAATAGCTACATACACAAGAATTCTAGACATTCGGTGGTGATGTCAGGGTCTGCCATTCATTCTTGTTTATGAAAGAAAAGGCCAATAGCATGGAATGCTCAATGAATACCTCATAGAGGAAGATAATTTTTAATCACTTTTCCCCAGAAAAGTGAAACTCAATGCAGCTTACAAAAATTAACATTAAAAACAAGGACAAAACAACTTAGCATCATGTGTGTGTGTGGTGTTGGCATCTGTCTGTCTCAAAAGACAATGGAGTGTACCTCTTGGGATGAAGTCAAACCACAGCATTACCAGAACAAGCCTGGGCAGTGTGTATAGAGCTCCTGGGCTGCTCAAATGACAAGACTCAAATCTCAGCCTTGCTGATGTGCTCCAATGGAAAGCAGAACAGCACATTTGGCACCAGCTTGGCTGCAGGAGTTGCTGGAAGGAAGCCATACAAGGCACCATCCAACCATCTTTGGGACTCGACTCCAGATTTCTGTAGGGTTTCCTGCTCCGCCATTTCTTGTCTCGAAGATATCCTGCAGGGCAGCGGAGGTTTAGGATCAGAGTCTTTCTTCTTCTAGATGGGCTACCTTCCCAGGCTGATGAGCCCCCACCTGCCCCTCATTTCCCTCTACAACACATACAGAAGCCACCTTCTTGACCATTGGGCCCACTCTTGGTTTCATCCACCCAATCCGCCAGAGCCTGTCTTCACATGCAGCAGAAGTAACCTAATTCACAAAGAGTTTGAGACCCATCGGCTGCGGTCACTGGGTTTAGCCAGCCAGTTGGAGCTGTTCCCAGGGTGTGGCCACTGTCATTTGTGGACAGCTTCTAGGAGCCCCCAAAGGAGCGCAACGTGTCCCCAACCAGCGGTATTACCCCTTCCATGTGTGCGTGTTTTTTTTGTGTTGGTCATACCACCAAAAGATAAGCAGAAAATTAAGGTCCAAAGGATAATAATGTTTTTGCCGGGCACCAAAAAAAGCAGATAGTGATGGCATCAGGGAGAGCATCCCATAAACAGGGAACCACCATTCTCCTGTTGCTGCTTTCTGCACCTCCCTCACAGAGGGCACATGGAGAAGTGCGTCAAATGAGGAATGCAGGGTCCAAGTTCATTTATTGGGGGGGGGGAGGCAGTCCCCGCATGTAAATGTATTGAGCTGAGATATTGGGCTTCTGGGCTGCATAAGGTTTATAGGTCAAAACCATCACTTTTAATTGGGCCTAGAATCTGATTGATAGCCAGTGCAGTTATACCAGGATTGGTGTTATGTGCTCAGACGGACTTGCCCCCATAGTTATTCTGGCTTCCGGCACCAGCTTTCTTGTGACCACCTTGACTGTGCTAAGATAGTTCATTCATATTAATATATCGTTCCCAGTAGCCATACTCTTCATTTCTACCAATTTCAAAAACCCATGGTGTGGAAAAGAAGAGATTAATTAAATGGATCAAACTAGTCGTTAATAACATTGTTCTGCAGCCTTCGTTTCAAACATGATATCCAAAATGTTCTTGCCGTCTTCTGCCTCTGGGTGAACAGCTATTGAAGGATTTAATAAATAGGTGGTAGCTGGCAGTCTGGAGACAAAACATACCTGAATTGTAAAGTATGTGTAGTGGATTTCTTTATATTTGGTGTTTAAAGTCAATGGGAAATGAACATCGAAGGGGCTAAATAGGAAGATAAAAGAGGGAAGCCTCAAGCTGGTGCTACATGGAAATGTTCTTGTATAAAAGAAGCCCCACAGTTTGATAAACTATTTATTGGGATAATTGGAATTTATCATCTCCCCTCCCCTTTTGTAAAGGGATTATTTTGAAAGTGTTCCCTTGGAGGGTCTCTCTTACAATAGGCACTTGGGAAAAGTGCCTTCAGATTAGAACTGCATAATGTTATGACCCCACCAAGCCCAATAAAACCATCAACCATGTCGGGCAGCCCACCACCAGGAAGGGCTTGGAAAAAAGTCTTGTGTTGTTTTGTTCTTTGCTGTCCCTTGAGAACCTCTAAAGCAGGAGCAGAGGCACTATACAAGGCTGGTGGACTTTGATTTGTCTGTGGTTGGATCACAAGATCTACAAGCCTGACGTTGGGTCTGTGTCATGGGATTTGATCTGAGAAGTCCTCTGCCCTGTGAGCAGCCTATGGGCCAGGATCTGCTGGACAAACAGGCTGCCAGAAAGGCATAGGAAAGTCTCAACTCCAAGGTGTTGCAGTGTTGGACACAGAAGAAGATGGAAGACAGAGGAGAAATATATAAGAGCACACTGTAGGGCTCCTCTGTCTCCATGGACAGAAAAACACAGCCTATACTACTGTGTGGGAATTATTTTTGTAGATCTCAAAAGCAGAAGCATCTAAACTAGTTCCCAGAAATTGCCGGCTTGGAAGATCAGTAACCTCACAAACTTTTAGCATGGCACATTACTGCTATGCCTGGTTGTAAGAAGAAGGGGGGAACACCATGTCAGCTCTGGTCATTTTTGGAAAGAGGATAAGGTCCTTCATCCCACAAAAGCATTTATGACAGAACAAATAGACAGAAGCTGAAATCTGAAAGCATTTGATCTGGCATACCAGTAGGAAAGACAAGGGAATACGAAGAGCTATCTGAGCAGAAAAAAAATAGGCTGAGGAAGAGTGACAGGCCTTCAAGCCAACATTGTTCAAAGCCTTGGCAGGAAATTACAGAATAAGAGGCTGGTAAAAAAAGAAGGGGGGGGCACTCTTTCAGTAGAGTATTACATCAAACATAGGCTCACATCTAGTTTTCCAGGGTTTCCTATCTATTAACTGTTGTTAACTGTTGCTTAATTGATAAGTTCAGGAGTGTTATCTGTGAAGCTCTGGAAATGTTAAACTGCTTATTGGTTGCATTGCTAAATATGCAGACAGAGCGATTCTAGGAGAGGCCAAGGAAGCACAGAGTAGAGTCTCCTTCCCTGCACGCACAGCCCTCCTGACTCCTCCTGAGCAGGGCAGAAGGGGCAGGGAGGGAGGGAGAACAGTTGCCTTGGTCATTAACAGTGGGTTTACGTAAGGGCACAGAAAGCAATCAGCATAAAGGCGCTTATGCCTCCAGGATGGTGGCTAATAAATTGTGCACTACCTAACTCCTAAATTATTCCACGAATATAATATATAGCCCATTTACTAATTTATTAAAGTTACCCCCTTTATTACATTATTTATGGACCCATCTTATGACTGACTCTAGCTTAATTAGAGTAATAAAAACTAATCCAAAACTCATTATAATTTCAAATTCCACAGCACCTTGTGAAATAGTTTTTGCAGCTCTATTCCTGCTCTGCATAAGCTATATTCTGGCAGGACTTCTTCCTCCCCAGATGGAGTTCATCTGCAGAAGGAAAGGAAATTATTAATAGGAAAGTTGCCTTTTTAGTTACTTTAAAGATGTCAAGAAATTGGGGTGGCAAAGCTCAAAATGTGTGATGTACTGGAGCAGATGCATGAAGCCTTTAACCCCTCTCCATGCAGCCCGCCTGGTCCTGGGAAGCTGCTCTTCCTTTCCCCACATTGACCAGCCATCAGCTGGATGCGGGGAAATAGAGTACAGCAATTTTGGCGGCATCAGGCTTGCTGGGAAGTGGACATGTCAACCTAGGTAATTCCCTCCTCCACACTTCTGATGCACCCCAGGTCGCTAATGGAAGCATGTGACTTGTGACTGCATCAAGAGCGCTGGAACGGAGGCAGGTTAAAGTTTGGGAGAGGAAGATGTGGAAGAACTGGTGTGTGCATGTTGTAAGCGGGGACAAGGGGTTGAAGATGGTGTTGAAAAGTCATAATACTTCATTATTTTGTCATGATTCACAAATTAGAACTTAACGGGAATAACTGTGAGAAAAATAAAAGGAAAAGTTCAATAGAGGTTTCATGCTAATTCTGCAATTATTTTCTTTCTTATCTATCATCATCTTTCAGATAATGAGACCCAAAAGCATATCTTTTCCCGTTCCTGAGTGTGTAAAGTTGCTGTTCAATAAAAAAAAAATAATGTGGAAAACAAGTCTCACTGTTTTTTAGAATGTTCTTGTTCCATTAGAATCAATTCCACCTGCAATTGAAATGAGTTTTGAAAAGGGGGCTGCCTCTTGATCCATTGGTATCCATCTCATGGATATGCTGGTTGGATCATTCATTTTCCCTCACTGTGATGGGGTTTTTTGTAGAACATTTATCTTCATTCCTTGTGAAGCTAGTCTTTTGCTTTCCAACATAATATTTACAATGTATATGGAGCATCAAGGATTTTTCTAGAGACTGTAGTGTTTGAGCTGTCATTTCAAAAACGTGGGTCGCAAAAAGGGAATTGGCGGTCTCTTTGAATAAAGACAACTTAAGGACCATAGAGCACTCTCTCAGCAAAGAGTTTCCATTGTCTATTACGGCTCTCACCTTTCTCAAACAGGAAAAAAAAGTGTAAAGATGTCAAGAAGGAACAGGGTTTATTCTAATGTGCAGCTAGGCACATTTTATTCAGTGTCAATATATGTGTGCAGTGTGAAATCAGTTTTTGTGCAGTTAGGCAAAAGGGATTTAATAAGGAGCTAAATAGTTTCTTAAAAAGTAAATGAAAAGAGATAAATAGAAACAGAAAAATGAAAATGAATACTGGCTCCCTTCATATCTTCATAAGCTTATAATAATAGTGTGTATTGGGACTATTTACTTGACTAGTAAAAAGCATTTATTGGTTCATATTTAACTTCACTACAAACAGTGCACGTAGGTATGCAAAGCAGCTGAAGGCAAACCACAGAGAGCCCCCTGGTTACATTCTGAGGCACCACACGTGTTGGTGAAATTGTGTATAATTGAAACGCATTGAAAAAGCCTGCAAACACCCTGTTCTTCCCCCGTTCCTCCCTCCTAGTGATGTTTCAGTGACGTCTTTATGATGTTTCCAGGTCACTTCTGGGTTTGGCGTGATGCATGTATTGTGCACGTATTGTGCTGCAATGGAGGGGGGGGCTTCCTGTAATTGCATTGCTCAGTAACATCCCTGTTCAGGATCAGAGAGGTAGAGGTGTTTGAGCTGTTATTTTAATGCATGTGCAACACAGGCGTCGTGGCTGCCAGGCCCTTGCAGAGGTTGTCTGAGGCCCAGGGCAGGAGTCTCGTTAGAAGAAAGCCATAAATTCAAACAAAAAAGCAGCATGGGCCAGAGTACCTGGCTGCCCTCGCCTTGCCCTCTGCACAGGCCGGGTAGCTGCTCTCCTTCTGGAGAGACTCAGACCCAGGGAGGCTGTGTGAACAAGAGGATCAGCCATGGAGAGACAAAGAAGAGAGAAGTTGAACTAAGCAATATCTTAAATCATGATGGAAGGATTTGGGGCTGGAGTGACTTTTTGTTGCTTGTTCTTAATTGAACAAAGTCTGCTAAGTGTTTCCCAGGCCATCAGCAAAACAAGCTTGTAATATATCTTTTTACGGGCTTTTTTTAAAGTAACGTCTTCCAGGGCTGTGATGTGGAAGCAGCAAAACAAAGCCAGTTGTGACTCAAAGATCTGATTGAGCAAAGGTTGCAGGAAACCCTAGTTACAAGAATAGCTGGTGTGCTGAGATTTCAAGCCAAAAGGCTGAAATGAAACAAATTCTTTGTGATATATGACACCATCCCAACCTTAGCATTGTGGTCTTTACTAGCTGCATCCGCAGTAGAGAGTAAAATCCACCGCCTTTCTGGCAATTGCATAGACAGAGCATTCTGGGACATGCTTAGAGGCTGATGTAGAGCTGGCAGGGGCTGGGGCTAAGAGCATGAGCTATAAATCAGGAATTCTGTGGTTGAAATCTCTCCTCAGCTTGTTCATTAGCAGCAGCACATTTAGGGCAGTGTGGGTGGTTCTTCCACACAGAGCGCTGTGCCGAGGGGGCGCAAAATAATGATTAATAAAAAAGGAATTATTGTGAAAATAAGAATTATGTAGGGGAGTTCACCAACTGATGTCCTCCCTCATATTACCAAAGTCTGTCCCTGATCTTAGGTAGGCAATTCTCTCTTGACCTCAACTCCAGTCTGCAATAATTGGGACCTACCTTAGAAAACTGTTGTAAATATTAAATAATACCAATAATAATAATAATATCCCTTTTGGCCACTGAAAGATCTGGGATTCCATAACTGTAGGAGGGAGAACAGAAAAGGGCAGGAGCTAAATATTAGTTCCCTATGATTTTGTCCATGACATGAATTCCATGGATGTCTAAGCTAGAACTTCTCACCCCTGTAACGTCATCCAAATTGTGACCTTACACTGCATTCCTAGATAGATTTGTCTCAGGGGATTGCCCAGCGTAGATGATCCAAAGTTATTAAATGTTTTCAATCTCATGCCTGCGAACTATGGAAGCCGTGAGGTCCTGGGGTTAGAACTTAGGGTTTAGCTCTAAGAAATGTAGATTCAAATCCCCACTTAGGTGTGACTCTCCCTTTGTGGCATCTCAACAAGTCACTGTCTTATTAGACAAAAGTCTCAGTGAAACAGACAGGCCACTCTTAATGCCCTGGAGAGAAGATTTAAAGTATTTGTTTATTTATTAAGACATTTATATATCTTTCTCAAGACCATAGGGTGTTATAAACTTAATAAACAATGTACTATACATTCCTAATATAATTTTCATAATACCAAATTAAAACAGTCAGTTATATAAATACAATTCATAATAATGAGCAATATATAATACATAAATAAGCAGCGGTGTCCAATTATTCACAATGTCAACTCTGCAATATAGGAAACCTTCCAAGATCCAGCCCATAGAAACAAATTGTTGTTCACCATGTCACAGTTTCTGTGCTTCTGGTCAGAAACACTGCTAAAACATTCATCTGATGTTTGATAGGATTGCAGGAACTGTGAAGGAAAAGATATCCTATTTCATTTATGTCTGTGCAAAGTGATAAAGAGTAAAAACTTCAGAAATACTACCAAATGTCCCCAGAATTTTCCTGTAAGCACGGAAAGAGAAAAATCATTAATCCAATGGCTCTAAAGCGTAAAATTGTGCATTTTTCATGTTTAGATATGTTATGAAAAGCAATCATCTTAGTAATGGTTGAACAATTCCAAATGAGCCATTATGTTTTGAGCAGAGCTCTTTAAAGGTTTTCCTTCTGAACAGCAAATCACTTGATCTTCATGGCCTATGATACACCCTAGAGATTTTGAATTTCCCACCCCTAAAACAACACAGGTAACAGTGATGATGATGACGATGATAAACAGCAAAGTTGGTAATAATTTCCTGTGTACCCTCAGCTAGAGAAAGAGGAAGGCTGTCAGTCATAGGTTCACAGGCAGGTCATCAGATCAAGAGAATTTTCACCTGGGTCTCAGGCAGGCAGGATTTGAGGGCAACATGCTAAACCAAGCCGTAGTTTAGCTCAGTAAGGTACAGCAGCCAAGCGGCCACATGCTCACACATTCACACATAGCAGTGGTTTGACTTAGTGCGACGTGCAAACCAGCCATTGTATTCCCGTGTGCCAAGCAGAGTAGAAGGATCTGCTCATATTCCCCTTGTTCTCCTCCCTGTCATCTTCTCACTGTAAAATGTTGGAGTCTAAGCCCCTTGGGGCTTGTTACTAAGTACAATATGAAGCGGAAGGGATTCAAATCTGTTAGATAGCTCTGCACATGCATATAATTCATGAAACTGAGTTTGTGCCTGATAATTATTTATACGTGAACGATAATTTGGTACAGCCTTGGATCAGTAGATACTGATTAGACCTGCAACTGGTGTGGAGTTTTCCCTTCCCCTTCTTCAATAATGATTTGGAGAGGCAGATTAATGGAGTTGTTTGTTAACTGCCTTTATGAAGATGGATGTTTTTAAATAGAGCTCTGTTGAATTTTCGCTTTCATTTTGAAGGCAAACTGTATGCTTTCAAGGGATGTGAAAACTACCCCCTGAGTAGGGAATGCATGACTCTGTCCATCTCAGTTTCTCTCTGTTTCTTGTTTTTCTAATCTAAAGTTCAGTTCTCTACATTCCCATATCAGTTTGCAATTAAAAAACAAACCATGTCCTCATGAAAACTCACCAGCTTTTTAGTGTGAATTTCTTCTAAGACACACATTTTTGTATACAACTTGCATTCAGTTTTGTATCCAGTCCTAGAATTTATTCTAAGATACAGGTTTTGCAAAGCAATTTTCTGTAATAGAATGCATTTTAGTATAATAATAAATATAATATATAATATATAATAATAAATTTTATTACACTGTATTTTGCGCCCCATAGAACGCACCGGCCCATAAGGCGCACCTAGTTTTTTGGGGGGGAAATAAAGAAGAAAAAATTATTCCCCCCCCCCCGGCGCGGGGCTGGGTCGGGGGAAGCCCGAGCTTCCCCCAACCCCAGCCCCCAGAACAGGCTGCTCTGCGCAAGCCATAGGAGCCCTCCCGCGGCTTGCACAGAGCTACCTGAAGCCCAGCGCGCCGGGGCTTCGGGATAAGAGGCAGCTCTGCGCAAGCCGGGACAGCCCTCCCGCGGCTTGCGCGGAGCTACCTGAAGCCACAGCGTGACTGCCCAGCGCGCCGGGGCTTCGGGATAAGAGGCGGCTCTGCGCAAGCCGGGGGAGGGCTCCTGCGGCTTGCACAGAGTTTCCTGAAGCCTGGAGAGCGAGAGGGGTCGGTGCTCACCAACCCCTCTCACTCTCCAGGCTTCAGCGAAAGTCTGCATTCGCCCCATAGGACGCACACACATTTCCCCTTCATTTTTGGAGGGGGAAAAGTGTGTCCTATAGGGCGAAAAATACGGTAATACATATGCATATTTGTACAGATTACTGGGCTAAAGAACTGCACTGCGAAATTCAAAAAAGTGTAAATTTTGAATGATGACTGTGTTTTGTTTCTTGCTTCAAAATGTCTTGCTTCAAAAGAAACATGTGGATTTTGTGGGTTTGCTCTAAGGTATGAACTGAGTCAAATTTCACCCTCCCATTCCTACCCACAAGAAAACTCTGTTTTCCACTTTGTGCTGTTTTCACACCTTTTTTTGAAAACATTGTTTCCCTGATCCCCTGCTACTTCGCTAGCAAACTTATATGTTCATCCAGCCCATCAGGATCATGTGGTGAATGTTATGTCATCACAGCGCTATTCAGATTTGCCTGCATGGTGACATCAGGGAAGCTGGATGAAGATGTAACTCAGATTTTGCCAGGTTCTAGATTGAACAGGGAGTGCCCAAGAGGGGCCTCGCTGCAGGTGTTTGCCTTGAGCATGTGGAAAGCCCAAAGGAGCCTCCAACCAATGGGCCTAAAGGCAAAAACATCTTTTTACTTACACAGGTAACAAGTCACCAGACATACTCTGAAGCACTGCTCTAAATTGACTTTTGCTTATCGCTCATTGCAATGGGCATTCAATCACACTTTTTATTAAGTGTGCTCTGATGAGTAGGATGTACCTATATTCAGATGCGCTCTCTTATTCCCACATGGAACGTTGCTCTCTCTTTTGCCATCTGTAGTAAGTTCATTACCATTGCACAATCCAGCACAGCAAAGGTAATAGAGGTGCCTCCCATTTCCCCCCGGGAGCATTTTTACACCTTTTTGGGCATAACCAAATCACCAAATCTATCGGTACAAGAATGTTCACAAAACCCACGCACCCCAGTTCAGTTCATCTTATTTTTTTTAGTGGATTGGCAAAGATTTTCCCACTATATTCCACTGATGTGTCATTTTGTCTCACATCTGTCCATAACAGCTGCAGAAACAAGGAGCCACAACTCAGAATGTGTGAATTCAGGAACATACCTCACTATGTCCATATTAGGTTAATGAGACGTATTCTTGAATGCACACATTTGGAAATGTGGCTCCTTGCTTTTTTGTTTGCTTGCAAGTTTTTGGCCTTTTACAACACAGTGGCATCCATGTTTATTTGGAAGTACATATCATTGTGTCCAATGAAGCTTACTTCCACGTAAGGGTGCAAAGAATTGCAACCTTAACAAAATAAATTGCTTAATTACAGAAAATCACAACACCTGCCCATAACACCACAGCCAATGTGTTAGATCCAATCTAAGTTAGTTGGTCTTTAGACCAATTTAGATAAATGGGGCAAGTTAGCCGTGACATAAGTTTGAGTGGTTTCAATGTGAACTAGCTTCAACTAACATAGTCTGTATTCAGCTAAATCAGTCTTTTTTCATATGTAGAAGTGCTTTCTTTGTGTGACATGTGTAAAATTTGAAGTGGCCACAAAATGGTCACGGGATCTGCAGAGCAATCCATAATGGCAGCAAGAACATTAACAAGCCATTATGAGCTGTGATTATTTTAGAAGAGTAAGGACGGTGCTTTCAGTGAAATACAAAATAGATAGCGCTCCAGTATGAATTTATCTCCATTCTGTAGGGTGCATAGCATAATGGTTAATCCAGCCTATTTTTACCGGTGTTTTTATTCATAGCAAAGTTGAGCCCTATGTGTGTAAGGGTCAAACTACACACGATGTAGGAATTCCCTGACTGGAGCTCTCAACATCTTTTTATTTTAGAAAGAGCAATCATGAGCAATGGTTTGGGGGATAAATTGGATCAGGCTTATGGCACTGAGGGAAGGAGGCAGGGTCTGTCTACACTTTGCTCCTTGAATCAGTTCCCTAACTTAAATTGCCCCAGAAAGCTGCAGAGCATGTGAGCAGGTAAAGGAGATGGGAATTCCAGTCACAATTTCCATGTCATGTGTAGCCCGCTGACCCCTTTAGAGCTGTTCACAATGTTCCAAAGTCAATGATCACTGTTTCCATTGGCATGATTTGTCTTGGTTCCCCACCTCCTCTCACCTAAAGAGGAGACTGAAAAAATGTCTCTAGAGTTTAAATTTAACTACTAGGAACTGTGATGCAGATTCAGTGAAAGAGCAGTGGAAATAACTGTTGTTCCTTTTTGTTGCAACAGACGAACCAAACTCCTGGAGTTCTCCCTCTGCCACCTCCCCAGGTCTGCCGGAAGTAACTATTTCCCTTGATGACATTGTCTCACCATTATCTTCATCACATCTAGCCCAACCCTCTGACCCTTCCCACCAGATAAACCCAGAGCCAACATGGGATATCAAGAGGGAACATGATGTAAGAAAACCAAAAGAGCTTTCAGCAAATGGCCACAAAAAGAAAAGGGTAGGTGAGCAGAGAGAGAGGTCTGCAAGTCCTAAAAAGGTAGACAGGTCAAAGCACGAAGAGGCTTCTCGGAAAGGAAGCTCAGAAGGCAAGGGTAAGGCTGGCGAAAGCGGCTGGCCGGCGTCAGAAAGCAAGGCGGTTGGACTGAGCACAATGGCCGAGGCTGCGGTACAAGATCTTGGGTGTGCAGGAACCAATGATGAACTGGCCGGGAGATCGAAGTGGATGGAAAGCAAAAGAGGAGGATCGCTCGGTGCAAAGGATCACAGTGCCTCAGCTGTCACAGGGAAGAAGTTGGCTGCAGCTTCCGAACACGTCAAGCTCGATTCCATTGGTGCTACAAAGACATACAGTAGCAATAGCAGCAGCTCGCATGGAAGTGACACGGATCACAGCCAGAAGGAATCTGAACGGAAGCTCGGTGAGTTCCCACGGAAGGGACACCTCCACTCCATTAGCACACGTAGCACGAACACAACAGCCCGGAAGGCAACTGTCTCACCAGGACCATGGAAGATTCCTGGGTCTGACAAGCTACCTGATGTACTAAAATCTGGCACTTCAGCTATGAGCAGATAAATCAGGGACTGTTGCCTTCTAACTGTTTCGCAGTGATGCAGAACATCCTTCTTAGCGTCTGTCTCACATTGATTTACTTTAATTTATTTTAACTGTCACACACACGCATACATGCTCAAAACACTGAGAAATGGAAACAATAACATGTATTTCCATGACAACGTGCATAGCGTCCTAATAAGTTGAAGCAGCATATAGTCACACAGTATTTAAATGTGACCCTAAAGTCCCCCAGTTTCATTTCAGAGACTTTGGCAGCTATGGAAGAAACCAAAATAATATGAAGGACAGTCAACCACAAGGACAGTGCAGTGTAGCTTTAGTATGTTGTTTTCCACTGCATGAAGGACTTTGGATTTTCGTTCAAACTTTATATCAAGAAACTGGAAGAAGTTAGAGCAATCACAAACTGGAACATCGCCTTAAATAAAACTGCACGGAGAAAGCTAAAAGTGGAAAAAGAAATCTTTTATCTGAGTTAAATGTTGTAAATAAATTGTTCTCAACATATCCAGACAGGGGTTTGAAGCATTTGAAATTGTATATCCATGACATGTCTCCACTGTTAACACTTTGGAAAAGATCACCGAAAACCAGTAGCATAATTCGTTATGCAAGGTGTGCAATCCTAGTGGATTAGCTGGTGCGATACCATTTCTACTGCCATTTTTGTGAACAACCCATGTTTCTGTATGTTGGGGTGGAATTGTATCCACAAACCTAGCCTCAAAAAGGAGATTGCCACAGGTTACTCACACTCCCCCCCCCCCATGCACCAGGATTACTTGGTACCATAAAAATTTTGACATGGAGAACTGTAACATGCAGTTCCCAGACCACTATGATGAGAAGGTGATTCTTGAAAGATTGAAAAATGCAGTTTCCTTTCAGAAAGCCTCCATTTCCTGCAGGAACTAATAATTGCCTCAACACTTGTCCAACTCTCATTTAACACGACTATCCTTGAGTTTTTGTCTCCCATCACACTCTAGGAAATTCTAAGGCAGAGCTCCAAGAGACATCCTCATCCGTTATCTAAAGTCATATATACATCAGCCATCCAGCTCTTATCTTGCTTCCTTATTTTTATTCAGAACATTCTTGCTTTTAACTTTCGAATCTCAAGTGCCATGAGAACATTTCAACCCACGCCGGTGAAGAACAGCTTCTCCAATGAGCTCCATTAATCAATTCTTTATCCCTGAGAGGTTTGCTATTTTCCCAGCAACAGCAATACAAACAACAGCAACTCGGTAATAATGTGGGTTGTTTTTTTTAATAAATAAAAAAATCACCAAGATAACTATTCTTAGGAATGATGTGTTTGGCAAACTCTCGTGTAACTCGGAAATGCATTGCTCGATGATGGAGCAAAAATGCCTGTTGGTGGAAGTTTTGATTTGGAGAAGGCTGTGAGGCAGTGATGGGATGTTAGCCATTCTGGTGATGGGCAGCGCAGGAGAACAGCCTCTTGCTAGCTCTTCCAGCTTCATTTTTCCTCCAGGAGATACGGAGGCATCGTTCTACCATAGTTGGGAAAAGTCAAAAGAAAGGATTTTGCACCTTTTAGACAAGATGCTTATTTTAAGAACGTCCCATTATAATTTTTTAAGAAAGCACAAAGATATGTAGCTGTTTACAAAATATATATATATATAGTTTTTAATTAAGAAATTAGAGATATATCTTTATCCTCCAACCTAGACATTTGGCATAATTCACTGTTAATTTATTAAATCTGGATGTTGGACAAAATTTCCCTAATCTATATGGAAATGCACATCCATCAATATTATTTCCTATGTATAATGAACAGAAACAAACAGCATTGGGGAGTAAATAGTTGAGATTATGCTTGCATAAACTCCGATTTGCACAGTGCCCAGCAAATCCTTGTGCGGTAATTGCTTTATGCGGTTGTAATTGATAACCTGTGAAGACAGCACATCATCTAAACCCCATTCCAAATAATATTTCTGTGTAGTGTTAGCTGTGAATTTACCTTGTACAGCTCTATCGCTATAAATATAATTCCATGTATTAATAGTCACAGAAAGGCTGTAAGTGAGCAACTATTTTTATGAAACGCACCACTATGGATAAATTAACTTTTACAGAAATCTTGTTTACTGTATGATATTCTAAACCACTCAAATAAAATATATATCCAAGAATCTTTTTCCCAACTTATGCTGTGTAATAATTTTTTTATTGGGAGCGGGGAGAGTGAAATATCATGAAAATACTGATTGTCTCCATGCACACCCCACTGCAAAGAGAGTGCCATTTTTCTATATGACAACCAAGCCATCACACACTTTGAGTTATGTGATCCTTTAAAACAAACCTGCAGATTGTAGCTGTGGTGTCGGTGCAGAATTGGGCCTTGATAGAAAGGGAGGAAGGATTAACCGATAATGCAGTCTCAACAAAAATCCCTCCCCAAGTCTGCTATTTATCACAGGAGGAACAATCTCGCTGGCCTGACATGCACAATCCGAATATATGGAAAACTGGCAGCTGATACACATGATCTCAGCGTATCCTGTTTGGTCTGTATGCAGAACCCCACAGTTATCGCTCTGAATGGCTTCTCTCCTTTCCCTACCACCCCATTATATGCAATATAATGCCTAAAACAATGTTCTAGTGGTGCAGCTTTCTACGTGACTCGGGTGACGTGGGAACCAGTAAACACTGCTCCTCCCTACGCTTTCTGGGTCTTATGAAAATCCGAGGTGCCTATCAATGCTGACATGGATGGAACAATAGGGTGGGTACTGTCTGCATGCCCCATGACTTTTCAGGCTAACCCAGAAGCTCATGGAAGAACAATGCAAAAACAGCAGCCACACCGTCAACATCAGGCAGCGAGGACCAAGGATTCCACTGTGGCACCCCCATGAAGTACATTGTTATTATTTCACATAGCCATCAGTGGAAAAAATACCAAATTACAAGTCAGTGCTGTGATATAAGGTGAACAAAACCCACTATTGGCCAAGTGGAGTTTAATACTCACAGAAGAAAATTGCTATTGCATTAACCCGCAGCCTGGTTTCACTCGGGACATGAATTTACACAGTAGATTCCCCACATACTATACAACACCTCTTACACTGAAGTTGTCCACATGTAGCTGCTGCAGGACTTAATTAAAAGGAGCTTACCAGCCACATATGGTAGTATTGCTCTACTGCCTGCATAAAAATTCCCTAGCATTTTAGTGAATTTTTTCCTCTAATGTATACATGTTTTAATGCAGTTTTTGACTGGCATACACATGTTTGCAAGCAATTTCTCCTACTGTAATGCATTTTTGCATGTTAGTTTCACTAATATATTATTTTTATGCACACTTTCACCTACTATGTGCATTTTTGTCAACACTGGTTGAAGAACTGCATTGCGAAATTCAGCAAAGTGCGAATTTTTAAGGCTAACTGTTTTGGTTCTCATAGTTCACCTTTGAACTATGGAATAAATGGGATAAAATTTCTCCCTCCTCCCTAGGCAGAACCCATCCTCCCTCAATCCCAGGTTTCATCTTCTTCCCTCCCAGCAGGTAAACTAGGATTGCCATATGTCCAGAATTTCCCAGACAAGCATTACAATCAGAGCTGATGACAAAGTCTCAATGAGTTCTGTTCTTCTTTTAGATCTCTGGTTTAGTAAATAGTTCATAGTTCACCCAAGGGCATTGATGTGCCCACATACAGAATACAAAGTCTTTCTGTTCGCTAATGTTTCATTTCGCTTTGACCTGCTTCCATCAAATATTTGAGGGGTGTGACAAAGGGGCACCTTGACTTTGAAGTGACATTTGCCGCAATCTGGGGGATTAATAATGCAATTATTAATCAGAGATAGCTGGGCTGTCAACCCTGAGTCTACATATTAAATTGAATTTCTAAAGAAAATCTTTTAGCACCTGTTAGATACATTTCTTCAAAGGAATGAATTTCTTGTTTGCTCAGGTGTGCAAACATCTCGGCCCTACAAGAGCTGATTATATATCCTGCTTAAGATTGGCCTGACTGGAAGGGATTCCTGCTCCTAGTATTAAGGTATCTTTCCCAGTTTTCCTTCATATTTACATTTTATCCAAAAAGCAAGAACTAAATCAGTCATCTGAAGGGACATGAGCAAGTCTGCCTGATTTCCCCAGAGCTCTGGGTTTCCCCACATTCCCCTCGGGTTGGCACTACACTGATGAGGAACTGGGGGGGGGGGAGTTGTGGGTGCTTAACACTTCTGCAGATAGTAATGTCTCCCCTTCACCCTCGCCTACAACTGTTCCTGCAGTTGGGCTCATGAGACAAGATGTCTGTAGGATGGTCAACGCATGGGGACATCTTGGGAAAGGTTGCATAGGAGAACCCATTGGTGGCGGCAGGGGTGGTTGGGTGAATTAAGCATTTCCTCTCTTCCCTGCTACTTCTTCCAGCAAAAATTGTACCCTTCCCAACTGCTTTAGACATTTTTGTTAGCTCCCCAGACCCTGTTCTGCTGTAAAACATCTATATTATTATTATTATTATTATTATTATTATTATTATTATTATTATTTATACCCCACCCATCTGGCTGGGCCTCCCCAGCCACTCTGGGCGACTTCCAACAAAATATTAAAATACAATAGTGCATCAAACATTAAAAGCTTCCCTGAACAGGGCTGCCTTCAGATGTCTTCTAAAAGTCTGGTAGTTGTTTTCCTCTTTGACATCTGCTGGGAGGGTGTTCCACAGGGCGGGTGCCACTACCGAGAAGGCCCTCTGCCTGGTTCCCTGTAGCTTCACTTCTTGCAGAGAGGGAACCACCAGAAGGCCCTTGGCGCTGGACCTCAGTGTCCGGGCAGAACGATGGGGGTGGAGACGCTCCTTCAGGTATACTGGAGCCTTTTGTTTTACCAGTAAATTGTAGGCTTCAGGACGGGTGGGTGTTGTCTGAAGAGAACTTTTGCTTCACAACTGGGGTGCAGAATGTTTCTTGAAAAGCTGTCCTCTTTTGCTCCTGCCCCCGTCCCTGCCTGTTGCAAGGGTCTAGCAAGCATAATTCGCTAGTGAGGGCAAGGAGCATAGTCCTCATTCTGCTCACTAGATAGCATCTCTGTGATATATAGTACTATATTTGTAGTGAGACACACACACGCGCCATTCATGAGGGCAATGTTTCTTGTCCTTATCCTGGTGTCAGGGACTGGGCAGAGGAGGAAGGGTGGAAACTGCCTCCCCAGCCTGACCCTTCCAGAGAAGAAGGAGACAGTTCAGAATTACAACAGGGTTCTGAGGGAGGTCACAGCACAGAGGCAGATGAGGAGGAAAGTTGGGAAATAATGGGAGAGGAGGAGGAGGAAGAGGAAGAGGAAGCACCAGGAGGGCAACAGCTGATGGACACAGTGTCTTTAGAAAGCATTCCAGATCCCCCCTCCCAGAACCCGGCAAGCCTTGAAAGTAGGAGAGCTCAGAAGCAGAGGGCCCTAGCGCCACCCACAGGGGAGGTGGTGAGGAATGAGGAAGTGAGAGAAAAGGGAGATGGAAAGTTGCTCAGGACAACGCTATTATTCCAAGGGGCTGCATTCCAAGCCTCTCTCTGTAAATATTGAATAAAAAGTATATTGTCTTATCCATTCCTGGCAACCTGCCATGGGGGTTGGTTGGTTCCTCTGACACCTGGGCTAGCCAATGCAATACCCCCAAATGTACTACAACTCCTATTGTTGGGCATCCTGTCTGGGATTGAAGGGAGTTGTAGTCGTACAGCATCTGAAAGGCTCCCGGCTCCCCATTCTCACTCTAGGATATAACGGGAGGGGAAATATGATGGTCAGCAGACACAAAAACTTTACAGAGCACCATTATCTGTGGTGACTGCTTCACTGCTGGCTTTACCTTCTTTCCCTGCCACACCTGAGAAGCTCCAAAATGAGAATTGCCAACTGCTGACTGCAGAGAGGGTGGTATTGAGGGCATTTCAGCTCAGCCTTGAGTGAAACTGCACTTGGAAAGTTAAGTGCCAAATCTACAGATTTTCTTTTACCTGGGGAACTACTCATTATATGCTTGTTTTTATGAATAAAGCATTTTAGAGACTAATCTTTTTTAACCACTAAAGGTGCCTTCTTAAGGCCTTTACATGTGGTTGAAGGCTAGAAATGGTGGAACACCTGAGGTGAAAAAGGTGTGTTAAAGGGAGCTAATGTCTCCCCACCCCCAATCCCCTCTCTGTACAAATACTGGCTTGGTGGCAAGTCAGTCCTGTTTTTCTAGAAAAAGAGGTGCTGGAATCACCATAAATGTCTCCCTGGTTCTCTTATAATGGCAATGGCACCCACCTGAGAGGTGTCAGAACTGCCTTCTAGTGAGTTCCAGCTGAAAGAAACGCTCTGGCAACAACCTTATACAAAAATAGTGATTTTCATTTTGTCTGGGGCTTGACGCAAAAACTGTTTGCTGAGACAGCTGAGCGGAATGAAGGCATGCAACATCAGCACCTGTTCAACATCTGCAATTGGCAAACAATTTGAAAACTCTGGTTCAAACTGTACACTCTGCTAAATGTGTAGCATGCAGCCATGTCTGCACTTTCCCTCGAAATCCTGGCACAAGGGATTTGTCACTGAGACTACAACTTGTGGGTTGGAGAAGTTTATCCCTTCCTTCCCCAAGTGACACCAGCACATCGCGTGGCACCAGCCCCCTCAGTCGTGGGGGAAGCCAGCGCACCTGGTGGTAGATAAGGTAGGGCAAATAGAAACTTTTGAAAATACGTGTGATTAGGGTTCAGGTCCCTATGCAAACAGGTTTGCACATAAATCAGCTTTCTTGACCTGTGAGAGACAGCAGAAGGGGGCATCCATTCAGTGCAAGATAAGCAGAAATGTGCATTCATCCGCATGGTGTTTTGCAGGCAGTGGCTGGATGCTTCCTATACAACTTGGCATCTTCACATTATTCACTGCAATATCTGCTCTTTCTGAGCAGAGAGTTCCATTGATATGATACGATACGATATCTTTATTGTCATTGTCCCTTGCGGAACAATGAAATTGAAAAACTACATAAAGCTACATAAAAACTACATAAAACTACCACAAAACTACATAAAACTACATAAAAACTACATAAAACTACATAAAACATTCAACCCCCCCTAAAAAACTCTAAAACCCCATTTTAAAATACACTATTCTACAGAGACCCCTTATGCTGCGTTTAGAACCAGAATTGCATTTGCGTAGAAACTGTTTTTCAGATCTGATGGAAGCACGCTTAGTGTTAATCTCACTTTTAACCGTGAAACCAGGACTGGGTGGTGGTATTTAATTGTATGAAATTTACAATATTTTACCAATACAAACCAAATAGGTGGTAGTATTAACTGCAGGCTAATAAAGCCGCACGTTCTTCTGAAGGAAACCCTATGTATACAGAAAGCTGACCTTCTAGACTTTTGTTGGGTCACAGAGCCACCTGGTGGCAGCAGAGGGGAAGTGTTAAGAGATCTGGAAGGTGAAATCGTTTTATTTCATGGGTAGACAAACTAAGGCCCAGGGGCCAGATCCGGCCCAATTGCCTTCTAAATCCAGCCCACAGGCAGTCCAGGAATCAGCGTGTTTTTACATGAGCAGAATGTGTGCTTTTATTTAAAATGCATCGCTGGGTTATTTGTGGGGCATATGAATTCGTTCATTCCCCCCCCCCCAAAAAAAATAATATATCTGGCCCCCCCTCAAGGTCTGAGGGACAGTGCACGGCCCCCTGCTGAAAAAGTTTGCTGAGACCTGTTTTATTTATTTGATTATTAGCCAAACTAGAAAGAACTTGCAAGCTTTCAAGTCCTGTTTGGTTCTTTGCACTGGGCATTTAGATAAAATAATAAACAGACAATATACTTCTTGTCAGGTGAGAATCCATACCCTTTGCAATGAAAGTGGAATTCTCTAATTTCAAATGTGAGTGAGTTGGTTGTAGTAGCCTAATGGCAGAGGGGCAGATGGCAGAGGGGCAGATGCAGAATTTTGTGAAAACTTAAAATGAAAGAAACAACACTCTCCCTCAGTTCTAGGATACCAACAGTAAAGCAAAATTTTAGCTACACAGCCATAGCTGAAATTATGCACTGAAACCTGCTCCCCCACTTGAAACCTATTTGGAGGTGAATGAATCTTACCCAATTTCCTGTAATACCAGGGGGCGTTGAGATCTGATCCAGTTACAGAGGTGGGAAAGTTTAATATTCAAAAAGAGGCAAGAATAGTAAAAGGAGCAATTTTGTACACGATCCCTCCAAAGTTAATCCCTTTGAAATCTCATTGGTTTCAGAATAAATTAGTGCTGTCACTTCCCTTGATTGGAACACTGTGCTTCTCTTGATGCAGCCTAGAATTGCATTAGGCTTTTTTTTTGTTTTTTCCTGCTGCTGCTCCTGCTGCTGTATTGCACTGTTGATGCACATTAAGCTGGTGGTCTAAGACACCTAAATCCTTTTCACATGCACTACTGGCAAGTCAGATATCAGCCCCCCCCCCATCCTATATTTGTGTATCTAGTCATTCCTGCCTAAGTGTAGAACCTTCCATTTGTCCTTGTTGAATTTCCTTTTGTTAGTACTTTAATCCGTTGATGTCATACGGAATCCAAATTCTGTGGTATTAGCTATCCCACCCAGTTTGGTGTCATTTGTAGATTTGATGAGCATCCTCTCTATTCCTTCATCAAAGTCATTTACCGTATTTTTCGCCCTACAGGACACACTTTTTCCCCTCCAAAAATGAAGGGGAAATCTGGGTGCGTCCTATGGAGCGAATGCAGGCTTTCGCTGAAGCTTGGAGAGCGAGAGGGGTCGGTGCGCACCGACCCCTCTCGCTCTCCAGGCTTCAGGAAGACATCCGCAGCCTAGGCAGCCCTGCAGGAGTTCCCGCAGGGATGTCTAGGCTGCGGATAGCAGCCTGCTTCCCAGAGCGTCGGGCGCCCTGAAAGCAGAGCGCCCGGTGCTTCGGGAACACATCCGCAGCCTAGGCAGCCCTGCGGGAGTTCCCCACAGGGCTCCCCACACTGCGGATACCAGCCTGCCGCCCGGCGGGCGGGGCGCCCTAAAGCAGAGCATCCCTCGTGCCGGGCAGACATCCGCAGGGTGGGGAGCCCTGCAGGAGTTCCCCGCAGGGCTCCTCACGCTGTGGATAGCAGCCTGCCGCCCGGCGGGCAGGGCGCCCTGAAGCAGAGCATCCCTCGCGCCGGGCAGACATCGGCCAGCCCCACAAGCTCGGGGGACAGCAGGGAGGCGCAGCGGCGTTCCTCGACCTGGTTCGGTTTCCCAATCTGCTTTTGGGGGGGAAATAAAGGGGAAAAAATTTTTCCTTTACCCCCCCCCAAAAAAAAACTAGGTGCGTCCTATGGGATGCAGCGTCCTATGGGACAAAAAATACGGTACTCATTTTCTTCCTTCTGCAACTCTCCAGACATGTTCTCCTTCAAGCAGGATGGCCACGAACACATCACCAAAGGATCTGCTTCAAAGTTGCATTTGCTAGTTTATAGGTATAGATGCAAATTTAGATGCAGCTGCAGGGCTGCTGCCGGAACTCCCCCAAGCGTGCTGCTGGTTTGCACCCCCCCTTCCTGTCTTAGTGAGCACAGTGGTCCCATTGTGAGGGGGGTGCCGTTGCTCTGCACCCCCCCCCCAGTGATGCCACTGCTGCCCTCACCATAGTGGGTAAGACTCTGACCAGCTGACCCACATGTTTGCTAAAGTCAGATGCAGCTGTCACTAAGTGATGGTGGATCTGCCTTCCTATGGTACTTTATTTTTAAAACCAGTTCCCTAGCAGGTGAAGGAGTGGCAAGGAGAAAATGCCCCTATGTGGTCAGCTGCAGAAGAAGTAAACCAGGCTTTAGGCTCGTTTTAACGTGCATCAGAATTAACAGAAATATGAAAAGCACCTTGTGAAACTTGTGGTCTTCCTGCAGGACTACAGCTCCAGTCAGCCTCAACAAGTCCAGGGTATGTTTCCTCATCCCTGTTATAACAATATAGACAACCAGCTGGCATTGCTATAAAACTCAGGAAATAAAATCTCTTTGCTTCCCCCCCCCCTTCTAAATCCCATATTTAAATCTTCTGTGCCTGAAGAGCAATCCCTTTCCACTTTCCCTAAGATGACCCCCTCAGATGTAGGATTAATCTTCAAATGGGAAGTTCACCGGAGGGTCAACTCTTACAGCGGTGGGCTTTGCAGATTAGACATGCTGGTGTGAACAAAGGAGAGGGATAATAGCAGACCAGACCTGGTGCTGCTGTGATCCGCTGAGCAGGACCAAGCCAATGAATAGCTGCTGGGCTTAGGCTCAAAGTATTGCCTTTGCTGTAGAACTTTATATCTCTGTTGATTTTCAACCTACATGCTTCCCCTAGCTGGAATTTCATCCAGTTGCTAGATGAACTGGAGGAGATATATCTGTCTTCTATCATAGGGAAGAGGGTATTTTTATACCCTCCTTAAATTATATTCCCATGGTGGAAATAATGAGAATAAATTGGTTAAGAGTACACACAAAGCAGCATAAAGCAGACAGCAGGACGTTCCATTTAAAAAGCTTGGGAACATGAAAAGGCTTTCACCTGGCACCCAAAGGATAACAAGATAGATGCCATGTGACTCTGGGTGAAGCATGCCCAAAGCTGATGAAGCACCACCATGAAAATCCTTTCTCTGATAACCAGCCAGCTCACCTCAGATGGGAGAGACGCCTGCAGGAGACCATTCATTGAAGCTTTTAATGCCCAGGTAGATACATACAAAAACTGATGGCCCTTAAACTATTCTCATGCTAAGCTGTAAAGAGTTTGAAAGCTCAAGACAAGCACTTTGAATTGGGCCTAGAAATTGACTGACAGAATATTACCAAAATGCCCAGGCTAGCAATCACATTCTGGACTAACTGCAGTTTCTGAGCAGCCTTCAAAGATAGCCCCATGTCTATTGCACTACCATAGTCTTAAGCTGAAGGTTAACCAGAGCATGAATAACTGTGGCCAGGCTATCTCTGTCTAGGTAGGGTCAGGGTTCATGTACTAGATGAAGCTCGCAGAAGTCACTCCACTCATAGATACAACTTGAGTTTCTAATGAGAAAGGTGAATCAGTACAGACTCTTAAATGGTGAGCATGTTCCTTGGCTGCCTTGTACATGGTGAAGACCACTCCCTTGGGCAGATTAACAATAGCTACAATTGTTATACAATTGTTATACAATTGTCTTAACTGAGTATCAGTTTATTAGGCCTCTGCCACTATGGCTAGGCACTGAGTGGACATTTAATTCTCAATTTCAAGGAAAGAACATTTTCATCTGCCTGTTGAGAACATTTTACCCCATTGGAAAGATGGTTTAAGATTTACTGCATGTACAGTCATAAAAGAAAATGTTATGAAAATGATGTATAGATGGTATGTAACACCTGTGAAGTTAGCAAAAATGTATAAGACAAGTAACAAATGTTGGAAATGTAAGGAAAAAGAAGGAACTTTTTTTCATATGTGGTGGGAATGTAAGAAGGTAAAATGCTTTTGGGAGATGATTTATAATGAATTGAAGAAAATGTTGAAATATACATTTGCTAAGAAACCAGAAGCATTCTTACTAGGCATTACAGGTAATGAGATAAATAAGAAAGAAAAGAAGTTATTTTTATATGCAGTGACAGCAGCAAGAATATTGGTGGCCCAGAAATGGAAACAAGAGGAGCTACCTACGATAGAAGAATGTAGAACCAAAATGATGGACTATGCAGAATTGGACAGAATGACAGGAAGGATCCGGAATCGATGAGATCAAAGATTTACAGAAGATTGGGAAAAATTTATTCAATATTTGCAAAAACTGAGTGATCATCAGATTACGTTTGTAAGTTTTAAGGAAGCTCTGTGATGGGAAAATGTGAAAATAAGTTTAAAAAAGGAACGGAAGTTAACAGTATTAACAATAATGGGTAGAAATGTGGGGAAAGTAATAAAGTGAAGGAATTGCAGACAGATTGAGGGAAGTCAAAAAAGAGAAGCAAGATGTAATCAAGATGTGTGGAATGTATCATTTTGTTTTTGTATTTGAAAACCAATAAAAATATAATATAAAAAAGAGAACATTTCACCCCAAACTTCCAGATGACCTCATGCAGCAGTGTTATGCTGTTAAAGAAGACGTGACACAAGATAGAGCCCAGTGGGACCCCTCAAAAAAAGTAGGCCAAGGTGTCAAACAGGAGTCTTCCCGAACAGCCCGGCATTTCTGAAGTCATAAATTTCAGGAAACAGTCATCCAAGTAGAAATAAAGCCACTGTAGCACAGTGCGTCATATCCATGCCAGTTGGCTCAGAAGACCATGACTGATGAAAAGCTGCCAAGAACAGGAATCAACAGGGTCACAATTCTCCTCCTCCTCCTGACATAAGGGCAAACCAAAGCAGTGCCAAAACCCCAGCCGAAGTCCCTGTAGAAATTCAGTCTCATCCAGGCATGGCTGAAGTCATAAAACAACCACTGTATCAGTATGGAAACAAGCATTGCTATAGCCCAATGAGAGTTTGGAATTTCATCAGAAACAAGTTCATTGGCGGGAGGGCCCTGGCTGAAGGTCAGGGTGGGTAGTGAATAGATTCGGCAGCTGAAGAGTGAGGTGCCAACCCAGCTGTTAAAATCAGTTGAAGCAAAGAGCTAAGAAGAAGAGGAGTGCTAGATTCCAGAAGGAGTCATAGACCAAATGGAGCAAACAGCACGCAGACCTAGTGGTGGGAGGAAAAAATCCTTAAATAAGAGACACGGGGGAATGATTAATGGACTTCAATGTCTGTACACTAATGCGCAAAGCATGGGTAATAAACAAGATGAGCTTGAGCTCTTGGTACAGCAAACTAAATATGACATAATAGGCATCACTGAAACCTGGTGGGATAAGTCCCACGACTGGAATGTAATAATGGAGGGTTACAATCTATTTCAGAGAAACAGACCAGACAAGAAAGGAGGAGGAGTGGCGTTATATGTCAGAGATGTGTATACCTGTGAAGAGATCCAAGATTTAGAACCTCAAAGCCAAAGTGAGAGCATTTGGGTCAAAATTAAGGGAGAAAAGAATAACAGGGACCTCATTGTGGGAGTTTACTATAGATCCCCAAGCCAAACGGAGGACATAGATGATGCCTTCCTGGAACAGATGGCCAAGCATGCAAAAGGAAGGGAGATAGTAGTAATGGGGGACTTCAATTACCCGGATATTTGCTGGATGTCAAACTCAGCCAAGAGCATAAGGTCAAACAGATTCCTCACTGGCCTTGCAGACAACTTCATTGTCCAGAAAGTGGGAGAAGCAACAAGAGGAACAGCCATTTTAGATCTGGTCCTAACCAATGTTGATGACCTGGTTAGTGGGGTAGAAGTGGAAGGATCATTAGGCGCGAGTGATCATGCTCTTCTGAAGTTTACTATACAGCGGAAAGGAGCAGCCAAGCATACTAGGACTCAATTTCTTGACTTTAGGAAAGCCGACTTTATAAAACTTAGGGAAGTGCTGGGTGAGATCCCATGGACAGTAATATTAAAAGGAAAGGGAGTTCATGATGGCTGGGAGTTTGTTAAGAGGGAGATAGTAAAAGCACAACTTCAGGCAATACCAATGAGACGGAAACATGGAAGGTACCTAAAGAAGCCAGGGTGGCTATCTAAAGAACTTTTAACTCAGTTAAGATTAAAAAAGGATGTGTACAAAAAATGGAAAAGGGGGGAAACCACCAAAGAGGAATTCAAACAAATAGCCAGCACGTGTAGACACAAAGTCAGAAAAGCTAAAGCACAGAATGAACTCAGGCTTGCTAGAGAGGTTAAAAGCAACAAAAAAGGCTTTTATGGGTATGTTCGTAGCAAAAGGAAGAACAAAGAAACAGTGGGGTCACTCAGAGGAGAAGATGGTGTAATGCAAACAGGGGACACAGAAAGGGCTGAACTCCTCAATGCCTTCTTTGCCTCAGTCTTCTCCGATAAAGAAAACAATGCCCGACCTGAAGAATTTGGAGCAAATGATTCAGCAGAGGAAACACAGCCCAGAATAACTAAGGAGATAGTACAAGAATACTTGGCTAGTTTAGATGTATTCAAGTCTCCAGGGCCAGATGAACTGCATCCAAGAGTATTAAAAGAACTGGCAGATGTGATCTCAGAACCACTGGCAGTCATCTTCGAGAATTCCTGGAGAACAGGCAAAGTCCTGGCAGACTGGAGGAGGGCAAATGTTGTCCCTATTTTCAAAAAGGGGAAAAGAGAGGACCCAAATAATTACCGCCCAGTCAGTCTGACATCAATACCAGGGAAGATTCTGGAGCAGATCATTAAGCAAACAGTCTGTGAGCACCTAGAAAGGAATACTGTGATCACCAATAGTCAGCATGGATTTCTGAAAAATAAGTCATGTCAGACTAACCTGATCTCGTTTTTTGACAGAATTACAAGCCTGGTAGATGAAGGGAACGCTGTGGATGTAGCCTACCTTGATTTCAGCAAGGCATTTGACAAGGTACCCCATGATATTCTTGTAAAGAAGCTGGTAAAATGCGGTCTTGACTATGCTACCACTCAGTGGATTTGTAACTGGCTGACTGACCGAACCCAAAGGGTGCTCATCAATGGTTCCTCTTCATCCTGGAGAAGAGTGACTAGTGGGGTGCCACAGGGTTCTGTCTTGGGCCCGGTCTTATTCAACATCTTTATCAACGACTTGGATGATGGACTCAAGGGCATCCTGATCAAATTTGCAGATGACACCAAACTGGGAGGGGTGCCTAGCACCCGAGAGGACAGGATCACACTTCAAAACGACCTTGACAGATTAGAGAACTGGGCCAAAACAAACAAGATGAATTTTAATAGGGAGAAATGTAAAGTATTGCACTTGGGCAAAAAAAATGAGAGGCACAAATACAAGATGGGTGACACCTGGCTTGAGAGCAGTACATGTGAAAAGGATCTAGGAGTCTTGGTTGACCACAAACTTGACATGAGCCAACAGTGTGACGCGGCAGCTAAAAAAGCCAATGCAATTCTGGGCTGCATCAATAGGAGTATAGCATCTAGATCAAGGGAAGTAATAGTGCCACTGTATTCTGCTCTGGTCAGACCTCACCTGGAGTACTGTGTCCAGTTCTGGGCACCACAGTTCAAGAAGGACACTGACAAACTGGAACGGGTCCAGAGGAGGGCAACCAAAATGGTCAAAGGCCTGGAAACGATGCCTTATGAAGAACGGCTAAGGGAGCTGGGCATGTTTAGCCTGGAGAAGAGGAGGTTAAGGGGTGATATGATAGCCATGTTCAAATATATAAAAGGATGTCACATAGAGGAGGGAGAAAGGTTGTTTTCTGCTGCTCCAGAGAAGCGGACACGGAGCAATGGTTCCAAACTACAAGAAAAAAGATTCCACCTAACATTAGGAAGAACTTCCTGACAGTAAGAGCTGTTCGACAGTGGAATTCGCTGCCAAGGAGTGTGGTGGAGTCTCCTTCTTTGGAGGTCTTTAAGCAGAGGCTTGACAACCATATGTCAGGAGTGCTCTGATGGTGTTTCCTGCTTGGCAGGGGGTTGGACTCGATGGCCCTTGTGGTCTCTTCCAACTCTATGATTCTATGATTCTATGAGAGCTGAGGCCAAAGAGATAGCAGAGCTGGTTGCAGTAGAGATGAGAAAACTCATTCTGGACCAAATGGTGAAGATCCCAGAAAGGCTGAAAGGTACCTAAAAGGAAATGTGAACCCTGATCACAGGGAAGGACTTTTATTTTACTTCTTACCTTCAAGTAAACATAACAAGCTTTAATGCATTTTATTTTACTTCCAAGGAAGAATCTATGATCTGCTTTGTCCCCTGCCTAGATCCAGCTACCATTTGTGTGACAGGTAGGGTTGCCATATTTCAAACAGTGTTGTTGAGCTTTCTTGCCATTTTTCTTTTTCTTTTGTTTCACCCAAAGTTGTTGCAAAATTGGAAACAAATTGCCATTTCTGAGCTTTTTTTTTTTGGAAAATTGGCAGAAACAGCACTTGCAGAGAGGTGGTTTAACAGCATAGTTCTGTCCCTAGCAGATACAAGTACCCCTTCAAAGAAGTTTGTTTTGGTTTACAGATGATATCTGCGATGTACATTGAGGGACATCACAAAATACCCATTTCAAAGAAGAAAAACTGGTGGTGTTCAAAAACACCTCTTGGCAGTAGAGTATGGGTTAAACAGGAACCGACTGCTGATGGTGACTTTTAGTGGTAAAGGGGAATCCTAGAAATGCTGTGTGTAGCCGTCAGCTTGAGCTTACACAGAAAAGCAGCCATTTGGGCTTTTAAGATGACTTCCATCCCATTTGGCTGCACTTTCAGAAAAACAGAAAAGAGATTCATTTAATTCATGATCATGTCTTCGGGGCTTAGGGTTTAGGACTATGATTGTGCTAGAATGAAAGTAACCTCATAAATAACTTTCATTAACAGATAGATTAAGCTCATTTGGGAGCTGTTAGTAAATAATGACTTCTAAGGACTGAACAAGCATAAAAGGAGACTGCAGCTGCTAAACAAAAAAATATTTACATTAGGTCAAATGAGATGCAACAAGGGAACAGTTTGGCCATTGTTTGTTAAAACACTGAAAATAAATACACCATTTTTATTTTTTCTAAAGGGAGGGCAAATCCTTTTAGGAATATTTAAAGGTCTTTTTGCACCTAGTTAATACCTCACATTCAGAGGAATTTGAGACTGAAATTAAACAGTGCTTTGGTTGTTTTCTTTATGAATTGTGGTGCCTCAGAAGTGATTTCCAACACTCTCCCGCTGTGGATACAAACTGCAGGCAAGGATTGGTAGTAGCTGGCAAGATCATTCACCATTCCTCAGTGAAAAGCAGTCAAAGAATCCCAGCTTCCCCCAGCAATCAGAAAAACATAGTCCTGTTGCTCTAATATTAGGTTCTCACACCAAATAGCAGTCAGTGATGTTTCTGCCCAAAAGCTAGCAAAGAAGCACCCATCTCCCCTCCCCCCTTTTAAACAGAACGTATGCAATTCATTGGATTATTCATGCCTTATCTTTACTTTGGCAAGCCAGCTTCCACGACTCTGGTTGTTATGTCTGCAATAAATAATAAAGTGCCAAATAATTTTAGTATAGGAAGGTGCAATATATTAAATAGCCTCAAGTCTGTAAAGCTGCAAAGATATGCAGACTCTTGGAAACTAATTATGTAGAAAAAACAGTACTTATGTGTTCCACTTCAAAAATGTGAAAGTTGCACTCAAAATGATTATTACAGGCCATTTTTCTGGGGCTGAGAGGTTGGTGCAGGTCTGCTCAGTTTCATGAATTCTATTGTTCCGAGGGAAAAGACCTATTGCAATGACAGGTGGCAGCATTCGAAAGCATTCAGTCCCAACTCCTGCATCATACTTTTCAACCTAGCTGCCAAGCGGCACTTTCATCTGATTTCCTGTTTTAACAGGGCCATTAAAGACAGCATCGGTTCCTTCCACTTATAGATCAGGCAGCCGCTATTACCTGATATGGGGATGGCGACATGCCAGTCTTCACATGCCAGGATATATACACCCACTTTATAACTTACGCTATTCTTGCGCTTTCTTGTGATAAGCTACACCTGCACTGCATAAGAAACTAACTTTTTGCCCTGCAGTTATATAGGTATTTACCCAGAAATGCAACAATGCTCAACTCAGCTTACACCCAGGTAAATGTAAACAGGATTACAACTTTAAAGGTTAGTATTTTATTTTAGTTTATTATCTTTATTACTTTAATGGTGTTTACTTTTTCAATATTTAATACTTCACTTTTCTAATTAGGACCCTCAAGGTAGATTAGACTATCCCAATTAATAAGCCTTCTTCCTGCCAAAACTAGGCATTGAAATATGAGCAAAGCTTTACATAATAAAACACATGTGCTGAATTAATGTCTTCGTTCTCCTCCTCCTCCAACTGAATTGTACTGAAATTGTATTTATCTTACTACTTTATGCTTCCTGTAAGGCCCCTGCTAATTTTGTTACAATAAAAACGCAGTCCAATGTTTTGTTTAATACCATCAGCCACAGAATGTTTTATTCCAAGCCTGATCATGCTGTCTATTACAAACATGTGTCAGAAACAGTTTGCACACTAGATCTGCCACTTTTTAGCTCACCTCTATTTTTCCAAATAAGGGATGTAAAACACACTTAGCATTTCACTTGCATGATTGATGTACAAAATGGCAACCATTTAAAACATACCTGTTTTTATTGAGAGGTACTTTTCATATTTGCAAATCCTCGTTTCTAGGTTTTCTCATGCTGTCCGAATTACTGCAACAATCTAGCATACTGCTAGTTGCTGAGGTATAGCGTAGTTACAATCAAACTTATTTGCAGTCAAATTGCCACTCCTCTTTAACAAGATCATAGTCAACATTTAAGTGTCTAAAAACATTTTAATTCTTAAAACAACTTTTTAATTGAAAGGGGGGGAAGAGTGGCAGACTGTGGAAACAGAGTCATTCTTTACCCCTACACAACTCAAACTGTTCCTTTTTTTTATTAAAATGTATTCTGTGCAAAATTTAGTTCTGTGCAGGCCTGTACCGTACTGGGGTGGGGTGGGGAGAATATAAAACAGGCAATTCCTAAACAACAATCCCAACATCAGACAACATAGAGGAAGAACAATAGATCACAGAACCTAAGTTTTGTACATTATGAACTAGACATAGCATGTTCTTAAAGCTCCAGTAATACATTCCTTGGGGGGTGAAAAACCCAACAATATAACAGAATGCACTTTGGTCATTATTAACATTATTAAAACATTAGTACAGAAACAAATAAAATATAAAATGTTTGTGCTGCTTTATATATAAAAATACCTTATACCACACAAGTATATATTGCAATAATTCTGGAATTGGGAGTTTTGGAAGGTTTCATTATTATTTTCTTCAGATCAACTACATTATTTTCTATTGTTTATACATTCCAATAGACATTTTTTTGAAAAAACAAGCACAATGAACACAATATCCAGTTCAGAATATTATATGTATGTTCAACATGATAGCATTGTCCCTTTTGACATGATGTTTTGAATCACACTTTGTAGCTCAAATTGACGGCTCTATAAAATTTTCAGCTAAGCCTTATTGAAAGGTAAATGGAGAGTCTGTCAACATAGTGAACCAATAGCTCTACAGATGTCCTTACCTTCATCCGGAATCCTGTGTGCTCCAATACATACACTGAGCATGGGGATTATTCATCCACTTAAGGGAGAGGCTGCTTGGTGTAAATCTATATATATTTGTGCGTGTAAAGTTGGCCACTCCACTGAAGAGAATGGGACAATCCCAGAGGTCTCAGGTAGGCACACAGCATCTGAGGCAGCAGCACTTTGCTAGATCACAGTGGCTCGGTTACAGGTGTCATCAGTGTTCAAACTGAGCACTTCCACTTCCTAATTTAAAATTAGTTACTTGATGCTAAAGAGAACACCGGCTAATGTTATCTGTAAAGTGCAGTCCTATATGAAGCCCTAGTGATGTCAGTGGGGCTTATTCCTTGGGGGGGGGGGGATACAGAATTGCAGCCTACGTCTTTTGGAAATTTAATAAAAAAGAGATACGACATGGTCATGATCTGGCATCAGTCCTAAAAGCATCCTGCTGAAATCACTGCAGGCTTCACACTTACCTGGAAGTAAACCCAATGAACATTCCAACTTACTTCTGAGTAAACAGCAAGCTAAGCCAGAGTGTTTAAGTTCAGTGGGATTTACTCCAAAGCACATATGGATAAAATTATAGCCCAATTTTGCAATTCAAGAGGATTAAATTGAATAATCAGTGCTCACTTCTAAACAGGATTAAGACTGAGTTCTGAAAATTACGATTTCAAAAGTTGCTTATCTTACAATTTTTTATATTCCCTGTGTGGTATAAGTCACATATACTACAGTGTACTATGGGAGAGCATTCCTACATAATATCTTGCAAATGTAACACTATTGCACCATAGTCCACCATAATATATTCTATTTAGTATATATAAAGATCACTATTTAAGTAACAATAAAAGTGCACGTATTGAGCGGCGCAGTCAGAACTGTGCAAACAGCCCAGTGTCTCAAATAAATACTATAGCTAATTTTTATCAAAATATCTTACAGCACAGTAACAGTTTACAGTTATTGCTCCAATAAAAATGTTATCAAAGAGCACTTGTTGACCTGCTATGTAATACCTTAGTAATCTTCAACAATGCTTAAAACTTCAGATCAATATATTTAGGATCCTGG
The DNA here is from genome assembly GCF_964252035.2 of Podarcis erhardii. NCBI lineage: Eukaryota > Metazoa > Chordata > Lepidosauria > Squamata > Lacertidae > Podarcis > Podarcis erhardii. The sequence continues at coordinate 71,324,663 of NC_138500.1, read as the reverse complement.
AATCACTTCAGTAAGAAACGTGCTGGCTCTAGCATTTATATATATATCTATATAAAAATGTAGTTAACCTGGCCTACTGCTTTGTAAATTACAGTAAATGTCACTTTCTACTGTAACCAACAATATGCTGGTGCTCTGATACTACCCCTGAAAGGAAGGTACAAAATAAAATGTTTAAAACATTTTATAGTACATGTTCAATAAAGTGACTTCAGCATGACATTGATGTAACATGAAATTCTGAAGTATAAAAGCCTAGCATTAGGGCTTCACCTTTAACAACAGATGAAGCATATTTGAGCAATTTAGTGTGACCAGGATCTCAAGTATCTGGATATCCATTTTTTACCCTCTCAATAACCAAAGCATATTAATGTTTCAAAATGAAATACAATGTCAGCTAAAATAAAATTTACAAAAATGAAAAGGTAAAATAAATATTAAGATTGCACAAGACAGTCAGATGTAAACACTTCAACTTTGCAAATGATAATCCACGTAGAGATCGAAACTTCGGAAATACAGAATCAGCAACTGCTTTGAGGCAGCTTAGTCGATCAGTTCTCTTCTCCAGAGGATTGTGTCCATTTTCCTTTTTGGGGGGAAAATGTCAGGATTTGATCTTCCAGAGCTGAAGATTAAAGCAGCAGAAAACATATTTAGAAATAAGATCAACTGCAGGTTTTGGTTTTATGCTGTGCTTAGCTTGTCAATAAGATTGTTTGTGTGTGTGTGTGTGTGTGTGTGTGTGTGTGTGTTTGTTATGTTTATATACTAGCTTTTCCTCCAAGGAACACAAGGGGGTGTGCACGATTCACCTCTCCCCTATTTGAATTTCACAACAACCCTGTGAGGTAGGTTAGGCTGTGAGACAGTGACTGGTTCAAGGTCACCCAGTGAACTTAATGGCTGAGTGTAGATTCAACCTCTGGTCTTCCAAGTTCTATTCCAATACTCTAAACTCCTACACCCACACTGGCTCTCAGTATTTAAGTGATCTGCTAACATGTGGAAGAAAGCTACGGCTAAAAAATGTCAAAAGGTAATTGTCAGGGAACTGACATCAAGGCGAGAGGCGGAAGCAGGGCTCCAGAGCGATGCCGGGGAGGGAACCAGCAGAGGGGAAGGAATTCAGCGTGACACCAATAGAGAGGAGAGGGAGGTGGAGGAATCGGTGTCAGGGCTCCAAGACCCTTCAACCGAAATTAGCGGAGAGAGTGCTGGCACGCCCCTGCCTTCCCCTTACTTGCGCAGACACGTTCCGCGCAGGGAACATAGGAGGAGACTTGGGGTCAAACAGCTTTTATGCTGGAAGAGATTTAAGGAACGCCCACTGACGGATTCTGCAAGTGACTAACAGGTCACGGAGGACGAGCTCCAACCCTAAACATGGTTGAGCAAACAAGCTGACTAAACTGAAGGCAATTTACGCACAAGTAACCCCCTCATAACCATTATAGTAATCAACCACAAAATACAGTCTCTCTCTCTCTCTCTCTCTCTCTCTCTCTCACACACACACACACACAGAGAGAGAGAGAGAGAGAGAGAGAGAGAGATATCTTATATTGAGTCAGAGCATTGATCGTCTACTATGATTGGTAGTAGCTCTCTATGTAAGGCAACCTTTTAGGCTCTGTGCATCAGATCCTTACCACCATCTGTACTGCAAGTCAAATTTGACACAAATGATGTCATGCTTTGAAGTCCCCAAGTCAGGACTTCAAAGCTCAATCTTAGCACAGCTAATGTGGGAGATTGTCAGCTTTCTCATATACCAGAATCAACCTTCCAACATCCCCGAAGCAAGGCAAGCGGGGCAAAGCAGAGGTTGAAATGAGACCAGTGGGCTGATGGGAGGGAGAAACCAGCTCTTTTGCCCACTGCTGCTCTTGAAGCACACATAGCCAAAGCAAGTTGCCTTCTCCTTCCCTCAAGAACTGGGGGGAGGGAGAACAAGGGTTGTCCACACCTGGTCTAAGTCCTTAAGCTGGTCTTTCCCATCTGTGCTATCCATTTCAGAGGAGGGCAACCAAAATGGTCAAAGGCCTGGAAACGATGCCTTATGAAGAATGGCTAAGGGAGCTGGGCAAGTTTAGCCTGGAGAAGAGGAGGTTAAGGGGTGATATGATAGCCATGTTCAATTATATAAAAGGATGTCACATAGAGGAGGGAGAAAGGTTGTTTTCTGCTGCTCCAGAGAAGCGGACACGGAGCAATGGTTCCAAACTACAAGAAAGAAGATTCCACCTAAACATTAGGAAGAACTTCCTGACAGTAAGAGCTGTTTGACAGTGGAATTTGCTGCCAAGGAGTGTGGTGGAGTCTCCTTCTTTGGAGGTCTTTAAGCAGAGGCTTGACAACCATATGTCAGGAGTGCTCTGATGGTGTTTCCTGCTTGGCAGGGGGTTGGACTCGATGGCCCTTGTGGTCTCTTCCAACTCTATGATTCTATGATTCTATTTCCTTTCAGTGAAGATCGCCTACCTAAAAAGCATGTGCTCTGCCACTGATGAATGCTCCTTCCCTCAATTGTACACAATAGTATGCCATTGTACAAAACTCTGAAGCAACTCATGTCATTATGAACATGGAATGCTCTATTGTAGAGGTTTTTTGATGGGTTGCCCCAAGGAAAGATTAACTTTAATTTAAAAAAAAAAATTGAAAATAGGCTGATGCAGTGATTCCACAAACCAGCAGAAACAATGACATTTGCTCTTTTTAGCAATTGCTATTTTAGTTAAGTCACTGCCCTGTGTGGCTTCATTTTAATATGCCTTGAGCTGCAAATAAATATTCATCGTGCAGTGTACTTAGCAGTGAACCAATGCAGGGAAGTTTTTAATATGTGACATTTTAGTGTATTTTATCTTTTTTGGAAGCTGCCCAGAGTGGCTGGGGAAACCCAGCCAGATGGGCGGGGTACAAATAATAAATTATTATTATTATTATTATTATTATTATTATTATTATTATTATACCACAAATCATGATGTCATAACAGTATTCCAGGATAATTATTCTGGTTTTCAGGCAAATACACGAATGCAAATATTTAAGAAGTTCCAAAAATGTGTAATATGTTTGCCTGTTTTATATAACACAACTGACTCAAAGAGAAAACCAGTACTATTGATAGGAATGAATCAATTACATTAAACAATGGATTTCTTTTTTTAAAAAAACACCAGCCAAAATTACTAATTAAGGCAGAAATAGTGAAAAACATTTAATACCTTTAGATTAAATCCAAGCAAGTCACTGATAACACCAGAAACAGCAGACAGAATGACAACTTGAGTGATGTTATAAAGCAGAGGATTCATTGTCAATCCATATAACCTGAAGGGGCTGTCCAGTTCCTAGGAATGAGAAATATATTAATAAAATTTATTATTATTATTATTATTATTATTATTATTATTATTGCCCCGCCCATCTGGTTGAGTTTCCCCAGCCACTCTGGGTGGCTCCCAATTGAGTGTTAAAAACAATACAGCATTAAATATTCAAAACTTCCCTAAATAGGGCTGCCTTCAGATGTCTTTTAAAAATAAGATAGCTGCTTATTTCCTTGACATCTGATGGGAGGGCATTCCACAGGGTGGGCGCTACTACCAAGAATGCCCTCTGTCTGGTTCCCTGTAACTTGGCTTCTCGCAGGGAGGGAACCGCCAGAAGGCCCTCGGCGCTGGACCTCAGTGGGGTGGGGACACTCATTCAGGTATACAGGACCGAGGCGGTTTAGGGCTTTCAAGGTCAGCACCAACACTTTGAATTGTGCTCGAAAACATACTGGGAGCCAAATCAGATCTCTCAGGACCAGTGTTATGTGGTCCCGGCGGCCACTCCCAGTCGCCAGTCTAGCTGCCGCATTCTGGATTAATTGCAATTTACAAGTGGAGGCCTGTGAATTTTCACTTAGCTGGAGGAGATGCCACATTAGTGGCTTACTAGGTTGATGCTTTAGGAGCAGTAACATCTCCCCCCCCTCCACCTCTAAATGCTATAGCTGCAATGACTTTCATAAGACACTGCTGAGACACTTGGAGTCTGGAACCATGGGGCTATGCGCATATATGCTAAGCAAGTAAAGAACCAGTGCACTGCAAACATAGCTGTATACAATTCAAAAAGAAATGATACATCTGTTTTTAGGGAAAGTGAGAACTACGAATAGGCCTCAAACTAATCAAGGACAACAGTATAGCCATATCTTATTAAGCAGCATTTATTTCTAAGTAAGTATGCTTATATTCCATGTTTATTCTTACCTTGAGTAATTTTGTAGCAAGTTTCAAAACATTGTTCACTAATGTCAGTTCTTCTTTCTTGTTCGGCTTCTTTTCCATTTTCAAGTACAAATTGATCTAACCAAAAATAGGTTCAATTTTATAAAAAGAATTCACTGCCCAATTGCCAGTACGCTTCTAAAACTGAAGTTTCTTTCTCACTATCAGCTAACTAAAATTTATTTAGAAAATCCGTAACTACACTTCAACGTAAGGTTCCCAGGAAAGCGTATCATCCTTATTGTTTTTAACCAAATGGAAACAAGAAAGCCACAGCCGGCAAAATTGAATAGACCAGTAAAAATATCAGTTAAAACAAGCTACACAATGTGCTGTCAAAGTCAAAAAAATATCAAAGTTGTTGCCAGGCCACCTGCTCTGGGAAGGCATTGAAACCATAGGATGTCACAGCTGAGAAGACCCTGTTGCAGGTCACAACTCACCTAAACTCAAGATAGTAGTGAACCTAGAGGGCTCTCCCTAGAGGGAGATGAACACAGGCTCAGGTTGTAGAAGCTGGTTTGCTTACTTTATAAATTACGTCTTGCTCTGAATGGGTTTAAAGGCTAACTCATCAGCACCTGTATTGCACTACAGCAACCATATTTATGAAAGAGCGCACAAAGTCAAACACAGAATTCCTGGTTTAGTACTTTCATTTACAGCGGCACCTCCAGTTACAAACTTAATTCATTCCAGAGGTCCGTTCTTGAGCCGAAACCGTTCTTAACCTGAGATGCGCCTGCACTAATGGGGCCTCCCACTGCTGCCGGCACACGACTTCTGCTTGCATCCCAGGGCAAAGTTTGCAACTAGGAGCTTCTACTCCTGGGTTAGCAGAGCTTGTTACCCAAAGCATTCGTAAGGAGTAACCCAAGGTTCCACTGTACTTTAAAAGCTGATGAAGCAATGGGACCAAGTTTTCCATTTTACAAAATGGTTGTAGGTACTACCACAATATGTATTGTTAGAAACTCAAGTCCATGTGTTATTCAAATAGTCAAACATATCTGAATCTCTGGTGTTCCTCGGCAGCATACTCTGAAGAGTAAATCTGCTGATTTGTGGACCTGTGTCATGTGAACTGAAAGTACAGTGGTGCCTTGCAAGACGAAAAGCCCTCTAGACGAAAGGGTTTTCCGTTTTTTGAGGCGCTTCGCACGACGAATTTCCCTATGGGCTTGCTTCGCAAGACGAAAACGTCTTGCGAGTTTTCCCCCTTCCCCCCCCTTTTTCTAATCCACTAAGCCGCTAATAGCCACTAAGCGCCGCTAATAGCGCTAATCCGCTAAGCCGCTAATAGGGATGCTTCGCAAGATGAAAAAAACACTAGACGAAGAGACTCGCGGAACGGATTATTTTCATCTTGCAAGGCACCACTGTAATAGGAATATAGTGTAATAACATTATTGTTTATATAGGCTTCAAGTCAACTAATCTTTAAATGCATGATCAAACAACAATAAATAATCTAAAATATCTCATGCCTACTCTATACTAGCAAGACATTTTTCGTTCACTCGTCTTGAAAAGAAACAAGACACAGTGCCAGACATCACTGCATGTTGAGATGCATTCATCACTCTTACCAAGAGAGGTTCTCACCTGTTCAGTAAGTAATATTGAGGTATTGCTGTATTTTTTACTTGTTTCAGACCCAAGTGTAACAAATCTTAAAAGAAAGAGAGTTAATGAAATGCACCATATCACTAGTTCCCAATTGTAATGGCAATCAAGGAAGATCTCATGTACATGAAGTAGCTGAAAGGGAAAATAAATAAAACAAACTCAAGGTAGGAAACACATTCAAATTTATATAGACTTCACAGAGAACCAAGTTATCATACAATGTAGATACTTTTACAATGGAGTTAAAGACTAAGGGTACAATGCATAGTTTCTTTTGTGTAAGTCTCGCTGAATTCAATGGAGATGTGTAAAATTACAACATTGTCTAGGGCAACCTCCATTTGTTTCAGTGTGTTTGCAGAGGAGAACCTGATGCACTGTTCACTCAGGTTAAACAGAGCTAATTAAATATCATCTGATTGGTCTTCATTGGTCTTAGAACTGTACTGTTCGTGCAGGCATGTCTGTGTACAGTGGTGCCTTTCAAGACGAAATTAATCCGTTCCTTGAGGCTCTTTGTATAGCGGTTTTTTCGTCTTGCGAAGCAAGCCCATTGACAGCTTAGCGGATTAGCGCTATTAGCGGTTTAGCGGCTTTTAGCGGATCAGCTGATAAGCGGCTTAGGGCTTAGGAAAAGGGGGGGAAAGGGGAAAAAACCCGCAGGAACTCGCAAGACATTTTCGTCTTGCGAAGCAAGCCTATAGGGAAATTTGTTTTGCGAAGCGCCTCCAAAACGGAAAACCCTTTCGTCTAGCGGGTTTTCCGTCTTGCGAGGCGTTCGTCTTGCGGGGCACCACTGTACCAGGGTGTGCAGCTGCTCTGCGCTTCCTGAGTCAAATCACAAATCAACAAAGCAGCTGGAATCAGATCAGGGCCCGCACAAAGCTTGGTTTTGTTTTTCTCTATTCTCTACATCCTTATATCTTTCAATATACAATTTATCTATTTTTCTGAACTCTAGTTCCATGGGTTTTGCAAGAAGCAAGACTGTCTAAATGGTGGCTTTGAAGCACTGGAGGATTTTTTGGTTAAGGCAAAGCAGCAGAGAATTATTATTTTAGTTCGAAGATTATTTTAACTTTTTAAAAAAATTGCCCTATGCTGCTTGTGGAAAAAAATCCTCCTGAATTCTTCAGCACACCACAGGCAGTGATCAGGGTGGATTCACCTTGTAATGCAGTAGTGGGGAATCTCTGGCTTGGGCGTCTAATTAGTTCAAGCAGTAATCCTAATTTGGCCATGTCCCTTTGAAAGCATACTATACAGGGGCTCTCTCTCAGCATCCATCAGCTTATTGGCACTGAGAGGAGTTCCTTTGAAAATGCAGCACCAGTCACTTGATGGGTGCTGAAAGGGAGACCCTAGGAAGTTGTCAACTAACATCATAATGAACTGACGCCACCAGTCAGTCACATCTTATATTAAGGTAAGAAAGAGTAAAAGACAACCCCCCACCACCGCTACTCAAAAATATGAAACTAGTATAGATTTTGGAGTTTTAGTTGGCCTAATAAAGCTATTTGCTGTAATATGGATTAGGGAGGGAAATGAGTATTTCTCTCCTTTGCTCACCAAAGCCCCTGAACCTATTTGTGTGCAAATTAGGAGGCTTAATCCACTTTGGAGAGCTCCTGAAGATTTAATCTGCTTCTGCCAAAAAGGGGAGAAATATAGCAGTTTTTAGTCCCCCCTAAGTGGTTGGGCTCATAATCCAATCACAGAAAGATTGGAACAGATCAGTTGTTGTTTTATTAACTACAGATATACAAAGCAAACAGTTGAACAACATTCAGGCGTCCTGCAAATCTTTAGGTCCACGCATGCACACAGAGTGTGCACGCATATTTTCTGGTTAGATAAGTTTTTTAATTAAGTAAATTGGTTCTTTCCTTACCTGTGCACAGCAGATAAATACAGCCGAAATAGTCAACAAAAAAGCAGATGAGACTATTACATCAACTGACCGTTGAGGACCTCGACGCTGAAAATAAAAGGGAAACTTAGTAATTCTCTGGAGGGATTAACCATAGAAACCTGGTAAATGGGGTGACATGTCTATAGACTGATCATGCAATTAAATGACGTTTTAAATGCAATATATCAAGTACTTGCTTCCTATGGTTTAAAGGAGTATGGTGTTAAGCATGCTTATTAATAATGACAAGGGAGAAATAGTGGCTGGAAGAAAATTGTTCTAATAAGACAGCCATGAATTGAAATTGTCTTGATCACAAGAGTCTGAATTTCAGCTGCATCACCACAATCTCTTGAAAAGCCATTCCCCAATTACCATGTGCTACAATCCACCTCCTACAAGTAATGCACAGGGGGGGGGGGGGGGGAACATGAAAATATATCTGCTATCAATCTAACAAGTCACCTACAGTAATGCAATGCATACAATACTCTCTGAAAGTTAGAATCATAGAATCATAGAATCATAGAGTTGGAAGAGACCACAAGGGCCATCGAGTCCAACCCCCTGCCAAGCAGGAAACACCATCAGAGCACTCCTGACATATGGTTGCCAAGCCTCTGCTTAAAGACCTCCAAAGAAGGAGACTCCACCACACTCCTTGGCAGCAAATTCCACTGTCGAACAGCTCTTACTGTTAAGCAGCATACAAACAGGACATAGAAAAAACACTATTTCTAAGACTAGGGACAGCAGGACTGAAGAGAAATTAGCTTACTGTAGGATTTCCTGCCTTGTGTGTGGGGTGTAGACATAAGAAATATCAGTTGCTTAGAAAGACAGTATGACCAAGTCTTGAGAACCCCAAACAAAAGTTCTCGAATTAGAGGATAAAAGTGCAGAGCTGGTTTATTAAGAAGCTGAACCACTGATATTCTGCAACTTTTATTGAGGGACAATGAACTGCTATGTCATGGATAGGCAACCTAAGGCCCAGGGGCCAGAGGCGGAACGATCACCTTCTCAATTCCTGGTCCAGGAATCAGAGTATTTTTACGTGAGTAGAATGTGTCTTTTTATTTAAAATGCATTTCTGGGTTATTTGTGGGACATAGGAATTCGTTCTTTCCCCCCAAAAAATATAGTCTGGCCCACCACATGGTCTGAGGGACGGGTGGATCAGCCCACAGCTGAAAAAGGTTGCTGACCCCTGTGCTATGCTAACCTGGAATGGTAGGACTCATCAGCTTTAGGTTTCACTGCTAAGTTCTTCCAGGTGAGTAACGCCCTACTTTTAGGCCCTTTAGCTCCCTCTGCTGGATTGTAAGACAGCTAATTAACAACAAAATGGTCTTTTTTCTTTAACACATCTGTAAATCTTCAACAAGAACAAAATAGGAGGCATGAACAATGTGTTTAGCTACACAGGGGACAAGGGGTAGATGAACAACATTAAAGTGTCCTGCTATGATTATTATATAATACCACTGCTTTGGTGCAAGATGAGACAATGGGAAAGTCTGTATGATTATATATCAGCTTAATAAATCAATGTATGAAACCCTTTCATGAAACCCCTTTACTCAAACCTAGAAACCTTTCATTAACTAAAGTTTCCTGTTTCATCTAAATTGGTAAGCCATGGTTAACAGCTTTTGAACAAGTAAAGACATGAAGCCTACTTCATGATTGTAATGGTTCTAGGGGTTGCTCGTGCGTAAGCCGGTGCAAACACCTGGGTGTATTGCCTGAGTGAACCTTTTCTGTCTGGACAGCCACTCACCCGTGGCTGTCTCAATCGCTGGCTGAATCCGTCAGTGGGCGTTTCTTAAACTTCTTCCATCAAAGAAGCTCTTTGACGCCTAGTCTCCTCCTACTCTCTCTGCGCGAAAGCCTTCTGCGCAAGGAGGGAGTAGGCAGCGGAGGACCTCTACTCTCCCCGCTGGTCCCCGGCAAAGAGTCATGGGACCGCCTCGCCACTTCCCCCATCTGCCCCCCTTCTCCACTGGTGCTACGCTGATTCTCTTCCCCAGAAGATGGGCTGCCTCTCCCAATCCCGGGATGCTCTCTGGAATCCCTCTGGATTTTGCTCTCTCCCTCCGGCACTGATGGCAGTTCCCTGACAATGATTTAATATATTACTTGTTCTGAACTTGTTAATCAGTTTCCTAGCTCAGACAAAAGGAAAAACTATTGTTAACAGAATATTTTCCTCCTTATTTGTCTGCCAGCTTGCACAAAGGATCACTGCTCATGTGGTCAAAAGACTAAATCATATCTCAACTTATTTATGTGGTTCAAAGTGGTCAACACTTCTACGATTAACAAATATTTTGTGTAGTAAACTTTTTTGGGTATTTTTTCATTGTTTTGAGATAGCAAAACATTCATTATCATGGAAGAACAAGCCAGCCGCTGATGATCATACTGAGATGGATAAGATGACACTACATCTATTGTGGAGCTGCAATATATCCCCTCCAGTGACCCTTGAATAGCATGAGAAGAAGTATTGCCTGCCATTGATATGGGAAAAAAGGGAAACCAAGTTCCACCAAACCTGTCTCTCTTTGAAATTGTGCGGGAAACTTTGAGAAGCCCTTAAAGTTCTGTAGAAAAATCTACAGAGGTAAAACCAAAAATGTACCATCTACATATATGGAAACATTGAGTAGAGGGGAAACATTATTTAAATAGTATATTCATAACACACTTCCAGTATAATTGACTCTCGGATGAAAGATCTCCTCCCACAGTAGAAGCTCTTCAAATGGCTAGCAATGTAATAGTACCAGCATTAGCCACTGCAAAGAGTATTTCCCCCACACATGTAAAGTATGTGCTCCAATGCTCCAGAGAGCAACCAAACTGAACCCGAAGGGGGAAAAACAAACAAAAACAACACAGAGTGTGGGGAGGGGAGAGAGAAAATTCAACACAGTATGGGCAAGGGTCTTGTAACATTCAGCATCAGATACAGCATCAGAGCAGCATTTAACAGATGCCTGTGACACTAACGCAGAAACATTCTCTACACTGCTGGAAATGTAATGGTGACATATGAGGACTAAAATAACACCATTTCCCAGAAACATCTGTCAGAAGTGTTATTAATAGTTACATTTTTAGTCCTGTGCTTTTTAAAGTCCATCAAGAAAACAACCTTCCTTTTTATTTCTTCCTTAACTAAGGCAAAGAGTCAGCCAATTTATAAAACAACTAAAAGGTATTGCCCTAAGGTTTCTTCTTTATAAATGAGGCTTCTTTCCACAATATTTTAGACTACAAAAATGAAATTATTATGCCAAACTGTGTTGTTTTAAAACCACTGTGCCCAACCAGAATCAAGAAACTTAGCCTTATAAAAATGTGACCTGCTATAAAACTAAGACTGGCAGAAGATCTCAGTTGCTCACCTCTTGATTTTCACAATGAGAAATACTTACTTACCTGTACGACAAAGCTCAGGAGAAATGCAAAAATTCAGAAGAGGGCAATGCTCAGTACTAAGTACTGTCAGTATAACACACATCTGGTTTAAAAGCATATATGGCAAACAAAAAATAAGGGCCAACAAACCTTTAGATAGGAGCGGAGGGAAAGCCACATTTTAATATTCTGCACCTTCTTTAGTCGAAAGTGAGGAACCTCAGACTTCCGTGCCCTTCTTGCAGATGTTAGGTGGCCAAAGAGTTTGGCAAAAAGTAGCCTCTGTAAGCGATAAGTTACGTTTAGTGAATTAAGAAATGAAATGCATTTGGAATACCAATACAGATTTTTAAACCATTGTAAAGACGTTGTAACTTTAGATACTTTACATACTGTCCATACTTTAATATTGTGGTCAAATTAAAGTTGGAAATTTCCATTTCCATACTTTATATATTAATTCTCAGGTATAAATCATAAATAATAGGAAAATAATAATTTTTATTTTCCTTTTAATTCTATTTTATTTTCCTTTTAATTTTTAATTCTATAATTTTTTTGAAGAAGAGGTTGCAAATTTTAAAATAGTAAGATAATAAATATCTAAAACTGTGTTCTATATCAAAAACATATATGCCAAAAAGCAAAACATAATAATACATTGCAGTTTCTTTCTTCATGTGAATGAGGAGTTTGCTGCAAATGCCTTACCTGTTTGTAGGTTCTCTCAGCCACACATAATAAAAAGAAGAATATCCATACAAGGGAAACACGAACTATGAAGCATACTATAACCATGGAAAGAACCATTATGTCTCCATTTGACCCAAATGCAATCGTATAAAGTTCAGCAGCAGAATGTGTAGTTAAATGCTCCAGATCCTTAGCTTGGGAAATTCGAAATACAAACGGTGTTAAACCCAGGATTAGAGAGACAACATTTCCAAAAATCTGATATCCTATTCCTGGTACATAGCTGTTTACCTAAAGATGAGAGAAATATATATTTTTAAAACTCAACACAGCAACCACAACTTCTTATTTATACCGCGCGATCTAAATACTATAAACAACAAAACCCCAGCAGTATAATATAAAGTAGCATGTTAAGAAATACTGTTTAGTGATTGTTTGCAAAATACGCTTAAAATATGTAATATACCAGAATGATTTTCAAGTTTGTTAAGACAGAGTTAAAAGGTCAATATAAAAAGGACAATTCCTAGGGCCTATACATATACAGTGGTGCCTCGCAAAACGAAAAGAATCCGTTCCGCGAGTCTCTTCGTCTAGCGGTTTTTTCGTCTTGTGAAGCAAGCCCATTGACGGATTAGCGCTATTAGCGGCTTTTAGCGGCTTAGCGGATAAGCAGATAAGCGGCTTAGCGGCTTAGAAAGGGGGGGGAGGGGGGAAAACCCGCAGGAACTCGCAAGACATTTTCATCTTGCGAAGCAAGCCCATAGGAAATTCGTTTTGCGAAGCACCTCAAAACGGAAAACTCTTTTGTCTAGCGAGTTTTCCGTCTTGCGAGGCATTCGTCTTGCGGGGCACCACTGTAGGTGATGAAGGGCCAAAGGATCGAAAATGATAACAAGTTGCATTCTAAGAATCTCAAGCAAAATTCCACTCATGAAATTCAGTTTTCATAGAATAGAATGACAGAATTGTAGAACTGGAAAGAACCTTAAGAGTCATCTAGTCCAAATTTCTGCAATGCAGGAATCTAAACTAAAGTATCCATGGCAGATGGCCATCAAACCTCTGCTTAGAAACCTCCAAGGAGGGAAAGTCCACAGTCCCCCAAGGAAGACCACTTTATTTCTGTTTTCTTGCCTCCTACTCACTGTAGATCCCTGATGTTCCCCAAAAGGGAAACCCATGGGAACAGTATGGGATATGGAGGAGGGAAGGGGATCATTAGCCAAAATCAAGGAAATGCTCCTGCTTGCACAATTAGTCTTTTGAATCCAACCTAATATTTCTGAAACTTTGGGGGGGAAAAGTTGTTCAGGTTAGCCAGCCTTTCATGCTCATGTGTAGTGGTGTTCTAGTTTTACAGGGTGAACTAATTAAACCTACTCAATTTTTATTCTGCCAATAAATTGTGGGTCTTTTATTTATTTATTATATGGGCTACCAGTGGTCAGCTGCTCTGTGTAATCTGAACACAGGGCAAAGGAAGTGAGGCAAACTCTAGGCAGGTCTGCCCCGCTTGTGGCTAAAAAGAAAAGATCGTGTCCACTTTTATGACTGAATACGAAGCAAATTGAAACCTACAGAACTGCAACATGGTATAGAAATCACTGTGCACCCCTTCAGGGAAACATAAGTATCTTTAACTTGGGTAAAGCCAAGTAAAATATTTCAAATACATACTCACTCTGTTCATTATCATGCCACTGATCTCAAGCACCGACATATCAGCCTTTTTGCAGTCATTACCTTCCCAAACAATTGCACTTACTTTTTCGAGCCCAGGATTAGAACTATGAAACCAGGGCAAGTGACTCTGTGTAAAAAGAAAAAAGGGGGAAAGGAAAAAAAGAAGAAGGTGTTATTCTGGACAATGTATAGTAAGCACTAATTTACCATTACAAAAAAGTATTTCATTACCAAAAATGCCTATTTGCAAATAACTATATTTTGTTCAGTTTACCTCTTTTTCTGCCACAATTAAGAGTTTGGATTTGATATCCCGTTTTATCACTACCCAAAGGAGTCTCAAAGCGGCTAACAATCTCCTTTCCCTTCCTCCCCCACAACAAATACTCTGTGAGGTGAGTGGGGCTTGAGAGACTTCAGGGAAGTGTGACTAGCCCAAGGTCACCCAGCAGCTGCATGTGGAGGAGCGGGGAATTGAACCCGGTTCCCCAGATTACGAGACTACTGCTCTTAACCACTACACCACACTGGTTCTAACTCACAATAGATTTGGTAGGATACGCAATGTGGTCTTTTCCCACTTACCTGGTGAAATGGGTCATCTCTGTACTCTTTCTTTATACATGTGTTAACTTGAGAGTTTTCCACATCTGTCTCACTGGTGCAAGAAGAGCGGCACTCTGCACAATGCAAAAGGTCCTCCCACAATACATCTTCTGTCTCAGACTCTGGTCTTGTACTCTCAGAATCTTGTCTAGAACTTGAACATCGCGAACTGCAACTAGTGCCTGATTTAGGGATATCCTGAAAGATAGACATTGCATATTTGAAGGAGAACATGTTTTTTTTCTTGTTTCAATAATAAACTCATTTTTTCCTAAAACTGCATTTGCTTCTTATTCCAGATTCCTGTTTGGATCTATTTTGTAGCTTGGCATGGGAGTGGGAACTTTAGCTAAACCCTTTCCAACAGAAGAAAAAAATGTCTGTAGACAATATTTATTAGAACCAGTAGTCTGGTACGCTGGAAGAATGCAAGGATAACAACCATAACAACCAGTACTCTGGTATGCTAAAGGAATGCAAGAAATCAGCTAGGTAGAGCAATTTCACTTAATCACAGTTTGCTGAATAAAACAATGGACAGCAAGTGAATAAGATAAGCAGATGTTAATAAAGAAGGACATTTAAGAATAATTATATTTAATCATGTATTATTAAAATCAGAGAGTTGGGGAGGTCTATTCAGAGGAGTTAAAAGATTTCTGATTGGCTTAGATTTGATGAAGTAGGTTGTAACTGCTATAGGATCTCTTACTGTAAGCCTATGATAGCTTAATAGTAATCACATGTGTAGCACAAAAATGTTTAAGAACACTGCTTATTTGTGCCATGTTGCAGTCTCCCTTTGATTTTTCAGTAGACTCTCCCTTGGTACAGTTGTGCCAGTAAAGGAATAGTTTTCAATCAAAGCCTGTGTCTGCTTGTTATTCCACTGGGACCCCAGGCCATCATAACCCCTAGAAATTTCTTCATACTCATATAATGCCAAACATTAGTCTGTTTTAAACATTCAGTTGATAGCCAACTTGAATTAAAAATCAAAAACATACCTAGAGCCCCTTTTGTAAAAATAAAGCCTTTTTGTCATGCAAAAACAGACATTTGGTATTTAGAATTTAAAAAGGTAAAGGTACCCCTGCCCGTACGGGCCAGTCTTGACAGACTCTGGGGTTGGTGCGCCCATCTCACTCAAGAGGCCGGGGGCCAGCGCTGTCCGGAGACACTTCCGGGTCACATGGCCAGCATGACAAGCTGCATCTGGCGAGCCAGCACAGCACACGGAACGCCGTTTACCTTCCCGCTGGTAAGCGGTCCCTATTTATCTACTTGCACCCGAAGGTGCTTTCGAACTGCTAGGTTGGCAGGCGCTGGGACCGAACGACGAGAGCGCACCCCGCCGTGGGGATTCAAACCACCGACCATACGATCGGCAAGTCCTAGGCGCTGAGGCTTTAACCCACAGCGCCACCCGCGTCCCTATCATTTAGAGTTAGTGATGTTTATATTTCTAAAATAGTATGTCTTCTGATAATTTTCTAGCTTTATAGCTTTATTACAAACTCTAACAAACATAACAAAGCACTGGGTTTGTTAGCCCAATGGGACATCTTATTCCTTGCTCTAATATTGCCACTTAGCTCTGTCCTTATTCCCCCTTGGCTGCTGTTGTTGGGGGGGGGGGGTTAGCACAACTCATGCTATGGCTTCTACACCAGTGTAGAACAGCCATACACATTCTTGTACTACAACCACCCAACAAAAAGAAAGAGCTGACACCAAGAGAATATCTCTAGAAAGTCAATTTTGCAACCTGAATAGGCCTATCCGTGACAGTCACCCACTTGGCTGCCCCCCCCCCCCCTTAAGAATATCAACTCACTAAACAGGGAAGCTGTTATAGATGGGAAATAATTTTTCCAATTATATATCTTACTGATTTCATGAAAGTTTGTTTGAGATCATTGCAAGAGCATACCTCCACAGGGTAATGTTTCTTATAATGATGGGATTTCCTATTCCGAAATGTGCAGTCACTGGAAGCACGTTCTGCATTACGGCGCAAGGGATATCCTGCTTCTGGTCCCTCTTCGCTTGAAACTTCATCAGATACATTTGTCACTGTTCTGTGATTATCCTAGATCAATTAAGAATTGGGTGTTAGTAAAAGCTATTTTTTTACTTCAAATGTAACATAATTCCACTTTGCATGTATTACAATTATTCTCTATACATCTTTATAATCGTAAAATCAGACATAATATTTCCTCCACCATCACCATAGTACTGTTACTATGCAACAAGGTCATCTGCACACTGCTTACTGAAGAATTGCAGGAAAAAATTCAGAGTACATGGTTAGCCAACCTAACAAGTATCTTCTGTATTGTTATGAGCTTGTGGGTGCTAGACATTTCTAAATTCCTACATCTTGTGTAGCATGTTCCACAGTTTCACAAGGCACTGTCTGAAGAGAGGTCAATCAAGTCCCTTGAAGACTTAAGTCAAGGGACTTAAGAAGACTTCTTGGAGAGACAAGCTTGTACAGCAAGGAGTTCGCTATGGGCTAGCAGGGACATCTGGCCAAGGATGCTGTGTGAACTGCCCATTCTCTTTTTCTCCCAATCTGATTGGCAAATAAAGTACTCTGCCTGGGTTGCAATCTCTAAAGAGCAGAAGGAGCACTTTATCTTCCAATCAGGAGATAAAATTCCTAACCAGTGCTTTAGAGATCCTCTGTAAAAAGCAGAGAGAGGGATATTTTTTCTCTGAACTTAGTGCTAAACATCACAGGTCTAAGACTGGAGGTAAATCCTGTATGGTCTAAGATTAAAAGGCTGTATTTTCACAAACCACAACTCTAGTGTTGCAGTGGGGTGACTTTTACTTTGCACAAAAGGTTCTGTGTAAAGTCAGCACCCTAGACCGGAAAAGTAAAAAATCAAAGAAATTGGGTGTGACAAAAATCCTTGGCTAATGTTTCCTGCCTGTGCTTAGAAGATCCCCCTTATATTTCCCACAATATTTTCCTTAATGTCCATAAGTGGACCTAATAGTTAAAAGGTTTGCAGCAAGCCAGGATATTAGACTAACTTCAGCCTATGATTTAGTATCCTGGCTAATTCCAAAGCTGTTAACCAATAATTGTGACGCTACAGGTAATGGAAGATTTCATTGTTTTTTGCTGACTCCTATAAATATAAAGGGGTTGTGTTTGCGAGCAAAAGACTTGTTTATATTTCAGCCTATTCATATGAGATCTGATCATCTAAAATGCATGCGAGAGAGGTAGGGAGGGGAAAAGCATTGGGTGAGGTGGCCTTTTTGTCTTAGCCCAGCATGGGAATTCTTGCATTCTCATAATATGAAAATATTGATGCTAAACTATAAAAATATTCTAGAAGAAATGAGACACTCACTTTGTGATGATTTGTATTACTGAATGAATTTCTGACAGCTCCTGTGCTCCAGCATGTCTCTTCTGATCTGATAACTTCACACTGCGGCTCCTGGGATTGTAAAACATCTTCATTGTTTTTACCGGTCTTTTTCCCATCAAGTGAGACATACCCATTGTCAGTCTCTGTTGACTTATCTATTGAATTCTTTGCTTTCTTTGCTCTAGAGTTAAACATATACATAAAATAATTGTTTGCATTACAGTTCCTCCGTATCTTGTCTCCCAAATTTCTATGCTGTACAAGAACAGAAACCTGCATGCAACATTTCACATATGAACAGATGGTACATTTTAATCTACCAAGTTCCCCCAAAGAATCACTAATTCGGGATATATAAATCTGCCAAAGTCAACTGCTAGTCTTGAAGGCGATAGGTTTGGATATGCCCATGAACAAAGCAAGTCAGAAATTTGTCAGACTGTCATGGTTCCCCCTTGAAAACATGTCATTTTGAACTATCCATGGCTAATTGTACCTTATTCCTCTATAAATTTATTTCTATGTACTACTTAAAGCAATAGTAGAGTATAAGGCCTCTCTAAGCAGCAGAATCTCAACAAAAGGCTAGATGAAGGTGATAAAATGCATCACAAAAGAGAACAGCAGCAAAGGATACACAAAAGATACATAATAACTCCAAGTGGCTTGGAACACGCTGCTTATTTTATACCAGCTAAATTACTTTATTTTGCTTATTCTGTGTTTTGTTTCGTTGGTCCTCAATTTGATTGTATATTCTGCATGGCTTTGGCAGGGGAGGGCGGGATATAAATAAAATGCTATTGTTATTATATTTAATAATTATGGTCTACGAGGTGGGGAGAAGCCACCTCTTGATGGTAGTAGTGAACAACATTGCTGCGAATGGCATCCTTGGAAGGGAAAGCAAAATCTCTGGCTTTCACCACTGTGCATGTGCCTAGGCCAGAATGGAGGTGGGGAGGGGGCAGGTGGGCCAATTGGCATGGGCCTATGATTTTCAGGAGACCTACTCCAAGTCCCCCGGTAGAGGCAAAGGGGGACCTTTTGGTAAAGATTATTGAAATGGGGCCCACATTTCCCATCAGATCTGGGCCTATTACCAGCTTTGCACAGCCCTGCTTGTGCCCTCAGGAGGAAACTGATTCCCAAGGTAACAGGGAGATAAACACAGTCCTTGTCAACTCTGCCCTTATGGCAGCGTCAAAGAGACTCTTCAGACCTATCTCCTTCATACAGAAGACAAACTGGGAAGTTGAGACCTGGGTCTCTTCCCCACATTCTAGTTTTCAGCCAATCAGCTTTCAGCACTGCCTATTGGGCCTCAGTCCACCAATTAATTTGGATCAAATATTGAAGCAAGAAGGTAAGATGTGGGTATCAGTAAAGTAGAAACTAAATACAAAGTATATCTGTCTGAATTAATCCCTCAAATCACAGTGTTAAAAAGGTCACAGCTATGAGAAGCTGAGGTTCCCAAGGACAGCCACACCTTTTAATGCTAATCTGCATGTGCGCACACACGAAAGGGATTCAAAAGAGAAAGAATCTGAAACATCCACTGTTTTAAAAATATCCTCTATTTCAAGTCTATAGGTAGAACATAACCCAGAACAAAGAACAAAAGAAGTCAACAAAACAAACACACCCTTAATTTGTTAATGCCTGTGGTCAATGAACTGGAAAGGAAGCCACTATATTAAAAAAGAAGCAAAGTACAATCAACAAAGCAGAGAATTAAACTACCTTTTTGTCATAATCTAATCTCTTATGAAAATCTAATACAATCTGGCTTTCTCTTGAGTAGCAGCTCTACATGGGGGAGTGCAAAACCTTGTGGGGAGGTCAGGCTTCCAGGCCTCTGATCCTGTACCCATTAGGTTAGAATCTGTAGGAGGAAACTTGGTGAACCAGTTAAACCAGTTCCTTTGTTATGGTAATAGCTACTCAGCTAAGCGGGTACTCATGGGACGCGGGTGGCGCTGTGGGTATAACCTCAGTGCCTAGGGCTTGCCGATCGTATGGTCGGCGGTTCGAATCCCCGTGGCGGGGTGAGCTCCCGTCTTCGGTCCCAGCTCCTGCCCACCTAGCAGTTCGAAAGCACCCCTAAGTGCAAGTAGATAAATAGGTACCGCTTTATAGCGGAAAGGTAAACGGCGTTTCCGTGTGCTGTGCTGGTGCTGGCTCGCCAGAGCAGCTTCATCACACTGGCCACGTGACCCGGAAGTGTCTCCGGACAGCGCTGGCCCCCGGCCTCTTAAGCGAGATGGGCGCACAACCCTAGAGTCGGACACGACTGGCCCATACGGGCAGGGGTACCTTTACCTTTTTTTACTGAGCTAAGCACCCATCATCAGCATCTTAGAGAGGAATGGGTGGGCCATTTCCCACTTCACTTTACTGGATGCCAGGTCACCCTAGGATGGAGAACAACAGGACAACAGTGGATGTGTTTGGGTTTTGACCAAAGTTAGAAGAGGCTGCATTGCTCTGTGCTGGACCCAAAACTATGGCTTCTCCCTGGGAACCTAATGGGGAGGCAAGATCTGCTGGAGTGTTAAAGCTGTGAGCCCCTCCACCTCATTCTCAGGTAGTATATATGTGTAAATAAAGACACATATTAGAAAATCATAAAGATACCAGAGTCTCAATTGACCTTCATTCCAAGGAAACAAAATCCTGGGTAAGTGCTGGAACCCCAGGAGTCTTTCGTAGCTCAGTGATTCAGATGCGTGCAATACTATTTTTCCAAGATAGTCATTTGGTTACCGCAAAGGAATTTTGACAGAAAGGGCGGCAATGAGGGCCAGAACAATTGCATAAATTTCCTCAATGGTCAGCAGGCAAAGTTGCTAGACACTTCTGTTGTTGGGGAGTTTGCACGAAAATAGTCAAGAAAGCTAAAAGATGGTTAGAGAACATGCCTCACACTTACTATCCTGCTCCAGCAAGAAAGAGGGAACAGCAGCTGCATTTTTTATGTAGGACTGGGGGAAGAGGTGAAATTATAAGCTTTGTGATCTGCAAAGTCTCTTTTGAGGGACTGTATCTCAACATTGGGATGCGGGTGGCGCTGTGGGTTAAACCACAGAGCCTAGGACTTGCCGATCAGAAGGTCGGCGGTTCGAATCCCCGCAACGGGGTGAGCTCCCGTTGCTCGGCCCCTGCTCCTGCCCACCTAGCAGTTTGAAAGCACGTCAAAGTGCAAGTAGATAAATAGGTACCACTCCAGCGGGAAGGTAAACGGCGTTTCCGTGTGCTGCTCTGGTTCGCCAGAAGCGGCTTAGTCATGCTGGCCACATGACCCAGAAGCTGTACACCGGCTCCCTCGGCCAATAAAGCGAGATAAGCGCCGCAACCCCAGAGTCGGTCACGACTGGACCTAATGGTCAGGCGTCCATTTACCCTTTACCTTACCTATCTCAACATCTGATGTCGGACGGACAGTGGAATTTGCTGTTTGTAGGAGCCTTAAGCTCATCCTGTATATATATATATATTTAAGAAACTTAAATATTACAGGAATACCTTAAGCCTCCAATGAGATTTTTTTTCCAAAGAAAATCAAAGCCAGCTAAATGTGGTTTCCCTGGAACTTCTTGCCACTCAGGGAAACAAGTGTGCATTTTGTTTAAAACTAGAAGTTAGAGCTTCCCTATGAGGAAAGGTTACAGCATTTGGGGTTTTTTTAGGGAAAAGGTAAGAAGATGTGACATGATTGAAGTTTATACAATTAAGCATGGCAGAGAGAAAGTGGATAAAGGAAATCTTTTCTCCCTCAAGCCTAACACTAGAACTTGTGGATATCCAATGAAGCTGAATGTTGGAAGATTCAGGGCAGATAAAATATGGTAAGATTGCTCTGCCCAGCAAATACCTGAAACTTGTACTTCCACGTATGCAAAAGGAGAAAAGCTAATCATATTATTTCTACTGTAATTTGTTCCACCTAATACTGAAGCACTAGCAGTAAGACAAGGAGGAACAACACCATGAAGCTTCAAAAACCAAGTTCTGCTGTGATCTACCACTACAAACAGGCTCTTCTGAAGAAAAGTATCAAGGAGTTGCCATATTTAACATTGAACAGAACCTTCAGTCAAAGCACTTTGACTTTGTGAAGGATAGCTTCAAATAACACTTGTTTAACTGGAAACAATCTCATGACTTCAATATTATTGGATTAGCTTTCTCTCTACAAACAAATTTTCTCACTGTGTCATATTCTAGTTTCTTTTTCAATGCTTCTCAAAAAAAGAGGGAAAAAAAAGAGCATATTTAGAGTTCTGTTTAAATTCACTGATGCTAAAGTCAGCCGTCCAAGCATTTTCACATGGGAGCTTCAAGCTTACTACATCAAATACATAATAATGTATAGCTTTTTAAACAACCCAAACTCTCCATGTTTTGCAACATTTCCTACAAAACAAAATTAAGTTTACAGCTTTGAATTTCCTCCATTAGGGTATAAAAGCTGTACCACATCTCTTTAAATAAAAATAATCCAGTTTACATGCAAAGAATTTGACCAGGACTCTGAGTCTTGGGGAAGGAAGGGATTTTTTTTCAAAATGCCTATTTTTGTATCGTAGATGATGCATGTAATTGCTTTGGAAGTCATGAATATTGCTCTGAACACAGAGCACAGCCAAAATGTATTTAAATATGAAAGATTTCCATACCTTGCAACTTCTTTACAGTGAAAGATAAATTACATTGTGTAGAATTTATTAGAAACATTTCTACACAAGAATATTGAAATACAGTACATAATCAAAACATTAAAATAGAGGATGAAAATGCAACTGAAAAATTAGGGCAGAATTAAAATTATAATAATTGAGCTCAAGCACGAGCTAAGGCAGAAATGTGTTTTTAAAATTAAAGAGGGATGGGACCTCTATTGCCTTGATGTGCTTAAATGGCCTGCCAGAAGCAACATGTGATGATTATAGGCCATAATTTTAGTTTATAGGAAACAGCATAATCATATAAGAGCATCAGTGTGACACATGTTAGTGTAATAATGCTGAACACATAAAATGTAAAACATGTAGATGTAGGAAGCTGCACTATCCTTTCTTCTGACTGCTTAATACAAGTGCATTAATATACTTGTTTCTCAACCGTTTGGAACAAATTTTAAAGAAACTAATCATCATTGTTTGGCCAGATGCATAGTTAAAAAGCAGGCTATATGATAATTTACATCTGCAGGATTTAATAGCTTTTAAAGCTTCATATATTACACCAATCAACAAACCTTAGCTTTTTTTGTAATCTAATTGGAGCAAACACCTTTGTTGTTTTTGCTTGCTAGTCAGTCATAGACGGCATCATTTCACTACTGCATAGGTCTTCAGTAGATGGCACATGACCCACAACTACTTCAATGACCCACTCTAAAGTTTATTTATTTATTTATTGTTATATCAACAATAAGCTAAAACCAGATTAAAACACATGCCAACATTCAACATGTCTTGACAAGCTTGCCTAAAGATAAATGTTTTTAGCAGGGTTGAGAACTTTGCCCCAGGATGAGAATGGAAATCGTGCACCAGCGGCGCAGCAGCAACAGGAGGCCCCATTAGTGAAAGCGCACTTCAGGTTAAGAACGGTTTCGGGTTAAGAACGGACCTCTGGAATGAATTAAGTTCATAACCCGTGGTACCACTGTACCAGCCCTTATACTTGAAACAAACAATACAGTGGTACCTCGGATTACATACACTTCAGGTTACATACGCTTCAGGTTACAGACTCCGCTAACCCAGAAATAGTACCTCGGGTTAAGAACTTTGCTTCAGGATGAGAAAAGAAATCGTGTGGTGGCAGTGGGAGGCCCCATTAGCTAAAGTGGTGCTTCAGGTTAAGAACGTTTCAGGTTAAGAACGGACCTCCAGAATGAATTAAGTACTAAACCCGAGGTACTACTGTATTAACTCTCTCCCTAACAACTGCAAACCACCAGCACATAAAATCAGGAGGGGAGAACCCCTAAAAGTAGGGTCTATATAGCAGGCTGAGACGAAATATGAACCCAGATCTGGAATGGCTGAAGACCACTGCATTAATGAACTGAAACTACAATATCAGAATATGGAAACCTACACTGCAAGACAACTAAGCAACTTTAGAAGAACAGAACCTGATTTTTATTTATTTATTTATTACTTTTTCTTGCCCTTTGGCAAGGGTTGAACAATATTTTCCACCTAAATGATCAGTTTCTATATATCCACTTGGCATTTTTAAGAAAAGTTGTCTTCGTTTGCCAAAGTCAGAAGAAGACAGCCACAGGTGCTGGAATACTTTAACAGGATTATACTAATGCTAGCTGGATGTACAGAAGGGTGTCAGCAGTACAGATGAACGATTACTTTGTCAGAAAAAGGATAGTGCATCTTTAAGACAAACAAAGCCTTGAATAAAATACAAACCCCGATAAAAAGAAAGCAGCATGCCAGATATCTCTGAAGACAGCGCCAATACTGTAAGAGGTGCTTGTACCGTAGCTCTGCACTGTTCCTTCCTGTGTGTTATCTGTGGTACTAGAGCCATCTCCTTCCCTATGTACTTCCAAATGTGCTGCTTTCCTTAATTTCCTTCATCAGAAGAGATTAAAAGTGGAAGGCATCTTGTAAGTGTCATTTGCTAGCACTACAACACGGTCAGCGTTCTTGTAAGCATGCAAAGAGCTCTGAATTCAGCCACTGGCTGGGCTTTACAGACAGTTGGGTTATTGCACATGAGAAAAGTTACATTTTCGTCAGCGTCTTCTCTTAAGCACAAAAATCATCCCTCTGAGCTACACAACACCAGTCCAGAAAAAACAAAAATATGAGCACATTATGCATTTAACTAATCACTAACAGCTTCCTGCACCCCATTAGTTAGTTCTATTGTGCTGGTACCAATAAGAGATACCAATCTGTATTGGGTGCAGTTTTTTTTAAAAAAATCACAACAGTATTTATAGCAGTGAAATTTCATGAGAAGGTCAAACACAAATAAAAGGAACTTAGCAGAACAAGAATACCCCCCACCCCCACCATTTTTAAAATAATGCATAATGTCAGATTTTAAGCCTTTTTCAAAAATACCGTATTTTTCACTCTATAGGACGCACCGGACGATAAGACACACCTAGTTGGCGGGGGGGGGGAGGAAACAAGAAGAAAAAAATTCTGAACCCCAGAAGCCAGAACAGCAAGAGGGATCTGGCTTCTGGGATAGCCTCTTGCTGTTCCAGCTTCGGGGACAGCCTTTGAAGCCTCCGCAGCCATCCCCAAGCTAGAACAGCGAGACGGAGCGCTGCGCAGTTCTGGATTCGGGGACAGCCTTTGAAGCCTCCGCAGCCATCCCCAAGCTAGAACAGCGAGACGGAGCCCTGCGCAGTTCTGGCTTCGGGGACAGCCTTTGAAGCCTCCGCAGGGCAGCGGGGTGCCTTCACCCCGCTGCCCTGCGGAGGCTTTGCGCAGCTAATCCCAAGCTAGAACAGCGAGACGGAGCCTGCATTCGCTCCATAAGATGCACACACATTTCCCCTTACTTTTTAGAAGGGAAAAAGTATGTCCTATAGAGCGAAAAATACGGTAGTTTAGATTCTGAAATAAAAAGTAAGCACATGCATAAAAGGCTCACTATGTTAAAATAAACTGTACCTTCGCCTTCTCCCTCCTGTACTTGGAGGTGGTTTAGGGGTTCTTGTTGAAACAATCTGGCAATGCACAGTTCCAAGAAGCAACATGAGCCATACAGGACCTACTACTTCAGTCAGAGGTATATTATGTGTGGCTTCTACTGTATAGAACAAGACTACTGCAGCAACTTTCAAAGACATGGGGAAAAAACAACCAGTGAAGAATTAAATCTGCAACAATAATTCATAATTAAACAAATGATACTGTTCATAAGTCATTTTTTGTTAAACTCAGAAATAAATGTGATCAAACCAAAGTTAAGTATTATTATTATTAATTATTTATACCGCGCCCATCTGGCTGGGTTTCCCCAGTCACTCTGGGTGGCTTCCAAAAGAACACTAAAATACAATAACCTATTAAACACTAAAAGCTTCCCTAAACAGGGCTGCCTTCAGATGTCTTCTGAAAGTTTGGTAGTTATTTTTCTCTTTGACATCTGGTGGGAGGGCGTTCCACAGGGCGGGTGCCACTACCGAGAAGGCCCTCTACCTGGTTCCCTGTAACTTGGCTTCTCGTAGCGAGGGAACTGCCAGAAGGCCCTCGGCGCTGGACCTCAGTGTCCGAGTAGAAGGATGGGGGTGGAGACGCTCCTTCAGGTATACAGGACCAAGGCCATTTAGGGCTTTAAAGGTCAGCACCAACACTTTGAATTGTGCTTGGAAACGTACTGGGAGCCAGTGTAAGGTCTTTTAAGACCGGTGTTATGTGGTCTCGGCAGCCGCTCCCAGTCACCAGTCTAGCTGCCGCATTCTGGATTAGTTGTAGTTTCTGGGTCACCTTCAAAGATAGCCCCACATAGAGCACATTCCAGTAGTCCAATCGAGAGATAACTAGAGCATGCACCACTCTGATGAGACAGTCTGCGGGCAGGTAAGGTCTCAGTCTGTGTACCAGATGGAGCTGATAAACAGCTACCCTGGACACAGAATTGAAGTATTAAAAAAAATCAATACAGGAAATTTAAACATATGAGCAAACTCTCACTGAAATCAATTCATCTGAAAAGCTTGGTTTTTCTACAGTGCTCTATTTTAAAAGTTAACATGTTTTCCGATATTGTTGTGACAAAACCTTTTAAATATAAGCAGTATACATCAAGATTACATTATACTACACTGCATACAAACAACTAAAATGTTTGGCACAAGCTTTCAGATCTGCTGATATCAGAAGACAACTGGAAAACATATTTAAAACCATGGTAACAGTCACAACAAAATAGGATTGGGACAGGCATATAATACAGAACATCTAATATGTGCCTCAATTTGTACCTTTAGGCAAGTTAGTACCTTTGAAGGAGCTGAAATAATGTATCAGTGTAACTGATTTATTGCAGTGCTGCATTGTGGATAATTAATGATCAAGGGACTGTCAGGAACAGTTTGTGCTGATCTGCCCCCCTGCCACTGGCATCACTGATGCTTACCTGGATGGAGATGGGACAAGGTCAGTGCACCAAGAGCTCACTGCCTAGGTAAGTGATGCCCCCCGCCAAGGGCCACTGTTGGGGGCTGAAGCAACTCCCTTATAAAGTTACAACATGATGGCTATATCTTATCACCAGTATCAGAGGCAGTATTCCTCTGAATACCTGACAAACATGACTGCGAAGACTGCTCTTGTGCTTATGTCCTGTAGGCAATGTTGACTGACCATAAGCAAATGATTGGCAACGGTGGACTAAATGGACCTTTGGTCTGATCCAACAGGGCCTTATGTTCTTAACAATTTTAATTTAAATATTGCTGTATAGGTATTACCACACTTAATAAAAAATAAATAGCCGTGGGTAGAATAATAACACTATCTACTATCATATTTGAAACAGGTGGCGAGGAAACTGTCAGTATAGAATACATTTTAATATAGTTTTCTAGTGATATGAAATCACTGTCTAAGCTCAAGGATAAACACTGTGTGTTCTTTAAACTAAACTGTTTCTGTTTCCCTTTGTTAATTTCATTATGTTTCTGTGGAGTGCCAAAATGACATCCTTCTCTCAATTTCGTTTTTTATTCTCACACTGTGAAGTCCTTTTCTTAGAAGTTAACATTTTCAGGAATTGCTGTAATTTAGTTTCATCCTTATAGCAGCTTCTAACTTTTGAGGTAACTTGAGTTTAAAAAATATAAATGGAAATGCATCATTAGAACTCTGAAAAATAAGATTTGGTCCATTTTTTGATCAATGCATTTTTAAAAAACTAATAATGTCATCTAGTTATACCTTGAAGAAGATAAAGGACAAGGAGCCAGAAGAAAATAACCTTTGATGTCACTTGTAGCCACCACCTGAAGAAGAATGGGAAGAAAACAACTCTAACAATCCCCTTTCTAGTCAGAGATGTCCAGGGGCTTTCTGGTTTAGCTTTAGCAAATGCAGAGCCTAAACAGAAGACAAACAAATCACTTAGGTTGCATAGCAATATAGACAATTTACAATTACCATTTGACTAAGATAAAATCCTAAGACTTTGCGTGAGATATATATGCCATATTTACATGGAACATATTCCTGTGTGTGAAGCTGAACTTCTAAAGCTGTGTACTTTCAGCAAAATAAGTAGTAGTACTTCATAAACA
The DNA here is from genome assembly GCF_964252035.2 of Podarcis erhardii. Taxonomy (NCBI): domain Eukaryota; kingdom Metazoa; phylum Chordata; class Lepidosauria; order Squamata; family Lacertidae; genus Podarcis; species Podarcis erhardii. Next base: position 71,296,718 of record NC_138500.1, on the reverse strand, counting down.
ACTGTAAATATATTTTATCCTATATGAAACATGTGTCTGGTACAGGAAATCATATGCGGGAACTGTCTCTAAGCTGGGAAAAGAAGTGCAGACTGCCATAGCATGACACATGGGAAATTCCCAATGGAATACTGAGTAATTCATCTTTCTACCATGTAAAACATATAATTATAGTATAATGCTATGCATGTTTAGAAGCGAGACTTATTGTGCTCAATGGAGCTCTCTTACAGGAAGATACATACAGGACTGCAGGCTTATTCAGTGCAAAAATTCCAGTGAAAAGCCCAAGTTTTCTTCCCCTTTGTGTTTTGGAATCCAAAATTCCAACATATGAGTGGTGCATACTTATAGAACAGAGGACTACAGTAATAGATGCAAATGCAAATAGAAAAGGGGGAATTTATTTCACTGAATAGAACACCAAAACATGCCAAAGGGATAAGCCTGATGCTGACAGTGGATAATAACAGACCACACATACCTGCCACTATTCCTGGTTCTTTTGCAAGAGCTACATACATTTCTACACATACTTCTACAAAGAAAAAGAAAAACAGGACCCAGTCTTGCTTCTACAGCAGGGCTGGGAAATCTGTGGGCCTCCAGATGTTGCCAGATTCCCTGACCATTGGCCATGCTGGCTGGTGCTGATGGGAGACAGAATGCAACAACATCTCGAGGGCCACAGCTTCCACATCCCTGTTCTACAGGAACAGAATAACAGAATTAAACTAAGCCGTGGATTTAGATCTCTCAAAGTCAGTACTTTATCAGGAACAGCAAAGATAAAAATTCTCTTTCCTATAAATTACAGGGGACTCAGGACTGATCATCTGGTATGGAAATACTGGGTCAAGTATGCCAGGGGTAGCCAATGCAGTGCTCTCCAGTGGTTGTTGAACTACAGCTCCCAGCATCCTCTGTAATTGGCTGCACTGGCTGAGGCCAATGGGAGTTGTAGTCCGACAGCATTTAGAAGGCACCACATTGGCTCCCCCAGTGTATGCCATTGGTTTCTTTTGATTTGCAGCAGGGGAAAATGATAGGAAACTAGCACTTGGGTGGCACTTTTTGAGATTAGTCACAATCAAATGCTAGAGGCATTCAGTGCTCCTGAAATCACAATTATTAAATGCCTTATGATGAGGGAGACTCCCTCTAACCTCATCTTGACAGGTGACGTCAAGTCATGAAAGTGTGTGTCAGGGTTTCTGGGAGAAGTGAGGAGATGGCAGAGGAGACGGAAAGCGAGTGGGAGGAGGGAGAGAGAGACGAGGAAGAAGATGACGGAATTCGAAGGGAATCTATGAGCCTAAGCAGTGAGTCAGAGGATTCCCAAAAGGGAGCTAGCATGATCAGGCGAAAAGCAGGAGAAGAGAGAAGCTGTGAAAAGTCAGGAAAGGAGGGGAGAAAGCCCAGTGAAGCACAGACGCTGTCAGAGGGGTCTCAGCCGGAACGGAGTAAAGGGGGTGGAGTTGTCAGCCTCTCGGAGGGAGGAGGAACAGGAGAAAACAGAGAGAGGGGGTTGGAGCAAGGTGTTCAGCCGGAAAGGGTAGAGAGTGGAACAGGGGGCAGTATAGAGGACGAAGGAAAGGTCAAAAGCAACGTACGCGCGCCAAGTTCAAGCATAGAGGCGCGCGGAAGTGGGGAAAGCTCAGAGGAGGAGCCCGGCCCCAAAGCCAGAAGGAGGGGGCAGGAGGCGGCAGAGGATTCAGCCTCAGGCGAATCCCGGAAGGAGAGAACCCAGGGGGGCAGAAAGACCCTGCGGAAAAGAAAGGAGAGGAAGAGGTGGTCTAGAGCCAGGCTATTAAGTTGGTGTGGAGGAGGGGAGGAGTCAGAGGGGGACTTCAGCGGTCTAACGTGACAGACGTACAGCCACAATGCTGAACTGTGAAAGAAGCAACTATCATCAATAAACTTTTCCTGTAAGTAAACTATAATGGAGTAAGGTCTCTCGTGAGCTGGGACCCACCTGGGTGGCTGCGACAGAAAGTCCCCCTCTCTCTGAAAGCAAAAATTTTTTTTTGCGAAGCTCACGAACGGAGCAGCCATGAGTGCTGAGGAACAGCTGGCTGCACTCCGGGATCAGATTACCACTCTCACAACGGCAGTCATTGCTTCGCAGAAGAAGAATGCTGACTTGGAGAAAGCGTGCCAGGATTTGCAAGCAAGGTGGGAAAATGCGGACAAGGCGGGGACCCCGGGCTCCAGAGCGGAGGGCATTGCGCTTGGAAGGAGGGGGGGTGCCCTAGTTTCGCATTTTAATGGCAACTTGCAAGACTATCCCAACTTCAGGGCAGATGTCGTGTATGCACTGCATTTACTCCGTCATGATTTTAGAGATGAGGAGGAGAGAGTGGGATTTATTGTTTCGCACCTGCATGGGGAAGCCAGGGCTTGGCTACGCAATCTGTGGCGCGAAGATGGACCAGCCCGTCGCAATGCAGATGCGTTTATCAAAGCGATGGATGCTTGTTTTCAATCCTCTGTGGATAAGGACATTGCGCGCCGGCAGATGCACGGGCTGAGGCAGGGGAAAGCCACTGTACGCCAATATCATTCTAAATTTTTTGCATTGCTCACCGCCTTAGATTGGCCGAAGGACAGTCTACCGGTCAGGGATCTTTTTTGGGAGGGATTGAGCCCCTCCGTCAAGGATGAGATCGCAAGGGGGGACAGACCCCAGACCCTGGAAGACGTGGTGCAACGGGCTTTGGCTATAGGAATTCGACATGAGGGACGTCCGTGGCACGAGGAGGGGGGGCCCCAAGCGCGCGCGCAAGCAAAAACTCTCCCTTTTGTGCACAGGGATTTCAGCCGTGCGCACCCCTCACCAATGGGGACGGAAGCCGAAGAGCCAATGGAGATTGGTGGTGCTAGGGCTCAAAAGCCATCCCAGAGCCCCATCCCTGCTGCAGCCAAAGCGAAGCCTCCTAGAGGGACCAGGAAGTGTTACATCTGCGACAGTGCACACCATATGGCGAAAGAGTGCCCCCAGAGGCTCCAGAAGCACACTGCAGCACTGGCAACTGTGACAGCAGAGGTGCAATCAGAGGAGCAGCTTCAGGGAAACTGCAGTGCCTGGCTGGAAGCAGAGCTACTGGGGCTCAGCCAGGCGGATCTGTAGAGAAGTCCCCAGCATCCTTGCAGCGCATGGACCCTTTACCTCCCAAACCAGCAGTTTTACTCACAGCAACACTCCAGCTGCCTGATGGGCGACTTCTCGAGGTTCCAACAACCATCGATTCGGGAAGCAACGCCGATTTCGTGGGATTACACTTCGTCAAGCAGCATAACATAGCGCTCCTGCCTGCAACGACGCCTCTGAACGTGGTCACGGTAGACGGCAGGAAGTTGCTGGGGGGGCAAGTGGTGCAGCAAACCCCTCCCATGATGATGCAAATTGGAGACCATCGAGAGCTTATTAGTTTCAATGTCACCCACTTATCGGACACGCCCATCGTGTTGGGCATGAGTTGGCTGGACAGGCACAGTCCCGCGGTTGCTTGGTACCAGAGGCAGATCACCTTTTGTTCATCGTATTGCGCCCAGAATTGCATCCAAACCGATCAAGGAGGAGAAGCCGAACAGCAGCTGCATCTGCGTATGGTGCAAGCGGTTCCTCACAAGTACGCGGAGTTCTTGGAGGTTTTCTGCGAAAAGGAAGCTGACAAATTGCCGCCTCACAGACCTTACGACTGCGCGATTGACTTAGTGCCTGGCGCGCAGTTGCCAACTGCCAAGCTGTACTCCATGTCGGAAGACGAGCTGCAAGAGCTTCGGGAGTTCATAGAACACAACCTCAAGCGCGGATTCATCCAGGAATCTAAAGCAGCGGGAGGCAGTCCTGTTTTCTTTGTGAAAAAGAAAGACACGCCCCAGAAGAGGCTCATTGTGGACTACCGGTTCATAAACAGACTAACTAAGCCCAAGGCCTTCCCCATGCCCAAAATTGACGACCTTTTGGCTACAGTCAGGAGGGGGAAGATTTTTACCAAGCTGGATTTACGTGGCGCTTACAACCTCATCCGCATCAGGAAGGGCGACGAGTGGAAGACGGCCATGTTCACTCCTTTGGGCACGTACGAATACAGAGTTATGCCCTTCGGTCTACAAAATGGCAGCCATGTTTTCCAAGCATTCATGCATCACGTCCTGGCAGGTCTCCTCTACAAGAAGTGTGTCTGTTTTCTCGACGATATCCTAATTTTCTCGGAATCGCCAGGGGATCACGATAAGGACGTGAAGGAAGTTCTGCAGAGGCTGAAGGAACACAGGCTGTACGCCAAGTTGGAGAAGTGCCAGTTTGATGTGAGAGAGGTAGATTTCCTTGGCTACAAGCTGTCCGACGAGGGACTGGCCATGGACAAGACTAAAGTCCAAGCGCTGTTGGACTGGAAAAGCCCTCGAAATCGGAAGGAGGTCCAGAAGTTCATCGGCTTTGCCAATTTTTATCGCAAGTTTATTAAAGGTTTTGCAAACGCGACGGCGGCAATCACTGACACCCTCAGTTCCAAGAAGAAGAAGTTCGTCTGGACCGAACAAGCAGAGCGATCCTTTCGGAAGCTTAAAAGCCTTTTCGCCTCCGAGGAGCAGCTGCTGCACGTGAATCCTGGCAGGCCCATGCGGGTAGAGACAGATGCATCAGACAGAGCAGTTGGGGCCGTCCTCTTGCAAGAGGATTCGCAAGGCAACTGGAGACCGGGTGCATTCTACTCCCGGAAGCTCAGCAAGACGGAGCGCAACTACACCATATGGGACAGGGAGTTGTTGGCCATTCATGCAGCTTTCAAAGCGTGGCGACACTTCCTGATAGGAGCCAAGCACACGGTGCAGGTCCGCACGGATCACAAGAACTTAGAGTATTGGCGGACGGCTAAATTGCAAACCCAACGACACATGCGCTGGGCGGAATTCTTTGCGGATTTCGATTTTAAAATAGAATACATCCCTGGAGACTCCAATGTTATAGCAGACGCGCTGTCCCGAAAGCCTCAATACCTGGAGGAAGTAGCTCCAATCGCAGCAAAGTACATCTTCGCACCGCAGGCGTGGACGTGCGCTACCATCGCAGTCGACCTGGACGCGGTGCGACGCGCGCTGCAAGAGGATCAGTTTGCACAATCCAAGATGGAGGAGCTCCGCAGAGGGTCGCCTGACAACAATGAGTTTCAGTTGCAGGACGGACTTTTGACTCGCAAGGGCGCCCTTTACGTGCCCACCGACGAGCTTCGCGCCACGGTTTTGCAACAATTGCACGATGCCCCGAGTGCGGGCCATTTCGGCAAAGAGAAGACGATGGAGTTGGTGGCAAGGGACTTTTGGTGGCCCCAGATGAGAGGAGAGGTGGCGGACTACGTAGCCAGGTGCGATATCTGCCAGAGGTCCAAACCAGTGCATCAGAAACAGGCGGGATTGTTAGAACCGCTGGAGACACCGCAGCAACCGTGGGAGAGGGTAGCGTTGGACTTTGTTACAGACCTGCCCAGCTCCAGAGGTAAGACGGCGGTGTTAGTGGTTGTGGACTTGTTCACCAAGATGGCGCACTTCATTCCTTGTGCCAAGGTGGCGACGGCAGAACAGACCGCAAAGCTCTTCATCGATCACGTCTTCAGAGTGCATGGACTACCGCAGTCCGTCTTGTCCGACAGGGGGCGCCAATTTGTTTCCACTTTCTGGCGGAAGCTTCTGGGTATCTTGCACGTCAAGATCAACCTGACGTCGGCGAGGCATCCACAGACCAACGGTCAAGCGGAGAGGGTCAACGCGATCATGCAGCAGTACCTACGGTGTTACGCCAACCAGCGACCCGCGGCGTGGGTGGACCACCTGCCGATGGCTGAGTTCGCCTACAACAACACGAAGCACGCATCCACCGGGGTGACGCCTTTCTTCGCGAACTATGGACGTCATCCCAGAACCTTCCCGAGCTTTACAGCACCTGAAGGGGGGGGACCTCAAAATGCCGACCAGTTTGCAGCAGAGTTGCAAGAGGTGCACGAGGAGCTGCGGAGACATTTGGAGCTGGCAAAGCAGGCGTATAAGGTGCAAGCCGATAAACACAGAAGGGCGGGGGAAGACATTCAGGTTGGGGACTGGGTATGGTTAGCAGCCCACGCGATGCCGGCCAGGTCGTTGGCCAAAAAGAAGTTAGAACACAGGCAGCTAGGACCATATCAAGTTGAGGCTAAGGTCAATCCGGTGGCTTTTCGCCTAGCCCTTCCGGAGGGCTCCAGGGTGCACCCGGTCTTTCATAGGTCGGTGCTCACTCCCTACAAAGCCCCACACAGGTTTCAAGAGTCAGGAGCACCTCCAGAGCCACGTAGAAGGGCGCCTGAGAGAGGGGAGTCGCCAAGACCAGAACCTCTTAATGAGGTCACAGAGATACTGGATTCACGATGGGGGGAGGAGGGAGTTGAATATTTTCTCGCCAGGGAAGGCACTCCAGTCTCTGCAAATAGCTGGGTGCCGGGTTACGCTTTGGACGAACCCCTGTTGAAGGAGGAGTTTCATGCAATTTTTCCGCACAAACCCATGCCCGAGGAGTATTTTGATGATTGGCTTTTCACGCCCACTTTGTCGGGCAGCACGTTCGGGGGTTTCTCCTCGCCCGAGGGCTCTACGCCCAAAACAAGCCCGACCAGGGATCCCCGCCTGGGGGGGGAAGAGACAAACCCTTATTGGTGGGTGGATCAGCCAAGGGAGGTATGGAGTCAGAGGTGGATGATAGGTCCTTGGCGGGCAGCGCCAGGAGAAGCAGTGAGGGAGGAAGAGACTGTGATGCCTTCAGGTGGAGAACCCGAGTTCGAACACACGTATACGGAGCTGCCAGAGGAGAAGATTGACATGGACACCCGGTATCCTGAACCGACCCAGGAAGAACCACATTTCCCTCAACCTGCACCCAGCGACCGGGAGGGGGGAAGGGGGGGTTTCGAGGGGGGGATGGATGTCAGGGTTTCTGGGAGAAGTGAGGAGATGGCAGAGGAGACGGAAAGCGAGTGGGAGGAGGGAGAGAGAGACGAGGAAGAAGATGACGGAATTCGAAGGGAATCTATGAGCCTAAGCAGTGAGTCAGAGGATTCCCAAAAGGGAGCTAGCATGATCAGGCGAAAAGCAGGAGAAGAGAGAAGCTGTGAAAAGTCAGGAAAGGAGGGGAGAAAGCCCAGTGAAGCACAGACGCTGTCAGAGGGGTCTCAGCCGGAACGGAGTAAAGGAGGTGGAGTTGTCAGCCTCTCGGAGGGAGGAGGAACAGGAGAAAACAGAGAGAGGGGGTTGGAGCAAGGTGTTCAGCCGGAAAGGGTAGAGAGTGGAACAGGGGGCAGTATAGAGGACGAAGGAAAGGTCAAAAGCAACGTACGCGCGCCAAGTTCAAGCATAGAGGCGCGCGGAAGTGGGGAAAGCTCAGAGGAGGAGCCCGGCCCCAAAGCCAGAAGGAGGGGGCAGGAGGCGGCAGAGGATTCAGCCTCAGGCGAATCCCGGAAGGAGAGAACCCAGGGGGGCAGAAAGACCCTGCGGAAAAGAAAGGAGAGGAAGAGGTGGTCTAGAGCCAGGCTATTAAGTTGGTGTGGAGGAGGGGAGGAGTCAGAGGGGGACTTCAGCGGTCTAACGTGACAGACGTACAGCCACAATGCTGAACTGTGAAAGAAGCAACTATCATCAATAAACTTTTCCTGTAAGTAAACTATAATGGAGTAAGGTCTCTCGTGAGCTGGGACCCACCTGGGTGGCTGTGACAGTGTGTTATGCAACAGCTATGTGAAATTTCGCTACCTTTATTGGAATTGCTTCCTGCAACCTGAATTTCACTGCTCTGAAGAGGGAAACTACTTGGAAGTGAATGTATCTAACACGGCATGTTGTGCACAAGCAAGTTCAGAACTGCAGAAAAATTTAACTGCAGGCTATTCCTTCCAAGTTCACCTTGCAAATCCAGCCTACCCTTGATCTAAAAATAAATAAATCTGAGAATGCACATTTGAGCAGCGTTCTGGTTTCTTTTAATCAATTACACATGAATCTGTCCACAGAGTTTTCACATTGCAACTGCCCCACCTGCAATAAGCTGCACACTGATGGGGGGTATAACCAGGCTAGGAAATACACAAACACCATATGTATTCCCCTTTAAAAAAAGATGTCCCCAAATGCACTCTATCATGTAAAACAATAAAATCAATAAATAAATTGACATATTGATCAATACTGCATTCCATATTTAAGAGATCCATTCCTACCTCTTACAAGATCAACATCTATGAGATCTGGCTTTACATGCCCAGTTTTCTTTGGCTTGTTTCTCAAACCCTGTAATATGCAAATAATATTGGATTATTATTATTATTACTACAATTAAAGGAAAAACACTTTTCATATGAGCAGGGGCCAGTAACGGTGGTGAACTTAAAGTTATCAGGTTTTCATCTCCTGAACTGAGCACTATTTCCTATTTGAAATCTACTTTTAAGAAAGATTCCAATTTGCCATGTATCTCTACTAATTAAAAATACAAGTATATTGCTGATGCAAATACAAAGGTATAATGAAAATTACTGTCTTTATTATATTTCCCAGAACACCTAAAGGAGTTAATCAAGTTCAATTATGCAGCCACATACGAACACACACATGCTTGCCAGAGTTAGTAAATACTTACTTTGACATCTATTTCATTTTGCCTTTAATTTTCAAAGAAACATATCCACTAGACTTTGAAATTCAAATTGTGGTACAAGAATAGATGTAAACTTATTACAGGCCTCTTCCTAAGTGTTTGAAGTTTGTCTTTCTGAGAGACAAAACGTACATCATGAAACTTCCAAGCTAAAACTTGTGTAAATTTACAGGCTAAGAGAAAACTAAAAAAAAATAAAAATCAGAACACACCACAGTATTAAGTATTTGTTTCTAAAGTAAGGATCTAAAATAAGTTTCTAAATTAACTTGTCACTTCGGAGAAAAATATCAGAACGTCCAATATACTGAGGACAAAATTTACTATTCATCCTGCTTTAGAGAGATTTCTATTTGCATCTCTGTCAACCTATCTGCTACCTATCGAAAGCATGGCAAAACCTGGTATCAGATCACACTGACCCTTCTGAACTACTCAGTAGCCCCCCTGGCCCATCTCAAACTCTACAATTGCTTATAGCACACATGGACAACTTTTCAGTAGCAGCCTTCAACATCCTCTTTACTGACAGGTTCTGTCCTACACTGACATTCTCCAGAGCTGGTGCTAGATACATGGCTCTGAATATCACTTTGTCCATCTCGTAATCTTCAGCTGCACCCTGAATCACATGCAACAGGAGAGACCACTTATTTTAATCCTGTTCATACTCTGCTAGAAGCTGTTAAGTATCATATGCATTTTCCTCTTATGGAAAACACACACTGGAATTTAGCTTAAATGCTAAATATTAATTAATTAGCTTAAATACATAATAGATGCTAGACAGACAGATAGATAGATAGATAGATAGATAGATAGATAGATAGATAGATAGATCCCTGAACGATGTGGCTCAGTAGCCACAATACGACCAAATTCCAACATACAGATGCATCTAAAATGGACAGCTATGTTCACAATACTCATAGTGGAGGCCTGTAGCCAAAGAATTGGCAAGTATTTTTAAATCAGTATGTGAATCATAGGATTGCCAAATCACAATACTCTAGAGATATTAGAAGCCACAACCAGTAGGATTTGCCTGTCAGGTTCTAGAAGAGCTATCAAACCTATACCCATGGTCCACAATCCCAAGCTTGTCCATTCCCCTCCGGCACTGTTCTAATATTAAGTTTTGCTTCAGTCCTTACATAATCCTCAGCTATTTCTTACTGTAGCCTCATGTCTTCCTTTGTTTCCTCACATTGTGTTTTACATTAACACCTACTTTGTCTTCTTGTTTCCCTTCATCTATCTCTTGGCTAGTGTCCTAGCACTGCACTATGGGACATGGAGAGGACACTATATAGATTTTCCTGACTGGAAAGACTGGCTTTTCTTCAGAGCACTATCTCAGTCTCTGTCTCCTCTGCTCATTTAACAAAGATTTATTCACCACTCCTTCCCTTTAGGTTCCTGTTTTTTAGTCTCCAGGTCTTCTAGCTTTCTGATTTCCTGGGATGTGTTCAGCCTGCCCCACAAAGCTACAAATCAGTGTTCTAAACTCCAATTGTTCTAGGCGCATTTTGTGACAGGGAATTTCATTAGAGTGAGCAGTTTCTGAGCTCTGGGCGCAGTACTGTGTCTAAGATTTCAGATTAAAACTGTGGAGTGGAAGGAATAGAGGACCTTTCTCTGCCTCCCCACTTCCAGCTACTCTCTGAAGACTGGAATAGTGAAGAATACTGGATAAGAGACCCTCTTAAGCAGGGGTCAGCAACCTTTTTCAGCTGAGGGCTGGTCCACCGTCCCTCAGACCATGTGGTGGGCCGGACTATATGGGGGGGGGGCTGTGAACGAATTCCTATGCCCCACAAATAACCCAGAGATGCATTTTAAATAAAAGGACACATTCCACTCATGTAAAAACACGCTGATTCCCAGACTGTCCACGGGCCAGATTGAGAAGGCAATTGGGCCGCATCCGGCCCACAGGCCTTAGGTTGCCTGCCCCTGCTCTTAAGAATATTAGGGGGGTGGGCAGGGGAAGGACCTAGACCATGTGAAAAATCAACATATTTTTGCTGCAGTTCATTAATTTTCAGCTTTGTATTCTTGTTATAAAAAAGCACACCTAGACATTCCGTTGTTGTGCCCATAACCTAGGTTTAAGGTGCCATTTAGCTCCTATCTTTCATATCTCAGTTTCTAACACTGCTACAAATACCTCTAAGAAACTTAACACTAACCAAACTGGACAACACCCACTTCCCAAAGATGGTCACTTAGCACCAACTTTGAAGTGCTTTTTGTATCAGGTGGAATTTTTACCTTTTAGATTTGTGTTTGCTTGGGCATTTTAATCCTGTGTAACTCTGCATTTTGTTTGAACTTCTATTCTATAGAGCCCCTTATGTAGTTGAAGAGCAGGATAGAAATGGTTCACTAAACAAAATTAAAACTTTCTTTTCCCTCACAGAGCTGGGCCTGCAAACACTGACAACATTGTTCCCTGAACAGTTTGGATCTTACAGCATTCCAGGCTATCAGATCAGCTCAACTAATCAATGTCGAAAGCTTCACTGCTGCAACCACAATAGATTATAGATCTGCCAAGAGAATGTAGAGCTCCAGTTAAAAGGAAATTGAGAAGGTAGTTACAGACACTTGGAAGTTGTTTGCAATGATAACAGGGCTTCAAGTTAAACATACACCACTTATTAGATAAGGCAAGTTCAAACAATTATCTCTTAAACTTCAGACTAAATGAGACTATAAAAGACAAGATTACTTCTTGTAAAACTATTAAAACATGAACACACACACGCACACCCAAGCAAGAAGTCTGGCAAACCAAACATAGGTTGACAATAAGAAAGCCAAGAAGGAACTTTATGAGCAACTTCATAGTGATGTAAAAATGAATAACACTGGTAGCAGGGTAGCAAACATGCTGTACAATGGAGACATCAGACCAAAATAAATAAATGGAGTACTAAAGGAGACAGGAAAACTGCAGAAAATCTTAATGAAGCTGAAGCATACAAACTCATGAGACATTATTTTATGGCAGAACAAAAATATACATGTTAAATACTGTAGTGGTAAGAGGACACAGAATGTATAACAAGCCATCTATGATGGTTGCATTTTGCAAACATAGCAGTCATAATCCAGGAGGGTAGGTTATTTCATCAACCAGAAGCTGAGTAACACATAGGAAGCAGAGAATATAAGTAAACTTATTTATCTGGCATCTGGGAGCAGAGGCATACTGTGGGCCTTTCTACTTGCTGTGTTTTACCTATGGAAATTCTGTAATAGTTGTTGTGTTATTCAAATAACAGCACAGTTTTCAGGTAACTCGAAACCAAACAATGGTTCAGTGTGAACAAGCAAACAAACATGCAGGTTCTTGGATGGTGGCCAAGCTTCTCCCACAGTCCTGCTGCTGCTGCTGCCATACCACTCAGAACTAAACTTTGGTTGGGCTTAATGTTACGTCAAATCCAAATCTTGATAAAAAGTGAGAATCTTCCCCTTCTTTTTGCCCAAAGGAAAACTTGATCCCATACAGTGGTGCCCCGCAAGATGAACGCCTCGCAAGACGGAAAACCCGCTAGACGAAAGGGTTTTCCATTTTGGAGGCACTTCGCTAAACGAATTTCTCTATGGGGTTGCTTCGCAAGACGAAAAAATCTTGCGAGTTCCCACGGTTTCCCCCCCCCCGCTTTTTTCCGCCCTTTCCCTAAGCGCTAAGCCGCTTATCAGCTGTTCCGCTGATAAGCCACTTCTCAGCTGATCGCTAAAAGCCGCTAGACCGCTAATAGCGCTAATCCGCTAAGCTGTCAATGGGCTTGCTTCGCAAGACGAAAAAACCGCTAGACGAAGAGAATCACGGAACGGATTAATTTCGTCTTGCGAGGCACCACTGTACTGCGAGTGATGAACTCATTATGAATCTATGGGATTTAATACTTCAAATCATTCCCAGTTTCAGCTGCTGAGAAACCTTTAGAAGAGTTTCCAGGTCACCCAAATATGGCACAACTCAAAAGAAGAGCAACAGAGTAGCCAAGTTTGCAGATGACCACTATTAAAAATTGTAAAAATCCCAAATTACCACAAGCTTCAAAAGGATATTTCCAAACTGGGTGAATGGACCACATATGAGATCCAACAAAAGCAAAGAACAGAATTATGTGCATGAGAATTAAAGCCTAATTTCACATATGTGCTGATGCGGTCTGAACTGACTACCAACAACCCCAGAAACATCCTGGGCCATAGTGGAAAATTCACTAAATCTGTTAGTGCTACTGCAGTAAAAGAAGTTAGTGTTGAGAATGGTTAGGAAAGGGATAGAAAGAGAAAACAAATAACTGATGTGATTAGAGACTTGTATCCAAAGAACATTTTTAATTAGGAAGTATACAAATCATAATAAAGAACAAAATAAAAACAGCCAATAACCTCATTTTAAAAACTGACAACATGCACAAATGTAGAATTTTGTGCATAGTTCCAGCTGCCTCATGTAAAAATGAGAAGGTACAGACAACTTTATTGCTGCTTCACTGTACTTATTCTATAGGTCCATTCAATTGTTCTCTTTTAATGCTTGTCTGTTTTAAACTCACTCTAATGTTTTTATTATACTTTCAGGTGTTATTCTGTAAGCTACATTCCGGCTTAAACAAATGAGCAACTGAAATGATAAGAGGATTGAAGTGTTTCCTCTGTAAAGGAAGACAAAAGTTTAAATTTGGAAAAGGATTATCGAGCAGAACCACTGGTTCTCACAAGGTGTAGCAGGAGAAGATGGCAAGTGTGCCAAGAAGATTCAAGGACTGTCAATATTATATTTTAAGAATGATACATGTTCCTATGTAGCTGCATTGTTTTATACTTTCTGGATATCCCATGATAATATTATAAAATAGCACTGCTAGGCTAAGTTATTTCTTTTTATTTTCCAATGCATTACTTATCAATTTTTTAAAATGGTGTGGTGTGAACAAATTTTTATTCTGAAAAGTGTGGCCCAGAGAACGAAGTATGAGAACCACTGCTATATATATTTATAAAATTATTTGTATTGCCTGTATAAAATTATTCATCCTCTGTCCAATGTTATAAGAGTTTAAAATGATGTATTTAGGACAAACAAAAGTAGCTGTATTCTATTGCACTGGATAAAACTTACAGAATTCATTGCCAGAAAATGTTGCCATCGACATCAGCAGATATATATATAGGCACAAAAACTAAAAATTAAGCCTTCAAGTTCAGGCAGTTTGTAATCTTCCTAAGGGCATCTGGTAAGCCAATGACGGAGGCAGAGTGCTTGACCAGATGGACCTTGGCTTGTTCTTAGGAGCTCCAATGAGATCTAAGAGTACATCAGTAGAAATCTCAATGACATCAACTGGCCTATTTTGAAAAATTCTGGTGTGTACAGTACTTTGTTAGTGAGTCATACTGCCCCTGTAAACCATGAAAGTACTTGCTCACTGCCCACTGCTTCAATATCCCCTCCCAGCACTACTACTGTGTGTTCGTTCTTCTGTCAGGAAAAAGAAGTGGTGTACATGCAGCAGGCACAGCACTCTGTCAGTCTTATCTCACTCCTCCATCTCTCTTCCTGACAGAGGAGATAACGCAGGTAGCATACACAACAACCTTATCGCTCAGCTGTGTTTTCCCAGCTGATGAAACACAGCCAGCCTCACAACTGAATGAAATGCATGCAGGTAGGCAGCAGCAGGAGGAACCACCAGGCAAGTGCATTTTCCACCTGGTTACTTGCACTGAGACAACAGTTTCAAGGCGAGAAGCGTGTTACAAAGTTATCTGCTACTGTCTGTTTGAAAGGACTCTCACTAGTTGCAGAGTTTCGTGGAACAAACCACGCGATTCCCAATAGTTAGCTCATAGCACTCAAGCCAACAGAAGCTTGATTTTAACCTTTTTCAAGTGCAGCACATTCAGAGCTGTAATCTAATGGTTGTTTTCCATTTCATTTCTGGAAAATGAAAAGGTGCTGTTTCGGATGGTAATGATATACAAAAATATGGAACCACAATAGATGGCCAGAAGGTATAATATCATATCAAAGGAAGCAGGGGTTTATTATAATCCCAGCATTACAGTTTCTTGTCTCTTTAGAAGAGTGGGTGAATCCTTAAATGAACCAAACAAGGTAGCCCTATGAATGTCTATTCAGAAACAAGTCCCACTGAGCTTAATGGGACTTAATTCCAGGCTAAAGTGTAGGATCACAGCCTAATTGTTTTAAATGGAAAACAGAAGTGATGCTAAAGCATTTAGATGCTTTTGAAGTAGTTACTTATTCATCAGATACTTGAAGGCTTTTGTTAGTCACACTAAGATGCAGAGACACAGTTAATCTACAAAAGCTGTTTTGTTTAACACAAATTTCCATAATCAAGTACTTACCAATTTAATAAACTGTTCAAAACAATGACAGGATGAAAAATGAGGAAAAGTAAACTGGAACTATAAAGGTAACCATGTGATAGTCAGTGATATCTGACCAAAAAGCATGTAAAATATGAAGGGAATTATCTGTGATATAGCACAAGGCAGCTTAGTGCAACATAACTAAAAACACCCCAATATTATTTTTAAGCGCTGTAACTGGGAGTTCCCCAAGTAAAAGATCTATCCTAGCTGTTTCCTTTAAGGAGGCTCCTCCACATAAAAACTGACATCTACACCAAATAGTTTTGATGCAAGTGAGAGACAAACCCTAGCCAAGATTCCATAATCTAAAGAGTTCCTAAAATGTCCTCTCCCACCCTAACTCTTGTACCAGTTTTTTTTTCCCATTTCAGTAGAACTTATTTAAAGTTTAACCCACCCACCACAAAAAACTGCAGATTGGTAAGGATTACCATTACTATCACTACATGATAGCAAAAGAATTCACAAATGCTATTAAAATAATTCACAAATGTAACATCCTTTGCCCTGGGGGGGGGGGACAGCACACACCTGTGAAATAATAAAGTCTTATCAAAATAAATTATAAATTACAATATATCCCTGATTTTCAAACTATATACATGAGAACTATGTGCTTTATTGTGCTTTCTCAATGACAATATAAATAACAGAGGACAAGCTTCTCAAAAACCTCCCTGCTGCTTAATGACTTTCCCCTACAATACACATTTGAGGGGGACATTGGACAAATTCTTGAGTACACATAGCTGTCATAGGACAAGAACTAGCCCAAAGACACCTTGCTCACACCCTGCACCCAAAAAGTGCACCCCAGAATCCTCTGCACAGGACTTGTGCAGCAAATTAAATGATTTGGAGTGAGCCTGTTGAGGATATGAAGTTTGACATTCAGTACCATAAAACAATAAAAATAAAGCTAAACTTTACCTTGATTTCTCTTTGTTCTACAGATTTTTCCCATATCTGCTGGTCATATGCCCCAATCTAAACAGGAAAGAGGAAAGTCTACATTAAAATGAGACCATTCACAGTATAATCAGAAACAACACCCGCACACCCTCACCACACTTAAAGTCTCCAAGAAAGCATGTGGATCCAAGGCTATTGCCAGAAGTGTTTCCGCCAGTGGTAGCCACTGTAGTGCTCCAGAACAGGGCAATCCAGAGGCAAGGCACAGCCAGCTATGGGTCATCTGGATCCTAAACCATTTCCTGGAGGTGGGACAAGGAAAAAACAATACAAGCACCCCCACTTTTGGCCCTGGACAATAGGAGTCAGCAGGGCTTTAGAAGTCGTGACTTCTGCCCCAGTGCTCCCAGATACTGCTTAGGACTGTCTGACAAAAAAAAGCTACTTTTCTCTCAGAATCTGCTTATATCACTTTCAAGAATGGTTCTCAATAGGCCTGCATGTGAAAATACCAAATCAGAATCTACATAACATATCAACAACTGCTACATTCGCAGGATACTAGATTTCTGTGAGGCCCTGTACGTAGTTTGCGCTACATGGACAACCCATTTGATCAGTTACTATTCCTGTCTGCATGCTTAGATAAGGACCATGCCCGGGTGTCAAATATTAGGCAGAGAGGCTCCAAACTTTCAGCTGTAGTAGATTTTATTAGAATAAAAACCAAAAAATCAGGTTGCACTCAGGATGTCAACGGAAATGTTAAGAAGCTATTCAGACATAAGCATGGCATTTCAACCACAAACCTTAAGATCTTACACACACACCAGCAATACATTTGAACCTGATAAAACATGATTTGCATAAACCATAGTTTACCTATGCATACTGTCATGTGTGATTCTTGTTTGTGGGCAAAGTATAGCTTGCCATTAGCCTGGAAAATGGGAGAAATTAATCACTACACATAAGAGCCTGAGGCCTGTAGTTATAATATTAAACTGTGAACTAACTTTATGCTTGAACAGCCTCAAAGAGAAAAACAACCACAGCTTAGCTTCATTTTATAAAGTGGCTACTGACTTTCAGAAGAAGATTTGCAGTGTATGTTCCTTTAAATAATTCTTTGCCCCAATATTATTTTCCTGGTTTTGCTATAGATTTAAATATTCTCTTCAAACACCCTTTCCTCCCATTTCAGACTTTTGATGTTTGTTTGTTTTTATTTACCTCGTTTTTGTCTTTTCAGCCATGCCACACTGAACTGTCATCACTTCCTCCACTAGTGGACTCAATTGGCGTGCGCCAACAAAAAGGGAACCAAAACAGAGCACTGAGAAACAAGCAGATCAGTATGCTGGGGAGAGTGTGGTGCTCTGCTTGGTTTACAGCAGGCATAGGCAAACTCAGCCCTCCAGATGTTTTGGGACTACAACTCCCATCATCCCTAGCTAACAGGACCAGTTGTCAGGGATGGTGTTAGTTGCCTGGTTTACAGCTTATATTATTGTGGGAGGTCGGCATAACTTGCCAGCAGCTGCTCAAGTGGAGTGAGGATACACAACATCTGTTGAAGGTGCCACTTGTTTCAGAGCACTGATCAAACTTGACCACAATGCTGTTTGTTTCATTATGTTGTTGCGGTGAGAGTGTTGCACTTAAGAGTAGAGAGAACTGGTCAAAGCCCCACACAGAACTTGAGCCACTTACTATGTTTTGGCCTAATCTAACTCACATGAAGTTCATAATCATCCCTGCATGTATGCTTTCCTCAGGGAGGCAGGATATAAATGTAAAAGATAAATAAAATACATTTCTAAAGGAAATATGCTTTCAAGAACAGATGACTTTTGCATGGACATCAAAGTCGTACTTTTCTGAAAATTACACAAAACACAGCTCTAACATTATTTCAAGAAGCCTCTTCTTTCCCATAAAAGTTTCAGCTATTTAAAAGTCAACCACATTTTAAGCCTCTTCTTGGTGGCTAAACCTGGTTTTGCCAAATATTCTGCCTACTTATACTCTATTCGTAGATACAGTTGAAAGTGTGTAATGAATCCAACACTCAGTGAAACAATTCCTATCTGTCAGGCCTCTAAAAAGGATCAGAAGATGTTTTGTATAGCAGGCCCTAACATAACCCTCAAGGTTAGAGCAAACCTTCGGAAAATCCAAGTGTTATGTACTACAACAAGGACAAATATATTTGAATAAAACAGGCTATATTTTCTAAGCATACCTACAGCTGTATACACCTTCCAAAGTAGTTTACTCACCTCAGACTAAGCCCCATTGAAGTCAATGTGACATCCTTCTGAACAGATATGTACATGATTCACTAACAATGCAAAGCCTGCTTCAAAAAACTGAACTACTCTTGAGATTTCTTTCTGTCTGACTCTCTTCCCTCAGACATATTGTTCATAACCAGAGTTATGACTACCATGACACTTTTAGCTGTATTTAATAAGCACTGATACTTCTGAAGTGTCGCTAAGTAGCTCAGCATTCATTGTTTAATAAAAAAAAGCTGAAGACTACAAACATTTGATCTCCTAGGATACTTGTGCTGCAATCTTAAACTCACTATTTATATTATTTTATTTAATCTCTTAGACACCCAATGTCGCTCATGACTATGAAGTAAGTTACTAGGAACTTGATTTATTTTTAAGCAAACATGTTTAAGACTGCATTGTCGAGAGGTCAAATGTTCACCTTAAGATTTCAAAGCATTTCCCTAACAACACACCCTCAGAAACAGCCTCCTACATTTTTCTCACTAGATCTCCCTGGCCCTGCATCACAGGGAAACCCCTGGCTCTGTTGTTCAGTTCTGTTTACAGGGAGGAGAAAATGAAGGGATATACTATAAACAGTCGTAAGTCACATAATAGAGGGACGCGGGTGGCGCTGTGGTCTAAACCACTGAGCCTAGGGCTTGCCAATCGGAAGGTCAGCGATTCGAATCCCCACAATGGGGTGAGCTCCCATTGCTTGGTCCGTGCTCCTGCCAACCTAGCAGTTCGAAAGCATGTCAAAGTGCAAGTAGATAAATAGGTACCACTCCGGCGGGAAGGTAAATGGTGTTTCTTTGCGCTGCTCTGGTTCACCAGAAGCAACTTAGTCATGCTGGCCACATGACCCGGAAGCTGTACGCCGGCTCCCTCGGCCAATAAAACGAGATGAGCGCCGCAACCCCAGAGTTGTCCGCGACTGGACCTAACAGTCAGGGGTCCCTTAACCTTTAAGTTTCCTAATATGCCATCCACGGTATATAATTATAAGCCAGATGAAAGAACACTAATATGCTGAGAGGGAATACTGGAGACAAACTAAAGCTAAAGAAATAAAATAAGATGAGTTGAAAATGTTGTTATGTGGTCATGGGTCAGTTGAATGAATGGAGGGTAGTATCTGGTTCCCATATAACCTTGAAAAATCCAAGGAGGTTCTGTTTTCATTTGAATATATAATCATCCCAATTTCACGGCTGCAGATGGAAAACACAACAGCAGTTCAAAAACAACACACAGAGTGGAGCTACAACAATGGTCTTTTCTGTCAGCATGATTAAGTCTATTTTTTAGGCTCACCTCCAGGATTTTTTGAGCCTTGAGTATGAGACAACTTTAGACCATTTGGCCCTGCCTGTCTCTGCTTGGCTTCAGGACTGAGTGTGACTGCATGAACGCCACTAGCCAGTGATATGAAACATTAAACAAGGTCAGGAACGCAGATGGCACAAAGCAGAAAACTTTCCTCTTGTGGGGGAAGTGATGGGAGAAGTGTAGCTTACTGCAAACGTCTTACACGAAATAAAATGTGTGGCTTGCAAAGCTGAAGATACTGTTCTTTTTTTTAAGAGAGGCTGAAGAGAACAAGCAATTCAATCAATAACTGACAAGTGGAGTCATATCTTTTAAAGATGATAGGAGTACTATACAACCTAAAGGTTCATAGGATTTTTATGTAATTTTTTTTTTGGGGGGGACAAGGTAAGGAAAAGGAAGTGAGGGAGCTTGCTAGCACTAAAGATACAGGGAGGACTTTATTATGAACCGCCAGGAAGCCTCCTAACCTCTTACCATGGTTCACTGAAAATTTAACAGTTGCCACTGCCATTATGTCACTGAGAGAATGCTCACGTTCCAGTACATATGTGATAATTGCCAAACTGAATGAGTAAAATTTATTACAACGATTTAGTCATCACACCAGCCCTTTACCACAACAGGAAACTAAGTATGATAAACTACAAATCTATTATGTATTGCTGCTCTGTCAAAAGGAATGATCGCATGTTCAACACATGCTTGTCAGGTACAATGTATAGTTGTGGATGAACAGGAATAGGCTTATTCAATCCAATAGCTTCAGAGCTTATACACTGCTTTTTCAAGTATATTTCTGACTTGCTTTAATTTGCATGCTGACGGTCCAGAAGGATACCATGGTTGATAGTATCAAAAGCCAGTGAGAGTTCCAGCAGAACCAGAAAATAGCTTTCATCTCTATCCCTAGCCTGCAGGAGATCATTGACCAGTACAACCCGGGCAGTTTAAATCTTCGTCATTCATTCAGATTGTTCAGATTCTCAAAACTCAAAACTCATCTACATGATGGCTACCTTTTGCTGTACTTAGCACATATGCAATTACCATTTTGTTAACATTCCAATTTCCCCACATTAACCTAAACTGGACCAATTCCGAACTGCTCCTGAAACTGTTACTAAACCAATGCTAGCCTGAACCAGAGCTGCAATTAGCAGTTGAAACTACAAGGAAATCAAAACAAGAAAATTAAATGGCTTGGCTTCCTCTTTTGAAGGAGAAATTATTTGATGCAACAAAATTCTGAAAAAGGATATAAACATACAGGGCACTATTAGATGTCAAATTTCTGCTGCTAAACCATAATTTAATGTGACCAAACAAGCGGCAGCAAATCTAGGGCTTGTATATCTTCTTCTCCTGCATGAGGCATGGCTATAAAGAGTTCAGAAGCCTTTGCTTCTGAATTTGTTCAATTATGTGATCCAAAACGTTAACTCTGGTTTATTTGACACAAGCCAATGCCAAACCATGGTTTAACTTGCGCCCCACCCCTGGGGCTAAATTTAAACCAAAAAGGTTTTACATATGACAATTACAAAGGTGACATATTATTAAGATGTTAAGATGACTACTGCTAAGTGAGAAAGCCATGCTCTGTAAATCTGTTTATTTCCTAATTCATGATTCATGCCTAAACAATCCCACTGATCATCCATTTGTGCCTAACAGGCAAAACTCCAATGAACCAGACTAAAAGGATTTGTTTCTAGAATAGCAAACTAGCTGCTGGTAACTGAGGAAAACAAACAGCTGAATTCTGATCACGCCCACTTTCAGGCCGCCTTGATTAACAAAACTTCCTTTGAAGAGAATGTTGCATCTTGGAGGTTTGAAAGCTTTGAAAAGAATGAGAAAAAGGCTACATATTACAAACAAAGGCAGAACAGCACTGTAGCACAATATAGAAAAACTGTACATTTGATCTTTAGTCCAACAACTTGAGCAAAAACCTGTGACACAAAACTTCCATTAAACAAGTGACCATGGCACGTTTCTGTCTTCTCAAAGAAAAAGCCTGACAATGGCCGTTTTGGAGCATAAAGCTAAGAACTATCGTCTAGTTCTGGGGTGCCAACAGAGTGCTCATGGGCACAATGGTTCTGCTGAGTTTATCCTGTTGCTGCAAAGCAACCTAGTGCCCCCCCCCCTCCACACACTGCCATCTTCTTTGTGATGTGATGTGGGTGGTTGCTTTTTTTCTCCTTTGAAAAGTATATAGCACTGAAGGAAGGCATTGGAAGAATGACTCTCCCTTCCTCTTTTGACTCTATGTGCTTTTCAAGGGTCAGATGGGGAGCTGAGCAGCTGAACAGAAAGGAGGATGACTGAAAGGAAACATGGAAAAGAAGGGAGGGCAGGAGGAAAAGGGGAGGGCAAGCCTTCCAGCTTGCAGGATGTCCTTCATTTTTTCCTTTGCGCGCGCGCGCACACACACACACACACATTGGGTACAATATGATGGATCCTCTTCAAATTGCTTAATTTATAAATCGTGTCAACTCCCGCCCCCTGCTGAAAATATTACTATATATAAATTAACTGGGACGTGGTGATAAGAACTATTAGTATGCACACACCTTTCTCTACATTATTATCTTCCTGTGTTTGAGTGCTCTGACTCTCAACAAATTCTGAAAGCAAGCAAGCAAGCAAACAAACAAACAAACAAACAATAGTGAAACTTCAAATATTACAAATAGTTGTGCAAATTACTTTAATTAGCATAAAATACCCAACTGTGAAACATGGGGATCATAGTCACAGAATTCTGGATTTGCTGAAGAAAGCCAACGACCTGCTAGTATCATAACTGATTCCCTAATTCTTCAGGTTTCACATAAAATCTGGAGGGACTCATTTGGAATGGTCATTTTGCTGTGATCTTTCTTACAACATCACAAAATGTCTCTCAAATTAACCCAATGCAGACAAATTAAGTATGGCACAGTGCAAGGATCACTGCTTTAAAAATTATATCTACTGATTCATTCTTCCCCATTACTGTCCTGTGGAAAGAAAAATGTGTATTCTTTCCAAGACTAAACTTGAGCTTTGTGACAGACACCGATATTCACTTTAAGCATAGGCTGTGATAGTATCAACTTGTAGTCCAATATTCACGAAGCCCAGTGTTTCTAATAGAAACAATAAATATTTCAGAAGACATTTATAATTCATGTCCAAGAGGACGACCATCCTCCAAGATGATAGCCCCAGTATAAATATTGTTTTAATCAACCTGGCAATATTATAATGGCCCTTTCTTAAAATATTTTAAGCAATAGAAAAATGTAAGCAAGATTTAAGCAGTATTAATTCTGCAATGCATATTTAGCCTCTTAATTGGGAAGGAAAGCCCAGGTGAAGTGACAGTAGATGTACTTCTGGGTGAACTTCCAAATAAAACTACAGTTTAAGGAATTAATATCACTGTATTAAAAACATTAACAACTATTGTATATAAAAGTTAAATTTGGAATGTTCACATGGCTGGTCTAAAAGTAAAGGTCAAGTCACTCGTATGTAGAAATCTATTTTCAGCAGTATTATATCCTTTAAAACCATTTCTGTTTTTATAAATTCCATGTCTTTTAAATCACAAAGTGATTACACTACAGTTTTAGCTGAACCATCAAAAGGTATGACATCTGAAGGCAGCCCTGCATAAAGGGAAGCTTTTAAATGTTTTATTATGCTTTTATTATGCTTTTATATATGTTGGAAGCCACCCAGAATGGCTGGGGCAACCCAGTTAGACGGGTGGGGGTACAAATATTAAATTATCATCATCACCATCATGCACTAAAAAGTAGTAACAGCATCAGCAAATATCTGTTGCAATTGTTTTCAGTAAATTGTTGCTCATTCCAACACAAGAATGTTTTATACAGTGCATTTCTGAGCACAATTCAAAGTGTTGGCGCTGACCTTTAAGGCCCTAAACGGCCTTGGCCCAGTATACCTGAAGAAGCGTCTCCACCACCATTGCTTAGCCCAGACACTGAGGTCCTCCTCCAAGTGTCTTCTGCTGGTTCTCTCACTGCGAGAAATGAAGTTACAGGGAACCAGGCAGAGGGCCTTCTTGGTAGTGGCACCCTCCCTTCAGATGTCAAGGAGATAAAGAACTATACAACTTTTAGAAGACATCTATCTAAAGGCAGCCCTGTATTGGGAGTTTTTAATGTTTGGTGCTTTATTGTGTTTTATATATTCTGTAAACTGCTCAGAGTGGCTGTGGAAACTCAGTCAGATAGGTGGGGCATAAATAATAAAATTATCGTTATTGTTATTGTTATTGTTGTTATATGTGCAAGTCCCACTTTCCAAATACAATGCATTCCTAGCAAATCGTTCGTTAGGCAAGTATTTGCATAGTGAGTTGATGATTTCCATTGTTTTCTATGTGAACATTTCCAATCCATGATTTGCCCATTCTCTCTGCAGCCAATCAGCAACAGCAAAACAAAGGAAATACTGATTTGCCAATTCTCTCCTGCTCCCCGATTTGTCTGTTATCTTTCCCTCCCTCCATGGTTTTTGCCTGAAATGGCTGGTACTGACCAGCAAAACAAAAACAACTAAGGTAGTGAAAACTGTTCAAATATCTGAATCAGCTGTTCATGTAGAGAGGTTAGGGTATAATTCCTTGTGTTCAGATAACAGATTTCAGGTAACAAGTGTTCCAACAGGGGGACCTGTGTGTACATAGGAGCATTCCATGCAATTGGGCATATAGATAAAGAAATAGGTTAAACTCTTGTTAAGATTGCTCCTTTCACATCATAGGCCTAATCAGAGAAGTGAATGGAACTCTGCTCATGCAATGGGACTTTTTCCTGGCTCCTCATCACCACAGTCTCCTGTTCCCCAAAAAACCATTCTTGAGGGTCAAGGGATCTACTAAAATGACACTGTGTGTTGCAGAAGCAGGGCAGGGAAGTTGGGAGAATTTGGTAGACTTCCTTTGTACAAATGCCTTTCAACTCACACAAGATACTTTTAGATCCAAGTCACAATAAATTGAATTCCTAAGGAAGTCAAATGTACATTGGGGTGTATCCACAAATGCAAGCACGCAAGTCCTTACTTAACATCCACTCACCTTAAGTAATGCTCAATAACCTTAACATGAGTCAACATTATGGAATACTTGGTGATGACTAAGAGGCGGCTCAGCTCCTTAACATGTTTTTAAAAAACTTGTCTTTGTACTGCCTTTCTAAAAACTCAAAAGCAGAAATTGTGTAAAATTTTATGACTTTCCCTCCCCTTCTGTGTTTACCTTAATTACACCAAGCAGAAGAGTGGTGCAAACGACGACGACAACAACAACCCATATATTTACTATTATTATTCATTAAATTTGTGTGCTGTCCTTCATCTAAAGATCACAGGGACGTTCACAACATAAAAATAAAAAATGAGAACACTTATTTTTAAAATCTCTGTTTCCTTCCATGCAAAATGCAATGCAATGCTTAGTATCATTGTTGGAGTTCAATGGGGCAACCATCTACCTTTTGCTAACTTCCTGATTCTCTGTGATCCATTCCAACCTAAAAAAAGAAAATGCGGTGGCACTGTTCTTTTGTTTTGATCTGCCCCTCTCATGACTCAAGGGGCAAACATGTGTTCTCAGATAATCCTCACCCTTGAGGAGGCTTAAACAGTTGGTTGTTGAGGTTTGAGAACTCACAAAGATTTATAAGCAGGAAACATCAAAATGTTTGGTATGCTGCATTTTAAAGCTCCAGGACACTCCTAATTGTGCCATGTTCTACAGCAATGGTTGTCATCAATCACATTTATTGCTTAGACCTGCTAGTCTACCCTTGGGCTACAACGTTCATGAAGACAATGTGATAAACTAAATATGCACATCTGTTCCCATCACCTCCCTTCCTTGTAGCACAATTCCTCTGAGAAAGCTGTAAATCGCTGCTAGTCATGATAACTATATATTAACTCTCCAGGATCAGAGGTATCATACCCCTGACTGCTAGTTGCTGGGAGAAGACCACTGCTTATGTTCTGCTGCTGGGCTTCTGAGAAGCATCTGATGTGATGATCACAGCTTCAGTGAGAACTCACTGCCTTTAGTATAGACAACACTAGAGATGTGCTACCTATATGAGTTATTTGCTCACAGATGTAACAGATGCATTATCACCTTAGAATAATCTTGCTTCGTACTCATGAAAAGTTATTTCAGTTACAAAAAGAGAGGATAAAATCTTAGCTTATTTATCACTGATTTTTCCGTTGCGTTTCCCCACATACCGTACAAAAGTGTCCACATTTAAGCTTTAAATATATTTTGGCCCCCTCCAAGACCAACTGTGTAGAGAACCAGTTTCTAATTAAATAAAGTGGCTGCCACTCATGAAATCTTAATGTAAGACAAAGACATACACAAAATATTTTTATATAACCAAACTGCAATAAAGATTAAACAGTTCAGCTCTTTTTAAAACCAAGATTGGTCTTTCCGCTTTATCATTATTTTAAACTAAAATTCAGTAACATTACAAGTGACAATAGCAATATATCATTATATTTATCATTATATTAAACTGAAATTCAGTAACATTACAAGTGACAATAACAATATATCATTATATTTATCATTATATTAAACTGAAATTTAGTAACATTACAAGTGACAATAACAATATATCTTTGAAACCTGTAACTGCATGGATATACATTATGTTGTCCAATTACTGAGTATGGATCAAAACAAAAAGTATGGTTGGTATCATATATACTAAGAGTATACTCCTCCTTCAAGTGTAGATTCTGATGTAACCAAAAGAGCACCATTTATACGCAAGAGGGAAGTGCTATCAGGTTCAGAGCAACCCCACTGTTTCCAGAAGTACAAAAACTGTTTAGGGAAAATACCTAAATGGGGAAACTGAAGACAGTTCAATGAGGACTAAGCATGCTCAAAGGGCCACATAATGTTGACTAACTTGGGGGTGTGAGAAGTGGCAACAACCAGAGGAAATAGTATAGGGAGAGAATAGGCAGCTACTGCTGCAAAACTGTGCTTGAAAGGGCAGGTCCTCCTATCCAAATGTTCATTATACGAAAATTCACTTATTCAAACATGAGGAATTAGTACCCAAACTATACACACTGCAGATTCAGATCTCCAGATCTGCGTGTAGTACTGTAAACAAATAAGCAGCCTTAAAAAAGCCATCCTTTTTGCATTTTGCTGGGGTGAATGCAGGCTTCAGGAGAGCCCCACCGCCAGCCCCACAAGCTCGGGGGACAGCGGGGAGGCGGAACGCAGCTTCGGCATGGCTTTGGGTCGCGTTCTGGGGGCTGGGGTCGGGGGAAGCTCGGGCTTGCGGAGAGCTTCCTGTTCTGGGAGCTGGGGTCGGGGGAAGCTCGGGCTTCCCCCGCCCCAGCCCCGCGCCTGGGGGGGGGGAGAATAATTCTTTCCCCTTTATTTCCCCCCCCCAAAAAAATCTAGGTGCGTCCTATGGGCCGGTGCGTCCTATAGGGCAAAAAATACGGTAGATGAGGATACAGTGGGCGATGTAAGAGCAAAAAGACTCTGGGGGAGGACACATGGCAGAGCACAAGCAGATATAGAAGGAGGCAAGCAAGCACTCTTAACAATTACAAGCAATACTAGCTAAATACCAAACCAAAGTGAAGCTCTCTTTTTTTAGATAAATCATCGCTTACCTTTTTCTGGTACCAGACTATAGCATCTGTTACTTTGGACGCCATTTATTCTATGACATTTATACAGTAGTCATTTTAGCTGTAAAGAGAAAGAGGCATAATTTTACATTCATATTCTAATGGAACTTTTTTTAAAAAAAATATTAAAAAACATGCATACTATTCTAATTTCAAGTTGGGTGGCTAATCAAGTGACCAATCAAATACCGCTAACTAACCATTTCTTATTCAACCCAGTTCAATTATTGCAAATATTCAATGAAACAGAGATTGTCCTTGTGCAAACGGCAGAGGGCTAATAGGAACAACAGGAGTACAGGTGTTTTGCTCCCAGCGCTGCAGGAGACAGGGACGGTTTCTCTGTATCACACACATATGTACTCCTAGTTTAGAAGCAGGCATCAGTTTTCATTCAACTCTTTCTGAAGAGTTAATGTCATCTTCCTTCCAAATTAGTTCGTGTGGCTTAACTCCTACTTACTGTTTACTTAATTGCTGACATCTCTGAACAGGAAACACAGGATTCAGGAGGAAGAATAAAGTAAATGCATAAACTAAGTCAAGTCTACTTGGGTTGCCAAGATGGTCAGAATTTTATAGGCTAGCATTGGGAGCTGTGCTTGGGTTTCTGGAGGCTTCATACAAGAAATGCAAACACCATACTTCTCCAACCATTCTGCCTGTTAATAAGCTAATTATGAAGGTGGCTGGTACCTTTTGCAGGGAGCAATCAGCAAGATCAGAACTGTGCATGCAAGGGAAATGGTACTGGGGCTAATTTCAAGGCGCTGGTTTTGAAGTATAAAGCCCTATACAGCTTGGGACCAGGCTACCTGAAAGATCATCTCACCCCTTAAATACCTAATTGATCACTGCGCTCTGCTATTTAGGGACTCCAGCAGATACCATCTTATCAGGAGGTCTGCTCTGCACAATGTTGGAATCGGCCTTTAGTAGTAGTAGTAGTAGTAATAATAATAATAATAATAATTTATTATTTATACCCTACTCAGACTGGCTGGGCCTCCCCAGCCACCCTGGGTGGCTCCCAACAGAATATTATTATTATTAATAATAATAATAAAGCAACAAAACGCCAGACATTAAAAACTTCCCTAAGGGTTGCACCTACCCTTTGGAATTCGCTCCCTTTTAATATTAGATTGGTGACATCGCAGTTACCTTTTTGGCACCTGAAGACTTTGAAGAAGTCTTCTAAGTTGAAGTCTTTCCCCAGTCTGCATCAATTGTAGACTTGTTCTAAATGTGTTTTTAACCTGATTTATCACTTGTTGTTTGCCATTCATGGCTCATTTGGGATTCCATTGTATACTACTGAGACAGTAGGTCTTATGGCTCCCTCCATATCTTCTGGGAAAAGCAATTACTATTTGCATTGTGCTATATTTCCAAAGTGCTAGTCAAGTGATGACTACACAGCCTTGTGTCCTTGTTACTAAGACTGAGATATTAACTTCTTCCTTTTAGTGAGCTGGTTTTATTATATTTTGTTCTTTTTTGTTTGTTATTCACCTTGGAATTTCTTTTTAAAATGAAGGGTGGTACCTACATTATTTTAGTAAAATTAATAAATAAGTGGATGTGCACATGTTGCTTGCTGATACTCTCCACCAGGAGAGAGAAAAAACTGAGAGAATGGAATGTTGTACTGTATGTATCTCAGAAGTAACATGACTTCTTACAGTCAATGTTTGCCTTGACAGAGGTAATTAGGCAATTTCAGTCTTAATTCTATATTGCAATCCTGTAGTGAAATTATGAATAAATAATTCTGAATGGATGTCACAGAGTTTATGACTTATCATAGTTGAGTTGGACCCCCAGATTTAAGTTTTGCACAGATAAGGAACTGTATGCATAGCTAAAGATTAATTTGAAATTCCCTCTGAAGCAGCTCTCACTCCTTAAGAGACAAGATGAAAGTATGCATCTTAAGCTCAACCCCGTAAAATCCAGACACTAATGATTCTTTTTAACAGACAGCAAAGTTGTTATCTGGAGAACATCTATCAGACGCACAAACAAGGACCTGAACCAGTATTCATTAGACACATCAGGCAATCAGCAATAGAAATTTTGAGATTTCATCTACGCTCCTATCACATTGTCTTTACAGTGATTAATGAATCCATTTTTATCAAGGCAACACTTACTAAGGACAGCTAATGTGTTAACACAGTGGAAAAGCTAATTCCCAAATAGGTTAATTCTTGAAGGGATACCAAGGTGCCACTCATAATTGCTGCTCTTGTTCAGGTCAGGAAGTGGCCCATATTTTGAGCACCTGAAAACAAGAGCCCAGTGCACAGCGTGATCCGGCTCCCATGCTACAGACAAAGCACAGAAATTACAGTCGCACCTATTATGTAGCCTGCACCTAGATCCATTTCTTAACTGTGTCATTAGTATTCAGTCAATGTACAACCCAATATCAGAATATGGATTATATACAGTGGTGCCCTGCAAGACGAACACCTCGCAAGACGGAAAACCCGCTAGACGAAAGGGTTTTCCATTTTGGAGGCGCTTCGCAAAACGAATTTCCCTATTGGCTTGCTTTGCAAGACGAAAATGTCTTGCGAGTTCCTGCGGGGTTTTTTCCCTTTTCCCCCCCTTTTCCTAAGCCGCTAAGCCGCTAAGCCGCTGATCCGCTGATCCGCTGATAAGCCGCTTAACAGCTGATCGCTAAAAGCCGCTAAACCGCTAATAGCGCTAATCCGCTAAGCTGTCAATGGGCTTGCTTCGCAAGACGAAAAAACCGCTATACGAAGAGCCTCACGGAACGGATTAATTTCGTCTTGCGAGGCACCACTGTACAGAGAAGCAGTATATGGGCCAGAAATATCATGCACAACTTACTCACAAAGCCCAAGTGCAAACTGGTCTTAATTATATGTTCACTTCATATGTTCCTAGACTGGAAGTGAAGGCTGAATAAAGGGCTCAGGAAAATACTGGTTACCGATAATCCTGGTCCTTTTTTTTTTAAAAGGTACTTCCCACCCTTCTCTATAAAACAAACTCGCTATTGAACCAAATCTAAAAAAGAAAAAACCCACAGCAGCATAATTGCAGAATCTCAAAATAATAAAGTAACAAAACCAAGCAAATTAACAACCTGTAACCAAACTCAGCTCCTTGAGACAACCTCAGCAACTACCAAAAACCTTCCATATAAGCTAGGTTTTCACAGTGCTCACTGAAGTATATCGTGTCAGGGCTAGGCGGGGGATGACATTCCACAGTATCAGCACCACGACTGAGTAAGTGTGAGCAGGACCTCAGATGAAATAGTTAAGTAATAGCTGCATTACAGGTAAAACATGATTGCTGCCAGGGCAGGATTCAGGGGCAGGTCAGCAGTAACTCACAAGATGTCAGTGAAATTAACTCTTTATTCAAAGAAACAAAAAGAGCTCAGGTCTTGTAAGCACAGCAACTCTTCCCAGGAGATCTTGCCCCAATGAGGCAGTTGCAAGGACTGAAGGTCCTTCCCACCACTCTCTAAGATTCCTTCTCCCCCGGCTACTTCCCAAGCAATCTGAGACGTCTTTGCTTTGAACCTCTTTGGGTTCTAGGAGACCAGTGGAGAGGGAAACTGGTCGAAGCAGGAGGGGGAGACTCCCTGGCCTCTTCAGTAGCCGGCCTGATCTCTGCCTCTTGGCTGCCCTCCTCTCCAGCCTCCTACTCCCAGTCTGCTCCCTCTTCTGCCTCTGATCACTCATTGTTGTCCCACCACCAATTTCCTGACTCAGGGTGTGTGTGTGTGTGTGTGTGTGTGTGTGTGTCCCTTCGGGGTTTCCCAGCTGGTGCCTTCCACCACTCCTCTGTATCCAGCCAGTCCCTGACAATTGCTAAGGCATTATAAACCTCACAACTAAGATTAAAACTATAAAGCAGCATGGTTGGTGGGACCCTGTATTCAGCTGGAGCAACAGTGACACAGGAATCCTATTAAACATGGTTCATCCCACTGTGGTGAATCTGATATTCTGGATTGCTGCTGTCCTAGCAGTGCTAGTCCTGTTGAGCCAGCTCTGTGTAATGGAAGAACACCCAAGGGCCAGCGCAAGTTAGTGCCAGTAAATATGTGACAGCCATCGTGTTTCACCAAGTTGTTAGGCGGGGACGACGACTGTGAGGATGGCACATGGCACCAGAATCTAGTTAATATCAGTGGACTGAGGCCTGGTACAAGCCATGTACACCCTACGATAGATTCTCATCCCCACCCCCTTGGCTCTTACCCTTTTGACTCCATTAAATGTTACCTACCTAACATGAACACGCAGGATGGGGGTGGCGCTGTGGTCTAATCCACAGAGCCTAGGGCTTATCGATCAGAAGGTCAGCAGTTCGAATCCCAGGGACGGGGTGAGCTCCCGTTCCTCGGTCCCTGCTCCTGCCAACCTAGCAGTTTGAAAGCACATCAAAGTGCAAGTAGATAAGTAGGCGTTTCCGTTCGCTGCTCTGGTCTGCCAGAAGCGGCTTAGTCACGCTGGCCACATGACCCGGAAGCTGTACGCCGGCTCCCTCGGCCAGTAAAGCGAGATGAGCGCCGCAACCCCAGAGTCATCCGCGACTGGTCTTAACGGTCAAGGGTCCCTTTACCTTTAACATGAACACAGATACCATGACTTTAATTGCAGTAGAACAACCAGCAGTAACATTGGCAAACCTCAAAAGTGAGCCCCGTAACATAGGCCTTAAATATTTTTATCTAGTCCTGTTGGCAGACTTCTTCCACTGGCTAGAAGTGAATTTCTCCCCCTTGTACATTATTCAAGGCAAGGAGATCAAAGAACTGGTTATCTAAAAGGTGCTAAGACAGCCCAAGCAAGGCTGTCCCAAATGAGTCTTAATTTAGTCAGTAGAGACATTATTTTTATTCCACCTCCCATTCTTTTCCCAAACTATTTAAATTGTTGTTAGATATTTGTAAAATACCACATTTGCTAAAACCCTCCTACTCAAACTACCAAAAAAGTCACTTTATTTGCCTGATAACAATAGTTCTTAAAAATTACCACCAAGACAGTTTGTCAGTATGAGCAAAACAACCCAGTAAATCTTCACAGGATTAGAAACTCTACAGTTGGTGCTTAACTTAAAGTAACTTCTGTAGCTCTGTGGTTTCCTGTTTCTGCATGTGAACTGCCTATATTCATGTTCATTTTATCCTATGTCTTTTACACTTCATTTCTTTCTGTAAGAGACACAAGTAACTTTCTTGGGACCAGTTTTTCTATTTGCAGTATATGTATAAACTCTACATAAAATACACATAATAGAAGATGCCATTTTGTGAAGCCACATTTTACAGACTAAGGACATCTGAAGTTATGACCATCAAGTATGTGTTAAGTGAGACCTGCATGAAGCAAACATGTTTAGGAGTGGGCTGCAATCTTTAAAGTTAATGGGTTTTCACAAAGAATCCAAGTGGATGTCTTTAGCATAAGCCTGGGTACAATGGATAAGGCATGCATAACCTTTAGATATATTTAGACAGATGTGAAAGAAACCAGTGTAGACCTATTCATAGAAAACCAAATACAATTATGCACAATGGTATTTGTATAATAACAACAACAATAAACACTTGTGTCCTCTAGATTGCATTTTCGCAGAATTACCAGGTTCTGTTCCAGTGCACAAAAAAAGTTTAAAGTTGTGTTTCCTCTTCCTGTTCATTTATTTTAAGACATAATGATCTACTGTGAAATCTAAGGAACATACATGCAACTTATTTCAGGTAAACTGCTCTCTAACTGCTCCATTGGAAGTACTAGAATATACCCATTAAATAAATTGCAGGGACAACAAATAAACCTTACATTTTAACACTACTAGCTTTCAAAATGCTTTTTTAATGCTGGCAAAATATAAATATCTGATTAAGTTAGTTGTCAAAATACAAGTCTCTTCTTCACAGAACCTTATGTTTGTCCACCACAACTATCAACAAACTAGCAGGTTTTTTCCATCCACTTTAAAGTTGTAGGTTCAAGGGAAATATTTTGTTTTTTTATTGTGTACTTTTAAAGGGAAACAGGTTGCTGACAAAGCTGGAAGTGGCTTAAAGGCAGGGGAGCTGGATCCAGAGTTGCATGAGAAGGCTGCTCACACACAATGGGGCTTTCATGCCCATTCCTTTTTCCCCATAGCCTTTACCTGCCCCATTCCAGCAGATCCCTTGACTCTTCAGGATAGCTGGGAGGAGGGGGGTAGGAGGCTGTAATAGGAAGGAGAGGCGGGGAAGCCCCATGTGAGAGCAGACCTTTGTTCACATGACTTTGGATCAAAAAAGCATAAAAGCAGTGGCTGAGAAAGGAGACTAGTTTAAAATAAAATGCGTAAGAGGTTAGACAAATTCGTTGAAGTAACCCTTACCACTAAATACATTACTCTCAACAACATGATCCATTCTCTAAAGCACTGGGTTAAAGACATTTAAAGTTTGGATCATGTACTATATTATGTTGGTACTGGGACCAAGGAGCCCCAAAGTCTGTCTTCGGGAGACAAAATTATGTATCTGACTGGGATAATTAACTCAGCCCAGCTCCTATTTTATGCCTTCTAACTTTCCTCATTCTACAATGTCATGTTTACGTTAGTCCAAAAAGTACTCTGAAAGTGTGGGTAAGAGCTACACAGCTAACACTCTAAAGCAATACAGTAATTTGATAAAACAATAATCTCTATTTTATTATATTGATGAAGGCTTGAAATCTAAACCCATGAAACTATGTTTGCTACTGTAAAGTTAAGGTGCTGTGTTTAAAATATCATCTGACAGCACTTTTATAACAGCTTCTTTGAAGAATCACAACTTTCGGTTTGTAAGGAAGTTCATAATCCAGAGTTTTTACAACTTGAGTTTTAGTTATGTCAGGCACTAGGTAAACTTTGCATGCAGAAGTGTAGGGTATATCATCTTATATGGACATTGAACTAAATGAATCTCAGCACATTTAGAGGGAGATTCCCATTTCTCCTCTAGCAGCAGCAAAACTTGTTATGTGCTGGACAATTTAGTGGCAGGACATTTTTATATTTAAACCCATAAGTGATCCAAAAGTTTTACAACAAGGAGCCAAGTATATTAAATCATCATTCAAAAAGCTTTATACCACTTGCTATATTTGTAAGTGTATTTTCCCCTTCAAATTCTTTGGCTCCACTCAGCAGCCGCCTTGCTGACTAGACAGACAGCCCCAGATGTTGTTTTTAAGCTAATATTCATTTCATTCTGGAACACCACACATACTATGAGATGCCTGCATATAAAATGCTGCTGAATGTCTCTTAATTTAGGAAGGTGAAAATATGATTTGGACCTTTTCTACTAGATTTGACAAAGGATTTCAGAGAAGTAAATTATTGGATAATAACAGCCTTTACAAAAACATTTTTGGAACAACAAAAGTGAGTCATATAATTCTTCCTATTTTGTTAATCTCTCAGGAATATCAATGAGTTCTGTGTGTATATGTGTGCGAAATAAGTAATGTAACTCAACTCTGTGGTTTTTTACAGGTTATAAAAACATACAGCCTTCAGAAAAATTCCAGGATTGTCACAATACTCAGTACATCTCAAACATTCAGTTCCTCAAAATACTTACCTAGTTTTCACACTCAGCTATACCAATAGATCTTACATTCACTTGTATTTATAATCCTTTGTGCTACTCAATCATGGCCACACGATCCAAACATGCCCTTTTAAAATGTGTTTGGGGGGAGGGGTTATTGGGTTGTTCTTGCTTTTATTTTGATTATGTATTTTGTGGTTTTTATATCATGATTTTATCCTGTGAGCCGTCCTGAAACCTGCGGGTATAGGACGTTGTGCAAAATTAATAATCGTATAAATAAATAAATAAACAAACAGAAGAAATACATCATTGTTTTATACACCCTTTACTCTTGTCATGTGAAAAATGATAGGAATCTCTAATAAAAGCTTATTATTGAGGCACTACAAAATAAGTACACAGTGGAGTCCTTGTCTATGGCAAAGTTCTACTGCAGTAAATAAAATCATTCATCCATAAGGCTAGTGAAAAGAAGGACTCCCCATTGCTTTCTAGTAGCCTCTGCCAGCAGATCTATGAATGGCAGCACTCTGCCTGCACAACTGCAGCTTTGTTAATTTGATCTGAAACAGAGATGCTAACTTCTGCAATATATGAGCCTGCTTCTCTACATCATTACTATACATATGCCTCATTTGCTACCATAGCATCACTTACGAACTTTTCCACAGCTTAGATCAGGATTGATGAGCCTAACTAGACCTCCAAGCATTGGAGACTGGCTTGCCAGGCTGCTTTGGGCAAACCACGTCCACCTTCCACGCTTTAGGCATCATATGTGATATCAGATACAATCAACTTCAAGCCACAGCTAAAATGAAGAAATGGGAACACCCTCTTAAGTACTTTCCTTTCCTTTCCTTGCTGTCAATTGCCAACTTGAATTCAAGCTAGTGACAAAATAAATAATCTTCTGCAGTGGCTTACTGTGATCACTAATCAACTGACTGGCACTCCATAATGCAGCTGAACCCTGCCCAAAACAGGATCTCTTGATTCACTTGGTTCACCTAACATCCACTTGACAGCAGGTGACTGACAGCCCTGCCCACCAACCAAGAAGGTTTTGGGGAGGCAGAATCCAGTCATATTCTTTCTATTCCCCATCACTGTCTTAGGCAAATTCCATCACTGATCAAATTTACAAGCATCCTTTTCACAAGCACAATACATGTTATTGCGGCCATACCACCACTCAGTTAAGTTTATTCTCGTAGTCTTGAGATGAATGTAGTTGCAAGCAGGTTCTGCTGTGGACCTGTATGGTACATGCCCTGCTTCTAGAACTGAGTTGCACTGTTTTCATGATGCCTTGCCTGTTTGTGTTAAAAACCTTCGTTAAGAATGCCATATAAAAACTATTTTTGAACTAACGCAATTCTAAGTATCCTGGTTGTCTACAGGCAGGACAAGAATATGTTCAGATCCAAGCTACTGTCTGCAGGGTATAATATGCTATCAAATGTTCCCAAGAACTTGGTGGTATAAACATCAGCCAAACCCGTTTGCCAGAACTTTTCTCATTCCTCCTAGGGCTTCCTTTACTTGGCACAAACTTGTCATCTACACAAAATGGCTATCTTTTTATCACATGAACAATTCAGAGATTAACAAAAAATATGGTGATCATGAGGCTAAAGAGCTCAGTCCCTTTCTCACTTATGTTTACAGCATGGGAACTGTTACAGCATGGCTAGGGAAATGTGACAAACTGAACCACATAGCAAAAGATTATTATTACCCTTATGCTACCATTGCTCCTCTGGAAAACTGGGGCATGTTGGCAAGGAAAGGAGTCAAAGATAAGGGATAGTCAATATGGTGCTACAACATCCATAGGTCTCAGCCAGCATGGTCAATAACCAGGAACAATGAAACTTGTAAATGGCAGGGAATCACACTGCCTACCTGTGTGCCACATCTTCTCACATTATTTAAGTGATGTATGAAGGAGTCCCACTGTACTGATGCAATGACACACATGTAACATGAGGGACCCTCAATTAGTAAGAGAAGATGTCTCTTTTTAATTTATTTATAAAATGGTCTGCTACATGATTATTATTTTTTATTCATTCTAAAAAAGTTTGCCATCCCACTCAGTGATATTCCATTTTTCTGGGGAAACCAACTGGTCATTTCTCTATTGTCAGGAATCAGATGAACTGTGCAACTAGTTCTACACCCCAAAGGTGTAGAGGGGCTAGGGGCACTCCCTCCCTTATGATGACCCTCTTAGGTAATGTTTCTGAAGTCTAGAGGGGGAGGCATGATTTGATTCCCATGCCTCGATCTCTCCACAGCTACTGTGTGTGCATGGTTGAGAAGGGCAATCTTTTCTCCATCTCTACATTGCTTTTTTACGCTCGGGCTTTCTATCATCTACAGCCACCAATGTTAGGTCCCAAAGAAGAGTCTCTTTTTAGCGAGCTGCCTCCCTGCCCCTCTTCTTCCTTGTACATGGTTTGGTCAAGTTCTCCTAATTCAGTCACTTTCCTAGCACACAAGTCTAGCTGCATTAGTCTTGGTAGACTGGGAACTTACCAGCCAAGTGCAACAGCTGCATACATATGCCAATTCTTGAACTCCAGCAGGAAAATGAGAGGGTGGGGGCCTGGTGACTGAGTTGAGTTCATATGACCATCAGGAACTTGGGCTAGATCTCCTTTTAGGGCAGTGACAGAACTTCTGCTACAAAAGAAACACTTCAAATAGGGATGGGGGAACCTGCAGTCATTCAGATATTGTTAGAACGCAATTCCCACCATTCACTATGGTGGTTGGAGCTGAAAGGAGTTGGAATACCAAAACATCTGAATGGCCACAGCTTCCCCACTCATAGCTTAAGGCTAGCAGGCCTCTTTTGAGGTGAAAGTCCAGAGTGGAGACATGAAAACAATTGAATTCCCTAAAGTTCCCTTGTAGGATTTAAGGAGCGGTAGCAGAAAAGGTTCCAACCCATAAAATGAGGTGGTATTGTTATTAAGGGGACGCGGGTGGCGCTGTGGGTAAAACCTCAGTGCCTAGGACTTGCTGATCGTATGGTCGGCAGTTCGAATCCCCGCGGCGGGGTGAGCTCCCGTCTTTTGGTCCCAGCTCCTGCCCACCTAGCAGTTCGAAAGCACCCCTAAGTGCAAGTAGATAAATAGGTACCGCTTTATAGCAGGAAGGTAAACGGCATTTCCGTGTGCTGCGCTGGTGCTGGCTCACCAGAGCAGCTTCGTCACGCTGGCCACGTGACCCAGAAGTGTCTCCGGACAGCGCTGGCCCCTGGCCTCTTAAGTGAGATGGGCGCACAACCCTAGAGTCGGACATGACTGGCCCGTATGGGCAGGGGTACCTTTACCTTTTTATTGTTATTAAATATTATTCTGGCATATAGTGCAGGGTGTCTGTGTAATGCAAATAAAAAATCACAACCTCAAAGGTTCGTCACTCTTATCCTGTACTATCCACCCTGTATCTCAGTTGTTGAATAAAAATAGTAAACATACTTCCCTGAAAGATTCTCTAATGAAGGACATAAGTATAGTGATAACAAAGGGGAAGATGATTATTGCTGCAAGGTTTTGTTTGTTTTGTGCCCCCAGGTTTTTGTAAAAAAAAAAAAAAAGACACTAAAAATAACACTCATGAGGACATACTTCGCATATTTTAGTGCAGTTATACAGGCTCCTATGAGTAGGCACCGCTGTGTGATTTATTAGTCTCAGTGGAAGATACTAAACTGGTGGAGGTCAGGCAGGAGGTGCGGCTTGTGGATTCTATTCAAGGAATCTCTAGCTTTTCCTGGTAATTCAGCCATTGCCAAACATACAGTGGGCCTTTGGGCTTGTATTTTCCAGCAGCAGCTCTCAAAGATTGGCTGTTTCCAAAGCAGCTTGCAATATGTCATGTTCATCCACTATTCAGATTTTTTAAAAAATAAAATTACTAAGCTTGTCTAAAGTAGTCCTTTGGAACCAAGCCAAGGAACTTAACACATTAAATCCTGCACTGGGACATTCCAAAAGTAGATCAAGCCCCAAAACTACATTTAATTAAAAGTGAAATAATATGCACACATATTAGAAGTAAATCCTACTGCACTCTGTGGGAGTGCATAAAATCATGCTACAAAAGTGTATAAAGTCTGTTCCTCAACCTCATGGGCTGATGTAGTCAAAGTTCAAAGGATTTCTAAGGATATGGTTTTGCCAAGTATCAACTTTAATCACTCTAGAGATCACTAGGTCAAGTATCCATTTGCCGCTGGGTAAACTAAAGACAGTATGTGATGCAGACACAAAGAATTTTAAGGGTTTTTTCAAATGAAGTGGACTATTTAAATCACTTTATTACAGCTGCATTCCTAGAAAAGCAGCTTTTCGATCATTCGTCTAAACTGCAAATCAGCATAATCCTATCCTTATTTAAATGTAAACATTGCTGCAAATTCTTCATATTTTTTCAGCAGTAATAGTGTACAGTACTGCCGAATATGATCCATTAAGAACAAAGAGGACCATACAGAAATCTTACTCCAAAGGCAAATTGGATTACAAAGATTTTACATAAGGATTTCTTTAAACACTCTTCTTACTTGTCCTCTCCCACCAACAACATAAAAGCTTTCATTACAAATACAGATTTCCAAAGTTAAAGGTTTTATTTGGAACACAGGAATTGAGTTCTAGAACATTTGACAATATAAATTTTCTGTAAAACAAATTTTCTAGGGAAAGACAAGTTAAGAAGGAAAACAGATTTGTCACCAGAGACTGGTCAACCAGACAGAGTCACACCAATAAAATTTCTTGTAAAGAAAGGCCATGCCTGCAAGGATCTAAACAAACAATTCAGGCACTTTAAAATTGTGGGGGGAAACAATATTGCTAAGAACAGTGCAATCCCAAAACCACAAATAATGAAACGTGTAGCTTAACAACTGCATTTTTGTCTATAAGCTAGAATTTTTTTGCTCAGATATTTGTACTTAATGAAAGTTAGTATAAAGATGAGACTCCAAAAGACTGCCAGTGGTATTGCTAACTCAATCAATTCATTTTGCATTATTCTCAAATGATTTTTCAATGCCACACATCACGTCAAATAAAACTGGCATGCATGGTAAAGTGGATAAACACCACTGAGGTTTAATGAAGTCCCTAAGTGATGTGAGGTACCTAAGACATTGCTAATACAAAGAATAAGCCATTAATATCTAAACTTACTTAACAAATAAAACAACACCACCACACTGACCACAAGGCCCAAATACACATTGTAAATGATACATAAGTGAATATCAAGAAGCTGAAGGGAGGGAGAGAATCAAACATAGCTTTTGTGGTGTTTCAGTACCCGATATTTTACTGCAATTACTTGTCCCATTCTCCTAGAGCAGATCCCAAGCAATATTTTAGGAACAATTTTAACACAGTAGTTGGGCAGATGTTGTCAGTGAAGACATTCCAGGTGAAAGGTTCAACATGGTCTGCTTGTGAAATAGACTACAATACAGAAGTTAGCATCCTTTGACTAAAAGAGATGGGAGACTGTGGTGAGAAAGAAAGTTTGGTTGTATAGATGGTTGAGCAAGGGCTATGAACGATTCACCTGCTCTAAAGAGTATGAACCCAACACATCTTTACTGAGCTATACCTGGGCAAAAGAAAATCACCTTATTTCAATGGCACAACGGTGCAGTGGCGTAGCGTGGGTTGTCAGCACGTGGGGCAAGGCAGATAATTTACGCCCCCTAACCCATGGATTTGCGCCCCCTAACCCGTGGATTTGCGCCCCCTAACCCTAACCCCCAGATGTTGCGCCCGGTGCGGCTGGCCCCCCCCTGAACCCCCCACGCTACGCCACTGCAACGGTGCAACAGATTGTACATAATCTTGTGATGCAGACCACATAAATTTTGTTGTGAGTGACAGAAAAGCACAATGAAGATACTGATAAAGCCTGGGGGGGTGCACTGATAGAAAGGGAACAGGGTCTCAATACCCCCCCTCCCTTTTTTCCTTAGTTGTTTCTCTGAGAGTTGTGAGCATCTGAAGGATCTGGAAGAGAGCACATCTGCACATGCACAACCAGCGCCGCAGCAAAGGACGCAATGGCAGCCACTGGGGCGGCCTATATGAAACCCCCCCCCCCACACACACACACAGACACACAAACGCACAAATCCACAATGATGGGAGCCGTTACCTTAATCCTGTGGGAGCAAGCAGAACTCACAAACACTTGAACACGAAGCAGCCCAGGCACAAACGCTGGACGAATTGCAAGGAGGAGGAGCAGAGAGGGCTATAATAATAACAACGGGGGCTATAATAAGGCCAGCTTTGCAAGCGCCGCCGGGCTGCCCGCCGCCGCCTCCTCCTCCCCGCTCCGCTTTCCAGGCTGCCCTGTCCCGGCGTGAACCCCGCTCGGCGGCGCCGCACGCTGGCCAGCCAGCCGGCCGGCCGGCCGCCCTCCCCGGTGTCCCTGGCACCGGACCCGCTCGGC
The DNA here is from genome assembly GCF_964252035.2 of Podarcis erhardii. Lineage (NCBI taxonomy): Eukaryota > Metazoa > Chordata > Lepidosauria > Squamata > Lacertidae > Podarcis > Podarcis erhardii. Next base: position 71,255,254 of record NC_138500.1, on the reverse strand, counting down.
GCCGGGCCACACGCGCGGCGGCCCACCCCTCGCACCTGCGGAGGAGGAGGAGGAGGAGGAGGCTCAGCCCCCTCAGCCGCCGCAAGAAGGACCCGATCCCCTCCCAGGGCAGGGGGCGCCTCTGGACATCCGCCCCTTCCCCTCAGCCGTCCCTTCCCGCGCTCTGGGAGAGACCCCCGCCATATACCTCCCTCCCCCTCGGTCGCCTCAGAGCTCGCGCGCGCGCGCGGGGGGAGGGGGGGAGCCGGGTTCGAATCTCACCGGGTCTCCGTCCGTGCTCGCCTCACGCGGCAGAAAAGGGAGCGGGAGCGGGGGGGGAGGCGGAGGCGCCACCGAGACAACAGCCCGCCCGCCTGTCAGCCCGTCCGTCCCTCAGTCAGCGGAGAAGGGCACGAGCCGCGCCGCGCGAGGCAACAGCTCGCGGCTCCCGGCGCGCGCGCGCGCTCGCTCGCGACGGCAGCAACAGCGCGCTGCCGCGGGAAAGGCGGCCCGTCAATCATCGCCCCTCCTTCGCGCGCTCTCTCTCTCTGAAGAAGGGGAGGGGGGAGGGATGTGGCGGCCGAAAAAAAAAAAAAATGCAGCGCGAGGCAGCCGCTCTCTTCGACGCCGACGGCCTCAACATAAACAACGTTCCTCATTGGACGGTGAAGCCCCTGGAGAAGGCGGGGCCGAGGCGGTTTGAGCGTGCGTTTCACCCAATGAAAAGCCAAAGAAAGCAGCCCCTCGGTGGAAAGCGATTGGTAGCCGCAAAACGGGCTTTTTTGAAAGCGGCTGGTGATGGGCAGCTGTTCCCGCGAGTAGGAGGAGAGGGAGGAGAGAGCGTAGTATAAGTCACGCTTCGATAAGGAGGGGGGGGAAACCTTCCTCAGGTCTGTCCAATGGGCACTTAGCTTAGGCGTGCTGCCCGCGAGGTGGGATTCGATGCGGACCAACCCAATAGGCTTGGAGCAAGCGATATGACAGGCACCTTCTGCAACCAATGAGCGTGCCGTGCGGGATGTGACGTATATATCATCGGCCGGTCGGCTCTGGGGCTGTCGGAGGAGCTTAGACGTTGGCTCCTCTTTTCTGGCTGGTTTGCCCGAGGCCTCGAGCGGTGGGCGGTGATGAAGCGAGTCTCTGGGGCCCCGTCCTAGGGCAGCGGCGGCGGCTGCGAGGCGCGCCAGAAGCGTGACCGGTGGGTAATTTGGAATTAATGGGGTATTCAGCTCAGGTCGGTGGTCCGCTCCTCCTCCCCCCCCCTTTTTGTCTCCGTTGGTATGTCCCCTCATAGATTCCCTGTCTCTTGCTATGGTTGAGCCCCCCCGGGGGAGCGGGAGATACCATTCCACGGGGGGCAAGTCCCATTGAATTCAGTACAACATGACTTCTCAATACACATGGATAGGGTTTTTCCTGACCTGAGTGTATTCAATTATTGCCCTCAAAGTGGGGTAATAACCATATACCGTATTCTTTGCTCTATAAGACTCACTTTTCCCCTCCTAAAAAGTAAGGGGAAATGTGTGTGCGTCTTAGGGAGCGAATGCAGGCTGCGCAGCTATCCCAGAAGCCAGAACAGCAAGAGGGATTGCTGCTTTCACTGCGTAGCGATCCCTCTTGCTGTTCTGACTTATGAGTTTCAGAATATTTTTTTTTTCTTGTTTTCCTCCTCCAAAAACTAGGTGCGTCTTGTGGTCTGGTGCGTCTTATAAAGCGAAAAATAGGGTATTTCGCGGCATAAAAACTGCAAGAACTTAAATAGCTTCTAGCAAGCTAAAAGCAATTCAGTGGGAGAGAGTTCCATTCATGGCCCATAAGGCTTCCTAAAAAGAAAATTAGAACTATTCTCCCCCTTAAGGTGATCTAGGTCCTAGTCAAGGGCTCAATAGGAAGGAGCTGTGCCAATAAATGTTGTGTTTTGTACTTGTCATATGTATGTTTTGTGCTTTGGGAAATGGTTCTGTGGCCTCTGTTGATGTCAGAGCATATGAACTGCATAGCTGTCAACTTTCAGATTTGAAAATAAGGGATCAGCAGCCTCACCTGTCCTGGGGACAGTCTACAGGATATCTAACAATCCGGGATAGTAGCAGGAAGCAACGGGAAACGGTGCTTGTATAAGGGAATTTCCTGCCAAAAAAGGGAAGGTTGACAGCTATGCAACTGTCAAAGTTTGAGGCATTGTGCTGCAGGCCTGAGTAGCCGTATGTGCTTGGTGATTGGATCAGAAAGCGGGTAGAGAGACACCATCCATTTAGTATTTATAGATGGAGCCTGCCATAGGTAAATTTGTTTTGACTGGTATAGGAAGCAGCACAGTCTGATTGGCTGCAAATTCTCATCTGCAAAGAAAGTCAATGGGGAGAGGTAACGGCATTTGGGAAGATGGTTGATGATGGAGGTACAAGGCAAAGACTGAGCTGAAGGTGAATGGTTGGCATCTCAATATTCAGCTATTCCTCTGCAATGTGGTAACTATACATACTTTGCTTCAGAAGAAGGGAACACATTTTGTGTTAAGGTCTTGCCAAAAAATGGTTTTAAAAAATCAGCTGAAATGTTCACGCTGCTAGAAGTACAGTCAGAGGAGCTTTGGGGTCAGAGGTAGATTGTATCCAGTAGCGGGATTCTCACAGGATTGTGAGAATTTGGCTAGGGCAGAGATGAAGGGAATTTGACAGGTGTCTGCAACAGCATCCCTTGAGTCCATAGAAACTCTCATCAAGCATTTTTAAGATCCAAAACTAAATATCAGTACTGTATTCCCTTATGTATTTAAGAAACATTTTGTCTCCAGTGTTGGTGTCAGTTTCACACCCAAACCTATTATTCCTAACTACTAGGAGGCTTTAAGGGTACATGTATTTTTTTATTTAAATTTTAAAAGCATTCTAAGCTGGCAGTAGGAAAAGGTCACACTGAGGTGCTTTTGAGTTACTGTGGCAGGGAGCTCCATAGATCCTGAAATAAAAAAATGGAATACTGTATCTAAACGGTCATAAAAAGTAGGACCAAGGCAACCATTGCCCTATAATCTTTAAATAAAGTCCTTTGCAGCCTGCCTTCTTTTATTAGGATTCTGCTCCCTGCCCCTAGCTATGAGTTTGAGATTACAAAAGTGCATATTCAGGATCCCTTTGCATCAGATTGGTTATGCCTTATTAGTTAAGGCTTAAGTAATAAGGCATAACCAATCTGATGCTAAGGGATCCTGAATATGCCATCCTGCTTGAGGAGTGGCTTTCTACATTAGATGGTCCAGCATTCTTCGCAGTCATCACAAGCAAATGACTGCCTTTCTCTTGACAACTATTGCTTACAATAGCAAAGTGGAATAAATAATTTTAGTGCCTTCATTAATTTTGCATGCTGTTTTACAATGTCTGGATGCTGAAGCAGTGTACAAAAAATGTCTAATGTACTATGATTTATAAGAAACTTTGTTAGGGGGTGGTACCAGTGGTCTGGAAAATCTTGCATAAAAGGTATCTCAGTCTACCAAAAAAATTTCTCAAAATCCAAATCTGGAGAAAAGGGTGGGTGTAAAAATGACCCACAATTGAAAGTAATATGGGATATATGTTGAGTTGTTGTTATACAGCTATTTTGATATGGTACTAGCAAGAAATAAATCACCAGATTCCTTGGTGGGTGCCAAAATATAACTGATAGTTATAACATTTTAAGGCCGCAGTCCTAAGCATATTTTACTTCTGAGCAGCATGGTTAGAATCAGGCTGAGTGAAATTATTTCTCCAAAATTTGTAGAATTAATATGTGGACTTCAAAAGCACAAGAAGAGAAACGTATGAGCTTTACTATAGTTTGGTGTGAGTGTCCACCTTCCTTCCAACTGTGGATCAAAAGGGTTTTCAGAGCCTCAGAGGTTATCTCACCTTCAGAAAGTACCTTGGTCACTTGGACACTTTTCAAGTCCTTCTCATCCTCAGAGCCTTTTTAAGATGTGTTTATTTAAGTTGTCTTGCTTCCCCATTAATCCCTCCACCATCAGGTGTTTAAATAGCTTGTCCATTCCTTCAGTTAATAGCGGTACTTTTCCTCCACCAGTGGCTTGCCTTGGAATTCCTGATTTTTCCTTCATCCCACCCTGTGTCCTAAGTTGCTTGCTGAAGCTTGCCCATTGCCTGTTTCTTTATTCTTTTATTTTACCGCTGCTCCTTCGCCATCTTTGCTCGCTTCCTGCTTGGAACTCCCTCTAAACATGCTATTTTTGCTACATCTTTATCCTCTGGCTGGTTGAGCATCTCTCCTTCTCCAGTGCCCACCTCCTGCCCAGCCTGCTCCAGTTTGTTTGACTCACCTTTGCACCTGACCACCACACACTGACAGCATGAGCAGGGAGCTGTTGTGTCAGTCACTCATTACATTTGGTTCCTTTGTTAATGAGCCTTAATGTTTTTCTGTTATGTTTTCCAACATCTGTACCATGTGGCCACAGACTTTTTTTCTCCTCCAACAATTGGATTTAAGAGTCTAGGGGTAACATATTATGCAGACCTGAAGGAAGATAACAGTATGTTTTTAGCAAGCACCTAAAGCATATTACAGCTGGTGCTTGCCTTATTTCAGAGGAGGGATTGTTCCACAAGCTGGCTGCCACCACCACCAAAAAGGCCCTCCTCCACATTGCTGCAAGATGGACTTCAGCAGGCTGCAACACAACCAAGAGGGCCTCATGCAAAGTTCTTAGAGAGCGGGCAAGTCTGTACGAGGAAAGGTGTTCATTCAGGTAATCTGGTCCCAAGTCGTTTGGGGTTTTCTAAGTGAATAGCAAACATGTAACCTTATATGGCTTCATATAAAAATGGCAGGCACAACTCTTTTTGCTTAAGTCAACATATGGAAGATAAAGGAAGCAATTCAGCATAACGCTAAGATTGCTCCATCTGCAGAAGCATTTCTTCTTGCTCAATTGAATAATCTCCCATTTTCTCCCACCTTGCACTGTTCTTGGGGTTTTCCTGACAGACACACAAGCCAATTTGGGGGCAGTGGGGGAGCCCCATTGCGCTAGTGGAAGTCCTTGTGTGGGCTTCTACAAGTGGAACTAATTAGTTGAATCCAGCTCCAAATGTAAACTAGACTTGGCCCAGAGACTGTTTTCTTTATTTTTAAATTGCAAGTTGGGTGAAGCTTCATTTATAAAGCTAGCTTGATGGTGTGTGGTTTCTTTGTTTTTGCTAGACTTACTGATATCTCCCCAGTCCATTTGTTTTTGTTCTGCTTTATCCTAGGGTCCATCTTTTCTACTCTTGCCAACCAACCACTAAAGCTGTTTAAATGAGAATGTCCTTGGCGCAGAGAGTGCTGCTCACATGGCTCTTCACGTTGCTGTTCCTGATCATGTTAGTGTTGAAATTGGATGAAAAGGCACCATGGAACTGGTTTCTCATATTTATCCCAGTTTGGATATTTGATACTATTCTTCTAGTTATGATAATTGTAAAAATGGCTCGCCGTTGTAAGTCTGGCTATGACCCTCGAAATGGTTCCCGTCACCTCAAGAAGAAAGCTTGGTACCTTGTAGCAATGCTGCTTAAGTTGGCCTTCTGCCTCGCCCTCTGTGCAAAATTGGAACAACTTGCTGAAATAAAGCTAGTTTATGTCTTTATTCCCTTTTGGGTGTTGCTCATTGGAGGGATAATAGAACTTGGATACAACATCTTCTGTGTACGAAGGGAATAACTTGTCCATAGACTGGGTTTATCCTTTCATCAGCCAGCATCACATTCCTTAACAACATTAGCTTGCTATAAGTTTACAGCACCCAAAGGAACTACAAGTAACAGCTGTATGTTGACATTCTATATGCCGTTGGACTAGACTCTTCAGTGTGTGGAGCACAGTTATCTGATTTATATGTAAATACTGTAAATAAATCATCAAAATATTTTCCAAGTATTCTCTCTATTTATCCTTCTGTGAGTGTGTGAGTGTCAAGTTTGTGTCTAGCGTGTTGAGTCATTACACTATAGAACTTGCCATTGCACAAAACTAAATTGAAATGGCTTTTCTGTAAATGGCTAGGAACAGATGGCCAACTTCTGCATTCTCAATAGTCACTTTATTCTCCAGACAGTGAGCTGAAGGCACAGAAGTATATTTTTGTACACAAAGTGGATTTACTTGCAACTACAGATGGGTAGCCGTGTTGGTCTGCCATAGTCAAAACAAAATAAAAAAATTCCTTCCAGTAGCACCTTAAAGACCAACTAAGTTAGTTCTAGGTATGAGCTTTCGTGTGCATGCACACTTCTTCAGATACTTCAGATTCTTGCAACTAATCATGTTGTAATATTGAGAGGAACATAACCGTTAGAAAGCACACAGGCTCTAGTTGGATCATTGCTTGCAAAATCTGCAAAAGATTCAATGAGAGTGACATTTCTTGTAAAAATTTGGTGCTTTTCCATCTTACAAATGAAACACTGCAGGCAAGCATTTTAGAATGCTTTAGTTTACTCTACTTCAGGGTTTTCCAAACTTGGGTCTCCTGCTGTTGTTGGACTACAGGGATGATGGGAATTGTTCCAAAACAGCTGGAGACCCAAGTTTTGGAAAAACCTGCTCTAGCTAATAGGAACCTTTTTGTGCTCTTAAGATTCAAGCATTGTAATAAATGTATATGCTTAATGCGATATGTTAACCAGTATTTGCCTTCACTTCCTCATTTTTTTTCTGTCCCTAAGCTGCCCAGTGTGAAGTGAATTGACATTAAACTACTGTACAAACTCAAAAAAAACCAGTCAGGAATCACCGAGTCTTAACACATCATGCTACTTGTATCTCCTCTACCCTCTTCCAAGGGGCACAATCTTCCTGTTGAGGAAGAAAATAAATAGGTCAAGGGAGAAAAGAGAACACAGTGCCAGAAAATATATTTGTCACACTCTAGCATTATAGGAACAAAACCTGGGATAACAATAAAAGCATGCTTTTGTGCTTCACACAATTGCCTCTGTGTAGTAGGAGTGCCGTGTAAAAGAAGACATTTCACAATGTTTGAAGCAGCTGGCAACTTTCATAAACAGAAGAGTTTACTTCCCTGTAAGTGTGCTTTGATCATAGCCTCAGAATGAATGGGAAGAATATTCCACTTGCCAATGACTAAGGTGTCCTAGAATCCATCTGCATCTCCAACTTAAAGATACTCTTGCCTTACTTGACATGACACACCAATGTTCTTATGAGTAGGTTTGTTTTTTCTCTCTTTTCCAGGCCAGTGAATTTTTTTGGTCTCTTGTAAAACATGAAATAAGATGGCAGAATGGTTTTGCTGGATTGAGATGTAGGAGACATTTATGAATAGACAGCTCTCGCCTATTTTGCTACTTAGCTGCAACAGTTTCTTACATTTCCTTCTATAAAATAATCAATGGCTTGTAATGAAATTTGTGCAAGCCAAAGTCCAGTCACAATGGGGTTTTCTCTCCTCACTATTGCAGCCCTGAATCCCATGTCAAGCTTTTCTGACTCTCAGGAAAGGCAAGAGGGGTATGAAGGGTGCTGCAGTGAGTGGAAAGCTTCATTGTGTGAGTGGATGGATGTGCACACCTGTTTTGAAACAAACCATAATATTATGCTTCTAGAATTACCTGATCTTTACAAAATGTCTCCTGTCACTGTCCCGTTGTGGTAACGAAACAGCAGTAGCTTAAAGCATGAAATTCTATAATCTTTGCTACAACTTCTATTTTGGCATGCTTTAATAAGGGAAAAGATCTAAACAGCTTAATGAGAGTCACATAGAAGATTCTCTGGAAGAATCTGTAGGACTGTATTTTGCTTCCTATATTTTGTATTTTGCTTCCTGTATTTTGCTTCCAACTATGGGTGTTGGGTGCCCATACAGTGGTGCCCCGCAAGACGAATGCCTCGCAAGACGAAAAACCCGCTAGACGAAAGGGTTTTCCGTTTTTCGAGGCGCTTCGCAAGACGAATTTCCCTATGGGCTTGCTTCGCAAGACGAAAACGTCTTGCGAGTTTTCCCCCTCCCCCCCTTTTTCTAAGCCGCTAATAGCCGCTAATAGCGCTAATCCGCTAAGCCGCTAATAGGGATGCTTCGCAAGACGAAAAAACCGCTAGACGAAGAGACTCGCGGAATGGATTATTTTCATCTTGCGAGGCACCACTGTATCTTATTTAAGGCTTTAATCTTGTATATCCTTAAGCAGAGAGTCATTTTCACCCATGTACTTTTGTACAGAATTGCAGTCACATATACCCAACTATGTGTGCTTTAGTCAGATTTAGTCATTCTTAAGACTTTTAGTTACCTAAATAGTTATAGCTATGAATAGTTATAGCTATAGAATGAAGCAGCCACTTCCATAATTAAGATGAGACTTCTATGGCTAACATTACTATATGACTGTTGGCTTGTCATTGTTTTTTGAAATATGGGCATGGTGAGCTATAAACTCCAGGGCAGTTTGCAAAAAATTAATATTAGGACAAATCAACCCCCAAAACCATAAAAGACACTAACAAGCAATATAAACAGACTTAGCAGAATTATAAAATCAAACACCATATAGCAGCAACACAGAGAGGATTTAAAAGCTCTGGAAAATAGAGGTCTTTGTCTGGTGCTGAAATGATGCTTCCAAGCATATCTGCAGATCTTAGCGTACACACAGGCACATGTGGAGATAAGCGGTCTTCCAGTCCTGTGCATCTTCTATGCCAGGGGTAGGCAACCTAAGGCCCATCGGCCGGATGCAACACATTCGCCTTCTCAATCCGGCCCACGGATGGTCCAGGAATCAGCGTGTTTTTACATGAGTGGAATGTATCCTTTTATTTAAAATGCATCTCTGGATTATTTGTGGGGCATAGGAATTCGTTCACAGCCCCCCCCCCCCAAATATATATATATATATATATATAGTCCGGCCCACCACATGGTCTGAGGGATGGTGGACTGGCCCACGGCTAAAAAAAGGTTGCTGACCCCTGTTCTATGCAGAGTGGCACAAGCTGGTCACAGCTTCTGTTGGAAGCAGGCTACTAGTCTAGGTGGACACGTGGTCTGATGCAGGAGGGCTTTTATGTTCAGAGAAAATGGCTGGTGATTGGCTATTACTATACATTCCAAGTCCAATGTGCATCATTCCCCCATAGGTTGCGTTTTTATGTAATTGTTGAATAGTACACACACAGACAGAGAGAGAGAGAGAGAGAGAGAGAGAGAGCGCACGAGAAAGCCCCAGTAAAGGACCTTCCAAAATCACAGCTGGCTTACCACACCTATCCCTGAAAATCCCTGAGCTAAGCAAGAATCTAGATGTGATGAGTATCCTTATCATATGATCATGCTTGATAAAACAAGTCACCTTCACAGCACATTAATTTACATCCCACCCTTCACAAATCTCAGAATGGCATAAACGCGCAGCTGACAAGGCACCATGTATGCCATCTTGAGCTCCTTTGAAGAAAGAAAGAACTTGCAGGCTATATTCAAAGGGGCACATACATCTAGGCATCTGGACCTCAAGCATTATAAAAGTTATCCTAGTTTAAAAATTGCTAAACACATAACTACAAGAAAGATGGAAGGCCCTTCTCATGTCAGTGCCATTTCATTTCCTATTTTCTTTTTTATTTGGGTTTAGATCAGGGTTTAAGATCCAATATAGAATGCTACTGTGGTGAAATTGTCATTTGTTTAAGCGTATTGTAAAGTTTGCTTTTAAAAAATGGTAAGTTTCACAGCATGGGGTAATTTTGAATTATGTGGTATCAGCTCATGGCAGACAGTTGCAAAGTTATGTGGCAGCTTTGAGAAGCAACACTATGCTAGAGGCTTAAAAGCTGGCAATTTTGATTGGATAGCTCTGGCCTGATTAGGAGGTTCTGCCTACATCTCATTGGATATGAGGTGGTCTGATGCAGGGGAGGGAATTCTACTCCACTTTCATCTGATTGGCTGAAGTGGGAGTCAGCTGGAGCCTAAATACCTGGTTTCTGCCCATTGTAAGAGGTGGTTGTTGCTGGTGGGGCAGCCTGGATGGAAGAAGAAACAGAAGTTTTGGGGGCACACTTCTTAGAATAACATTTCTTCATGTCTGGAGGCCAGCTGTGCTAAATTTTCTGTGGCTCTTGCATACAAAAAGCAAAACAAAAGTCCAGCATCATTCAACTCAGAGTAAACAAGAGCACTATGGAAGCTCCTGATCAAAGTGTACACCTAGAGGCATTTTAAAAAAGAAGCTAAAAATGTCGCTTGACAGCAGTATTACGCATCAGAAAATGAAATGAAGGATTAGAACAAGTGTAAAATATAACAAACTTGCACAAAAGTTAAAAACACACAGGTTAAGTTAGAGCATTTGTTATTTTATTTTTGTTTTGATGGTGCACCAACTATATTTACCAATAGAGGTCTCTTGCTACAGTAGGCACTAAAGAAGTGTGACTGAGAGTAGTGAGTTAAGACGATAATGTATTAGTAAGAACTGGTGACTGAGTCAGGCCCTTTCCTCAAGATATACTAGCAATTATGTATGTCTCCATCTTATGCTGTTTCATTCTATGAAAAACTTGGAAGTCTGAGAAGTTGCTCTGACAGCACAATCTTATACATGTTTACTCAGAAGTAAGCCCCACTGAGTTAATTTAGACCTATTCTCAGGCACATGTACATAGTATGGAAGCCTTAATGATTCTTACAATCATCTGTATCTGTCTTACCAGTTACCAACCTAATAGTGACATTTCTTGATGCAAGTATGAACCTTGAGTTTAAAACCTCTACTTATTTCTGCCTGGAAAATGGTATAGGGCCAGATGTAGGTGAATTACATTTGTACAACATAAAAACCATCAGGTTCTGAGCCAATTTATATGTTAACATTTATGGAAGAGGACAAATCACACAAAATTGTTTAACAGCTTAAATTGACTGGCTATTGTTAATTTGTACGTACATTTGGATTTGTTGGGTTTTTTTGGGGGGGGATCCTGCCTCCTATAATAAACTCCAGCTCCATTATTGCAAGTTATATTTATTTCAACTTGAGTCCTCAAGTAAGTTTCAATGTATATAGGATAGAATGCCAATGATAGGATGTAATAACTGGGAGAGAGTAAGTTGAGGAGACTGGAACTGGTGTCCACTCAAGATTTAGAGATTTAGGTTTTGGGAGCGAGCAGGGCTTAGAATCCATCTCATAGGAAAAGGTACTTTATACCCAATTACACTCAGGTAGAGAGCAGCTAGCTGAATGGAAGATACATAGGGCAACATCTCAGGTGGTAAACAAAAGTTAGTCATAGCCAATTACTGCTTAGTTTGAGGTGAACAACTTGGAGGTTTAAGAGTGCTCAGGTTTTAGCGCTTTAAAAAAGGAGGTAACACGTTCAGCCCATTAGGTAACTAACAAAAGATATCGCATCCCTTTCAAAAACTTCAAAAAGATGCAGATCCCTTTCCCCACCATGTTGCACTGTGCTTTTAGGACTGTACCACTTCAGAATAAAGGTGAAAAATGCATGCTGCAGTGCCCCCCATGTGAACAACCCTTTGTACCTCTCAAAGTAGAATATTTGGGGAAAGGGAAAGCTAAAACATGCTTTCCTTAGACTAAAAACCTTCAATAACTCCCCAATATGGACTACATCTCAACCTGGACTGCGAAGTGGCACAATCCAAAAAAAGCTGTACCATATAAGATCATAGGGAACTGTACTATACCCCAACACTTGTCCATCTAGGTCATAGCTATCTAACAGACTGGCAGCAGCTTTCCAAGGGTTCAGGTAAGTCTTTCCAAACTGGAAACGTGGATGACTAAATTTGGGACCTCTTACATATGCAATGTATGAGTCACAACCCTTCCTTCAATTTTACTGAATGCAGAAGATGAGCCCAAATAGTTAGTTCATATTACTAAGATGCACTGGGGACAAAAAAAGGGCCTCATATCTTTGCAGCATCTTGCCTTGAAGTGTGTTTATATTTTTAAAGCTGCAAGGGGAAGATGTTATGGGCAGTTAAACCTTTGCTGTAATTAAGCATTCTGCGTGTTAACTCCTTTCAAAACCTATGAGGCTTAGCAGCAGTGGCCATGCTTTCCTGGCTGCATCTACCAAAGAAGCCAATTCAGTAATCCAAGAGCTAAAGACAAAATTAAATACCCTCTAGAATACAGCCCTAATGTATACTTGTGCTTGAAGATTGTGTGTCTTACATTTAATCAAGGGGCCTTCTTAGCAGTAGTTATACAAGTACTTAAAAATGTAAATTTATTATTGTATTCTATTATGTACTGCTTTTCTCCAAAATCCCCAAAGTCCAAGTTTCTGGTTGTTCTTTTGGCCTTTGTGGTTGTGGATTAAAGCATAAAAATATGCATGCAGTTTCAGCTAAAGGCTAAGAATCAAAAACTTGATTAGGTTCCCTCAAAGGTCAGGTAGGTCACACATTCTAGTCGCCTTCCATCTTTGGGCTCCTATCAATACTTGTCTGCTGTTCCAGAAGTTTCAGGTTAATTATACAAGTATCCCTGTATGGTATACCAAAACATTCTAACTGATGTTTTTGTCCCTTAGGATTCCTGACTCATCTCTCTTCATGTAGGGAACACCAGGAAATAGTGGGATCTCTGAAGTTTATCATAACTGTATTGTGAGCAAAGTACCTGTCAATGTAAGATAAAATGACAAGAGAAGTTCATTGCATGTATAACCACCACATGAACTACTCATCCAAATTTGCTTTGAAAGTGAAACTGTGCATTTTAACTTAAATGTCTAAGGTTTTTGTTTCATCATACAATAATATTCACTTTCTTGCAAAACTAAGTGTTTTGAAAATTAGCTCAGAAGTTTTGAGGTTTTTTTAAAGAGACTGAAAAATAAAACCCATTATTGTTATTATGAACCTTTATTAAGTGGCTCACATTTCAATATAAATCACACTAAAAAGATTTTTTTTAAAAAAAGCTATTTACACTACAGTGCTGACACGTTAAAAAGGAAAAAAAATTGGTATAAATAAGCTCTATGGAAAAGCCTGGAATTGTCAAAAAGAATTCTGGCTTATCTTACAAAAAATATATGTTAAATGTCAGCTCTAGTCTAAAACTTACAACTCATATTTAAAGACTTCTTTATGTTACACCTGCAGTGTTTACAGTGCATCTGGCCCTAAGTGCTTTGATACTTTCACAGTTATGGACAGGCACTGAGGAATGTTACAAAGCTACATAAACTATTTTCTGTAACAGATGTGAGGCAAGTAACAAACCTGACTCACAGAATTTAAGCATCTTTACATTATTATGTTTAAAAAGGAATTTAAAAATATATATACACACACAGAACAACTTCAACACAAAAAGTCATCTTCTTGTTTGCCATGCAGACTTGAATATGCTGAACTGCTTTGTCTGGTATCCTCCAGGTTCACATGACCCCCCAGGCCCAAGCTGTCCTGCAAGTCTTTGTCTTCAGGTTCAAATTCAGATGCAGCTTCAAACGTAGACCCTGTCAACTGACCATGATCCAGCTTTGCTTTAACATTCTGACATTCCATAACATTAGGTGCTACTGTCTTTTCTGGAAGATTAACAATAATTGGTTCCTCTTTATTTTGGAAAGATGCAGCAGGTTCATGTGTGCATGAAAATTCCTGTTTGACATATTTAGTTTGCAGAATGCCTGAAAATTTAGTGTCTTCAGAGGCATTTAGACTCGCTGCGTGGATTACACTGTCAGTTTGAAGTCCTACAGCAGAACATGTGGGATCTGTTGGCAGGCCTGCTTCATAGATGCCTTGATTTTCTCCTTCTGAGTGGTAGAGCTTGAGCCGAACATGCCAAGCTAAACTGCACACAGCTGAAACTGTCTTAAACTGATGCACAACATTCCTTGGAATAAAATAAATATCGTTATCATACAACTGAATCCTGGCATATCGAATGCCTTCCCTTCGTAATTGGTTAAGTTTTGCATCATCAACCCACTGGACACACTAGAAAGAGAGAGAAAAGAAAATTAATAAATGTTTTCTGGATCATGGTAATTCTCAAGGAAATAATTATCAAGTCTTTCAAAACACTTACTTGTGAAAGCGGAGGTTCATGCAGATCTAGTTGCATTCGTTGAACTACCTCTAAGAAATCTTCTGCATGAAAGCAAATTACATCTTTGGTTATACGAGGTTGTTGAGGCCTATACAAAGGGGAGAGAGTGTTGCCATCAAGGTTAATAAAGTCATACCTCGCGTTACAGATGGTTCAGGTTGCAAGTTTTCGGGTTGCGCACCATGCCGAACCCAGAAGTACCGGAACGGGTTACTTCCAGGTTTCGGAGCTCGCACATGCGCCAAACTACTAAATTGCACTTTGTGCATGCGCAGAAGCGCTGAATCGCGCTACGGGTTGCGAACGTGCCTCCCGCACAGATCACGTTCGCAACCCGAGCGTCCACTGTATATTAAAATCAGCCAGCTATTTGCTGTTCTTGTAAGCACAAAATAAAGCACTGAAAATATACAAACAGTTGTTTTTCAGATTGCAGAAGTCAATGAAAAGTAACAACAGCAAGTGGAACTTAATTTTTATAAATAGTACTAACACAGCAACTGATCCTTTGTCTTCTCATGCTAATATAACAAGTCTTCAGGTGTGTACTACTCTATTACAACTTCCTTGTAGAAAGCATAACCTTTTACTGGGGCCTAAAATCAAAAGGGACGCGGGTGGCACTGTGGTCTAAACTACTGAGCCTAGGGCTTGCCGATCGGAAGGTCAGTGGTTCGAATCCCCGCAATGGGGTGAGCGCCCATTGCTCAGTCCCAGCTCCTGCCAACCTAGCAGTTTGAAAGCATGTCAAAGTGCAAGTAGATAAACAGGTACCACTCCAGCAGGAAGGTAAACAGCATTTCCATGTGCTGCTCTGATTTTGCCAGAAGCGGCTTAGTCAGGCTGGCCACATGACCCAAAAAAAAAAAGTCTGCAGACAAATGTCGGCTCCCTCGGCCAGTAAAGTGAGATGAGCGCTGCAACCCCAGAGTCATTCGCGACTGGACCTAACTGTCAGGGGTACCTTTATCTTTTAGTCTCACGTTAGCCACAGGATGCTCTGGCAAGTATGCTAATTTACTTACTTCTTCCACACAACTGCAATGAACAGCATCTGCAAATTAGTGTAAATTAAAGATTGCAGTGCTCAGGGTTCCTTGTCCCAGAAGCTACAGATTAAGTTATGACCTGCTTATTTGTCACACTATCAGTCTCTAAAACATTATTATTGTTTAAATCATAATTGTTTATCACATTCCACTATCCTCTGATATTTCACAGCTATTAGAAAACACACACACAAAGAGGAAAAAGCTGGATTTACTTTCAAATCCAGTTATCAGAAGGTAGGCAAATGCTTATTTTGCTTTCTTATCATTTTATCTGTGTTTTCAATTAAATTGCACAATTCAGTCAACTAAGGTTTCAAAAACAGATTAGTCCAGAGCTCAAAATGGAAGAAAATCACACCTCAAATAAAAAATCATGTCCATTTCCATTCTGCATTAACACTTACTAATCACCTCCATCACTATCTCACAATCCATTGTGCCAACGCAGATTTGATATGGAATACTTATCTGTTATAGAATGCATCAAGCTAAATGCACAAATAGCATTTATCTTTAGGATTTTTGACTCCCTATATTAGGATCAGCAACTTGCAGCAACACAGGGCCAAATCTCTTCTGCATGTCAACTCAAGGCCAAGAGTGATGACAGGACTATTAGTTGGGACCTATCTCAGGACTGTCCAATTCATGCAGGTATTTTTCAGATGTTTATCCTGAAAAAAACCTGGCAAATACATACCACTCTCCACAATGCACTGCCTTTAATACTCCTACAGCAGCTGTAGTCTGTCGTTCAAACCCTTGTCCTATGTGATCTGCATGGGCTCGTGTCCTGTCTTCAAAAAGCATTTCACGAGGTTCACTAATACGAGGTAGGTACTGCAGGTTTTTTATTTCATTGGTTGTTCTGTTAAAAGGATGGGGGAAAGAAAAATTAAGAATAATTGTCCATTTTTGTCACGAGTAGGATAACACTCGGTTCTAGTTCTCAATAACAATTGAATCAGGAGATGCCATGCAGGACCTGGGCCAGTGCCTGGATGCAGTGGTCGACCGGATGAGGGATAACAAGCTAAGCCTGAATCTCAGCAAAGCAGGGGCACTGAAGATGAGTGCTTTCCATGCCTGAAAAATTGGCCAATTACATTGTGTGTCTTGTAAAGACCAAACTTTTTGCCTGGTCTTTCCCTGACCCATAAGTTCAGGGAATGTTTTTGACTGTATGAATGCCTGGTTTTATAATTTTCTGTTTATGTTGTACCCTACGTTAAAACTATTAAGTGACTTAAAACTGTTTGATATAAAAATAAATAAATCATAACAATCATTGATGATGAACTAGTTGCCACCCCAGCTCTCTGTGATCATTTACTTTCTCCCTCTATGGAACAAAGTGCTCTTTTTTTATCTCACAAGGGCCTAAGTACATCACTTCAGAGATTAATACTGGCTGAATTGGAGCCAGCTCTATCCAATTCAGTCAGTAATTCTAGTACCAGAGCCAAGTATTACAAGTACACAGTATTAGTGTCTATTAAGAAAAGAAACTATAACATGTTTAGTCAAAAAGGCCTGAACTTAAAGAATTAACAAGCCATTTATTACAAGTGGCAAGACACAACATAACCAGAGACTGAAAAGACCTTTCCAGCACAACAATAGACAATTGGTACAAAACAGTTTGGGAAGCAGCCCTCCTTAAGAAATAAACTACAAATAAACTACAGTTGACACATGGACAGATCAAGAAAGATGGCTTTGCCCCAATATACCATATTTTTCGCACCATAGGGCGCACCGGACCATAGGACGCACCCAGTTTTTAGGGGGGGAAATCAAGAAAAAAAAATCTTCCCCCCCCCCAGCCCCAAAGAGCAGCGTACAGGCTGCGCACAACCTCTCCCTGCCAGAGGGGTTGCGCGCGGCTATGGCACAAGCCAAGGCAGCGAGCAGGATGGATCCCGCTCGCTGTTTCGGCTTCCTCTTTAGACCCGCGCAACCTCTCCTTGCTGGGAGACGCTGTGCAGGGCTAAAGAAGCCATAGCCCCATGCAGCCTGTCCTTGCCAGAGGGGTTGCGCGCAGCTATGAAACAAGCCAAGGCAGTGAGTGGGATGGGTCCAGCTCGCTGTTTTGGCTTCCCCTTTAGCCCCGTGCAGCCTCTCCTTGCCGGGAGACGCTGCGCAGGGCTTTCCTGGCTTTACTGGGAGGTGGGGGAATCACAAAACCGGCAGAAGCCGTGTGCACTTTAAAAGGGCTGCACAGCTTCTCCTGGCTTTACTGGGAGGTGCGGGGATTCCCTCACCTCTCCCAAAAGCCCGCAGAAGCCGCGCAACCCCTTTAAAGAGATCACGGCTTCTCCTGGCTTTTCTGGGAGGTGGGGGAAGGGACTGATGCGGCCAGTCAGTCCCTTCTCCCTCCTGTGGAAAAGCCCGCAAGAGCTCTTGGGGGCTTTCCCCGCCTGCCTCCCCCCTGCATTCGCTCCATAGGACGCACACACATTTTCCCTTGCTTTTTAGGAGGGAAAAAGTGCGTCTTATGGTGCGAAAAATACGGTAGTTTAATTTCAAAACATATTCCAGAAATAAATAATCCCCCCACCATCAGCATTTGGCTCAATCTGGTTTATCTAAATTTAAATGTAAACATAAATTATTATATTCACTTTGAAACCCCCCATTCACCAATATACAAGCACTATATATTGTTTCATTGGTAACTTAAGAGGGAAAATGACTATTATTCATACTTAATCTAAGCACAACCACAAGGGCTCCTGATTAGGCGATTAGCTATGTGATGCTGAATGTTATCTGTTAACTCTGTTCTATCCTGTTTCCCCTTTGTTTTTGTTTAACCAATCAACGAACCAAGAGCTTATATACTGACCACTAATAATAAATTGTATGCCATAGATATTACTGCAAACTTATTGTGCTATTTTTGTGATGTATGAATGATATGAAAAGACTTGGTCTATTTGTATAATTTATTATTCCTATGATCCTTGAATAAGAAGTTATTCAAAAAGAAGAAAAAACATGGGCTTAAACCAACCTCCTCAAAAAGAACTTAAAAATGAATGTGGTTCATTGATCCTTTAGAAATGAATGGCTACTTAAGAAATCTTTCTAAAGGCCAGTGTGTGTGTGGACAATGGCGACAAAAATTAGAACAGAGATCTTAAACATACTCCTTAAGGAACATCTTCTTCCGCTCACATAAGCCTACACAAATATTAAGGTCATCATCTGAAGCCCTTCTTTGAGTCCAACTCTGGAGACAAGGGACTCAGCTTTACAACTGCAAATAAAGTGTGTTTTAAGTGCAATATACAATGTGACACTAGATGGCAATGGTGAGCCTTATGGAAAATTCAATGTTTTGGTTTTTTTTTAAAGCATTTTCAGAATGTTTTTTATATGTGTGTAGATTCCACCAAGGTATTTTTTGCTTTGGCACACCCCAACTATTGAAATCTTTTGCCAAAGGGGCTTTGAGCTTGATGTCCTTTTGTACCAGATGAAGGTATCTTTATTTACTCAGGATTTTTAGAGCTTTGGGGATTCTGAGATTTTTTAGCTTCAATTTTAAAAATTATTTTTAAATACCTTATTACTGTTTTAACGGCTGTAAGCTGCTCAGGAAGTTTTAAACTCTATAGTATGGAATCAAATAAAGCCAGATATTTCAACATACCTTTTCCTTTTGAAAGGTGACTTTGGCATGTCTGCCACAGGGATCATTTGTTCTCCTGGACGTACCCACATAATAGGACCATCATCACTATCTTTACGACTCTCTAGTTTCAAACTAGAAAGTGTCCCCCATGGCAAAGTACACTAAGAAGAAACAGTTATTTAAAGGTTATTTAAAACACCACCAATTGAAACATTTTCATTAACTCACAACATGAAAACAATGCATATCTTACTCTACTGCAAAACTGGGGCAATTTCATCAATGTAGAGGACCACAATTTTTCTTCTGCATTTACTGTATTTTCAATTCAAAATAATGTCTACCTCAAAGACAATATTATATCTATATATAAATTGCATTGTAGCGCACTGTTTTCTTCAACCTAAGAATCTGAGTGCTTTCAGTGCTCCTTGAAAATTTCATCAGGACTGCAGCTTTCATAAGAAATTAATAGCCTCAGTTATGAAGAACTTGAACTGGCCTTCAAATATGAATGTAGAATACAAATTGAAAAATCAATACATTTAATTGTTGCCTTATACCTAATCATTTGCCAGTTTTGGAAGTGACTTTCTGAAACAGTGATTCTTAACCTTTTTGGGATCATGGACCCTGAAAGCTATTGATTGCAGAAAAATGCACATAAACACAAAATATTGCACACTATTTATTTTCTTGCATTGCATTATATTTAATTTTATTTTTGCATGCAAGAATCCCTGCATTAAAGACTTGCAGATTTCGGATCTAATCTCTTCACCATATTAGAAGTGTCATTTTGTTTATCATAATAAACAAAGTTTTAAGATTTAACAAAACTATGCAAAGTTACTTCCCCGATTCCCTTTCTTTCTTACTTTTAAGAAAGGTGAATCTTCCAGCATATCTAGGAACTCTGGAAAATAGTCCCCCACTTCCTCATCCACTGCTCCAACCAAGCTGATTTGTCTCATTGGGCCAGCTCTGTATGTACCATGGGAATATGTTCTTTTTACCTAAAAGGAAGTCATATACAGTAAACAAGGGTCAGTTTTATACACAGAATAAATTACAAAACAATTTATATTTACACAAATATACAAAATATTTTCTAAAGCACAGAAGTACAAATTAAACATTTTTAATAGTACTGTAAGAGGAGATCTGAAATTATGACCAGGCTAAAAGGTGACGAGTGCAATGCTAGTTTAGCATTTCAACATAAATAAAAGATCATACTCAACATGAAATGCAAAAAACCCACAAGTGGTAAAAAAATAATTAAACAATGCAAGTAAAACAAAAAGTAGCAGATAAGAAAAGGTGGCTACATTAAAAAAAAATTTGTTTATATGTATTTTAATAACTTAGTTTTAATAAAAATGGTTAATTTATATTTTAATATTTTAGTATAAAACTGTTGCAACACAACTGAAAGAGATAATGAAAAATATCTGACTTTCATTTCTCTCTTCAGGAACAAACATAATAGAAGCAGAGGAAGAGAATATGCATTTCATTTTGCACAATTATTTACAATAAAAGCAAGAGAATTACTATTTATACTGTAAAATACATTGCCTTGTTTGAATAACTAACTAATATATTCTGCTGCGTAGAATATCAATAAATTTAATTACAAGGCTGGAGCAAGGGATTAAGAAAATGATGTTTACTGAACCAACATTAATATGCATAGCAGATTATTTACCAGCCAGTACATTCACTTCTCCTGTGCTGTCTAATGCAAACCCTAGGATCTTATACATTTGCCTTCCTATGCACTGATACAAAAATAACAGAGAAGGCAGCACTTTTCATTAAATGGTAATGTATTCTAAGCTTCTATGCAGCAGTGGCTGCTTTCTGTTCTTTTAAAATGAGTCCACATCTAATTTCTAGATGCCTAATTTTTATAGCTATATGCCTATGACAATTTTAAATATGCGTTAATATATCTATCTCCCCCTTTCATTACCTCATTTCCCACTCTCTTGGACATATGCCCTCCCTACAACCATCTGTTCTCCACTGACACAAATGCAGTGACTTCTTGACCAGCAATCAGCCTGTCTAAATGTCAGTAACGCAACAAAATGCTACTCTCAAATGTACTCTCAAACACAACTGTCAAGTAAACATGTTTCCTCCACAGAAACTCCAACAGCCAGTTTTTGTTTAATAATCCATCAGCTAACACGGTTAAGAGTTTAGACATAGATGATTTAGCTTGCCATTCAGAAATTTTAAGTTTCCTAGGACTTACTGTCTACATACAATTAGTTACGGCAACATGCTGTAGTCAGATTTAAATTAAAAATGCAGTATTGAAAGATAAGCACTCAGGCTGGAAAAAGGCACTTCCAGCTCTAGTTTTGTAGCAAGATGTTTTAATATTTTGTCAAAGGAATGGATAGCATAAAAATGAAGACATATATAACAAACTAGGTTTCTTTCTCTGTGGAAGGCCTGCAAACGCCATCTTGCAGTGTTAGAAACTCAGATATATGAGCTAATTGTCAAACGGCACCTTAAACCTAGGTTGCAGTTGCCAGGACAGACTGTCTAGGCACCCCCCCAATGGAACTTATTATACTTATTCTATTATTATTTTCATTCCATTTCTATACCGCTTTATTTTAAAAAAAATCAAGGTGGTTTACAACACATTAAACATCAAATAAAGCAATCTAAAATGAAACAAATTCAAAGTTTAAGGAAATTAGTTCAGATCCTTCTTTAAATTACATTTTGCTTTCCTCATATTTATTTACCTACTTAATTTATATAGCTGCACCATAGCAGAAGTACTCTAGGAAGTCAGTGTGGTGTAGTGGTTAAGAGTGTCAGATCAGTGTGAGATCGGGGTTCAAATACCCACTCAAGTCAGGAAGCTCACTTGGTGACCTTGGGCCAGTCACAGCCTACCTCACAGGGTTGTTGTAGAGATTAACTAAGGAGGCGGTGAACCATGTACTCCTTGGAAAAAAGGTTGGGATATAAACACAATAAATAAGCCCTTCTGTTTACCTGCTTAAGAAAGATGGGGAGGCCAGCCAGGTGGAGATGTCAGTCCAGAAATCTCCACATGGTCGCAACTGGCCTGTGTCAGTCATCTTGGTAGTCAAGATACCGTAACCTCAAAATTAATTGATAGTTGCTGTGGGAATGCGCTCATACATGCTTTGATATGTGCCAATTGGCTTGCTTTGTTACTATGCTTATCAGTGAGGCCTGAGATGCTGGGCTCTGGGCTCCGAGAAGGAAGTGATATGTAAGCCTTGGACAGTTGCCACCTATGTCTTCAGGGGTCACGTGGGTTGAGGAAAGGTTCTGGCCAAGCTGACATATGCAGCAGCTTTTTGTAAAAAATAACGCTTAACATTTGCGGACAAATCTTGATGACTGCTTGCTTGCTTGCTACTGCAAGTGTTTGCCCCGCATCATTAAGGGCAGAAGGGCTCTGCATGCTGTTTACGCGTTACTTTTTAAAAGCACTAGAACTTGCTATTCTGGCATTCTTGACATCTTTCTTTGGTATCCCTGCATCCAACCACTAGGCTCTCCCTTGAGCCCATGGTTCAGATCATTTTCTCACCCCAGCAAATGATGTTTTGTATGCATCCACAGTGACATCAAATAAACCCTCTAAAAGTATGCTATGAGAACAAAACCCCCAAAAAAGTTCAATACAGATATGACAGCAGCTAAGACAAAGGATATAAATGGAATGAATGATGAATGAATACACCTAAAGCACCATGCACCTCATCGCCATTCATGTGTGGAGAGTTAAGTCAGCAGCACATCTGACCAGGCAATCACAACTTGACTGGTGTGCATGGCAAATGTGTTTATAGATAATGGAGCATGTATACACTGCTAACAGGCAAGAACTTCATCTGTGGCTTCTATCATATCTGTTTTGGTTGCACTATATGAAAAACATGCACAGATTTTTCATTAATTGTAAAAACTGTAGCCCTCATTTTGGCTTTTGAGAGATCAACTGCGCTTCAAAAATGAGGATTCTTAAGAAGCATGTTAAATTTTGTGAATGTGTATTAAATATTACTGTGCATCAACAAGAGTCAAGAAATTAACACAATCTAACTGTACAAAGCATATAATGAACTTACAAATAAAATTTGGTGGCTGCCTTTCTAATTAAGTAACCATAAGACTTTTAAAAATGCAAACTCTTCTGATTTAAAGAACGTCATCCTGCAGTTTATAGTTGCAATTGCCCCCTTTGACTTAAAATACAATAAAGGTTCTGTACAGATGGGGGTTTGGAGGTTGTTGTTGTTTGGTACTGTTAAAATTAGCTTCAACCTGCTGAAAGGTAACAGAATATTATTTTCATGTCTTCTTCATATTACATATCAGAGCCCTAGAATTGCAGAGCGAGTTCTATGTGTTCTTACTAGACAACTACAGAATACTATTTTCTGTTCTGCTGGTAAAAGGAACTTCTCTTAACCCCTGCCACTAAATGTTCATTCAAACAGAAAGTGCTTGCACTGCTTCCAAAATGTGTTCAGGTTAAAGCAGACTCTAGTGACTGTTGACTATATATCTCAGGAGGTGATGTTAGAGAACCCCCAAATAAAGCCATAGTTACTATACCTTAGTGTATTACTACCTTTGGAGCATAGCAACCTCAGTGTAAATCTAGATTTTACTTCTATTACAAAAAGCTCATCTTACCACTCAGATTAAATAAATTTGCAAATTGTTTTTATATGAGTGCAATTTATATTGGGCTATATTGGGAGTTCAATTTAGCAAACTTAGGTTAGGGATTGCAATATTTTAAAAATAAAAAACAAAAGAAAAAGCATATACTTTATACAACAACTGTATTAATAGAAGAAGGAATGTTAATTTATTTTGTAATTAATGAAAAATAGAACCAAATGGGATCCATTTCATTCAACATAGTTGTTATAAACATCACTAAGCAGTGAAATGAATTCAGATTCATTATCCAATTAATTTCATTTGGAAGCGGGGCTTACCCTTCTCTGGAGGAAGCAGCAGGACCGATTTTAGTGATGACTTAGCACCTACCATTTTATTTTCCCAAAAATCCTTGGATATTGGGAGAGGAGTGGGAGTTAACAGTAGGGGTTGTCATGTTTTCCCCAGAATGCCCTGGAATGATTCAATATCTGGGGCACGTTGGAAGGAAATGGCTGATACCAGAGCACCTGCCCAATCAGCTCTGCTGCCATGTGATTTTAATGCAAGAAAGTATTCTGAATAATGAAGCGGGGAAAATTCACACCCTAAGATGCTCATGTAAGATGCACAACTCTGCTTATGAGATCATTGTATGTCTCAATATCCTATTATGATAGCACTGCCCGGCTTACTTACTCAGTACACGTCTTCATAGTACTTAGCTGTGTCCATGAAACAAGCCCTTCCAGAACACAAGCAGTTAGGGAAATTTAACTCATGTGGTGTGCAGTAGACAACTCTTTCCAATGGGATTATGGCCCTGTTCTACCAGAGAACAGCCTGGTGTCAGTCTGGTGCATTCTGCTCCAGCTAATATAACAATCAAAATACCAATGAGCTAAGTGCTGGTAATGTTCATATTGTTTAGTCGGCACAGTGGATTGCCTTTGTAAGGTGCTCAGGGAGCAAGAGACAAGTTAAAGACTTTACCGAAAAAGGCTTTCTTTACTGAAAGAGTGCTAAAGCAGCAATTAACTGGATTTGCTAGAAAGGAAGATAGAGGAAGGAGAATGTTTGGGGGGTGAGCTGGTGGAATGGGTAAAAAATACAGCTTGCACATAAAGGGGTGGAAAAGAATGGGTATAACTGCAGTAAGACCGTGAAAAAGGCAGGGAAATAGGAGGAGCAGGCGGGTTACTACCTTGCCTTCCTGAACATTAGAGAAGAGGTGGTGATCCCAGGAAGCAGATGGCCAGCAGTCAGGAGCTCAGAAAAGGGAAGACTCAAGAGAATAAGAGTCTGAAGGAGAGAAGGAGCACAACTCAGGAATGGGGACAGAGCATGGGCATGTGCTCTCTGGTTGGCTTGGCTAGTTATACACTTGAGCACTGAAGACATTGCAAAAGAAAGGGGCATGATCCTGGATAATGCTTCCCGGATACAGGAAACAGTCAGTTGTCCTAAGTTTGATTAGCGGGGGGGGGGGGGCCTGTGGGTGATTAGCTTTTCTTCAATGAGAGCAGCATTTTGTGTATATGGTCTTTCCTCATTAGGGTTGAATGGACAATAAATTAGGTTTATAGTGAGGCTTAAATCACATTATGTAGCAAACCAAGTTAGGTGGTGTACCTCAGGATGCTATCGGAAGAAAGGCTGGAGCCACTCCCCTGTCCATTTCAAAAGAGAAAGCTTCCTCTCATGTGCCCAGTGAGTATGACCAGTGGTGAGAAATAATTGAGTGGTATTCCAAAAAACCTGAAGAGCACCAGTTTGGGGAAGGATGCAACAAAAAGCATGTACATTGCAACACAATTTGTTCTCTGTGACAAGGTTACTAGAAAAGCACTCAAATAGGAGGGGAACCTGTTCCCTTGGCAACTACAGTTACATAAGATTAACAAAATGTAAACATGATCCTGGACTTACAGTTACTTTCCCTAATATGGCACTGTCATTAACCCTTCACACTCATGTGAATAATAGTAATCTATTCCTTCCAGGAAAGTAGCTTGCTATACCTAGTCGATTTGATCTTGGTTTTATGCAAGCTCACCACAGTTTGCCTTTTTCAGATGAAACAGTAAATTAGATCAAACCTATCCATTCTTAAGGAAATGAGTCCTGAGTGCTCACTGGAAGGACAGATCATGAAGCTGAGGCTCCAATACTTTGGCCACCTCATGAGAAGAGAAGACTCCCTGGAAAAGACCCTGATGTTGGGAAAGATGCAGGGCACAAGGAGAAGGGGACGACAGAGGACGAGATAGTTGGATAGTGTTCTCGAAGCTACCAGCATGAGTTTGACCAAACTGCGGGAGGCAGTGGAAGACAGGTGTGCCTGGCGTGCTCTGGTCCATGGGGTCACAAAGAGTCGGACATGACTAAACAACTAAACAACAACAACAAAAACTAGGATTGAGAATTATTAATTGCAGCATACGAAAGAGGAGTGAGTGTGTAAACTTAAGGCTCCAGTGCTAAACTATGCTTTTCTATTGTATCTCAGCATCCTATGAATATTACAAAATTATATAAACAGCTACCCTAGGCAAGAGAAAAAAATTGTCATCTTACTCTAGTTTATCACAAGCTGAAACACATAGGTATGGCTTTTCTGGTAAAAGAGGGAAGAAGTGAACACCCAGCATAGGAGTGTAAAACCATGTAATAGATGTAAACTTTTTAATTAAGCAGACTATCCAAGTTGCTGTTGTTACTTGTTTTAGGCCTATCAGCATGCTTCCAAAATGGAAATTTATCTGCATCCAATTATAGTACAGTTCAAAAGGGAAAACTGCAAAGAGAACTCAAAAAACAAGAAAACACAGCTATACATAGTGAAGCACATGGAGCATTTGAATCATAGAAGAATGCTGCCCATTTTTTGGTACCAAGAAATTCAAATTAAACAATAAAATATTTGTCTGTCAAGTTTCTACCATGCAAAAAGGTTTTAGAAAAACAAAACGTAAGGATTTTTGTGTGTGCAAACAGAAAGGGCTGGATCCCCAGATTCCACACATGTTCTGTGACATTTCACTAGTGTCAGACAGAAGGGATGTCTATTTTTACAACACCTTCTTCCCTCTTCAGCCCAAGGAAAATCTGCTTTGAAGAGTTGGGGGACTCTGGAGGAGCACAAGAGCTATTTACCAGCTCCACCTGGTATGCAGGCTAAGACCCTACCTGCCCGCAGACTGTCTCGCCAGAGTGGTGCATGCTCTGTTTATCTCTCGCTTGGACTACTGCAATGCGCTCTGTGGGGCTACCTTTGAAGGTGACCTGGAAACTACAACTAATCCAGAATGCGGCAGCTAGACTGGTGACTGGGAGCGGCTGCCAAGACCACATAACACCAGTCTTGAAAGACCTACATTGGCTCCCAGTACATTTCCGAGCACAATTCAAAGTGTTGGTGCTGACCTTTAAAGCCCTAAACGGCCTCGGTCCAGTATACCTGAAGGAGAGTCTCCACCCCCATCGTTCTACTCAGACACTGAGGTCTAGCGCCAAGGGTCTTCTGGCGGTTCCTTCGCTGTGAGAAGCCAAGTTACAGGGAACCAGGCAGAGGGCCTTCTCAGTAGTGGCACCCATCCTGTGGAATCCCCTCCCACCAGATGTCAAAGAGAAGAACAACTACCAGACTTTTAGAAGACATCTGAAGACAGCCCTGTTTAGGGAAGCTTTTAATGTTTGATGGATTACTGTATTTTAATATTTTGTTGGAAGCCGCCCAGATTGGCTGGGGAAGCCCAGCCAGATGGGCGGGGTATAAATTATTATTATTAATTATTATTATTATTATTATTATTATTATTATTATTATTATTATTATTCCTCTAGCAAGAAATTTCTGGTCCTTTTTATGAAGAGAAAGAGCCCTTCCACATTCACAGGATGGCCAGCCTGGATCTAACCTAATCAACCATGTATGAACAACTTGCTAACTGGTCAAGCACACATAATTTGGATGTTTCCCATTCTTCAATGCAGATATTTTAAGTAGCAGAACATATACTTTTGTTTCCAAGAGTAAAATTCCTGTTTCTATAGTGAAGAAGAACACAGTAGAGCTACACCTGGAAGCCCAATGATTCATGTCACTGATTTATTCTAAAGTGCTTCCAGTGGCACCAAAACTATGCTCTCAGAACTTGGGTATAATGACATTTTGTGGCCAAATCTTACTCTTAAAAGCATCATAATATAAGGGAAGACAAGCGACAAGCCCTATCCTTGTCTCTGGAATTTTAGTATATCAAGAGTCAACAGTTTTGCTTTTAATGTTGCTGAATGCAGGCATTTTGTCCAGCTATCTAAAGAGAACAGAATAGCCAGACATGGCTATGACTTAACTGTTCTATTTTTAATCATTATATGAGTCATGAATCTACTGTTTACCTTCAACCAGGAATAAACTGACTTGCTTTTTAAATGACTGCTGAACAGTGGTTCACTCTGATAATATTTACCCAATAAGAATCTCCTTGATCCTTTCACCAACTGTGAAGGAAAATATAATATCCATAAAGTAATAGGAATGAAGATGTCACAAACTGCAACATTTTTTTACCTTCATGTTGAGAGGCTATGCTGTTCAGTTTGGCATTTCTGCCAAATAGCCCTCAAGGCAGCTTAATAAATTCCTGAACACATAGAACCATTGCAAAGCCCAAAATAAAATCAATAAAAGCTACAATTAAAACAATTCGGCAGCTTGTAAATCAACAGATCAAGGACAACCGACAAACACAGTGAAACAATTTAAACACAATAATGAATTATGATTAAACCAAATCAACCATAACATTTACGTAAGAATTGAGAAGAGGCTAGTATACATTCATACCCTTCTAAGGAATAATGTTTTTAGTTGATAACACTTCTATGATAGAATCTATGATCCAGGCCAAACCTGAAGGTGGCATGTATATACACTATAGGAATATAGTTTGGTCCCAAATTTGATTCAAGAGCAACTGTGAGACTGACAAACAACATATAAAGGACCTCCTTATCAATAAGGGAATACTTACTTCATAATACATTAAAAAGAATTCAGTTATGGCCTATTCTGCCTATCAGGAACGGTATAATTACAAATAGTCTGTTCAAGACAGATTAACAGATCATTTGCATATGACAATATCATAAAACTGATGTGTCAGTTTTGATCTGTGTTCTGTTTTATTATGTGTTTTATTATATTACACCGTTACTGGCTGCAACATTAATCCATCGTTTGATTTACAATATTTTCAAGAGAAATTGTACTTAAGCAATTCAAAGAGAATGCAATCTTCAGCCAAAAACTTCCCTGAATATACAGCACAAACAAGTCGTCTCTTTTCAGTGACCCCATTTGTCCATTATTTTAAGCTATGGTCAGAAAAATCCATGGCATACTGTGAATGGGTGGTGTACTAGGGCATGCAAGCTGTAGAGCTGGGAGGAAGCAAGCCACATCTCTGATTTAGTATTATCCTAAACCTAGTACTTCTAGCTCGTTTCTCCCAAACAAACCACTAGCTTTTTTTTTAGTTAGTTTTATTTTTATTACGGCAAAAGCCAGCAACACAGAACACCACAAGGTCAAACAAAAGGAAATCAACAACAACATAAAAAAAAGAATAAAAGAATTACACAAGCAATAACCCAATACCCAAAGACTGAAGAAACACAATCCATGAGCATTGCTTCTTGTGTAAAAGTAAGCCAGCACTGTGGTTGCTTTCTTCCTGGCTCAGCAAAGGAAGAAACAGGCCAGGAGCATTTTAGCAACACATAGTAGCACACTGCTTGTTCACAGCAGGGGTGGAGGAAGGGCGGTACGGTGGTGGCCGTCCGCCCTGGGTGTCCCCATTGAGGGGGGTGACAAAATGCTGGGCAGCACTCACCGCGCGACCTGCAACGTGCCCAAGCCACGCATCTCTCCTAGGAGTGATGCGGTGGCTTGGGTGCCCGCAGGATCCATCCTGCCCCAAAAGATCTGCCCGCTGTCTCCTCCTTGGCTGAGTGGGTGGAGGCAGGCTAACTCCTCAAGGGCCCAGCTCACCCTGCCCCATGTCCAATCAGCTTTCCCCCTCCCTCTCTGTCCGCTGGGGAGTGTGTGCCTGTGCCGCTACCCCCTGAACCCACTCAGGCTAAGGCATCACCCTTAAAGCCACCTCCGGGAGGCAGAGGCAGGTGAGAGGGAAAAGCGAGCTGTCCCACCAGCACTTGGGAGCTGCGCAGAACCACTTCTCTCTTTGGTGACACACACTCTGTAGCTATTAAGCACCTACACTCAGGTATTCATGGGGGTTTTTTCTTGCGTAATGGGCTGTGTTTTTGAAGCTGCGAACAAATTAACAGGGTGACTCTTTCCCCCCCCCCCTCTCTCTCTCTCTCTGTGTGTGTGTGTGTGTCCCCCCCCACCTTTCCACATCTCCCTGCTTAACTGTTTCCTGCCTCACTTTAAATCCTTTCTTACGTGGAAAGACACCTTTGGGAAGTGATTTTGCCCTTTTGGCTCCTTTCCCCTAGAATTATAGTATTGTAGAGTTGGAAGGGACCCTGTTGAGGATCATCTAGTCCAACCCTCTGCAATGCAGGAGTATGCAGCTGACCCATCATTTTTACATTTGCTCAGCCCTCGTTTGCCCTCCTTCTTCTATGCAAATTTACATATCTCCCTCCCCCCCCCCCAGTTGCCTCAGATGCTAGTCCTACTCAGAGTAGACTCACTGTAATGGATAAAAAATCCAAACATTAATTTCAAAGGGTCTGCCCTAAGTAGGATTTAGTTGGATGTAGCCTGTTATTATGACCAAAGTATCTTACCCAAAAATATCTGCACAACCCAGTTTATCTGAGTGCATTATTCTCAGGGTGGGGGGGCTCATTTATTTATAACTGCTTAATTGCCTTGCCAGGCCTTCCCACACCTGTGACGAGCCCCACTGGGCTTACCCACGCCTGCAGCAAGCTGTGAAAAGGCCCAACGGGACTTGCTGCAGGCACGTGGGGGGGCACCTATGACACCACCTAAATCCACTATACTTGAGCACTGTACTTATGGCTGTTCAAAGAAGCAGCGTGCAGGTATGAGAGATTACATCCTCTCTTATTGCTCCTGCTTTGCACTATTTTTGGGTGCTTTTGCTAGGCAGGAATACGCTCTTGAGCTCTGACTGTGGTTGAAGCAAGAGAAACAAAGAACATGATGAGGCATTAAGTAAAGCAAAGAAGAGGTGGAGTATGAGGTGGCAGGAACTGAGTTCCTTCCCACCCCTTGGGAAGTGGGGTGGGGGGAGAAGGGAAGGACAATCGGAGGGGAGGGGAGGACCATGGCAAATTGACAGGACTCCCGCATGAGGAACAGCAAAAGGGCCCCAAACACAGTGACCGCCCCGGGCAGCAAAAGTCTTAGCTATGACACTGACTTATTTTTTCCTTCTTTTAATATATTTTTTTTGGGGGGGGGGGGGGCGTTGACAAGAAATTTTCCGCACCGAGTACCACCTGACCTTGCTACACCACTGGTTCACATTAAACCAATGCATGCTAACCAGGCCTTTGTCTTCTCACAGCTGATGACTGGAAATGCACAGAACACTAAGAGCTGAAGGAGTTGAGAAGCATTTCATTTTCTGAAGTTCACAAAGCTCAATGCTGAAAAGTAAGAGTCTGAAGCTATGGAGTTGTTATGACACCAATTCATATTAATGTTGGGGTATTATGGCATTTTCAGGGGCAGAGCAGGATATAAATAATGCAAAACAAATTGACTTGATTTAAATATGCATTAGATTGAACTGCCAGCCCCTCTGGATCCAAAAGGACCAATTCCTAAGGAATCTTTTATAGGACTGCAGCCATAGCACATACAACTGAAAATGACTCATTTTACCAAGTCCAGGTCATGCTACTCAACTGCATGCTAAGGAAAAGTTCAGAAAATATTCCTAAGATCTTATAGAAAAATCAGTTTTTAAAAAATAAAAGTGGATGTCCAATATGTTTTAGAAGGTGCAGGAGTAAGAACAACCCACACCCAGAAGTATATCTGCTGTGTTTCTCCATTAGTCATATTTCTTCTGAGATTGGGTCATTCTGCTCTCATTAAATTATTCCATCACACTCAATGCCACTGAAACAGAAGAACTATCCCTTACCCCACCCACAGGCTGATTGGAAGGAACTACACCACAATCAACAAATTATGCAGCGATGCCGCAGGCAAGCTTTTCTGTGAGTAGGTACCTCATACTCACACAAGTCTTTAATTATTCAATTTATCAAACATATTAGCCTGTCCAACTACAGAATTTGGGAATTATTATTGTACAAACATACATAATGGAGAATACCTTCTGTTCCTGCATTGCATACCGGGGGGGGGGGGAGCATCTGACTGTATTTTCCTTAGTCAACTCAATCTTCTCCTGCTAACATACTTAATTTATACAAAAGAAATGAATCACAATATGAAATAATTTTTAGAAAGTGAAAAAAAACCTCTTACCTGAGCATGAAAATTTGACATAGTCGTTGTCTCTATATCTTTCTTTCCCAAAATCTCCATTTTCACTGGCGAATTGGGAAAATTAAATGAAAAGTAGTCTAAAAAGTCAGGTAAGTAAGTAGCTGCCCCATGAACAATTCCCATTACATAGTAAGCTGCACAGTTTTCATTTTCACTAAAAACCAGACCCACAAATTCTTCTGCAAATCTCTCCATCTCCACAGGAGACAAGTGGGAGAGTTCATTACTGTAGGCATGGATAACTGAAGCACCTCCATTAGGCTGGTGCTCAATATGAATGAATTGTTTGAACTCCAACATGTCCAACCTTTTGAGTTTATTCTGAACCCGTGGCTCCTTTAACGAGACAAATGGAAACTCACTGTTCTCTGATATCTTGTACTCAGAGTCCTTCTTGGGATCCATATTTTTTCCATTGAAATCCTTAAGATGATTTTTGATTATGCCTTTGGCATCTTGATCCTCAGTGTCACAAAATAATCCCGAGCAGATGGTCTGAATAGATTTACTGTACATTTTTGGACGCTTCCTTTTTTCACACTCTTTATGCTTCTTTTTCTTTTTCTTCTTTACTTTTTTAATCTGTAGATCTTCTGCATTGCTTTTTGGTTTCTCCTTTATACCTATTAAAAAAAGAAATATTTTCATTTTTGTATGTCTAAAGCGACATGCCATGAAGATGAAAACTGATTTACATGCACAGTGAAGTGATATGCCAAATGAAGTTAAATAACACAAACAATATTTTATTTACTTATTATCCCATCTTTTCTTCAAGGAGCTCAAGGTGGTGTGCGTCATTTTTGGCACCAGAACGTTGGGGAAAGCTGGCAAGCAGAGTCCCTTAGAATGCAACTCTCATGTAAATGGGGAGTTGCCTGTAGTACCATTTTATAGGAAAGCAGGCAGCTGCTATACATTTGTGTGTGCTTACCTTTCTGAAATAATTTCATCTCTCCATTCTCTTTCTTAATTTCAGACATTAACCTGTGTTTCTTCTTTTCTTTCTGCTTTTCCTTATCCCTTTCTGCAATTTTGTCTCTGATGGTTTGATCTAAAAAGGAAACAATTCATATTTAACCAGAACTTTACAAAGCAAAAATACCACAATTATATTTGGTATAATAAGTAAATATTCTACAGAGTTCTAAGGCTAAATGAACTCTCAGATATTGAAAAGAGACACTTTATACATAACTCTTGTGGGGCCTACTTAAAAAATTGAAACCAGCAAGTATATTCTACATCTACCATATGACCAAAACTCCTGAATTGAATCTGAGCCACAGTTCTAACAGCCTAATAGATTAGATTTCCAAAAACGAAGAGAAGCCCAAGCCCCCGGAAAACAACTTAACATTTTAGGACGTATGAGGTGATATAACTAGGATAAAGAAAACAATGAAACAGGAATATTTCAGTTCTGCTAAATCAGGTCTGTTCCCAAGCATAAGTTATTATTGTTATTTTGTATATTATATCCCAGCCTTTCTCCCAAAACTACTAGTGTAAATGAATAAAAACATCTTCAAAACAGTGTTTGAAATTAGCCAGGCAGAAGCCGCATTTTGCAACTATCGGCCACTTGCGACCAAGTGAATGCCTGGGGGCCAGGATGGCGCTTGACATCTCCACCATCTGGAAGTGCATGCCGGGGATCACTGGATCTTGACTGTTTTCACACACTAATACCTCGTTTGGTAGAATTCTCTCTGTTATATTTTATCTGCACAATTGGAATGAATTTCAGGAACCAAAATGCTTTTTCTTGTCAGCCTGAGCAGAAGCAGTGAACAACGTTGTAGTTAATTGTTGTAGATTATCTTCACCTACCCCACTGCACTGCTCTGCTCACAGTTGTGAAGAATATGCTTATGCTACGAACGGTTCATGTCACCATTAAGAAAAAGAGGTAGAAATAGATACGAGAACTGTCCCTGGATCAAGTGACTTTTCTTCTTTAAGTTCTCAAAGTTCTTAACTGAGCTCAAGGTTGTCTGTCATCTGAACTAGCCAGAAGATTAACTGTTGAACACAGTCGGTCCCTCATTTGAGCCATCTTGCCCAGAAATGGCAACCAGACATTCTGTTTTGGTGACTACAACCTTGGTTTAAGGAGCCATTTGATGCCTAACACGTATCTTGAGTTTCTAACACTGCTTCAAAACTATCCCAATACAAATGCTTTAATGATGATTTGTGTGCTTGCTTTTCTCTACCCAGTTACAGACATGGCCAAAATTGTGGAAACCTTTTGGAAGATATGTATTTCTGAGGTTTGATGGCTTATAACAAGTCATTTTTATAATAATGCCATAAAATTATGTATCATTAGAAATAATATAATGCAACAAACTAATTGTCTTTATTCTATCAAAAGTTATACACAAATAAAAGACTTTATACACAGAAAAAATAATAAAGGGTATTTTGTAACTTCTCGTCATTTCAGTTAGTACTTAGTTTAGAAACCTTTTGCCACAATTACAGCCCTACAACACCATCCAATGGAGTTAACCAATGATTTTAGTTTGTCAGGTTTTATAATGTGGAAACAAAGATTATATGATTGCTTCTATCAATTGTGCTTTATTCCTTGGTTGCTTCTGACTAGTTTCTTTAATCGACTCTACAGATTTTCCATTGGAGTCAGCTCAGGGCTACTGTATCACTTTCTAGACATGGGATGTGGTGACGCTGTGGTCTAAACCACTGAGCCTCTTGGGCTTGCTGATTGGAAGGTCAGCAGTTCAAATATGTGTGGCAGGGTGAGCTCCCGTTGCTCTGTCCCAGCTTCTGCCAACCTAGCAGTTTGAAAGGACACCCGTGCAAGTAGATAAATAGGTACCGCTGTGGCAGGAAGGTAAATGGTGTTTCAGTGCACTCTGGCTTCCATTTGGGTGTTCCGTTGTGCCAGAAGCGGTTTAGTCATGCTGGCCACATGACCTGGAAAGCCGTCTGTGGAAAAACACTGGCTCCCTCAGCCTGAAGCGAGATACACGCCGCACCCCATAGTCGCCTTTGACTGGACAACAATCCAGGGGTTATTTACCTTTACCTTTTACCTATCGCTTTCTAGGTAACCAGTTAACTCTTTTCACTCTGTTTGTCACTGATCAGGTTTGAGTTAAAGAAATCCAGTTCTTGTTACATAGGGCAGCTGTGCTTTCTTCTTCTGGTTATTTGGCTATAACTTTAGTTCTATTGGAAACCTGATCTTGCAATATGAATGGTGGGTACAATCTCTCCATAATGGAATTAACAAGGATCTAAGATGCACCTCAATACTCGAAGCAAGGGGATATGAGAAAGAAAGGAGTGTTCTTTTGTGATTGTAGACATACGGAGTCAATAATTGTGCACTATAAAAATGTTCCTAGCCTTTTTTTCTGTAGAAATAGGCCAGCAATTCACTTCAACCTCAAAAAGGGAGGGTAAAGGGGCAGGGGGGAAAATGAAGGGCTTGAGTCATGCATATAAAACCCCTAACTTGCTAGGGGAATAGGGACAGAGCACCAATGAAAAGGGCAGACTTTAATATTGCATAGAAGAAACACTCCAGTACAGGTGAAGGGAAGGGTTAAAAGAGAGCCTTGCTTTAATGGTGGAAGGTGGTTTGGCCACTGCCTACAGCAGCCAAAAGGTGAAAGTGAGTGAGGCAAAAACAAGGAAAAATAAAATAATAGAATTCCCTCCACTGGAATAAATTAAAATCACATTAATTGGAACAAATGTTTAAAAAGGAGCACAGTTCCCTTATCTGAATGTGCTGTCAGGGCTTCCCAGTCCTTTGATGGCACCTGGCCCTTTCAGTATGCCCCACTCTGGACCAGCAGGCACCCACTGGGCAATGACTCCTGAGAAGAACACATTCGGACATTGCCTCAAGACTCCACCTGTGGAAGAAGGATGCTGCCAAGAAGGGGAGACAGGGCAGATATAAAAATCTTCAGAAAGAGAGAAGAATGTGGGTGAAATCCAGTGGAAATACAGGCAACAGGTTAGATAATCAGGCTGCTCAAATATTTTTTTTTATATATATAAATATTTATTAAAGTTTTTGAATACAATACATAAATAATAAACAACATTACTTATATCATAACATAGTTTCATCACTTCTTTGGACTCCCTCACGTCTCCCGCTCCCACTTACATCGTTATAAAATTTTTCCAAGCAAATTATCATCTTGTTTAGAACCGCTCATTTAAATAAAATCTAGCAGTTCTCCAAAAAATTTATATTTTCCTTAATCTCACTTATCGTCAAATTCAAATCTAATTCAGTGGTGGACAATTATTTATGATCTAGCATCCTTCTTAACATTCAACCAAATTACAATATTTTTGTAGATAAATCTTAAATTTCTTCCAGTCTTCTTCAACCCTCTCTTCTCCCAGGTCTCGGATTCTGCCAGTCATCTCGGCCAATTGCATATAGTCCATCAGCTGCATCTGCCACTCTTCCAGTGTGGGTAGATCTTGAGTTTTCCAGTTCTTAGCGATGAGTATCCTTGCTGCCGTTGTTGCATACATAAAAAATGTTCGGTCCTTCTTTAACACCTTCTGGCCGACCATACCCAGAAGGAAGGCTTCTGGTTTCTTAGTGAAGGTATACTTAAATACCTTTTTCAACTCATTATAAATCATTTCCCAGAAGGCCTTCACTTTAGGCAGGCTGCCCAAATAAGGCATCTCTTCAGGTATTGGCTTAAAGTGATCCTTGCTTCTTGTGAGAGGTCTTTTTCAGGCAGTTAGTCCCATCAGGTGTGATCTGAGAGCAGCATTAGAAATTAGCCAGGCACCAGGTGCATTTTGCTACTGGCATGGGTCCAATTGTGACCATGTAGAGATTTCTGGGTGCCAAGTTGGCAACCACAGTTAAAAAACCTTTGCCTTAGTCCATAGATAATACAATTTCCATTGTGCTTGTTTCTCCCTTTTCCATACTGGAAACAAGTTGATTGTTGTAAGAGCAAGCTACAGCCAAGCAATGTAGCTGAGATCATAGAATTGCAGTGCTGGAAGGGACCCTGAGGGTCATCTAGTCCAGAATAGACATTCTGTTGTGGTGACTGCAACACAGGTTTAAAGCGCCATTTAGCCCCTCACCTGTATACCTGAGTTTCTAACACTGTCTGAGAGGTGATACCAACAACCTATGCTTATCTAGCTCTCTGGGGGAAATAGTAATGAAATAGAAAAGACTCCATTCTCTTTGGGAAGGAGCCTCCCATGGAACTGTGAGGCAACTCTGGGAAGAACTGATGACCTCAGAGCTTGGAACTTACTAACAAGGAGACTGGTCAGGAAAAATAAGACTCAGTAACAAAATGTTTTGTAAATGACTTTGTATATTTTGAACTAATAGAAAACCAATAGAATGGAATTTAAAAAGACAACAACTTAGATATTCTGAAGAAACCACAAGACTGAAGCAGTCCTGAGAAGAAGAGGTAAAGGACTTGCTGATGGGAACAATCTAGGGGAAGCAAATAATGTGAAGTAATACTGCTGGAATGAAACACTGCTGAAAGCTGACTAGACATGAGCTAGTGCCTTTGTTTGGACCCCTTTGCTTGGCATGGTCCATGGTCCCTTTGACATTCCTCTTCCACAGGAGCCACCTGTTCATTTTTACAAAAAGTTCTCATTTAAATCAATACTGTTGGAAAATTTCTAATGTAATCCATTACAACTGTCCTGAGTTCCCCAGCCAACCCACTGCTGGCTCAATGTTCAGTCCTGCCAAACTGACCATATACAGTCTATTCAGTTACCCTGGAGTTGTCATGTGGAATCAAGAAAATAAATCTTGTTTTTAAAAAAACTTCAACTGAAGCAGCCAACATGTGGAGTGACCTTTCTTTTTACCAGATATTGCCTCTGACTCAACCCTTCTGGTTGCTTTTGGTGGCGATCAGATTAACTGGAGTGCGATCAAAAGTTCCCGATCAGTTGACTAGATCCAATTCCTGTCAAAAGCAGTGTCAGAGTCAAAGGCACTATCTGATAAAAAGTAAAGTTGACAGAAAAAGGCACCATGTTCACACAGTTCCACATTCAAGATGCAATGGCAAAGGAATAATTGGGATTATACTATTGCCTTAAAACACACTCCTCTTTGTTCCTTTGCAGCCACCATTTTAACTTTCCTGTGTCTGACATCAGGTGATGGGAGTGGGTGTTGTCAACAAAAGCCTTTATTCTGTTTAGGCCTTGACTGAAGTCTGGTACTTGCAGATCCCTGGGTAACAGAGAACATGGTTTCTGGTGACAACTCAGCTCTCACTAATTAGGATGAGATCATGGATTGAGTGCACCCGCGTTATCTAGCTATGGCTGGTAGCTAGCTCCAGGTCAGCATGGAGACCTGCTTAATTACAACTATGTATCTGTGAGAATGCAGCAACTCAAATACTGGAAATTTTCAGCCAACCGAGCTTCTGACCAGTTGGGAAATTTGGGCTCAGTTGCTAAACCATTTTCTATATGTCCCAGTTGTTCCTATGCGGAGAACGAAATAAGCTCCTGAGAAGCCCATTTAAACAAATGTATATACTGTACATATACTGCAAGTTACTAGAAAACTTCTGAGTTATAATATACAAGTGACATAAAATAAACAGTAATTGACCAAGCAATTCAAAACCTACAAGTGAACAGAAGTTTTTCCCATCTGCTTTAAAATAATGTAGGATGCCAAAAGCAGCAGCTGGTTTGCATCAGCTGAGAGAGGGCATCCCACTTCAGCATTAAAACATTATGCAAGAAGCACATCAAGATCAAGGGCAGCTAATGCAACAAAATTCCACACAAAAAGGACTGTCATCACAGAAAGAGGGCAAAGTTACTGCATCATTGCAGTAGAGACAGAGATCTAATCACAGGTCATTGTACAAGGCACTATGAAAACAACTCTTGCTCTACACACTCTGGGCAAAACTCTTTTAGCAAAGCATAAAAAGCACAAAGAAAGAAAGAAACTAATCACTTTCAAAAACAATTATGATGTAATAATTGTTTGCCAAATCCATTACATGCACTATGACACAGAAAGCTTTGAATGATAGAAAGGAGGCTGTACAGATATTTATTAGCATGTTCCTTTTTCATTATCTCCCAAGAGTTCAAAGAAAGATGTCTGAAAAGAGTTTGTCAGCAACAATACTAAAAATACAATACAGTAGACTTCCAGCTTATCAATTTATCATTAAAAATTGAAAGCTTTTCTTTTTAAATTGTAGAAACAACAGACCATGAAGATGGTTTACAGCAACAATGCCAACCATTTTAGTGTTGAAAGAAATGGAAAAGGCATTCTGAAACACACCATTGTGTATTGGGGATAGGTGTTTCACCAAGCCCTGAAATGTAAGTTTTACTGGATTACGAAACAAGAGATTTCGTAAGAGATTACTAAACATAGGATTTGGAATCAGAAGAGTAATTTCAAATGTTGAAAAATACAGACTACATTCAGGTATTTGGTCCAGGAGTACAATCTGGCTGTCTGACATGCTTTGACATTTATGTTCACGATATAGTCTTTCAAGTTCTAGATCAGTTAAAATGTGATTAATTTTTGGAAATATACATGATCAAGGAACTGCACAAACATGTGAAATAGTAGAAAGGCTTATTTAAGCTTCTGCAAACTTCCTACTTTCTCATATCCACAAAGATCAGCATGAGGGTTAGAATCAGAAATTATGGGTTGTTATGACACCAATTAACATTTAAGAAATAAAACAGTCATGCTAATTATTCTGAAGGGTGGGATAGCATATAAACAATATTAAAATTTCCCACTTCTAGACATTTCCTTCAAATATGCATCAGACTGGGTCCAACAGGGCTGACTCCCAGGTAAGGCTGCAAACCTGTGAAAACATATGATAAAAATCTGAATTTTTTAATAGTATTATCAAGAGTAGCTAAATAATTATAGGATGCAGCTTCAATCTGTCTGTGGCTGCCCTGTATGGTGATTCATTCAACTACAGGCAGCAGCCTTCTCAGTGATAAACCTTCCATACTAACATCCCACTCATGCTAACCACTGGATCTTTGTCAGTAGGAAGAAGTATAAAAGTTTTTGTTTTCAAGGTGAGGTTTGCTCAAGCAACAATGTCTTCCTGAATACTGGCATTTTCCTACATCTTTGGTTAGTCACTGGTCTTGACTTCTCCTTTGTCCCAGTTTCCAGTTCATGGCTCACTCCAGACTCCTGCCTGTCACAGCACAGCACTGACAATATCCAAATATATTGCTACATCTTAATTATAAGGATATTTTATGAGCTTTCTTCACTGAAAGGTACTGTATATTCTTTGTGCAGTATGTTACTGAGGTCAGCAAATCATATATAAACCAAGATTCAAAAAACTTTCCGAATGTTTACTGCTGTTGATGGTTTTCAACATTCCCTTCCAATTTTCTGAAACAGTAAAATACTAAAATATACCCTTAGTACCTTCAAGAGTAGAAGTCTTACTCTCCATCTCAAATACATTTCTCATATATATTTCTCTCTCTCTCTCTCTCTCCCTCTCCCCCCCCTCTCTCTCTCTCTCACACACACACACACACACACACATACACAGACATATATGCACATATACATATACATATACATACATACACACCAAACAATACAACCCTATGAGCCAAATTATATATGGTATACGTTCTTAGCTTGAGTTCAAACAAGAAGTGGTTTTTTATTATTTATTTTTATGTTTTCTGCTACATTTCAATGCCCTACAGACAACTCCCAATTTATGCAGGAGTTGTGTTCCAAGGCACTGTGTGTTTAAGTGAAATCTCGTATAACACCATTGAAAAAGCATGGAAACACCCCATTCTGTTCCCATCCCTCCCCCTTTTGTGATATTTTTGGGTCACTTCCAGGTTCAGTGTGATGCGCATGTGCACACACAAATTGGATGCACCTAAATAGGCGGCTGCCTGTACTAAAAATGTATGGGAGTTTACATCACTAGTCTTGTAAAGGTAAATAACTGCATGCAATTTTAGCCAGCATAATGCACACACTGCATATGTTTTGGCATTCTCTGCTATTCCAGTTCTCTAATTCTGGGCACTCTCATATGGTGAGTACAGGAATTCTGCAAACTCTGGAACAGCATTAGTTTTAAAATTGTGCTGTTTGCTCCCATTCACTACAACAAAGCCACACACTAACACAATATTACTATATCACTGATAGCTTCAGCAGTCTCTCTCAAAATGCATGGCTTCTAGAAGTGTGTATGACCACTGTTTTAATATTAAATGTGATGTGGTTCCAATTCACTTAATTGAAGACATAAAGCTAAAAGTAAAATGTTCATTATGACAAGATACTGAATGTATGTTCCATCCTTCCATATAAGCAGTTTCAAAGAGACAGTTTGTTTGGGACCGTTGCATTCATAATTTGCAGCTGGACAGAAAGTTGCACCACTTCCATCTCAAGTATTCAGTTGCAAAACTCTTTCCTTCCCTACTCATTTGCCTTCCTCTCGCAACTGCTACTAGCTGCTCCTGGGGGGGACTGTCCCAATGCAAAACACCTCAGATATTGTCACAACCTCCTACTGTCCCAAAGGAAAAGGCAGAAGCCTGACAGTCAAACAGTGAGGAAGAGCATGTTCATATTTTAGAGAAATATATTAAGACAAAGCTTACA
The DNA here is from genome assembly GCF_964252035.2 of Podarcis erhardii. Taxonomy (NCBI): domain Eukaryota; kingdom Metazoa; phylum Chordata; class Lepidosauria; order Squamata; family Lacertidae; genus Podarcis; species Podarcis erhardii. The sequence goes on along the minus strand of NC_138500.1, from coordinate 71,213,562 downwards.
GCACAGTGAACACACTTTTGAGATCTCTTTATGTATCATGCACCCCTGGCTTTATCTCAATTAACTTGCAAAGTCAAGGAGTCATTCAGGAGGAAATGTTGGCAAGAGATTATCAGATAAAGGGAGGAATTGAAAGGTCACAGATAAAATAGTGACAACCTAAGTAAGAGGGAGAAGATATTTTAAAAATTGTCATAGATAATTAGAAGATTACTAAATGGCATTAGAAATGCTTTACAAACCTCAAATGTTTTACCCTGGTCAGTTCTTTCCAAACCACATAAAGTCATCAAACTTTATAGTGAAAAGAAACACCTAACTGTAAAAACTCCAGAGGAAGTGAAAGAATTCATTCATTCCATTTATATGCTGCTTTTCTGCCAAAGGCACCCAAGGTGGTTTACAATTTTAAAGGACTAAAACAAATGACATAACATTTAAAGTTGGCCGGGGTGGGGGACAGATCTCCTTAACAACTACAGTTTAAAACATGCTGATGATATTATTTCTCAAGTAAATGTAATTGAAGTAGTGAGAAAACATTAGTTTGTTCCAGGGTCCAAGAGTATCCTCTTATCTTACGAACATTATGCACCAGGTAACCTGGAAAAACTTGTGCCCTGCAACCACTTGAGCTCTACTCATGTTCAGTTTTCATATTATTTATTAATACTTATTACAAAGATGGAAAGAATGTTCATGTTTTAATGTGAAAACAATTTTGTCCTTTCTTCTGGAAATGTCTGATCATTCATTTTAAATAAATATGAAAATGATCAGGAAGCAATTAAAAAGATTGTAGCATCTTGGCAGGTATACAGAAAACAAAAAAGACCTATCTCCTTTAAAAAAAAAAAAAAACAATTATACTTTACAAAAGGCATGCAGGATAAATAATCAAGTTATTTGATTATGATCATTTGTTAAGTCTATTAATTGCAAAACTAATGGTTTTTTAAATAACTATAGCAACCAGTTGCCCTACATGATTGTTTAGCAAGTCCATCAGTTTCAAAACAGAAAACTTACCTGTATCAATTCACTATACCTAGCAATAGAAAGCTGGTATCTATTAACTCACTTATATACCCAATTTCTTCCTCCAAATTTGAACCTAGATTTGGGCCACATGGATAAGCAGCACAAAGGAGCAAAACCAGCCGTTGCAATCCAAGTTTTGAACCCAAATACCAGTTTCTTAGTTGTCCACCAAAATCTCAAAGATTGTCTCTTGTCCAATAACTTATGGCAAGTGACAATTCTTTTCACACAAGCAGCAGGCCTCCTTTCTAATTTGCTTCAGCTTTTCCTTCCTACAGTTATCAGCATTGATCATTCCAACTGTAAATGCCCCTTTTTTGTCCACATTTATCAGAACGGGAGCTCATCTTTGCTTTTCCAACTGCCAATCACCACAGGCTGCAATATGTCTGCTTCAGCAAAGTTAGAGCAAAGCAAGAAGGCCTGTACAGGTTAAACAATAGACTCTTACTTTTTATTCCCAGCATTTTATGTTTATGTATGAAGTAGTATTTTTATTTGGCAGAATATTCCAGCATGCAATTCTGCATCTGAGTCCCAAAGTGGCACTGTCTTTTGAGTCTCATGAGCTATTCCTGAATGTCTGAATTAGCTGAGAGAAAGAAGAGCCAACTGCTGACAAGAGAGAAAATCTTGTGAAAGCAGGACAATGGGGAGAGGTGAGAAGGAAAAGAAGGGCATTCTGGAAGCAATTTTAAAAAAAAACCTTGTGCTTAATCTAGCAGGATGTGTTGATGTGTGTGTAAAATATTGGGGGAGGGGTCACTTATCATAAATAAAAACTAGAAAATGTGCTCATCTGCAGGTTCTGAATATAATTTTGGTTCCCAGTTTGCAACTCATTGTCTACCCTATAAATTTAATACATACATACATACATACATACATACATACATACATACATACGGTAAAGGGAACCCTGACCATTAGGTCCAGTCGTGACCAACTCTGGGGTTGCAGAGCTCATCTCGCTTTATTGGCCAAGGGAGCCGGCGTACAGCTTCCAGGTCATGTGGCCAGCATGACTACACTGCTTCTGGCAAACCAGAGCAGCGCACAGAAATGCCGTTTACCTTCCCGCCAGAGCGGTACCTATTTATCTACTTGCACTTTGACGTGCTTTCGAACTGCTAGGTTGGCAGGAGCAGGGACCAAGCAACAGGAGCTCACCCCGTCGCGGGGATTCGAACTGCCGACCTTCTGATCGGCAAGTCCTAGGCTCAGTGGTTTAACCCACAGCGCCACCCGCGTCCTACAGACATACATGCATAGACTTAATAAATAATTTTTAAATACCACAATGGATTAAGCATTTAGAAACATGAAGAACTGTGAGCTGCATATGGAATTTAGAGCAAAGGAGATGTTCTATTGCTTATGCATATCACAGCAAGCCAAGATTTGAAGTTAAAAAGGCTCTCTGGCATTAACTCAACACGGATTATGTAGCACTTTGTACCATTCCCAATTCTAGATGTCAGTTTCAGAGATTGAGAAATAAGAAGCATCTTACAGATGACTTCATGTCACCAGCAAAGTTGTCTTTAAAAAAAAGTCTTCTTCTCCAATTACGTTGTCGGTTGGGGCATCATTTAGTTGATGCTGCATCCATCCTTTGCCACAGATTTGGCACCCTCTCCTCCCTTGAAAGCATGACCTACTTTATAAACTGTCCCCAAATTTCCAACATCTCCACTAAAAGAATTAGTAGGTTCTTTATGTAAACTATCATTTATGTTAATTTGAAATGTTTCATTGTGTGTTATTAATAGAAGTGTGCCCTCTTAAAAGCCAGGTAAACAAAACATGTTCTGACTATGTATCATATGCATCAATGTGGACTAGTGTTGTAAGAATAAAGTCATAAAAGAGCAAAGCCAGAACCATTCCCCTCCCTCACACACACATTAAGATATTTTTAGAACAAATAAGACTGAGAACTGATATTTTGAGTATCAAAATTTTTGGAAACAAAGCACAGAGTGACAGAGAAAATGAAATATTTGTTCAGTGTTTGTAAACTATTTTTCAAGAACTAGAAATATTACGTCCATTTTTCCTGTATTTATGAAATTTAACATAATATGAAAACAAAAGAAAAGAAAAACCACATATACAGGATTTAAAAGCTTAACAGACATAATCTGTAAAAAATGGATAAATTATAACACTATACAGTTGCAAATCATTAATAAATTTATTATTCAATAAACAAAGATAATCTTTCTATGAACCTCTTGATATAAGATCTAAAATAACTTTTTGGAAAATATGTTTAACAAAATTAACTATTTCCCAAATCTTCTTAAACCACCCAGATTTGTGTAATGCATGTTTTCGTACAATTAGCAACAACTATTTCTAAAAGTGTAAGTACCAATAACCAATGATTAATTTTAAATATACCTGTTCTACTTACTCTTTTAGAAAACCTAGTAAAACTTTTCCAGAATCCAAAGTTAAATCAAATTAAGGGGGTACTGTCTATTAGACAAAATCTATTTTCATGCATCTTTAAAAAAGCTGTGTTAAAAAATTATCATGAGAAGATTGTTCAACATATTTGAATAAATAGTACTAGGTGTATGTGAAGTTAAATACCACCTACACTAAGTTTTCATCTAAGTCTGTGCTGATCAAATTTGTTGCTTCATAACAGAAAATTCATATCCATTCTTTATCTTGCATATTGCAATTTAGAACTTTATCTATACTGACTTTTCTCAATACTGTATTCAACTTACTCATAAGTAAGTCCCATTGTGTTCAAAGCATTTACTACCAGTTAAGTGCAAAGAGGATTAGTTTCATTTTGCACAAGTTCAGTACTGTCATTTCTGGCAAATATCATTTTGATCTAACTCAGTTCAAAACACAATATTCAAGACATTCCAAGTGAAATCTGAAAATAGTAACATGTAAATATATATTTACTGTTCTGGTAAGAATAAGCAGTAACATTTTCTGTATGGATTTATGTATCTTGTTGTAGCACAGCTTTCAGAATCTGATTGGCTTTTTCACTAAAACCTGAAGGTCCACCAAACAGGGATGGGGCAGAATAGTTAATCAGAAAAAGTTGGAAACACTCTTAAGAATTTAGGTACAGTCCAGAAATTTGTCATCAGCATTAAAACCAAATTCTCTTGAATAGTTTAAGCATTGCAGATACTGAAAAGGAATCTGCTGGTGTAAGAGCAGAAAGACAAGATAATAAAGTAAAAATAAATTCTGGCTCTGTGAGCCATTTCAAATGTCTAAGCAACTGCTTCAAAAGTTTTGCACTTTTTTATTAAAAAGTACTGTCACATTGATTTTATTTTCTACTATAATATAAATGTTGTATTAAATTTGGTTATCTTCTTTTCTGTAACTTTGTGATCCTGTTTTGTATTTATATGTTTGAATGTTTATTAGAAATTGCCCATGTTATTTAGCTGAATAGTAAAAATAAAATATTAACTTACAACTAAAACAAGTAATGATTAAATCATTTAAACAAAGAGCTAGGACAATGAGTTTCGAGTCATATCTTGAAAACAGAAAGCTCTATCCTAGCCATTTCACCATGAATGTATTAACATAATGAGATCGTTCTAAATTCATGATCTCAGTGACAGGTACAGACTTGACTTTTAAACGAGTTCTGTAAATGTCAAAACTACCCCATCAGTGACCACACAGCATTTTTAAATGAACATAGGCTCATGCTAAAATTAAATATATAAATAAGGCCCTACAAGAAATGATTTTCTTGTTCCCTGGGCAACAACAGGGCAACTCCTCAAGCTTTGGAAACCTTTTGTTTTCATAGCTCACACTCATATGTTCACCCAACTTCAGAACATTAGTTGAGTGTGGGTTGAGATGTGGACATTAAACTACTGTGCTGAGACACTGAGCAACCCAACCCCTTACCCCTCCTTTTCAAATAAGTAAAAATGCAGGAACCAGGATCCTGCCTCTCAAACATGGAAAGCATTTCTGTGCATGTTAGCTCTCCAGTAACCAAAAGAATTAAATCCAACAAATATATTCAGAGGATTTACAGTTTAAGTAGTACAGAATATATAATTGTTCAGTTACACCTTGGCTTAGATTGACAGCCATGACACCTTAAATTGCAGTCTATGAGACACAACATGAAAACAACAATTCTCTGACAACATCTACCTCTTTTTTATATTTATGTGTCAAGGAGAGGGGAAAACGTTACAGCTATTCAGATTAAGATCAGCTGTACTTTGCATTTCCCAATTGTGTAGAGTTTAGTTATGTTTCTTTGCTTCTGTATTGGAAAAGCTCTATAACAGCTAACCCTTTTATTGAAAAGGATTCTGAAGTGTTATAAAATCAATTCATCAATGCCTAGTAATTTAAAGTTTAGCTTTTGAAGCAATATTTTCACACCTCCTTTGGAAGCATTGGTGTTGAACCTGGTCAGACACAAGCAGATGGAGATTTCTATACGAGAAGGCACTTTAGCAGTTAGGAGTTTTCCAAGAAGTCAAACAAGAGACTAATTGGTGGAGCCACAGAGAATCTCCCTCTTCCTTCCTTTCCACGACACCAGAAGTCTTCGTCTGCTGTACAAGCAAGGAAAAGTTAGACTACAAGTGCTTCTGCAGCAACAGAACCCCTGCACTGTTCTAGAGCTTGGGTTTCTGATGTGGTACTCTCAGGCACAAATGGGTTCTTACTAGAGGCCGGGTCATTTTCCATACTCTAGAAACACTCCCTAGTACAAAGCACTTTTATAATACCATTTAAACATGCATTAGTGCTCCAACACTGGGAAATCAAGTGATGAAATCCCTGTGAAAGGAAAAGGAGGCCTGGATAAATTAATCTTGACACACTAATCGCCTGGACTGTACTTCATATTCAGAGATGCATAAGACTATCCAGGTTGTTTGGTCAGCTGTCACTACCATAAGAAACAAGCATCTTTCAGAAAGTTTGCTACTACTCTGAAAAGCCAAATATATCTACAATTTATTACATTTTATTCCACATATCCTCTAAAAAGGAGGTTAGATGACTCTCGGGATACCGTTCAACTCTACAATTGTATGAGTCTATGAAACACTTTAGTGTGGAGTACATAGTTTCCCTTCCCTTCTCTCCACTCACACAAACACTTTTTACTTTCTTGTAACTTTATAAGATAGGTTAGGCTGAGAGATAACAACTGGCCCAAGGTCACCTAGTAAACTACATGGCTGAACCTGCTTCTAGCCAATCCAAGTTCAACACTATCTGACACACCATGCTAACAACAATCTATGGGTTACAAAAGCTCTAAGTGGAATACAACATTAATTAGAAATATTAGGAAAGCATTCTTCATACTGGTGTGATTAGAAGACCAGTCATGTATTATTATTTTTACTAGACTGAATGTCTAGAGTTATTTTTTTCCATCTGTTGTACACCAAAAGCATGACAGGTGGAATAGAGTAAAGAAAATCAATTATTTTCCAGTTTACAGAAATTTTGCTATGTTTACCTGGATATAATACATATTCACACTACAAACTTGAATAACCTGTGATGTGCCTCAAAACTGCTCTTGTACAATCATTAAAAGAAAAATGTGATACCTATAGACTTAAAGATAGAAGCATTCTGGGTAAGTTAAAAGAAGTGAAAGGTTTACTGCTGAGCATTGAAAGCAAATGTAAAGTTAAGCACTGTTTGAAAAGGACAAGAATCTACGTACATGGTTTTACAACTGAAGTTACATGTGATAGGGCAGCCATACGGCTTTTATACACGTTTGCCCAGTTCACACATGCAGTTGCAGAAGGCTGGTGGTGGTGCCTTTTTGTTTTTTACATGAAAGGAGCATACAGGTGAGGAGAACTGAAGTATTTCCTGGTTTACTTTACTGTGCTTCACTGGTTTACTGAATTTTGTCCCCAACTTGGCTTCCCACCCAGGATCAGAGATGGGCTTTAAAAAAATTCTCCAGATATCAGAGCATAACAAGATAAGCTGAAAAGTGGATAGTTTCACTCCACTCACCCTTGAGCTTCATTTTATATAAACAAGCTCCACACCCACACCTTATATGTGAAGAGGGCAGACACGTGGCAGCCTCATCACATTTAGTCAGGTCCTCAAGTATTTCTCCCCCACTCTATGTAGCCTTTATCTGTGATAGATATCCTGCCACTAAACAACAACTAAGACCAATGTAGTGCCGTTCCTTACAAAAAGATCAATAGGAACATCTCATTTGACAAAAAAATTGGATTAATATTTAAGGACACAAGTGAACCTCAGCATTCCACAATGATTATTTTTCAATGAACTGACGAATCGAAGGCTGCAATCAAATGTATATCTGACAGTAAACCCTAGACTCAGTGAGACTTATTTCTGAGTAAATATTTTTTACTCAACACTGTAAATCTCCTTTTAGTGTAATCCAGAAATTTCATAGATCAATACTGTCCTATTGAATCAACAGGGGTGAGCTGCAAAATGCAACTTTGCAATGTTAACCACCACGAACTATTCATCTCTAAAATGTATCCATATCGACTTAGCACTGTTCTGCACTACAGTTAAGGCTTGCTAAGACAGAGGTGGGGAAACTTCTCTTCCAAGCAACATGCACTGTAGCAGAGGTGAAAGTGGGCAAAGCAACAAATGTAATTTTTGCCTTTCTATAGTATGCTAGTTTCTACACACACTCCTCTTTATTCTCCACCCAGGCAAGCAAGACGAATTATCAGAGCTCAATGGCATGTTTCAGCCATGAAAAAACTCTTGGGAGTAAAAAACAGTTAGTAAAGGATGTGGTCTGGGGAGAGTTCTGAGGGCCAGACAGAGAGTCCTGCAGGCCAAACATTCCCCATCCCTGTTCCAACATGTTAAATTCTGTTGCCTGCACTTCTGAAAAAAGGAGTCCATTTCTATACACCAGCTAAGATGGATACTACTAAACTCCTGTTGGCAACAAATGTATCAGTCTGTCCATTTGCTATTCTATTAAGCAATAATTGTGTGTGGTTCTGGGGTGCATTTAGTATTCTTGCCAGCTGCATGCATGGAAGAGAATATACATGTTTGTTCTTAAGCTATATTATGGTGGTCCCCCTTGACATCACTCGTTATTGGCTTGCAGATTTCCAGAAGTGCAAGTCAAGGAGCTAATCCCGCCAACTAACACTGATCCTACCACACCCCATTTCTTTGCACCTGAAATTTATGTAAGCCTATGCTGGTTCAGTTATCTAGATTTAGCCAAGCTGCCAAGTTCCCTATACAGTACTGAAGTAAAGAGCCAGACTTCTCAGCTGCATCAGTACCAAGTGGAGTCTAATAATGCTGCAACTGGGCAAGGTCAGTTAGACAGTTAAATTGTTTGGGAACAAGTGCCGTTTACTTCCCCATAAATAAGCACAAAACTGGGCTAGCTGCATCCTATCCAGCTCAAAGACATATTGATATTAGATAGGATATCAAACAGCTTTTATATGATCATCCCATTGGGATTTTAAAAGCAGAAGAAGTTGCGCTCAAGTTTACAGCACTTTTATAGTTTCCATAATCATTAGGTGACTGCATTATGGCTGAAACCGTATATGCTGCAAAATACAAGTCAGCCATTTCTAGTTTTAAAATGAAAAACAACATTTTGAACTCAGCACATCATTTCGAACATTCAAAACACTTACACTGGCGTTCCTACCACAGGGCATGAGCTATCAATATTAACCCACTTAATAAATGCAGCCTTTCAATGAGACATTAATGTATATACTCATAATCAAAATTTAATCCGAACCATAAAACGGCATTTCATTGTTAAGGTGCCCACCTGACTCTTTGCCGCCAGCTACAAGGCACCCTTATTTCCCTAATAGGTCTGAAAACCTCAGGCCTCTGGCTGGCAGCTTCCACCCACGGCAGTGGCCGTTTCCACACCCCCTTTTTGACAGGAGCCGCCAGACCGCGCTGCCGTAGCCGCTTTCCCTGCAAAGGGTACCCGCCACCAGCAACACGACAGACCCCCCGCCGACGGGGCCCACCAGCCTCAAGTCACCCCCAGGCGTAGCCCCGATAAGGCAGGCCGAAGGGCACCCCCCACCCCCCGAGACACGCGGCGAAGCAGCGAGCCAACGTGTTCGTTCCCCGTGCCGCCGAGTCAGCCATTCCGGTGTCAGACTCGCTAAAGAGAGCAACCATTTCCTTTTCCCTCCTGAACGCGGCTGCCTTTCCTGGGAGCCCCGAGTCGGCGCGGCGGGTAGGCCGCTCTCGACGTTTCCCCGCACCCCCGGGTCCCACTCCGCTCACCTTCCTGGCGGTGGCTGTGGCGGTGGCGGTGCTGCTGCTGTTGCCGCCGCAGCAGCGCTTTCACGTCGCCGTTCTCCTCCCGGCCAGCCGCGCTCGGGCCGCCGCCGCCTCCTCCCGCCGCCGCCGCCACCATGGACGCCCCAGGCAGGGCCCCGAGTTTCCTCTTCTCCTTGTCCCGCTTCTCCTTGGGCCTCTTGGTCTTGCTGCCGCCGCCGGCGCTGGTGCTGTTGCTGCCGCCGCCTCCGTCGGCGCCCGAGGCCAGGCAGCGGTGGGAGGGCGGCGGAGGCGGCGGCGGCGGCAGCAGCAACTTGTGGGGCAGCTGAGGCGGGAAAACGAAAGACCCGCCGCTGCTCGCCGCGCTCCCGCCGCCGCCGCCGCCCGAAGAGAACGCCGTGAAACTCCACACGGCGGGGCTTCCGTGTCCGACCGGGGTTGGCGCCCCTGGTATGTGCGGCGGCGGCGGCGGCGGCGGCTGTTGCTGCTGCCTATTACCGCCGCCGCCGCCGCCGCCCTCGCCGTTAACGCGCTTAGGCCCCTTGAGCGTCCGCTCTTCTGCTCCCTTCAGGCGCTTGGCAGCTGGCGGGAAGCCGCGCGGAGAGGCCCTGCTCTCTGCCGCCAAGTTCGAGGAGAAGGGCTCCGGCTGCGGCGCCACCACCGCGCCTCGTCCGGGACTCGGTGGCGCCGCCATTTTGAGATGCTGCTTGTATTTACCTCACGGCGCTCGTCGCTTGAGAGAGCCCGGGCGGGAGAGGGAGGAGGGGAGAAAGAGAGGGGGCGGGCTCACGGCCCGCGAGCGCCACTCTCCCCTCCCAATGGAAGCGGCGCCAGGATTGGACGGACAAAGAAAGCCGCCAATCGCCGAGCGGGGTTTGAACTCGGGCCGCTGCTGGTCGCTTTCCCACAGCAGCAGCAGCAGCAGCGGCGGCGGCTGCCGCGAGTGGCGCAGTTAGCAAGGGGAGGCAGGGCGAGTCGGAGCTTGCCGCGGATTCCGCGCGTTACTTCAGGTGGTTTAGGGGCAGCGAGAGGCGGCGGCGAAGCTGGAGAGGCGACCGGCCACCTGGGAAAGGGCGGCGGAGGCGGCGTCTGCGTCTTCCATCTCCGCGGCGGGTTAAATTTCCTTCCTTCCTCTCCGCGGCGGCTGCGTTGCTCGGGTGGCGGAGCGCGGCTCTTCCCACGTTGCCCTTCAGAAACGGGTAACGTTCAGCCGAGGGTTGCAGGCGAGAGCAGACGACTTTCGCTCGCCCAAAACAGGCGCTTGCGCTTAACCGGGCCGCGCTCTCGTCTCTTGAACGGGGCTTCTGAGGGCTGAGGGCGGCCGCCATCTTAGAAGAGGCATCTCTCCCTCCCCTCTTCCCTTCCCTCTCCCTCACACAAGAGAATGACCCCTCCTAAGATGGTGCCCGTGTACAAAAACCATTACGGTGTCGTCGTCGTCGTCCGAGAACAGTATGAGATATACAGAGACGTGTGTACATTATTATTTTTGAGAGCTGTTTAGCAGTAGGTTGCAGTTAAGGCCTACTAAACTCAGGGCGGGGGGCTTGTTTCTGAGGAGGTGGCCTGACTTCTAATGCTTTCAGGTGGCTAAAGCGTTTCATGCGCGCTGCCTGGCTGCGATCCTTCCAACAGCCCAGCAAGGCAGGCGTGGGGGACCCGGGGTCTTGCGCATTTTGCTGGGATTTCAAGGCCCACGTGGCCCAGCCAGGGGTAGGCAAGCAGGGATGGGAGTTGTAGTCCAATAAGACCAGGACTCGGAGAGGAAGGCAGTGTCAGCCTGTGCATGGCAGGGAGGTGGGAGCGGGACTGGTGCTGAAGAGGAAGGGGGCAGGTGGGATGGGCAGAGGTTTGCACTGCAGGGCCACAAGCAAGGACACTTGCCTGGAGACAAACACTGTTGAACACCGTGGGCTTTGCTTTGGAGTAAACATGCAGAAGTTGATGTTGTAAATTTTGTGCAGCAGCCAAAGATAGTTAAAAGTGGATTAGTTGCCTCCCTCTGTTCTTGCAATAACTCTGGTTAAATAGTTGATGAGGTGATATATTCTTGTCCTGTGCCCACCTCAAGCGGAAATCATTTTTCCTCCTTACAATGCTGGTGTACAGTTACAGTATGCATAATTATGTATTTATGTGTGAATGCTTTTAAAACTCAAAAAAACCCCTGAAGCTCTTCCTACACAAATGGTATTTTAAAAATTAAGAATAAGATCAAATATAGTATACTTGGGGGACCATTATTAAATAATGCTTAAATATAACTTACTACCATACCTCAAAATAATCTAGCTTTCTTGCTCTGGATAGTGGCTAATGCAAATAAAGTTTCTATGTACGAGGGTCGCTCATTAAAGATTTCCCTTGACCCACTTCCAGTTATCGTAGGAGGATTAAATTGCATGTGTAATGTGGTAATTTGTAGCTCTGAACTCCTAACAATTTCTGTGCTACAAATGCTAATGTGGAGTAGTGTCTGATAATGGAACCAGTCAAATGCAGAGCGGTTATCAGATTCCTGTACTTGAAAGAGCGCACATCACAGGAGACGTTTGATGAGATGAAAGGGACTTATGGGGAGGATGCCCCATCGTATGACGTAGTCAAGCACTGGCATCATCAGTTCAAGTGTGGCCGGACTTCAGTGGAAACAGCTGCCATTCCTGGGCAACCACAGTCCGCCATTGATGAAGACACCATCCAGCAGGTGGAGGTTGCTGTTTTGGAGGATCCCTGCATAACTGTTTGCAGATGTCAAGATCAGTGTGGGACCAATGCGGAGTAATGATGATAGATTTCCTGGAAAGGGTATAACAATTACTGGGACATACTACACTTCACTGCTGCAGAAATTGCGAAAGGCCATCAAAATCGAGAGGCCATGAAGTTATTTTTGGAAGGGCAAGTTTTCCCCAGACGATAACAAGTCGTGGCTTCTGAGGCAAACTGCTGACTTCTATAGACAAGGTCTCCACAGCTGCATAAAGCAATGAGAAGTTTGTGGCTCTTGCTGATAGCAATGTAGAGAAGGACTAATAATTTCCCCAGTTTTGTTTGTCTTAGTCTGTGGGAAGTACTTCAGGGGAAATCTTTAATGAGTGCCTCTCGGATGTATTCATGATCTATCTTTCCATCATTTCCACCATATATGTATGAATCTCCTTTTGTTTTGTTACACAACCAGCACTTTCCATTCACCTTCTCTCTTACCATTCTATTTCCCCAAAGACTCCAATAAATTAATCCAAATTGGATAGCCATTTGTCATGGAGGCTTTAGTTGAGATTCTTGTATAGCAGGGGGTTAAATTAGATGACCCTGTGGATCTCTTCCAATTCTGCAATTCTTTGATTCCATGAAATACAGTGGTGCCCCGCAAGACGAATGCCTCGCAAGACGAAAAACTCGCTAGACGAAAGGGTTTTCCGTTTTTTGAGTCGTTCCGCAAGACAAATTTCCCTATGGGCTTGCTTCGCAAGACGAAACTTCTTGCGAGTTTTTTCCTTTTTCTTTAAGCCGCTAATAGCCGTGCATCGCAAGACGAAAAAACTGCAAGACGAAGAGACTCACGGAACGGATTAATTTCGTCTTGCGAGGCACCACTGTACTCATTTGCACCTTGTGCTTCTGCATAGGCCTAATATTGGTATTCCTCAAAGCACTACACATGTCAAAATTTCTGCTTCATAATACTTTTCTAAATGGGGATTCTCAGTCCTCCTTACAGGCTACAATTGCTGTTATTTATTTGCACTTTTTTCTATCTAGATAAACTTAGATATAATTTCTTGCCATTCTTGTCTAGTGTAAAACTTGTAAATTTTGGAACAGATATATAAGCTAGGCTCTCCCCCCTCCCCCAAAAAAATTCATTCATAAAAGCCCTACTCCAATCTATCTTACGCTATTTCCACATTCAGGGCTAAACATGTCATTATTTTGTTTTTATACAGTATGTATAGCATCCTCCTCACGTTCATCAACATCATCATCTTCAAGAACCTCAAGGCAACTTGCATATAAAAACAAGAATCACTAAAAACAGAAAAGTCAATCCTTAAAATACAATTAAACATTACTAGGATTATAACTGTATACATATATAACACCTGTTTAAAACATTACAATAAAAACAGCATGGCACCAGCGCTTTAATGAAAAGGAGTCAATTCCAAAAAGCCTATAGAAGCAAGAAAGTCTTCACCTCCTGGCAGAAGGTCAGCAAGGAGGAAGCCAGTGTAGCTTCTCTAGGAAGCAGACCAGATCCAGGTGCTTTTGGAAGAAATTGATTTTCTGGATCCATTTCAATTGGGGCTTAGGCCCGGTTTTGGCACAGAATCTGCTGTGGTCACCCTGTATGATGACCTCCGTCAAGAGAGAGAGACAAGGGAAACACATCCCTGTTAATTCTTCTCGACCTCTCAGCGGCTTTCAGTACCATCAACCATGGTATCCTTCTGGAGCGACTCTCCAAACTAGGGGTGGGTGACACGGCTTTGCAGTGGTTTCAGTCCTGCTTGGATGGTCGTTCCCAGAGGGTGTTGCTTAGGGAATGCTTTTCAGCCCCACGGAACCTTCAATGTGGGGTTCCACTGGGCTCAATCCTATCCCCTACGTTGTTTAACATCTACATGAAACTGCTGGGTGGGGTTATCCAGAGGTTTGGAGTATGTTGTCAGCAGTATGCTGATGGCACTCAGCTCTATTTCTCCTTTACATCTGCAGGTCAGGCAGTGGAAGTGCTGGACCATCGTCTTGCCTCAGTAATGGACTGGATGAGAGCCAACAAACTGAAGCTCAATCCAGATAAGACTGAGGCACTGTTAGTGGGTGTTTCCATAGAGCAGATAGGCAGGAGATCGCCTGCTCTTGCTGGGGTTACACTTCCTCTGAAGGAGCAGGTTCATAGCTTGGGAGTACTCCTGGATCCTTTGGTGTCACTCGAGGCTCTGGTGGTCCATCTAAGCTCCTGTTTTTGTAAAGGGACCTCTGGCAGTTAAGTCCAGTCGCGAACCACTCTGGGGTTGCGGCGCTCGTCTCGCTTTACAGGCTGAGGGAGCCGACGTTTATCCACAGATAGTTTTTCTGGGTCATGGGGCCATCATGACTAAGCCGCTTCTGGCAAAACCAGAGCAGTACACGGAAACACTGTTTACCTTCCTGCTGGAGTGGTACCTATTTATCTACTTCCACTTTTGGCGTGCTTTTGAACTGCTAGGTTGGCAGGAGCTGGGACCAAGCAATGGGAGCTCACCCTGTCGCAGGGACTCAAACCGCCAACCTTTTGATCAGCAAGCCCAAGGCTCGGTTGTTTAGACCTATATCTTGATAGGGATAGCCTAACTACTGTTGTCTATGTTCTAGTAACCTCAGGGTTAGATTACTGCAATGTGTTATATGTAGGGCTTCCTCTGAAGACACTTTGGAAACTTGAGCTAGTGCAGAATTCAGTGGCCAGGTTGCTCACTGGAGCAAGACGGTTTGAGCATATTACACTGATCCTGGTCCGACTGCACTGGCTACCAATTAGTTTCCAGGCCCAATTCTAAGTGCTGGTTTTGACCTATAAAGGCAAATGGCTCAGGACTGCAATACCTCAAGGACTGCCTCTCTCCATATGAACCCTAGGATCAACTTCTGAAACTCTTTTTCGTGCCTCCTTGAGAGGTTTGGAAAATGGGCCTTCTCTGCAGTGGTTCCATGTCTGGAATGCTCTCCCCAGAGAAGTTCACCTGGCACTTTCATAATACACCTTTAGGCACCAGGCAAAAACGTTCCTTTTTAACCATGCCTTTGGTTGATTTCATTGACAAATCCTAAGCCCTTTTAAAACTTGGGGTTTTTGGGGGGTTATTAGGTGGTTTTTATTTTGATTATATATTTTGTGGTGTTATATTTTGATTTTGTTCTGTGAACCACCCTGAGACCTCCGGGTATAGGGCGGTATAAAAATTTAATAATAATAATAAAAGGAGTTCCAAAGTCTGGGAGCAGCCACCAAGAAGGCCCTCATTACAGTTCTTCCTTTAATGAACCATTCTTATATTTTTTATATATTTATCAATTACTTCAATTAGTCATTGGTTCAATTACATCAATTGCTATTAGTCTATCCACTAATAGTAGTTTTAAAAAATAGTCAAAGAATAAGATTATTGGTCTTTAGTCTATTTTTCCTACATTTTCCCCATGTTTCCGCCTTGTTGCAATAGTCACATTTTTAACAGGCTAGTGGTTACTAGAAATCTGTCCTGTGAATTGCAGTCATGTCTCCCAGTCACTATGCTGAAAGAATGCAGAGATTATAGTTATATTCCAGGTTAGTCCAGAATGTATGGTATCTGTATTGGGTGTATGAATCTATTTCAGATTTTCCTGCCCTAGTACAATTATTATGGTATTAATACCATATAACTATTTCTGGGTAAGGGGTATCCTCATGGTTTCCATAGTTCCTTATATAAAACTTATATAAAAAGAATAAGGGTGGAGATGCTTCAAATGTGTCATGAAGCAGTAAAGCCTGCTAAACTTTATATGTGGTTTTGCGGGGGATTTACAGAAGGAAATAGCAGGCCTAGTAAAACTTGTATTTGCAATCAGTTTAAAAGCTGATGTATTTGCAGGACTTCCGGAGGCGGCACGAAGGGTAATGGCTGCCCTTTCCTAACCGGGGAAGGGAGCTCTGCTTGAGAAAGGGTCGTCCGCTACGGCGAAGCGGAGACCCGCAAAGGAAAACCGCAGGCGGCAGAAGCCTGCGGTCCTGGGACCCGGCGGGCGCCAGTAGCGGCCCCCAAAACGTTGAAGGAACCCCGTAAGGGGCTCCGGATCGCGGAGGAGGCTGCGGCGCTGAGGGTCGTTCCGCAATCGGCGGAGTGAAGCCGCGTAGCTGTTGCCAGTGAGCGCTGACCTTTCTTCCTGAAATTTTTGCTTTGAAAACAACAACCCGTGAGTAAATAATTGACTGTATGCAATTTGGAACTTTAAAGGATTAAATTTGGCTGAAAGCGGAGTGACGAAAAACAGGAAGTCCGTCTTCCGCTCCCGTTGAACTTGAACGCAAAGAGCTGGAGGAGTGGAGGCAAAGAGAGACCTTTTAAACTATTTGATCTGAGCATCCATTGAACTTTATTTTAAGTGGAATAACAATTTTATGTGCTGGACTTTATGAATTTTAGCTGCATGGGGATATCTTTCTTCTTTTGGAGCTACATTTTAACTAAAAACCCCAGGTGCTGGAGCTGCCTGAGAAATTGAGCTGTCAGTTTGCAGTTTGCAGTTTGGATACTTTGAATCTGAACTTTGAAACAATCTGAGAGAGTCTGAACTTGCTACTTTGAGGCATTTGGATTACCAGTTTGCACCATCAGAAACACTGTTGCTGTATTAAACCCTAACTCTGCTGAAAAAATTTTTATTGAAGGTTCTTGGACTTAGAAACCTGATTTTATTTTAACTGAAATTGATCTCTTCCTTGAAATATTTTAAACTCCCCCTAGAGGACTTGGAACTTATAGCAGTGACTTTTATTTTACTTTCCTTTTCCCGGCCCTCTGTTGACTGTTACCATCTGGGCCGCTGCTTTCTCATGGGAACAACTCAGCTTGACCTTGACTTTTAGATAACTTTGGAATGAGTGGTGCAAGAAGGAGAGGAAGAACTAAACAAACAACTTTGACAACTTTAACCGCAGCCTCACAGGCACGTAGATCATCTGTGCCTACTTTGCCTTCTGAGGAGGAAGCTGCCTCTCTGCCACGGGCAGGGGAGGGAGAAACTGAGGAATTACAATTGGAAGATATGGCCTCAGGGGCAAGCACTGCTATTTTAGAGAAAATTTTTGAAAAATTAGAATCTTTGGACAAGAAAGTAGAATCTTTGGACAAGAAGGCCGATGAGCAAACATACAAAATTGAGCAGAACACAGAATGTTTAAATAAATTATCTGGACAAGTTGCACAGAATACTCAAGCAATTGGAGAACTGAAGGAGGCTGCAGGGGAAAATCGGAAATTGGCTGAAGATACCAGCCAAAAACTTGAAAATCTAGAACAAGAGGTAAGACCACTCTGCAAACAAGTAGGTGAACACCAGACTTATTTATCTATGATTGAACTGCGGAACCGGGAGAGCAATTTAAGGATAAGAGCAATACCAGAAGTGGAAGAAGGTAACCTAGCTGAGTTTTTGACCAAAGAATTTTCCAAATTTTGGAGCTTAGAGGAAAAGGATTTTAAAATTGTTTCAGCTTTTAGGCTCGGAAGACTTATAAAGAAAGAGAAGGGGTATCCTCATGGTTTCCATAGTTCCTTATATAAAACTTATATAAAAAGAATAAGGGTGGAGATGCTTCAAATGTGTCATGAAGCAGTAAAGCCTGCTAAACTTTATATGTGGTTTTGCGGGGGATTTACAGAAGGAAATAGCAGGCCTAGTAAAACTTGTATTTGCAATCAGTTTAAAAGCTGATGTATTTGCAATCAGTTTAAATGTTTTTTGACAGTCTCACCCTGCAGGGCCAGTAGTGTTTAGGTCGGGAAGCCTGCAGCCCTCCAAATGTTGCTAGACTACAGGTTCTTATTCACTGCACATTGGAACAGTAGTGGACAGTGGAACAGTTAAGATTAAATTGTACTAATTTCTGCCCTAAATAGTTATTTTTAAAAAGCTTACAGTAGAAGTCTAAGTAGTCTTCTAGACATATTTAAATTAATGAACATGATGAGTTAGGTTCATTAATTTTGATGGCCCTTCTCTGAGTAAAACTCAGCTGACTGCCATGTTTAGCATAAAAGTGGCAAGAGAACAGGCAGCTAAACTGATTTTTGCTGCTAATTTGACTACAATTATTGACCTAGCAGACACTTTGAAAGTGGCAGAACATCTATTAGGCTTCCATATCTCTTTGCCAAACTTAGCTGAATTGGTGGGTTTTGTGATGGCAACTGTATCTAATGTAGGAAATGCAAAAATTGCCTCCCACAACTTCACAGAGCTTTATGTGGTACTGTTCTACAAAAACATTTGCATTTGAACATAAATCCCATTAAACTCTTTGGGATTTATTTCTGGGTAAACATTTAAAGGAGCAGTCTTCACATATCACCAAATTGTTCATTTGTTTGGGATAAGTCCAACATACTTAGTAGTTAACTTAGGGTGGGGATTGCCAGTGGTGGTTGGTCTCATCTTTTTCAGTCCAATGGCTCAGTGTTTTTTGTTGTTCTTTTAACAAGGAAAAAAGTGGAATGTCTAGTTTCTTTATAATTAAACTTGTCTCTTACACATACCCTAATGATCAAGTAAATTGAACTTCTAAGTTTGCTTAACAATCACTGGTCAACAACAAATTTGTTGTCTGTGTTTTTTCAGCTGATGTAGGACGAATCTGATGAGCTGAATCCAAAAATCACATTGGTTTTGCTCAATCAGGTCAAGTTTTTGAGCTATGGCCACATGTCGTTTTTTTTTACGTTTTTGTTCACATGTACGCTTGTGTGGAGCATTTTAGAAGAAGTTGGTGGGGGTAAAATGCCATGTTGAATAATTGTATTGATTGGAAATGATTATTTTAATGACAAGAAGTATTCAGGTCCGATAGCTCTGGGTGATTATGTCGAAAAGGGATCAGTTTGAAGTCATAAAACCTCAAAATCTTCCATAAATTGGTGCGGCAAAGCATAAAGTTGGGGGATCAAAACTAAGTTAATGGGGCAGCCGCCCCACAAAGTGTATAGGGAACTCTACCTATTTTTGTTTTGCAGGTGAATGAGATGACTTCAGCCAGAAGATCGTGCAGAAATAAGCCCAACGTGTTCTGCTACATATGTGGAGAATACACCATTGCTGCTAATAGGAAGCCAGTCACAAGTTTCATAAGGCGTGCTTACCATTCTTATTTTGGTATTAAATTTGGTGACCAGGATAAAGCTTGGGCGCCACACATGGTGTGCAAGGCATGCACCGAGACTCTACGTGGGTGGACCAATGGCAAGAGGAGTCTGAACTTTGGAATTCCCATGGTTTGGAGGGAACCGACAAACCATGTCACTGACTGCTACTTCTGCGCTGTTGATGTGACAGGGATCAACAGAAAAAACCGGAGCAGCCTCAAGTATCCTGATCTTCAATCAGCAAGTCGTCCTGTAGCTCATTGTGATGAAATTCCAGTGCCTATCTTCGGAGAACTTCCTGACATTAGTGACGAAGATGCCTCAAGTGTTGAAGGACATGAAGAAGAAGAAGTGGTTCTTGAAGATGATGCTCCACATCCATTTTCCCAAAAGGAGTTGAATGATCTAATTCGCGACCTCAGCTTGTCAAAGGACTCTGCCGAACTGTTGGCATCCAGATTGAAGGAAAAAAACCTCCTCTCTGACAAAGAGACTCTGAAGAGAGACCTCCCTGCCGCTGAGCGTTCCAGGAGTTCCCAGAAACGGAAGTTCAAGCCCTGAAGTTTGAAAAATCGTGAAGCAACATGCAATTTACGTGTACTTACCTTTATCAATGCCCACCATTCAGTTTACAGTAATCGATGTTTCTATCAGGTAATCAATATATGTTGTTGGAAAAACATTTTTTTCTCTTAAAAACACATTTAGGATGATATGTGTTGACAAAAATCAGCTGATAATGCCACAAAAATGTAATCGATTTTGTCACGAGATCTGATTTTTTCAAATCAACATAGCACAAAAACCTGACCTGATGGAGAGAAACGGATGCCATTTCCTGATTCAGCAGTGCAAAAATACCCTAAATCAGTTGTAGAAATCTAGACAACATTCAAAAAGTAAAAAATTGTTGCCCAGTGATAGTTAAAGCATTTGAAAGCAATCATTTTCTATTTGTTTAAAAATAAGTACTGTAAGTAATATATCATTCATTTTGCCCCCTCTTTCTATACTCACAGAAGTCATCTCTGACTAGAAAAAATTGTATTTTGGCTTGTCTATTAAATGTTGCAGGTTTAAGGTGCTTTAATGTGACTCATGAGAGACTTCTCAGTTTGAGAATCTACAATAAATGAGGTAGAATTTCTGATTAATACTGTTTTAAGTATAGTCCAAACTTGGAGGTATGAGTAGGCTAGGGATATAGCATCCTATATAATAGAGTGAACTTGATGAACAAGTTTCCAAAAACAGGTTGATTCAGCTGCAACAATTCCTCAGAGTTACAAAAACAAGCCTAGCTCTTCCTGCCTTTTCTCCCCTCTCCCTCCCTGAGCCTGTGCACCTGTGGAGAAATTGTAAGCTCTTGGTTCCATTTTGGATTACTGCAGGATGCTGGGTTGACTGAGTCAGGATGAACTGTGGTTAATCACAAAAAATAGCCTACAAAGGTTCCTTGTTTTCACTTACCATAGCTAAGATTGGAAAATGTTTAATTTTGAGATATGATGAAGGGTGTGCAAGGGTGGTGGGAGGCTAGATGTATTGTCCCATGTCAAAGCATTACATGTTAGGATGCAGCCACTGGGAGTGGGCATAGCAGTTATATAGGTAGGATCCAGAGAATGAAGAATATTGTCTTGAGTTTATTCTATACTTTTCCACTGTTGTCACACGGATAAGGCAAACTGGCTGTTTCCTGACGTCAGTCGCATTACAGTGTAAGCTGTCTAATGTAAATTTATGAGATAACTAGGGAAAAAATGGAGGTGCTGCAGGCAAAGAATGAAGAACATGTGGATGAACATATTTATAGATACATCACATCCATCTCAACTTATGGGAACCAATAATGAGAAAATGCACAGTACATTTGTCTCTGGAGCTAATGACTTCACTTGGTGACAAAACACTGCAAATTTTGCATTGCTTATTCACAAAGGCAGAATTTGAAAATGCTTGTTTGCTTTTAAACAACATGCCAAACTTCTTTCTTTCAAACTCCTTGCTAATTGACCTAGAAAATAACATGCACCGCAACTGCATGGACTACAGATTTGTTCTTCCTCCATAACCTAAGATTTTTCTCAGTTTGTCCCTCTTTAAGATCTAAAAGTCACAGAAATGGATTGTAATTTTTTTGTCCTTTTTTGGTATACATTTTGAGATAAGGTCAAGACTAATGTTATGTATACTTTCTGCATTGCATTTGATGGGACTATCAACAAAAGAGAACATTAAAAATGACATTTTAAAAATCCATACCAATTATTTTATTTTCTATCAATATATTTATAATTGCCTGAGATGACCATTTGTGGAGTTATACATGGACCTATGCATTTCAGTTCCAAAAACTTGGCATTAAGAAACCTTATCTACACATGATAGTTTTGAAATAAGTTGTTTTTTATAAGAATCCCTAGATATTTTGTGGAATTATTTTGACAAATTATTACAGCTCATTTTAGTGGCTTTAAAAAAATCCAGACTATGATTGAATGATTTTTATAGTTGATATTGAGATAGCACAGTTTCTTACCTTCAACATTTCCCTCCAAAATGTAAGTTTGTACTTAATTACATTTCCTTTCATGAAATATGGAATTCTTTACTCAGGGATGGAATTATTAAACCCTAAACTATATATAAACTGAAATATTCCCCAAACAGATCACAGTTGGTGCCAAAGGGGAGCAGCAGCATGTAGTGGTTGGCAGATCACTTTCCCCCCCTTTTATAGTAGGAGCTATCACCCCGCCCACTTACTTGTCCACCCCACCTGCCTGCCACACCCAACCCCTTTATACCTCCTCTCCTGATATAACTACACAACTTTTAGCAGACATCTGAAGGTAGCCCTGTAACAGGAAGTTTTTAATGTTCAATGTTATATTTTTATATGTGTTGGAAACCACACAGAGTGGCAGGGGCAACCCAGCCAGATAGATGGGTGGGCTGTTACTACTATCATCTCAGCAGACCTCCCAGTCACAGCTGCTACTGTCATTTTAAACAGCAGGCTTATCTCCCCTTTCCCTCCCTAGCAGCCATGGTGGTGGCAGTAGCATTGGGTGGAGGGAGGGAGGTGAAGTGGAACTTTCCCCCTCTGCTGCCCCTCCCCTATCATCCGTGGCAGCGACGGGGAACATAGAAATGCTTGCAAAGTTTGCACCATACTGATCCTTTCAGCCTTGGAATTCACTGGTTGAAAGGCTCGGTGTGGGTCACTTTCATCTCATGCCACCGCCACTGTAAATCCAGTGGCTGGCTTGTCTGGACTGGCTGCTCACTCAGGATGCCTGCCCACTTCTGGGGACACCCACCCACTCACTGGCCTGGGTCACCCATCTCCTCCCTGCTTGGTCTCGGATGCTGCCATGACAGCACAGCAGTTCTTGGGCTAGTGTGTTGTCATGGTGCAGTTTGCAGTACCACCAATCAGCAACCACAAACTGCTGTGGGATTATATTACAATGTTATGTATGACGGGATACCACCCCTGCTTGCTTGGTTTGTCAACCCCACCCACCTGCCACACCTTGCAGTCCCTTATCAACCCATCCCCTCATAGTTCCTTCAGTTGCACACATACATCCTGAACATTTCCCTAAACCCTAACATTTAAGTCAGGAATTAGGCCATTATCTTAGGATCTGGTTACCTCAGGATCTCCTGCACTTAACTTACTAGTGTATAAAGATCCTCTGCAGAAACTCCTGTGGAATTTCACCTTACAACAACAAGGAAGAGGACCTTTTCTGTTGTGGTACCCAGTCTTTGAAATAGCCACCCCCCAGAAGATATGTACCAAAAGTGATGCAGTTTTGGCACATTCTGAAAACACTATGTACTAAGGATATCATCTATTGTACCCCCCAACGTGGTGTCCTCCAAATGCTTCAGACACAATTTGCACGCTTCCTGGCCAAGGCTGATGATTTGTAGTCTAAAACATCAGCATGGTTTTAGGTTGGAAAGACTGCTCAGTAGAAAAGAAAAGGCCCCAGCTCTCTGGCAGTGCTAGTCTGAGGACTTGGATTTATGAAAGCCTAACCTCCACTTCTCAGTTGCACTCAAGACGTCACTTAGCAGTTGACTATTGATCCCTGAATTCTCATGTGACCATCTAATTACTACTGCAGTACACCCACTTATAGTCAACATTCAACTTTTGATGTGTGTTTTAAAAAAAAAAAAATGCACCAAAAAAAGCAGTCTTTTCTTCATTTGCCACTGGAGTCATTTTTCAAATACTATAATTCCCTTAGACTCTTTGAACTTACACGCAGTCTCGCTGGGAACTCAGCCTGATTAGCTCCCTGGTTTTGGCACCAATGTCCGTAGCCACTCAAGGCCTTGAGTCTTTTTGCTGTGGCAAAGGAAATCCTGCCACCTTTTGGAAAAACTCTTACTCCTGGCTCCATTTGGCATTGTTTTCAGACTACAGTGATACCTCAGTTTACAAACAGCCCTGTTTACAAACTATTCGGTATAAGAACTCCACAAAACCAGAAGAAGTGTTCCGGTTAGCGAACTTTACCTCGGTCTATGAACGGAAGCCAAACAGTGGAAGGGCACCAGTGTTCTCATTAGAGAAAGCGTGCCTTGGTTTAAGAACGGACTTCCAGAATGGGTTAAGTTCGTAAACCAAGGTACCACAGTATAAAGAAAAGATACATTGCTCCCCCTTTTAACAGTTTACTTACCCACTTTCCAATTACCATCTCATTTCTCTGCCTTTCCCCCGAATGCCTCCTTTGCCTCACACATCTCACAACTCATCCCTTCCCCTTCACCATCCCTTGCTTTTATTATAATGAATTCCATTTTGTGGAACAGCTTTCAGTAGTTAAATTGTGAATTGCTTTTTGTTTCACATTCTCAATAAAACTTGTTCCCTGGGGAAAAACCTGATTCTGTTTTTATTTCCTGTGAGTGCCTTATAAGGTTGCTTTGCTACTAAAATCATAAGTAATACACACCTGTATTTCAGCAAACCTTTCTGACCACAGACCATCTACTGGCATAAATAGAGCCATAGTCACAAAGGTGCCTCTACCGCTACAGGCAAATTTGTCTTCTCTTCTACCTTCCAAAAATCATTTTGCCCAAACAAAGGGCGGTTGTGCCTGTCCTGTGAAACGCCATTCCGTCAGATCTCAAGGAAATAAAGAATTATCTGACTTAGAAGACAACCAAAGGCAGCCCCGTATATGGAGGTTTTTTATGTCTGATGCTTTTTAAGCTGTTGGAAGCCAACCAGAGTGGCTGGGGCAACCCAGTCTGATGGGTGGCATAAAAATAAAAAAATTGGGATTAGTAGGCTTCTGGCCAGTTTAAACAATTTCCCCAAGCAAATAAGGAGTTCCACACATTTGGCCTGACCAGTGTAATCAAATTTTTTGACCATTGTCATTGCAACGATTCCACTTGTATGGGGAGAAATAGTGTCTTGACACCACTGAAAGTCAGGAACAATTTCCCCTCAAGCCTCGTGGAGAAAGGGGTGCATGCTGTAATAGGCGTGTTTGTAGTCCTCTGGTTCATTATTCATTCCTTTGAAATTAGTTAGCAACCACTCCTGGACTAGATCAAGTGCCACACTGTTATCTTCAGACCCTGATGGGGGCATTCTAACACCCAAGAATTGATGGGAAAGACCAATATTAATTTTAATCTGAAGTTCTTACACAGTATGAAGTGCCTTACTGAACTCAAAAGACTAATCCTGTTTCTCTGTGTGTTAGTTTGGCAGGATTTTTATATGGAAAACATGAAAGCATAAACTCTATTTTAACACTATCATATCTCTAGAGCATCATTAGGCTCCCCCCTCAACTGCTGCCCTGTGCATGATATCTGTGAAACACCAGTAAAGAAATGAGTCATTTAATTCAAATATTCTCTAAAGCAGAAACAAACACATATGTGTAGTGGATCCTTATGAGAATAAATCTTGAATCTATATTTTCAATAGTGGAGTAAAAGAGCTGGGGGAAAAATTCCACATCTGGCAACCAGTGTGCCCTTTTGGTTTCAGATAGTACATGGTCATATTGGGGTCATCCTGCTGTATAATTTGCTTCAGGCGGTTAATTTGGTCAGAATCAAGTATACAATTCAAAGTAATGTATTCACTAAATACATTACTTCTGGTAAATGAGCCACAATAGCCGCTGGAGGGCCGTGGAAAATGTGTGTCTTGGGCTTTTTAGGCTCTTCTACCCATGTACTATCTGAAACCCAAGGGGCACATTGGTTGCCAGACGTGAAATATATTGGCATTCTTTTCGGCTCTCCTACCCGACTTTTTACACACACATCATGTGAAGGGGGGTGAAGGGTAAGAGCGAAACTCACTGGTACATTGAAGTTGTCTCAATGATCTCTTACCAGTGTGGCTCTGAAGGGCTTGTAAAATAAATATACACTCTTAAATGCTTTCTTTTTAGAAGCTGATTCTACATATTCTTAACAGATATATTACAAATGATAACTAGAGTGAGTTGAAGTGTTCTCTTTTTTTACTGGCAGTTCAAATAAGTTGATATGCTGATCTCAATTAGTGAACATATTCATGCTAAAGTCTGATATTTTCAAGGCACTTATGGACTCCATGACTAGATGAAAACCAGGACAAATTATGACTGACAGTGAAACTGTATATAATATAAAAATAACCTTTTGCTTACAATTTACAAAATGTATTACAATCTTCATCTCTGCTATCCTGTAATTGTGGATGTGTGCCCAACTTTTTTTTTTTAAATGAAAACTATTTACTAAAACATTAGGGCAAATAATTTACAAGGTACACAAAAAAATTAGGTCATGCAGAGATTTCTTACACCTTCTGTTAATACTTTATGATTGCAGCTTTATCAAATTATATACCTGCTTGCCCTGTACATATACAAAATAAAGTGTACATGGTAATCAAACGTTAGCAAAAAAGTCCATAAACTCAATTTGTCAAAAGTTTCACCATATTAACATGTCTATAAACAGTGTGTAACAGGTTAAAAGACATTAAGGCAATAATACTTGAAGTAACAAAATAAACCATATGTAATACTTTCTCCTAAATGTAGTAAGGCAGATTGATGGCCCCAGCAAAGTTAGATTACAATACTAGAAAACACTCTTGTGAATGCTTAATGTTTGTGTGGATGTATAGAAGAGTGTACCATTGTGTAGTTGCATGTACACTGTGTTAGTCCCAAAAAATAAAAAGTGGAATACTATTTATTGATCGAGTTCAGTGGCACTTGGAATATTCCAGTATAATTTAAAAATGTCCATTTGTTCTTGCATCATGTCCAATCTGAAGGTGGTTCTCTCGGTCCTCTTGGTTTTCCACAACGGTTACCAAAAGCTAAAAAAGGGAAAGGGGAAAAGAACTGTTGTAAGTTGAAAAAAGGAATGTAGCAAAAGAAAAGAAATATTACTAATGACAAGCCAATATGGGAAAAACATATAACCCAAGTTCTCAATCTAAGGGGCTATTCTTCAAATGTTCATTATGCTTCAAGCACCTCGACCAGAAGAAATGGGAAAAGGACAAAATAAACAGGCATGTTCATAAAGCAACTATCACAACCCGTGTGAGATGCCTCTAATATTATTCCTTGTGGGAATAAGAAATTGTAAAAATTAAAGAATCTGAAATACTTCTTACATGCTCAGCTTACTCACAAACTGAAGTAATTTTCACAATTACTGACTGCATTTAAAGTAATCTTTCCTGCTGAACTTCATCCAGATTAATGGTGCTAAATTAGGCCCATATATCTTAGACCTTGTGTAACATTTTAGTGTCACTAGCCTAACAAAGTTTTATCCTAGTTTGACATCTCAATATGTGCTGCAATTTCCACAATTATTGCTGCTTATCCAAAATGAATTAAACCTTTAGCTGTTACAAAAGAGATTTTTGTGGCTACCAAGAAATAAACTGTTTCCTCCTGATACATTAACCATTGGTCAAATCATGTACATCATGTATTTTCAAAAGGCACCCTACAAGAGTTATGTACAGATCAAGTAGTTTGCGATAATCAAATGCTAGAAAACAACCAAAAGCCACCATTTACCAATATCGGTAGTCTCAACTGGAACTTCTGGTGTCGGACCTCTTTTAACAACAGGACTGGAAAGAGGAAGCTGAGGTATAGTATCAATCTGTGATTTGTCTGCTATCTCAGGATGATCTGGGGAGGAAGAAAAAAATTCACTGACGCATAACCATACTTGCAATTCTATGTATTCAGTTATAAAAACAAATTTCTGTTAATATCCAGTTTTGTCCCAAGTATGGTTTAGAGTGTTTCCAAAGGCCCAGTATTATAAAACTAAAAGCAACTTTGTAGATATTGCCTTGATAACTGAAATAATTTGTTCCTTAAAGTTACATCCATGTTAAAAGGCATAATTCTGGCTTCAAGACTAGCATGTCAAAGTCTCACACATTGGAAGACAAATTAAAAAAAATATTCTGAGTAATGCAAGGAAGGGCGTCTCATTTCCTGCAATGGCATGTGTAAGTGGAGCTACCAATATTGTGGTGTAATTTATATGCTGGATTGCCTTGTCCATTTGTGAGCTGCATTGTAATGGCCATTGGCTACAAACAATAAAAACCTGACTGATTGCCATGAAATGGGAAGCAGTTGCACTGAGAGGGAGTTGTGCACATGAAGATTCTAGATCATGGCATTCATCTGTCAAAGCCTCATTACTTGAACAGATATTTTTTTTCCAGAATACTGGCATCCTACTTCAGGAACTGCTAATTAACCAATGTTTGGTCAGAAGCTACTCTCCTGTATTCTGACCTAGCTTAAACAACCTTCACAAGGACAGCTGCTATTTATAAACAAAAATACTAGTCAAGTATGAAAACCTGTTCTGCTCACACACAGGATTATTCAAGTCCCCTTTCAAACAGCAGTCCCCTACGTCCAGTCTCAGAGCAGCAGCCCCGTAAGGCCTAAGACATTACAACCAGAATGCTATTTTGCTTTCCCCATACATAAGTAGAATGACTTTCTAGATGCATCTAGGGTGAGAGAAATCCACCTATTGCAGCCAAATAGCAGCATATTTCAGTAGCTCAGCATCTCATTTCTATAACAAAACATCTCGTCCCTTTTAAAGTTAAAAAACGAATTGCTTACCAGGCTGTGTAGTCGCCATTTTCAATCCCTATTAACAACAAAAATGTTTTTAAGTTGGTTCAAAAATATTTTACTGATTCAGATAATGATTTTTTTTATTAAAAAAAATCACATTCTCTAATGCTTCCATTCACACATAAAATGCCTAGATGAAAAAAAGAGAACATAGCGCCTACAACTTTAACAGTTGTATGAAAGAGAAAGTTCCTTTTATGCATATATTAAAGGTTCAGGAATGCTGGCTACTTTTTCACCTGGCCACTGTATTCATATGCTAGATGCCTATGTTCAATTGAAAGTATCCACCTTTAAAAATGTTTCTGCACAATGAAATCCTGAGAAAAGTAAAGGCTGGTCGTTCCTTTGGCATTTCTGCCATTGCAACCATAACATCTAGGCAGTTTCAAAATAGTAGTGTTCTTCAGATGCCAGTAAGTCTATATACCACACAAAAAAGTGTGGCATATGACGAAAACAGCATTTTGAGCAGTCAGGGATGACAGTATCTGGCATTCAATAAAAACTGGAGGACCAGTTCCCAACCTTAAGCTTTTGTGAGAGTATTTTACACACAAACACACACAATGAAGCTCTGATTTAATACTTCATTATTCTTAGGGATTTGTTCAAGTTTTAAAGTAAAAAAAAAACAAGGTAGCAACTGTTTATGCCTTAACCCACGCATCCCTATTTATCACAGCTTCCCTTTTCTTTCAACATACTCTAGGGGCTTAAATTTCAATATAGTATGATAACTCCATGGAAAACATTAAACCCATAATTTGACATAGATTATTTTTTCTGCTAAAAATAAAACAAGACAACCATACATGCCAGAGTTTGCACATGCACACACAGTAAAATATCAGTTGCTTTCCTAAAGAGGTTGCACAGAAATTTTTCCACGCTGGGCTCAGGTGACCCTTCTGGTTAGCAAATTCTAAATATGGGGGAAGACAAGAAACTCCCACCCCAACCTTCCACGCTAATCTTACTTTCTTCCTAAATAGTACCCGCAGCAGAAGCTCTAGAGTGCAGCTGATGTACTGAGACCTATTAGGTTTACATGGGAGGCAGCTATTCCTTCAGTGGGCTAAACTTCTTAAGCTAGCACAATTTGAATGAGGGGAGGGTAAAGATTTTATGAAATCATTTGGATTGAAATCAAAACTCCAGTGATGCTTTGGGGAGCTACCAGAAACATGAGTGAACAAGCAGACACTTATTCTTCCCTCAAAGGGTGTATCCCAGGGACTGGGAACCACTTTCAGTCAGAGGGCCAGAACCAAAGGTAGCCAACCCTCCATGGGCCACCCTGATATCAAGTATGAGAAAGAAGCCACTGGAAAACACTGCTTAGATTGTGCTCTCAATTGTCCCTTTGTGTTGTTGTTTAGTCGTTTAGTCGTGTCCGACTCTTCGTGACCCCATGGACCAGAGAACGCCAGGCACTTCTGTCTTCCACTGCCTCCCGCAGTTTGGTCAAACTCATGCTGGTAGCTTCAAGAACACCATCCAACCATCTCGTCCTCTGTCGTCCCCTTCTCCTTGTGCCCTCCATCTTTCCCAACATCAGGGTCTTTTCCAGGGAGTCTTCTCTTCTCATCAGGTGGCCAAAGTATTGGAGCCTCAGCTTCACGATCTGTCCTTCCAGTGAGCACTCAGGGCTGATTTCCTTAAGAATGGATAGGTTTGATCTTCTTGCAGTCCATGGGACTCTCAAGAGTCTCCTCCAGCACCATAATTCAAAAGCATCTGCCAAATGCAAGCTGTGATTCTTTCGGACAAGAATTGAATATACTCTGGAGCTCCCAATTGGAGCTCATGGTCATTCCTTTGCACCCACAGTTTATCCATCTCATTCCTGATATCATAGGATGCCGGGTGAGTGACAGCTGGGCATGGCCTGCCCAAAACAACCTCACCGGAGAAATGGGGAGACCCAGTGGGGCTAATTAGGCTTGGAGACCAGAAGCTGCACATGGCTGCTGTACGTCCCTGAAGCATATTCCCAAAGCTAATATCCCATACTTACTGTACATTTTGGTTGATCAGAAGGTTTCTGGTCTTGCGAGAAACTCCACTCAGCAGATCGCGGAAGGATAACAGCTTTGGGGGAAGTTGTGACTATGAAAACCAATTTTAAAATACATTATTCAGTAGACATGCTGCTGTACAAGTTCAATAAAACAATAAAAGCTTAACAGTTAAGCAAGATTGGTAGTTGCAGTATTTTTAAAATACACAACATTACAATATGGGGATTGAAAATGGTTGTCAATGAATTTTTCTCAGTAAACCCACTGAAATTAAATTCAGTGGGTCTATCATGTAAAAATTAGTTGAATAGCCCCTTGTATATTGATGTTTCCCAATCTAACATTTCCAAAGCCAGTAACTGACTAAAAGGGAGAACAATACAACTGTAGGAGCCCAGTCCTATATAAACACAGCACAGGGCACTATGGTGGGTGCATGTATCTTTCTATGCAACGCAGCAGCCAGAAAAAAATTACCATAGGTAACCAGGGTAAGTGGAAGCCCACTATATAAGCCAAAACAATAATGCAGCAAACTAAAATTACCTGAACATCTATTTGTTTGTCACTACAAGCATTATCCAGCTTCTGGTTACCTCAATATCTATCTCAATTTGGCCAAAGTGTTCGTTCCTTTAATGCACAAGTTTGATTCATGACTTTTGTGAAACCAACACAGTACAATGAAACTCACTCTGCTCACTTGCAAGCACAAGAGATTCTGGAGTTCTTTCTGGTAAAGGAGGAGAAGATGAGTCTTCAGAAACACCAGCATCTAAAGTCACCAAAAATTGAGAACACCTTAACACTTAAACAGATACATTATGTAAAAGAGTGCCTGGGACAAAATAAAATATTAAATCATTTGTAATAAAGGTTTTAACTGAATATACTTTTCACAGTCGGGCATAGCCCTGCTGGCTTTGTACAAGTGTGTTTTGTACAATAACCGCAAAATGGCTGGCTGCCCACAATGTATTTAGATGCCTTGTCTGATGTATTAATTCACTTGGCAAGATGCCTGTAGTAGGCGGAAGCGATGGAACTGCAGCAACAGATTAATGCTTTTTCATTAAGATGACAGGATGCAGACCTTTAACCAAGCTAACCATTAGATTAAAATGGATCCAGCCTTTCTACTTTCCCAGGAAAGTCATGTAAGTAATGGCAACTGAAATTCTTTCATGATGCAATCCTATACATACTAATCTGGGAGCGCATCCTATTTAACTCAATATGACAGACTTCTAAATGGACATACAATAGAGTTGTGCTGTCAAGGCATTAGAACAAGCAGTTTACAGAGCTTGGCTGACAATGCCTATGTTACAGTAACAGGTAGGGTCAAAATATTGAACTTCTGGTTTCAAGCTGCATATTATAGCTAGAAGTTGTATTAATTAATATAAAGTTACAAGGAAACACTGCCCAAGCAGAGGAGGGAAGATCCATTGAGGCTAATGGACTACTAAAAAGTCAGATTTGCACAGCAATGAAAGACGCATTTAGAATGTTCAATCGACTTTCTGAAGAATTTTTGCTGAACAGACTGGACAGATTCAATCACCATTGTATTATTTCACAGACAATGAATATGTCATGTAGACAATTCCTTTCAAATGTGGAACAGACTTTCAGACTTAATCCTGGAGTAAATGTGAGAAGTTCTCTTTTCAGATGTGTCGATGTCTTCAAATCCAAGCATTTTGAAATAATTGTGAACAAAATTAACCAGGTATGATAATCTGAAAGCAGAAGCTGTGGGGCTGCACATCTACAGCACCTGAAGGAGATAACCAACTCACTAAGAACCTGTGCATAAGCAGTAGAAGAAGAGCTGTTCTCTATTATTTTACTTCCCTTTACACTTCTCACCTGTTATAACAGACCATAAATGATTGATACTTTGCTGCTAAGGCAACCAGGCCTGTAGAATAAAGTTGTGATCTACCTGTTGGATGTGCCTGATCTAGGTTAAATAGGTTAATGTGGTTTACAAGTGGATTTGTAATTGTTGACAAGACTTTGCAAAAGAGTAAACACCTACTGATTTATAGAACAAGTCATAGTCCATAATACAACACAGAGGCAGCATTCACGTGCCACAATAAACTAGGGTAGTGGGCTCAGTGTGACTTATTGCCAGGATAGCAACCCACACCTACATTTCCTGCACCTGTGAAACACAGTGTCAGGCACAGGAACCTCTGGGAAGGAACCCTATGAAACACTTTCCCACACCTGGCAAGGAGCGAGCAAGGAGACTGGATGCCAAGCCACAACAGGTGAGCCAGAATCTAGCTGAGTTATGGTAGCTAACAAGACTTCGGGGCACACTAGACCTGTCAGTACCAAAGCTAGGCAGATCACATGCACTGTCCCTTCCCCTGTGCACAACAGCTACACCAGTTCATGGAGGAAAAGAATGTCAGCAAAGCTTCCTGGAAGAAAGTAAATGAAAGCTGGTTGGATTTCTAGAGAGCAGGAAGAAGGCATGTTGCTCCTTCCCACTTCTCTGAAGCATCTCTATGTGACATATAAAAGGATGTCACATAGAGGAGGGAGAAAGGTTGTTTTCTGCTGCTCCAGAGAAGCGGACACGGAGCAATGGATCCAAACTACAAGAAAGAAGATTCCACCTAAACATTAGGAAGAACTTCCTGACAGTAAGAGCTGTTCGACAGTGAAATTTGCTGCCAAGGAGTGTGGTGGAGTCTCCTTCTTTGGAGGTCTTTAAGCAGAGGCTTGACAACCATATGTCAGGAGTGCTCTGATGGTGTTTCCTGCTTGGCAGGGGGTTGGACTCGATGGCCCTTGTGGTCTCTTCCAACTCTAGGATTCTATGATTCTATCCCAGTACAGGGCAAGTAGGGGAGTTCTTCACCTCCCCACCCACCTCCTGGATTCTAGAAGACATTAGGGACTTGGAGTGGCCAATTCCATTTCTCTACTTCAAGCCTCCCCATCTCACCCCACCCTCAACGTTCTGTGCTCAGCAATCCTAAACATCCAAAAATCTTGGAAGTCACCAGACAACAGGACCCACGTTGCAACAATTTTTTAATGCTTTTTTAAAAAGAGGAAGCTACCTTGTACCACTGGCTCAAGTAGCTTAGTACTTACTATCTACAATGACTGGCAGCAGCTCTCCAGGGTTTCAGAATGTAGTATTCTCAGCCCTATCTAGAGATACTGGGAAACGAACCCAATAAGCTCTGCATGCAATCCAGTTTACACCTGCGAATCTCCAGCTCCAAATGTGAGCCTTTTAGCACACGTTTCAGGAGAGGGAACAGTTTCTCCTTCTGAAAACCCAGTCCCAGCACTTAACAGCCCAGGGCTCATACTCCAGAGCCCTGAAGGAGACCATACCTTACATTTTGGTGTGGGTTCCAACTTGTTCCTTCTATTAAACCCAGGCAATTCCACACCTATTCAGGTGGACCTATTTCCACATACCAGGAAAGTATTAATTCTTTTAATGGGGGGGGGGGGAGACAGCCCAACAGCTTTTAGGGCCAACAAAACGTTAAAGGCATACACTGAAATGAAAGGAAGGAAAGGGGGAGCAGGAGAGACTTATTTAAACCCCTAACGTTTTATAGTATCTATCCTAAAGGTGGGTATAAAAGTCAGAGCAGATGCATGTGCATGCGCAACAAAAGAGATAAAACGCAAACACTCTTTCTACAAATACCTTAATTAGAAGAATTAAGGAAACACCACCCAAGTACCTAGACAACTGCTGAGCAAAACAACTAGACCCAACGGAGTTATAACAAATGTGTATTTGGCTTGTTAATGCACTGTGTGCATTTGAAACACAAACTATAGAAACAACAACATTGGACACAGATAAAATTGGAAAGACCCATGAGGTGGCCCCATTCACATGCAGCCCCCAGCCCCATGGCATCTGATCTTAGATAAGTAGTTCCCACATGGCAGTGGCTGCATTTGAAGGACACCTGTGTGGAAACACTAAGGACAACAGGAGATGACTGGTTACTTCCCGGACAAATTGCCAAAAAAACCCTGTTTCCTTTTCCATTAAAAAACATGCACTACTGAAGCTAAACAGCACCTTCAATCAGAAACACACAGGGGAAAAGCATGTTACCATAATCTAAAGCAGTAGTTTGATTGCTTTTATGGACTGAGATTTCACACACAAAATTTGTATGTTTCAAACCGTAGTAAGTGCCTTGGAATTGGAGAAGTGAGGTGCACACCAAGAGATCACTCCCTGTCACAAGTGGAGAAGGTTTATTACGGAGGACAGATTTTTCCTTTCCCACTCTCAGGAACACAACACATACATCTTGGAAAGGGAATTGTGTTTGGAGTGTTAACCTCCTCCATGCTATTTGGAGAGATTTCAGGAAAAGGAGGACCTCTAAAAACCTCCACCCTCCCATTCTTTTAGCACAGTAAATTGAGGCTTCAAGAGGGCAGAAAAAGGTCTCCTTTTCCCTCTTCCTCCTCCTGAAACCTCTCCCAGCTTTGCAAGCCCTAAACAATTCTATAAAACTTCTGTGGTAACTGGTGCCTGGAAAAAGAACACTGCAACCTTTGGTTACGGCTTCCTGCTAATCCCTCTAATAACTATTTTAAATGGATCTATGCCTATCAGTTTGGCTAACACAGCTGCCCAAAGGTAAGTTAGTGGTTGGGGGATTTACAATGTACTCATAAGTCTATTGTGTTTTTTCCAAAAATCAGCCCTACAAGGATCCAATGTTTGTTGCCCATGCAGGAGAGCTGGTTGCTTAAAGCTAACAGAATTGGCAGCTGTGACTAATAGTCACTGCCCCCTCCCCAACTAAAGAGCCTCTGAATGACAGCAGCTGTTCCCTACTACCAAGGCTGGTGTTCCCAAGGCCAACCTGAACAAATTAATGTCCAGTCCTACTCTCATTTATGAAAACTTCCACGTAGCAGTTTCACATAAACTTCTAATTTCACTTCTCCCCCTCCAGCCCCTGCCCCATGTCACTCCCTGTCACACTTCATATCAGATTTTTGGGAGCACGTAGGGGGCCCAAAAACAAGGATTGCTTGCTCACACTATTAAAACCTACTAACAGAATAAATAAAATAGCAGCAAACATTAGGTCAAAGCGAACACATTAAGTTATTGTGGTCAACTTGTATAGATACCCAGCAAAGATCTGAGAGAATAAATGTTTTTAGCTGTTACCAAAATGTGATGAGTGTTGGCACCTACCTTCATAATATGCACAACCCCTTAGTTTTCTAAGTTGGATCCAAAGGTTGCAGAAGGATCGTTTTTAGCCGCCAGCCAATTCCAGCTGCAACCCCAACACTGCTGAACAGTGTGGTCTGTGATGGACTCACTGAAAAGCACGTGGATTCAGTATGTGCAAGTGAAAATGTGCTTGTGCGAGGCACCTTGGTCCAATTTTGCACTCCCACACCACAGCTGATGTTGTTCAGGAAGGGATGGGAGAAATCCTTGCACAAGGAACCTTTCCCTTTCACAAGCTTAGGATCCAACTCTACGAATTTAGTATTTCTAATATAGATAGCATCTAGTAAAGCTTACCTTTATCAGCTATGATTGAGGCATCCTGTCTTGCAATGGACATGGGCAATACTTTTCTAGCGGAAACGTTTTCTGTGCCAGCAGCCACAGAAACCGTGGCACTTGCAGTTGAAACATTAGACGTGCTTTGTGTCATAGACACATCAGAGTTTCTTTCATCTGTATCAGAATCATCAGAATGCAGAGGATTTGTAAAACAAAGGGGTACTCTAACTGGAAGCGTGCCACTGTGATAATGATCTGCTGATTCACTGGAAGGAGCATCCATTTGAGATGGTGAGTTCAAGACTACAGACAGATTTTTAATCCCATGACATAAAACAGCTGGAGATGTGTCCTCTGGTGTTGATGTTGGCTGTACATTTTTTGTCCCTTGTAACGACCACATAGCATGTCCCTTCTCTTTGAGAGGCAAACAGTCTGGTCTTTGCAGAGGATCAGATCCTACCAGACACCGATGGCCTTCAGGTGAGGATGTTACAGCTTTATTCAGTGGCTGCATATTGCATTCTATACAAGAGTTTTGGAAGGTATCTGTAGGAGCATCTCCTGAGCCTTGTTCCTGTAGTTTAGATGTCTTATCCACCGCACAGGATAAGCCAGTTTTAATTTTGATTGCATGTCCCCTATTCAAGAGGGTGTTCCCATCAAAGCTCCTTGGCCCCTCTTGAAGGGGTACCTTTTTAATTTCAAAACTCAAGTTGCGCTCAAGCTTTTTCTCTACACGTTCAGAGACTTCATTCTTCCCTGGATGCTCTTCTGACTTATTGTAGTTTTCATTGAGGTCTGTTGGATGCTCTGAAGAAACCATGTGCAGAACAGGCTTTGGATGGTATCTATCATTGTCCTGCCAAACAGTTGTTACTGTTGGATAAGCTGAAGGAGGGGATGGTGTTAAAATGGGTGGTACTGGATGAGGCTCTGGAGGCTGCAGAATTTCTTCTTTTACATCTCCTTCTACAAGGCAGCTAAAGAGAATAATTGTGTAAGTACTCCATAATTAAGGATTATGTACATTTATTATATAAGCTACCTATTCAGAATATGAACTTTAAAAACCCGTTCTCAGAATTATGTTCACAGTAAAAAAAAAGGCACATTTTATCCAAAATAGTTAGAATGTCAAAATCCACAAAAATGCAATAAACAGGAACCAAATGCTATAGTTTTGTAATAATCCCAGGAAACAAAACTTTCTTTAAACACCCTTAACTTTTACATCCAATATTTGAATAAAGGTCAACCCAGAAACACATTAAGTATCAAGAAAGCATTTAACACATGAAGAAAAGATGGTATCATGCTGTTATTGCCTATGGGCAACCACCAGAACCTACTATTTATTGGTTAAAATCTACAACAAAGCATGTGATTATCAGCAGTCTGCAGGAAAGCCATGCCCCCTTGTGGCAAAATTTGAACTACATGTGTTGGAGGGGCAGGGGTATAATGCTTACTGCAACAAAGCATGACGACTGCACCAGCTTCTAGTAAGTTTGACAGAACATTTGAATGCCTTCCTGATATGATGGTATAACCCCTCTATTATACATATAACATGGGACACAAGCAGTCTGTGGGAAAGCCCATACTTGAAAGAATGTATAGGGAGGACTATCCTTGGATTAACTGCCTGATTCGTGCAATCTTATTTTGATTAGACTGCTGAAGTCTGAATTAGGCCACAGTTACATAATTTTCCAGTTTATTGTATGTAGATATAAAATACATTGTTTGTCAGAGGTCCATAACCCTGACATTCACCCAGGTATATAGAATGTAGCAAACCAATCTACAATATATTTCCACATTGTCTCTTTTGTTACCACTGGAGATGTTAGCAGATACACACACACACAATACTATGATTTATGGACTTGCATGCCTTAAGATTCAGAAAGTATGTCACCAGGTGGATTTATTTTACAGAAAATCCAGAATTTTTTTTTAAGCACAGCTTTCTCTACAAGCATCAAATGATTACACTTGCTTCAAGGATGAATGAAAGGACAAGAATGTCAAATATGAAATAGGATGAAGATGTTTGTAAGTGCTTAAAATGGAACAGATGACAGGCACAGAGATAGTAAGCAATCATTATAGAAGGGCACTTCATGGAAATCATGAAGCAGAAAGCACATGGCTGACATAATAAAACTCTTTCTTTAGCAAGATGTGATGAGCAGTAGTGTCTGCTGACGGGCAAAGTAAGTCTCATCAGCCAGGGTGCTTTTCCTTCATTGAATTAAGGAAATAAGACTATAATGCAACGTTCAGTGAAATCTTTAAAATTATTATGTTAACTTGCAACTCAGTAAACTGAATCTGTTGGGAGGATGTGGCCTGGAAATGTTTCCCCCTAACCTAAAAGAAGTTGCCAAGAAACAGAATGCTTGCCTTCTTAAACATCTGACGGACTACCAGACCGGAGTCTGATGAGAGTACTATCAAACTAATATTACTTAAATACAGCACCCTATGAAATGTTCCAAGGGTGAAAGTGAAACCATGTGCCTCTCCAGATATTGTTAGACTACAACTCTCCCTGGTCCCAGCCAGTACTGCCAATGGTCAAGAATGATGGGAGTTGTAGTACAGCAACATCTGGAGGTTCTCCATTCCTGCCTTACACCAATAAGCTGACTAAATTTGTTCTTGGGCATATGCTCATCTGACCAGATACTAATGGAAATAAAATGGGTCCATAATAAACGATTTCCTATGAGTAATTCTCCAGGAGTACCTGCGAGTTCGAGGTGGCTTTGGTGGAGGTGAATCCTGTTTCTCAAGCTCTCCAGAACTGGCGGTATTTTCTGTGCCAACTTCATCCTGTCAAGAAAATTAAATCCCCAAAAGTTTTATTCTAAGGTTAAGAGAAACATCCACACAAAAACCAAAACATACACCAGCTTGGGATTGAATTACTGTGCATATTGTGTTAAATGTGAGCACAAAGTAATACTCTGTGAATGAATAGTATAATTTCACATGACTCAAATTTAATACGGAGTTTTTCTAGTGTGACGATATAAAGGAATCAAAATTATAACCTACAACACATTTGTTCTTCATATTCTCATCTGAATTATGTTTTATGAATATGAATAACGCCCAATAATGCCAAAAACAAGGGACCCAAATGCAATCAGTAAAAAGCAGGTCCTGGGTTACGGAGGTGGCAACATTACAGGCTTGCTGTGAATGTGCGTGTTTCAACTTTGGGTGGGCTTCCCAAGAATCCCTGAGCTTTCCTTTGGATCTCTGCTGGCTATCCAAGCCTGTCCAGGCCTGATCCTTTCGATCTCAAATTTGGAAGTATAAAAGATCACCGCAGGGTGGGATTTGCAAGGAGGCTGGGTTATCCAGCTGAGCTACAAAGGAGGAGGCACAGGGATGCTCTCAGAGCACAGAAAAATTCTCCCCTTCTGCTGCTGGGATAAGCAACAGAAGGAAGCTTGCATTTTGAAAACTTTCCTTCAACACTTTAGCAGCAGTAGTGGGAGGGGGCAAAGGGGAGAAATAATTCTGTCTCCTCTTCCGTCTCCCCCTTGCTGCTGCCACCACTGCTAATGTAAACACACTGGGAGGGAGAGGGGGAGAGCAAGGGACTTTTGCCCCTTAAGGGAAAAATTGTAGATCCATCAAAAGCAGAAAGACTGCCAATGCTCCATAGCACAGAGCCCTCTAAAATCAAATTAAAGGCCTTCAAGCCGCCATGCCATGCATTCTGCCTCCCAACCGTAAGTGCTATGTATAGTGCAACATGAAAGACCAGAAAAGACCAGGCATAATGCACTTTGCAGACAGGAGCACAGTGGGAAATAAAAAGCAAAAAACCACTGCATTTCTGTATCTTGCTCTCCCAAGTCCAGCTCACACCAAGCACCAACTAAGAAAAGTGGGGAAGACATAGGCAATTTTCCACTGGTCACAAGCTTCTTAGCAATAAGAGAGCATTCCTGGAGATACCACTGCAAAGAAGAGGGTGACTGAGGAATCAAGCAGTGGCTGGAGGAGAATAACTTGCAGACTCTGTGGCCCCTAAGCTGAGAATCACTGGCTAGACCCAACTGCAGCCAACATGGACCAAACAATCCACATGACATTACGAAGTACACAGTTTTATAAAACTCTCATAATATTTATCCACATTCTTTGTTAGTAACCCAACAAAATTTAGTTGAAACTGTAAATAATAACAGATGTGTTTATTTTCTTTATTATTAATTGCTGGATCATTGTATTACAGCAAAATTGTACCTTGTGAAAATTCCTAATAAAAAGTCCCAAGTCAGCCAACAGATTTGAATGTTATGAGTACAAGTTTAAAATATTTTAATGACTGTTTAGTCATTTACAGCCCAGTGAAAAGGCCAGCTACTGCTGAAGGATCTTTACATAATATATTTAATAACGTAGTAGTGACAGACTATATAAGACTTCTGGGAAAGTGTCTTAACAAGGCAAAGAGAGAAGACAGGACCTGGACTTATAAAAAATATATTAAAAAGGCAGGTAGATAGAGAGGTGTTAACTCAAAATATTCTGCAATATATAAGCCAGGCATAAAATATTTTCAAATAATTCAGTTATGAGAAGCAAATATTTCTCAACATTGTTTTAAGGCAGCAAACAGAGAGTTTATGAGAAAGATACAAAGGAACTGAAAGCAAATCAGCTTGTATAGAACGAGGAGGGTGAAAGGAAGAACAGAGCCAAGGGCAGACTACTAGAGATCTATGAAAATAGACCCAGGAGCTTATATCATTAAATAAGATTAAAAGCAGTATCTACTGAAAGAGTCAAATGTACCATATAAACCCATCTAATTCAACATATTGCCTTAGCATCCAACCCCTTGTTGCCATTACAGAACATTAACAGAAGTGCTT
Organism: Podarcis erhardii; assembly: GCF_964252035.2. Classification (NCBI taxonomy): domain Eukaryota; kingdom Metazoa; phylum Chordata; class Lepidosauria; order Squamata; family Lacertidae; genus Podarcis; species Podarcis erhardii. The sequence goes on along the minus strand of NC_138500.1, from coordinate 71,172,651 downwards.
TTGTTTAACTGCTCAAGGACGAAGATTTACTCATACTCCCTGCACCATCAGCTACATTCTCCTTTGCATTAAAGTATCATTGAGCAGCCTAATCCATTTCATGTCATGTCCTCAATTAATGTACCAAATGTTATGGCTACTGAACATGTGGATTAAGACATTAGCTTCTGGCAATCAAAAAAACAAAGCAAAACCCAAGAAGGTATAATGCATGTTATGAAGATGAGCTCATCTACGGTGGGGAAGAACAGATGGAGGTCTTACAAGAGAAAACCTTTGCCTCTTTAAATCAGATTTTCTTCAGCCCACTTATTGCCTATTTTCCTAGGCAAATGTTATTCTATTTTATTTCAATAGCTACATTTAAGAAAGAATTTGCTTTGATGCAAAAGATATTGTGTAGCCCACAAGAGCTTGGTCTAGTAATTTTCAAAAGCTGATTATATGCTTATGAACCAGAATGTGGCTTATGAAAAAAAATTGGTCCATTGGCACTGCTGGGGAAAGCCAATCTCTACGCTGAAATGGTTGGGCTTTAATTAAAACAGAGGGGGGAAATAACACAACACACACAGTCATGGCTTTGTCCACACATATTTGTGATGCAGCAGCCATTGTGGAACTTGGAAAGGAATTAAAAGTTCTTTTCTGCCAACAAAGAAGCCACTAGATTCAGCACAGCAACAGCACTCAATCTCCCACCAATCTCCCACACTCTCTTCCTGGGTGTTACCTTAAACACCCAGGAAATTGGTCATCTTATTAAAGAGTTTCTCTTGAAATATAAAGAATGAAATAAATGATCCCAACAGCAGGGACACAAATCGTGATCTAAGTTGTCAAAAATTCACAGGAGAAAATGGACAACTTGGTGAACCCTTACTTAAAATATTTAACAAACTCTCTTAAAATGTGAGGTTTTAATAGCGTTCTTCTATTTCTATTCTAAATGGGGCGATAAGCATTAGAGCTGATGTGGAACACACTTCTTTAAAAATGCTTATTTTGGTTAATGGAAGAGAAGCTCCTCCAGACAATTACTGCAATTTTACTTTATACTTCCTGCATAGGTGTAAATTAGGTTTCTGCCTACTAGAACTGATGTGATCCCCTGTTAGGAAGACAATTGTGTATCAAGACCCCCAACCATCATCAAATAGTTTCATTTCATCAAATAATAAGGATGTGGCCAAGAAACCACAGAGCCTAGGGCTTGCCGATCAGAAGGTCGGCAGTTCGAATCCCCACGACGGGGTGAGCTCCTGTTGCTCGGTCCCTGCTCATGCCAACCTAGCAGTCCAAAAGCACATCAAAGTGCAAGTAGATTAATAGGTACCGTTCCGGCGGGAAGGTAAACGACGTTTCCATGCGCTGCTCTGGTTTAGCCAGAAGCAGCTTAGTCATGCTGGCCACATGACCCGGAAGCTGTAGGCCGGCTCCCTCGGCCAGTAAAGTGAGATGAGCGCTGCAACCTCAGAGTCGTCCGCAACTGGACCTAACGGTCAGGGGTACGTTTACCTTAAGAAAGACTCAATCATGTTATGCTCTTTTTAAAGTCAAATAATAATACAAAATGCTATTGTGGTCACCATCAGTTCCTCCCTTCTCTGTGTTCTCAGGGAACTGGAAAGAGAGGGAGGGAAGGGAGCCATCTTTTCCCGTCTTTTCTGACTTTGCAGCCAAAGACAGAGGAAGCAAAACAAAAGACTCCTACTGCTGTGATTACTTAGTTAAAAATAAAGATGACCCTTTTCCCTAGTCCTCAGGCAAATGCAGAAGACGGCTATCAGCAAGTCTCTCTTGCCACTTTTTCCTTCCCCAGTGCCTTTAGACACTGAAGCACAATTTCTTCTGGAAAAAGCTCTGCTGTGACAGGCCAAAGGCCAGTCCAGCAACCTCACAGGGCCTGATCAGAAACCTATGATAAGCCCACAAGCAGGATATGTGCACGGAAGCCCAATCCTATTACACTGTTGTTGCGGACCCCGCATCCTGAGACAACCCCCTCCCCACATTCTCCCCAGGCAAACTTGGATGAAGGTGCCTGGACTCTTAAAGGTAAGATCTAAGGTTCTAGAACTGAACTGCATCTCCTGGCTTGCCTCAGCAGGCCCACTGATGACTAACACCCAAGAAGATTCTTTCTCCCAAGCATTTTATGTTTACCTCCCAGGCTAAGAGTCAGAGAAGTCTGCAGGAGATCTTTGTGGTAACTATAAGCAAAGCAGTTTCAGAGGGAAGATTAAGGCTTTGTCTGCGTGTGGTTACTTTGCCTGGATCAGTCAGTCCAACAAGAGTATTGTGCAACATCCTTTTCAGCTGTTATTGTCTAGAAATAAAATATAGTCAAGAAAGTTGACACTGGTAGAGCATGTTGGACAAGAATGTGCTCCTAAACTATACTTAGGCCAGGCCAGTTCAATCCTATGTGGACTACTAGAATTTGTTGGGGGTGGAGGCAGTTTCCAGTTGAGAATTAAAGGGGTGGGGCAGTTTTCAGCTGAAAACAATAATCCTTACGTAACTTGGGTATTCAGCTTTATTTTCATTAGCTCAACACTATGATACAAACCAAAGGCACAGCCCTAATGAGTTTTTTTCCATTTTAACTGAAAACACAGCATCAAGGCCTGTTTCTAATAATGCATTCAATAACTGAGAGGTTTGCTCCAAAACAAACCTACTAAGTATCATTAGGTTGGATAGTTTAACCTCTTTGAGTACAGTGGTACCTCAGGTTAAGTACTTAATTCGTTCTGGAGCTCTGTACTTAACCTGAAACTGTTCTTAACCTGAAGCACCACTTTAGCTAATGGGACCTCCTGCTGCTGCTGCGCCACTGGAACATGATTTCTGTTCTCATCCTGAAGCAAAGTTCTTAACCCGAGGTAATATTTCTGGGTTAGGGGAGTCTGTAACCTGAAGTGTATATAACCTGAAGCATATGTAACCCGAGGTACCACTGTATTCTCTATTGTAAGTCATGCCGATATCAAAAACATAATTTGTCAGATAAGTCCCTTATGTCATATCACACTAATTATCATGGGCCAAAATGCAATGAGACATGCTCTCAACACTGCAAATGCACCAGAACTTTCTGCCTCCCCTTCTCAATGCTGCTCCCCCGCAGCATTCAGAAAAGCTTCTGCAGAAACATCAGGAACCCCCTAGAGTGAGACTCTTCAAGACATGAGGGAAGACAGCCAGAAATTAAAAATATCCACTTTCACCCCTTACCCCTTGGTGCAAGTGTGGAAGCAATTTCTGATCACATACCAATGGAATGAGGTGGGGAAGAGGAAAGAGACTGCATCCTGGCTATGCAACCAGTGCTGAAACAATAATAACCACAGTAACAGTTTCAAGAAGAAAAAGAAGACAATGACTTTGGTTTCTTTTCAAAAGAATTCAATGGAATAAAGTTTGTTGCAGTAAACTGACCCCATTTAGAAAGAGCCCAATAGGCAGCAAACTCATACAAACAAGCATGGATTTTAATAGCGTATTTACTCGAATGTAATGCACACCTTTTGGGGCCAAATTACATCACAAAAAGTAGGGTGTGCATGTGATGGCGCATTTACATTTGCCAGCAAATATTTTTTTGGTTTCAAGGTTTTGAAAATTGAGGTGAGCATTAGGTTGATGGTGCATTACATTCGAATAAATACGGTATCTTATTACCACAAACAAAAAACTAAGATGAACAAGGGTAATTTAACAGTAGGGAAAAGCTACTATTTCAAATTACACGAAATATGACAAAAACACCTACCAGCCCATCTGCAATTTTCCAGTTTGCACAACTTTCATATTTTTGAAGTTGCTTTTCAAACAACTGTGCTATGGCTCGATGAACAAGTTCATACTGTTCCTGGGTGCATGATAAAAACCAAAATTAGCACACAAATATATAAGCAGTGTTTCAAAGACACTATTTCACAAAGTGGTCATGTCACAGCCATATACTGAACTTCTGAACTGAAATCAGTATTACCTTAGTCTGTACTGCGGAATGTCTTTGTGTCCTCATTTCTTGTATTAAATTAAACACATTGAATTCCTCTGGTATTTTCTGAAATACAAAGGAGAAGAAGGTTGTCCACTGATGTACTTTGGTTCTATACTATCTAGAAGTCACAAAATGCTTCAGTATTTAGTATTTCTATTGCAAACATGAACTAATTAGAAGTAACAAAAGGAAAAGGAAAATAAACTTCATTGCTGCTACGGGAAAAGGTACTATCTAACTTAAAACTCATTTTCAAATCATGTTCAATTTTGCACACTGAGGAGAACTCCATTACTCCCCTATAAAACTCTACTCTAATGACTGGCATAAGATGACCTAGTTTTGCAGCATTAGATTGCTATAAATCCTACTTACCCCAGCTTTCAACAAATTCCATGTATAATCTATGGCACAGATGGCTCCTGTTCTTCCACACCCAGCACTATAGTGGAAAAAGATGGACACCGTAAGAGAAAAGGAGGCTTAAAACTTAGCATTTCTGTTCATACCTACCAAACACTTAACAGGAAGTATCCTTGAAAAACTATTTTAGAGTTGATGTTTAAACAATTCTGAATTATCACCAACTGGATTTTTGTTATAATCAGTAGTGGTTTGTGTTTTCATATCAAAAGCATAAATCTACAATTTTGCTTCAAGGTTTTCTCTATTCAACGTACCAATCTACACCCAAAAATATGCCCCTCTTCAACAAACACATTGCCAATACATATAAAACAGGACTATATTGTAACAACAAACATAATAACCATATACAATTGTTAGGGTAAGCCACATAGGCATTTTCTACATACAGTACATCAAAATGAATCAGTCCATTTATTTGCCATTTAATGGTTGCCATCAATTTGAGTTGAATTAATTTTGTAATGAAATGATTTTAGAATGTTGTACTCTTTTATTGTTGTTAGCCGCCCTGAGCCCGGCTTCGGCTGGGGAGGGCGGGATATAAATAAAATTTATTATTATTGTTATTATTATTATTTTTTAGCTGGTGACTATTTACATTTTATTTCAACTACAGTTAAGCACAAAGGGTAGTTGAAAATAAAAAACTATCTGTGAGTCCTATTTTCAAGATACAGGCCTGGTTTACATATTACAATAAATCATAGTTAAAATCCAACTGTTGTTTAATGTGGACCACACAGCATGCTAGTGCATGTACCTGAAAAGTTATTGCTCTGCTCTACTGAGAACCAAGCCAGAGAATAGTATGTCATAACATCCGAATATAGGGTTGTGGTTTGTTTCTTTTTACACATCCCATGAATCGCAACCAAGGTTTGCTCTTGGCTTAGGACTTCAATCAATCAATCAATCAATCAATCAAATCAATAGATTTTTATTGTTTATAGCCAATGGCCATCACAATACAATATAAACACAAATCACACAACTACAGAACGAAATACATCTTTTTGAATAGTGCAAGTGCCAAACCCTAGGGATGCTGACCAGAATGTATGTTTTTTTAAAAAAAATTCTGCACATTGTAGATTTGTCTAGGTCTGACATAGGACTTATGATTTATTAAGGGAAACAATGTACCATGGTTCAGATATCATGACAAGTATGACTCTGGCTTGTTTACTAGTAGCATAGCAGAAGCGGAGTGAGAATCTTTGGGCAGTATGCATGAGCACACTGCTTGTACACATTTAACCGCAGTTCATAACTATGGTTTAATGCAGCGTGTGAACTGGGCTGTGTCTCAAATGTTTTCAAAGACAGTCCACACAGAAGTCTGTATTTAACAAATATAAATACGTTTCAAGCCATATTACATTACTGTAGTCCCCTTTCCTCTGTCAAGAACTCTAGGCAATGTGTTTTTGAGAAAGTATTCCTAGATTTAAGAAATTCCTATAATACTCACAGAATATTTTACGGGTGTTGAAGACATGGCAAGTTAAAATATAAGGGATGCTTTGAATTAAACACACTCTAAAATGCAATGACCCCCCCCCCAAAAAAACCCCACACCATTAGAGACATCAAGATTGGTATCACACATGGTGACAACTTTTTGACTTTAATATCTATCTTATCATATCCCAGGATCCCTGGGAGGGATAGCAACAGTTTTGAATGAATATGTTACACTCACTTCTACAAATGTCTAGAAACAGAAGCACATTTACCCCACAATGAAGGCGCACTTGCTGCATTTTATCTGTCTCTTGTACTTAGGGTAGAATGCTTCCTGTATACGCATACTTTCTCTCCTTCCAAAATAATAGGCTGGGTTTGGTTACATCTTTTGCCCCCACTCAATATTTATTTATGTATGATATTTATATACCACCCACTAACGTAGGTTCCAAATAAAATTACACAAAAAATTGTTACTGCTGCAACAATGTTAACATTATTCAGTAATACAGTGCATCCTGATATGTACATATCCTATAATACTACAGCAGTATAGCAATGAAAATATCAAAGAGATGTACTAGCCTTAGATTTTTACAAATGTTTATGCATCCATGTTAATATGATTCTGCTGCTTTATCCTCAAGATTAGGTTTAGTATCCTTAAACTATATTGAGCTCACCAGCTGATTGCAATGCACTGTTAAATTTACATACACAAAGGCAACACATGAAAGCATTCCAAAGTTAAAAAATAATACTTTCTAGGATCCCCCATTTAAATTCCTGCATGAAAATTTTAATTTGTACCTGCAGTGTATGCAAATAGGAACATCTTCATGCTCCTGGTATTCCCTCATTAAGCTGATCATGTCCAGAATAGAATCAAAAGATGATGGAACGTCGTGGTCAGGCCAATTCACATAATGAAATTGATAAACCCTACGTGTTTCCTAGAAGAAAAAAAGGTTGTGTTATATCTTTGGACAGGGGTCAGCAAACTTTTTTCAGCAGGGGGCTGGTCCACTGTCACTCAGACCTTGTGGGGGGCCAGACTATAGGGGGGGGGGAGAACAAATTCCTATGCCCCACAAATAACCCTGAGATGCATTTTAAATAAAAGCACACATTCTACTCATGTAAAAACACCAGGCAGGCCCTACAAATACCCCAGAGACGCATTTTAAATAAATGGCACATTCCACTCATGTATAAACACGCTGATTCCAGGGCCATCCATGGGCCGGATTCAGAAGGCGATGGGGCCTGATCTGGCCCCCAGGCCTTCGTTTGCCTACCCATGTCTTTGAAGGTTGGCTTGTAGAAACTGTCCATTTTGGGAGCTGATCAGGTACTCAGAGAAAAGTGAATAAAAATGTTGTGAAATACCACCATTGAGATATATTTTTAAAGAAACAATGAAGTAAATAAGTAAGTGTAGGAGCTGCTTCACACAAATGGCTCCCCGTATAGAGCTCATGAGGCTACATTTTACGTGGTAAGCACACCACTGCCAGCATCTACCCAGAACAGACCAACAAGTTTATAATTATTTTCCTACATAATGATTATAATTTTAATAAATTAATACAAATCCAAAGACTACATATGGTGTCTCTGAAATAGCACAAGTTGCAAAATTTGCTTCACTTAAAAGTTGACACAGACATGGGTCAAAGCCCACGTCCTTCAAATATTAAGCTTCTGTTTGTTGAGCCTTTACAAATACACTCCAGCCCATTCATGGCACCCTAGGCTCTTATGCAGGGCTACTGACAATAACATACGAACAGGTTCTGCCAGAGGTAGCATTTAGAACCAAGTAGGGAATTCAGCTTCCCGGGAATCACAGCTTTCAATTTACAAGGCCTAGAAGCATTTCTGCAAAATATACAAGATGAAGCAACAAAACCACCATTAAGCTCAGCCCAGATCCCAATGCGCACGACACTCAAATTTATTTTTATTATTAAAAAGTGAAGCCACTCAAGTGCCTCATAATGCGCCAAGAAGCATTTAAACCACACAAATTAGTAACTGAAGGAGCATCATCTCAAAGTCAAGATTTGAGTTCAGCTGCCACTGCCCCAAATGACCAAAAACTCCTTTTGTGTCTTTTGGATGTCAAGTTATTATTAATTTTAAGTATTATTTATTAAATTTGTATACTGCCCTATACCTGCAAGTCTCAGGGCGGTTACAACATAAAATCACAATATTAAAACACCAAATACAAAAAGTTTTCAGGACGGTTGACAGTTGGAGGCGTTATCCTGCCAGTTATCGCATGTCGCAAGGCCATTTCAGCCCCACATTAACATGTTGTCAAAAGGGGCAAAGTGATTTGGTACACAGAAGACATCAGACTAACAATACTATGTTTAAACCAGCTGCAATATAGAGCTTTTATCTTACTTACATTCTGAAAGGCTAATAGCAGAGTTCTAATATAGTAGTCTGTTCTGACTTGCTCAGCTTCCTAAATGAAAAGGGAATATTTGTGAATAGATGGAAATGTCACAAAATTTTAGCTTAGTACCGACAGTAGTGCTTTACTCACTCAAATCTAATTTACTCCTAACAGCAGTATTGTATCCACTTAGGTTAATCTTTAAAAATAGCAGAATTCAGAATCACACCATTCATAGGAGCACATGAATGAATTTTTATTTGCTTCACTTGTTTTAAGTAAAACAATAACCAGAATTTAGGTGCTGTGCCAATGTAGCATTAACCATAACTGAAACTGGAAAATTTTTGGGAAAGTCATATCTACACTGACACTAAGCCAGAGCGGTCCGCACTTGTGGACTATAGTTCCTTTAAATAATGGGCTAGATCCAAGCAACCATGAGTGGAAGGAAAGTAACTGCTACTGTTGTTCCACAAGATCTTGGAAAAAGCTTGCACGGTGCTATCATAGGAGGTTTTTAATTCTCCTGTTTCTGATTGCCAAAAGAGTGTGAGTTCTTGGACAAGCAGCATGACTGTTAAGAGAACATTGCATGGGAAGTGAAACTGAATCTAAATCTAAACAAAGCATAAAAGATCCCTCCATAAAAGAGACTTCTGCATCCAACCAAGAGTCGCCTGACTGAGTCTTTCAGGTATTCTTTTGCACACATGTGCATAACTTACCCTGCTTTTCTTCCTTATTGGTTTTCTCATTTCTATGACACTATTATAATAAACTAATAATAATAATAATAATAATAAACTATTATAATAAACTTATAATAAACTAAACAGAACCACATTCTCAGTATAAAAGGCCAGCTTTCTTCTGTGGCAGTTGATTCAAATTTTGCTACTTATGCCTTACCATGGCTTTCTTAAAATTCCTTGTAAGCTATAGGCTTCTGCCCTCACTTTCCAAACTCTACCATGAGTTATGAGTAGTTCACCAATTCGCAAAACACCAGCAGCATACCACTGTGACTGCTTTTCCCCATTTTGCCCAATGAAAACTTTTTTTCTGTAATAATGTTAGTTGATGTTTTAATTATTCAGTGGTTTCATTTGCACATAATACTAACCTATTGTTTAGTATTACAAGAATGGAAGTGGGCAAGGAGTGGGTTTGCTCCTTGTTCCCTCTAGCATGTCTGCAAGGAGGTCAGAAGCTTTAGTTTGCAGCTTTCAACTGGAATTGTTTCAGCAAATCATAGTAAAGACCAACCACAGTTTGTTGAGGCACTGACATATGCTATACTGTGGTTATTTAAAAACAAAAGCTCCTGATTTCTTCTTTGTAGACGTGTCAAATGAGGAGAGAGGGGGGATGTAAAACACCAAGGTGAGTCCAAGTTTATTCCTGTGGTGGTAAACCATGTCACCATTATGCCCACAAAACCAATGCATAGTTTGCCTTGTTTCAAAATGTTCCACATGCCAAGGGGAGAGACACAAATGTAAGCAAACTCTTCAAATTATTTCATATAAAAAAATATCAATTTGGCATCATTGAGGCTTATGGACCATCACTTCCTCAGAGTTAGAGCAATTCAATATACTGTAATTACAGTAAGCCCACAACTTATGCAGGGGTTACATTCCAGGAATCGCACCTCAAGCCAAAATCACGTATAGTCAAAAACCATTGGGTTCAGTGACGGGCAGGATTGCCAAAGTTGTTTTTTCCTGGAACTCTGCCCCCTTTTTAATTTTAATTTTTCCCACATACATAAAGCTGAATGAAAAGAAGTTAAATACATGTGAGTTGCAGGCTTACTACAGTTAATATATACATTTCTTTAAGATGGAATTAGAACTACTTTATTTTTTTTAAAGCATCAATTAGTACTGCACTATCATTAACAAAATACTTACACAAGAAATATGAAATGGTCCAAAAGAAACACCTTCTTCCCCGTACAGAGGCCAGTAACGTTCACATTTTTTCTGTTACCAAAGAAAATATAGTTACCAAAAATATAGTTTAAAAATAAGCACAAACATTTATGAATATTCACAGATAGTTGGATTTAAATGGGCAAGGTCATCCTTGCTAATATACCCAAGACCTTCATCGCCCTCTCAGGACTTTTCATGTGTTTCCTTTTAGAATCTGGAAGGTCCACAGGAAAAACTGCTATTTGCTCTGTTCATGCACCCACACTGTGCAATTCCATTCTAAAACCATTTGTTTCTTTACACCTTCCTACACTAAACTTAACAGAGTGGCAAGAAAATGTACTAGTTTTCATTAAGTAACAAATGTTCAAGATTTACATGGGAATTCCTCAAGTAGATTGAGTAACTTGTACAGAGATTTGATTAACTGCATTATCGCTGCAACATATTTAGCAAAGGCCATATACAAGCCAGCGCTATTAATACATACCCTTCCCATTTCAAACTCCCGACAAGCCATCACAATAATCTATTAAAGAAAGAAAGAAATGTGACTGTACAAAGTTTCCAAGAATCTGTGCTTTAAAAACCTTTTCAGGTGCATATTCATATACTGACTACAACTGAAGGACTAAGCTGTCCAAGGACTTAGCAGCAGGCCAAACACTATATTATCCATGTGCCAGAGTTTAACAAAATATAAACTTTTGGGGGGTCAAGGACAACATTTGCCCTTGTGCCAATCTTCTGGGCACTGTATCAGTGTTATATACCACCCACTTCTAAAATCAAACAATCTATCAATTAAGGGTTTCATCATCATGCTGTTATGATAGTTGCATCAGCATTTCTGCTTGCCATGTTCTCCTGACCCCACAGAGCCAATTCTGGCGAGGGAAGGGGGAGAAGGTGGGGAGAAGCCCTTTTGCATGACAGGGACTCACAACTATTTAGCTGAAGCTGTCCCCAAACTCATGCCCCATCCTTCTTCTAAAAGGAGCTGAGGGCAGCAAACAAATAAGTGATAAAACAATAAAAAATATTTTTAAATGTTTTAAAATTAAAACTTGCCTAAATAAGCTTGTATCCAAAGGAAACAATGGCAAGTTAACAAAACATGTATTGTGAAAATCACATGATTTCAAATGTGACAACTTGCTGACAGCACAATCTCCTCTTTGAGGATGGGGCTTTTTGTTGAGTTGTTTATATGGATGTCAATACAAGAGGCTGTGCTGAAGCACAGGTGCTCCACCGTTTAGTGAAGTCAGTCCTTGCTTCTTAATCCCTTCTCCCATTGTGAATTTATCAGCCACATGATCTGACAGTTCATGTTCCTCCTCTTCTGCCCAGACACTGTAGCTCAGGGATGTGGAGTGTGTGGCCCTCCAGATGTGCTTAGATTACAACTCCCAGGACCTCTTACTACTGGCCATCCATGCTGGCTGGAGGGCTGATGAGAGTTGGAACCCAACAACATCTGGAGGGTCATACATTCCCCGTCCCCAAGTTAGGCAAATGCATGCTGGCACAACAGACTCTGGCTGTACCCATTCAGCACACAATGTGGGTGGCGCTGTGGGTAAAAGCCTCAGCGCCTAGGGCTTGCCAATCGAAAGGTCGGCGGTTCGAATCCCCGCGGCGGGGTGCGTTCCCGGTGCTCGGTCCCAGCGCCTGCCAACCTAGCAGTTCGAAAGCACCCCCAGGTGTAAGTAGATAAATAGGGACCGCTTACTGCCGGGAAGGTAAACGGCGTTTCTGTGTGCTGCGCTGGCTTGCCAGATGCAGCTTTGTCACGCTGGCCACGTGACCCGGAAGTGTCTGCGGACAGTGCTGGCCCCCGGCCTCTTGAGTGAGATGGGCGCACAACCCTAGAGTCTGTCAAGACTGGCCCGTACGGGCAGGGGTACCTTTACCTATTCAGCACATCACCAATCAAACTCTTATTGTCACAAAGACCCCTCTCCTCCAAGTAGAGGGGATGTCACTGATCTCATACCACAACTTGGAACACAGCACGTCAGAGGAAAATCTACTCCACTTTCCATCCCTAAGCTTAGATTAGAGGATGAAACATAAAACAAACTCTGGTTCCAAACTGCTCAGAACAAGAAGTGGGGGCAGAAGTTTGCTCACATCACAGAATGAAATAAATATTGGGTTAGTATACTTACTGCGACATTGTACTCCCATATCATCCTCCAGAAGTCTATTACTGTGTTTGCTAGTGGTCCTTGGGTGGCAACATATGCTTTTGGCCCATGTACTCCCTAAAATTTCAACATATAACGGAATGCAAAAACAGTTAAAGGCATGCTTGAAACAGTTCTTAGACACAAACTCTCCCAAGGATGGTTCGACTGTGGGTGTGTTGGAAAGGTTTTGCATTTTCAAAACTGATCTATTCAAAATGTCAACATGCTAATCTCTTCAAAAACATGAATGGAAATTTAAAAACACCCAAGATAAACCCTACAGGATATATACCAATTTTACTCTACATTAGATAAGTAAACAGCAAATTCCAATACAAAAGTTCGTTGCTAATGCCCAAGTAACTGAATAACCATAATAATATATATCCTCATCTTGGTTACAAAATATTTGTGAAGTTTCCCCTTAGCTGCTTGCTCAACATACCTACAGTAACTGAGCCAAACATTCCATTATTATTATTTTTTCAAATACTCTGCTATTTGTCTCCCCTTTGAGTATTTTGCTCAAAGTTTAACATCAGTTCAGGTGGTTGATAGGGAGAAGGGGAAAGAAATGCCACATCCAAGGGCATTAAATACTCCAAATCACAAGTCATTTCATAGTGATGCAGCAAGGAGACACTGAATTCTCCTTATGGGAGTGGGAGTGCAGGGATGTTAAAAATTCAGTACTGTACTGCATTTTATTCACACCTCCAGGCAATCTTTCTTCGTCAAAAAATAATGCATGAGTTTCACGCATTTGTAAGACCAAGAACAAAAATTAGCACCAGGTAATTATATACCTCAATAATTGTACCCTTGTGCCATTTTACATTACATTAAACTTTAAATTGGAAACATAATCAAAAATTTGTTTTATTTAAATGTATTTATTTGGAATCCTTATCCTAGTTGCAGAAAGTGCACAGGAGTGTTGAATGTAGCACCATTCAGTATTTTTCAAGATAACTCAGTTGGTAGAGCATGAGACCCTTAATCTCAGGGTTGTGAGTTCAAGCCCCATGTTGGGCAAAAGATTCCTGCATAGTTAGGGGCTGGACTAGATGACCCTCATGGTCTCTTCCAACTGTACAATTCTATGGTTCTATGAAGACATTCACAAATAACAAGGACCACCACACTATATTTTAAAAATCCAATGAGTTACAGGACTGCAAAACCCTTAATAAACGTCACATAGAATGCATAACTGAGAGAAACAATGGATTAAACTCAAACTAGCGTGAGCCGAAGAGTTAACTGGTTAGCACTTTTCTGTGAACTGCTGTGCAGGCAGGAAGGCAGAAGGAAGACTTTGCACAGCATTGTATTTTGAGCCTCATCATAGTATACAAAGAGATTATCTAACTCCACATCTGAATACAGGATTATGGAATTCCACATCGCAAAGCAAGCCAGAAAGAGGAACTATATGCACTCCACCCATCAAGGCTTGCTTTGTACAAGGGGCTTCATGATTTAAAGTGGCCATTCTTGCAAACCACAAGCACTTTGCAACACAGAACTCCATGCATCCCAGCCTTGGGAACTTGTTCCACAATGGGGAAGTGTCCAGATTCACGCAAACGGGATTTAAACGATGCACAGCTATGGAATTCAGAGAAAGAATGAATGATCTTGTGTAAATGGATCCACAATGTTTGTTCAAACTGAAGAGCCTATTTTGGCCTAAGCCACTGCAGCAGGGTCATGGCGGATAGGTGGAACCCAGAAACTTTGAATTGTGATTCTTGTACCGTCAGCCAGCCACTGCACAGGATTCCTCCACTGCTTTTACTAACACAAGCCTGTATGTGGTAAAGCACAAGTCCATCTTATAAGATCTCTTCACTTCTCAGTGGGTACCTGGTTCAAAAACCTCCTCTAGAAACTATTCAGTAACGTATAATGAGGTGTAGCCAGAGCTATTTTTCTAGAAAAAGAGGTACCAGATCTCACCACAAACACCTCCCTTGTTCTCTTATAATGGCACTGGTGCCCAACTGAGAGGGGCCAGAATTGAGTTCCAGCTGGGGAAAAAACTCTGGGTGTAGCAGACATTTACGTAGTTCTGGAAGTTCATAAAATATGCCAATGAGACCCAGTGTCAGCAACTAGCATGCTCTGACAAACAATGAAGTCCCAGGGACTCTACCGATTGAGCTATCCCAGCTATGATACATTCTATCGATCAAACCATTGTTATTTTATATTACTGTAATAAGAGATGCTATCTTTGTCAGTGCTGTGAATTATCCATGTGATAATCGCTGCTTAACTGTGTACTAGTTTAGGAGGTCAGCCTTCCTCCTTTTTTCATTCTTTCTTCCACTTTTTCTCTTTGCAATCAAATTACACAGAGCCACAACATAATCACATACAATACTTTGGCTTTTCTGTAAAGAAACATGTGTTAAGATTTTAGAAGTTTTATTACGTAATAAATCTATGTTAATACATACCTTAATAAAATTTGCATTGATGTAGTCTGAATCTTGAGGGGGAGTTTTTAAAGTCAGTTTAACTCTGCTGTGATCAACTAAAACATAGCAATTTTAGGAAGAATTATTTTCCATGTTAACAGGTATTCTCCAGCAAGAATGATAGCAAGTTTTTACCCAAGAATTCTTCCACTGTATCTAGGCACTACTTTAATCTACCCTAAGAGAATTCCTCACTCATTTTCAGGACTGCTTCCTCTTCACATTTCTATTTATTTCACTGCAGAACTCTGCAGGACATAATTCTATATATTTTCCTTAGAGAGCATTTCCTTTATTAATGAAGTTACTCATGAAGCACTGGATATGAAATTCTGGGTTGGCTGATAGTTCCAAGTTCTATGATGAGATAGGAACTATTTTGCCAGCACTGGACTGTTTCAAAGCATCTTTCTTTCACTTCTAGGTATCTAGGGATTAAATTTAAGCAGTTTCCAGGCCACCTTATTCTCTGAATGTCCAGTGAAAATGTTCCAAAACAGATGTTAACATTAGAAGCAAAGTAAGTTCACACAAATGGAAATGTGGAACAGTATAGACATTAACTCAAAATATATTCCCCAGCCAGGGACTCTTGAAAAACTTAAATTTAACACACAAGAACAATGTATTTGAGGCTGGCAAAATATTTTAAGATGTGCAATAATACAATAATGTATTAAGTGCTCGTGTGTTCCTCTATAGAAAGGATAGCACATTTAGTTTTTTCCAGCAACACTTTATAACTGCTTGCTTGCTGCTCAGTGTTAGAGTTGTATGTTGAAGGCAATCCAAAATCACATTATCAACTTCACAGAATAGACTGACAGTCATCTAAATACTAATTCTTAGAGAAAGAAAATCCAATTTCATTTGCAAGGTTGTTCTATATTTTGAAGACTTGGGGTTGTCTTTTAAGTCTTTGGTAATACTTGTTTCAAGGTGCTGCAGGTTATTTGAACTGCAGTCTTGTCCTACTGTTCCTGTTTTACTTGTATAGATATAAGCAGGTTGCAGAAGACAACACTTCCTTAAAGACTCGTCGTCAAAGTGATAGATATTCCAGTTATGCCCTGATGACAACCAAGACCTTGATAAAAGCATTTGCCAATAAACCTCTCTTTGCCAAACACAAAAAAACATGTAGCACTACTGACACAGAGGCCTCATTTGCGCATAGTACTTAGCCAAAGCATGGCTGAGCATGAATGAACAGGCATGCTATGGTGCACAGTTAGAAAATCACAGCTGCTTCACTCCTCTTCCCCTGCTGCCACATTGCCATGAAGACCTGGGTTTTGTCTCTAAACAAACCACGATCTGCAAGCAAGGTTTGTTCTGGGCTTTCTACTTGTAGTGAGTTTGGGAAAGACAACGCTAAGTCAAATCATGGCTTAACCTCTAGCAGAACAGCAGCAGCAGAAGCCAAGTAAAGCAGCTAATATTTTCTAACTGTCCACCAGCACACTTGCTCGTTCATGCAGAGCCATGGTTTAGTGCAAACCAGACCAGATAGTTTAGAACTCGGCCCTCCAGATGTTTTGAGACTACAATTCCCATCATCCCTGACCACTGGTCCTGCTAGCTAGGGATCATGGGAGTCGTAGGCCAAAAACATCTGGAGGGCTGAGGTTGAGGAAGCCTGGTTTAGAAGATCTGGTAATAAAAGCTACATTTGGAAATAAAGGTTACACCACACTATAGAGATTGTTTATCCAGTAATTATATTTTGGGCATTTTTCTGTCATCAGCTAGCTTTGGTGCTGCTCAGATTTCTGTTACCAGTTTTCACTTCTGGGCAAGCTAAACTTGGGAATCGGAAGTCCACACAGAACTAAAGAGGATCCAAAAGTTCAGACTTCCTCAGCCAAAAAAATTCAAGGTCTATGGCCAAAATTTGATAAAGAAGATTGTCCACTATTTTAATAATGGCCAACCTTTTCTGCAACAACAACAAATCAACTAAAAACATATTGGCAGACCGTATTTTCAGTGTTTATATGAATTCATCATTTTATAGTATCAGACTAACATGGCTAGAAGTCTCCAAATTCTCAATGTTTTATGAGGGTTTCGAACAACAGGATGTTCTCTGAGCTTCATATATGTATTATGACAAAATCAGTCTGTCTTTATTCCAAGTTCTGCCTGTTTTCCAGTAAGATTCAGATTAACGGATTCTTTCAAGAAAAATAGCATTCTGAATAATTGGGTATATTCTGTGAGTCAGAAAAGCTTTTTCTGCATTAGTTGGAAGGTTAAAGTTATTAACAGATTTTTAGCCTTGGAAATGGTTTTTAAATAGGTACTGGGAGGCTGACACACATACAAAGAAACATTCACTTAGGCAGATGAAGCATCTTAAAAAATACCCCTTTCGGCAAATAATTACTATCTAATTTACCTATTCAAGAGATCTTAAATGTTAACAGGCAAGATATCTTAATAAATGTTATTAACATGTCTCTCGAAGGGAAAAGTCAGGCTTACATGGCAGTATGTCCTTGTATCTGTTCTTTTTCACATTTTCTTCTTTTTCTCCAGTGACTGTTGGGTAGATCTTTTCTGTTCTATACTTCGTTGATAGCCTCCTCAGTCTCTGTAATTAAAATGTTCTGGTTTAAGTTACTTTTTCAGCTGCTCCTTTTTACTTTTTCAGAAAAGTAGTCTCTGAATAGAAGTTTAACTAGTCGTCTCTACCACTATTACTCTGCACAGCTATCCTTCTCTGAAGACCATGCCAAACAATGGAACTGCATACATCAAGGAAATATCATGAACAATGTGGAACATATAGCAGAAAGCTTTCATTTCCTACCTTGGTCACACATTACTGTACCAAAGAAACTTCCTTTCATATTTAGAAGTTGGGGAGGGTGTCCTTTTTTCTTTACTTGACAGCATAGGGTGTTACAGTACAAATCGTTTCAGCTAGTTACTACTGTAACAGCTACAGGAAGCTGGCCAGCGCCAGCTGTGAGATAGGCTCAGGATCCAGCAGATCCCAGACTGGCTTGTCACTCCCACCCTCAGGGGGGCATTTCAGGATATTCCACCAGGCTCCAAGGGCGGGGGCATCAGTCAGGGGCCTCCCACCTGCCTGCACAATGGGGGGAGGTGGGGGGAGGTTAGTGGCAGCAAGAACAAGTGAGTGGAGAGGCGCCTCTGCTCAACCCAAACCCCACACAACCTGGCTTAAGAGAGACTAGATTGCAGACTTAATCATCTTAATCACCATATACCGTATTTTTTGCTCTATAAGACTCACTTTTTCCCTCCTAAAAGGTAAGGGGAAATGTGTGTGCGTCTTATGGAGCGAATGCAGGCTGTGCAGCTATCCCAGAAGCCAGAACAGCAAGAGGGATTGCTGCTTTCACTGTGCACCAATCCCTCTTGCTGTTCTGGCTTCTGAAATTCAGAATATCTTTTTTCTTGTTTTCCTCCTGCAAAAACTAGGTGCGTCTTGTGGTCTGGTGCGTCTTATAGAGCGAAAAATACGGTAATTAGATGTACACATTCCTGAAGTAAAATCCATTTAATCGGAAAACACACCAAATTTTGATTATTTTAAGGTGTCACAGTACACCTTATGGTTATGTGTTTTCACTACCCTATCAGAAAGATTAAAAAATGGAGATAGAAAAGGTATAAAGAAGAGAAACAGAAGTTATGAAAGAGAGAAAGAAGGGGAAAAGAAATAACGTTTGTGGAAGGAATAGACCATGGGTAGGCAAACTAAGGCCTGGGGGCCGGATGCGGCCCAATCACCTTCTAAATCCAGCCCATGGACGGTCTGGGAATCAGTGAGTAGAATGTGTGCCTTTATTTAAAATGCATCTCTGGGTTATTTGTGGGGCCTGCCTGGCGTTTTTACATGAGTGGAATGTGTGCTTTTATTTAAAATGCATCTCTGGGTTATTTGTGGGGCATAGGAATTCATTCATTATTTTTTAAAAAAATATAGTCCAACCCCCCACAAGGTCTGAGGGACAGTGCTGAAAAAGTTTGCTGACCCCTGGCATAGACTATTTCAGAATGGGTGGCATTCAGCACTAGTCCTACTCAGAGTAGACCCACTGAAGTTAATGGATGTGGTCAACTTAGGGCCATTAATTTCAATGGGTCTACTATGTGTAGGACTAATGTGGAACTCAACCCAATCAAGGTAATTGTGTGAGAAACAGGAAATATACTGTTTCCTATGGCATAGTACAGGTTTTAGGAATGCCCTCAAAGCTAAACTTCTGGGGGCTGCATGCTGGCAGCGAGTAAGGCCAATGCAAAAAGTCAGTGTGGACCACCCAACACACAAAAACTTCCTCTCTCACACGTGTGGATGTGTATGAATACAACATCTACCCACACCTATTTTCAAACATAACAGCCCCCCATATATGCATTTTCTCCCCACCACACACACAAAAACGCATTTTTCAGGCCAGATGGTTGTGCAAGATGGGGTAAGGAGGGAAGCAGAGAAGAAGGCTCATAAGCTGTACCTGGTCCATAGGCTGGAGGCTTCCCAAATCCCACCCCTGGAGCGGATGATTTCCATTTTGTCAATTCAAAACATTCAGTCTACTTTTAGGCCATGGATAACAAGTAGATTATGAGCAGCTTTAAAATGAAGGTGCCACATTTTCTTCATATTTGAGACTTACTTTATCCATGTAAAGGTAAAGGGACCCCTGACCATTAGGTCCAGTTGCAGACGACTCTGGGGTTGCGGCGCTCATCTCGCTTTATTGGCCGAGGGAGCCAGCGTACAGCTTCCGGGTCATGTGGCCAGCAGGACTAAGCCGCTTCTGGCGAACCAGAGCAGCGCACGGAAATGCCATTTACCTTCCCACCGGAGTGGTACCTATTTATCTACCTGCGACGTGCTTTCGAATTGCTAGGTTGGCTGGAGCTGGGACAGAGCAACAGGAGCTCACCCCGTCACGGGTATTTGAACCGCCGACCTTCTGATCAGCAAGTCCTAGGATCTGTGGTTTAACCCACAGCGCCACCCGCGTCCCTACATTATCCATGTAGCTTCTATTTATTTGTGGTTATGTAGTTGGTTTTTTAAATAAATTATTTAGTGCCTCTTATCTGCTTATTGACAGTAATAGAAGAGTGTTGTTGGTGTGTGTGTGTGTGTGTGAGAGAGAGAGAGACAGAGAGAGAGAGAGAGAGAGAGAGAGAGAGAGAGAGAGAGAGAGAGAGAGAAGCCATTGCCACATATGAGAGGGAAGATATTTTTTACAGAACAGAGTTTTTACAGTCTCAGAGTTGTCAGACAACAATGTTATCAGTTGCTGGAATTCTACTACACTGCCTAACTCAAATGGCATCAAAACTTTAAATTATGAGCCCACAGTCAAGTTGGGTAAGAGGAGGCACAACTCTTGGATTTTTCCATAACAGTTTTGCACTATGCAACAGCTGCTGAGGTTAAATCTAGTGCGCACAGAATAAAAATTTTCATATCTACAATTGACATCCATCCTTACAAAATACAAGATCAGACTGCAGAAGCTTATGTTATTAGCTGCAACCACAAACAAGCATGTTTTAAATAGAATGCATCTTCCCAAAAACATTTGCAGCCAATTTCCCACTTAATTCTGAAAAGGAAAGCAGATGTTAATCTGTTGGAAGATTTAAATTATTTCTTGAGTTGAGTCTTGACCTTAGTCCCCTATAAGAGGGGACAAATAGACAGTCTAAGGGGCATAGACTGGGCTTCAAACCTCGAGTTAGAAACTGAGATATAAAAGCTAGGAGCCAATTGGTCGCCACAATAATATGTCTAGGTGCATTTTTTAAAAAAGCAAAGGAAGAAGGGGAATCTAGCTGAAGATGGAATAAATGCTGTGCACAAAAGACAAATTATTTGAAAACACAAAGGTAATAAAGTGGGAAAGCAGTCTAGATGTGACTGCAGTTTTGTTCTAGCAAAAGTAAAAACCAAACCTCTTTTACTCAGTTAGAGAGGGTAGTTTGCCAAAACCTGTATCTTTATAAATTTGTGAACAACTTAGCACAGATAATTTATTTGGATCTTTTTCTAATTTGTGGCATTTGGAGGGTTGTAACCAGCCACAGCAAAACAGATCATACAGAGAGCACAGTGGGAACTCCCGCCGCGCTCTGAAGGCTTGCGGATAGCTTCCTGAAGCCTGGAGAGGGAGAGGGGTCGGTCTGAAGCTCTGAAGGGGTTGGTCTGAAGCTCTGAAGGCTTGCGGATAGCTTCCTGAAGCCTGGAGAGGGAGAGGGGTCGGTGCACACCGACCCCTCTCACTCTCCAGGCTTCAGCGAAAGCCTGCATTCGCTCCACAGGATGCACACATTTCCCCTTCATTTTTGGAGGGGGAAAAGTGTGTCCTATAGAGCGAAAAATACGGTAATTCCCCCTTTTTACTGCTGCCACAACCTGGGTAAACATTTTAATTGAACTATCCACTAAGACCCTAAGATCTTGGTTCTTTGTCAGTCACCACCAGCTCAAACCTCACTGATATGTTAGGATACCTTCCCACCCTCAATCACTTTACACTTGTTAACACCGAATCAGATTTATCACTTTAATGCTCATTCACCCAGGCTGGGGAGATCCTTTTGGAGTACCTCACAGCCTCTTTTAGTTAACAACTATTCTCCTTTTTGTCATAATTTCCAGTATGCTCTCCCCACCTCCATGCTCAACCTGCATTCCTAGAGGGAAAAAATGACGCAGCAGAATCCAAATAAAGGGGGGAACATTAGAAACCTTTTAAATAATCAGCCAGCACAAGAAAAACACATTTAACCATTTGCAGCTTGTAGTTTGTTTGCAAACCACAAGGTGCTTTGTGCTTCCCGCCCTCATAATAGAAAAGCGAGTTCAACTGTCTGAAAGAGCTTCTTCTGTTTGCTTGCTGATGCAAATCGTACAACATTGGAAAGGCTCCCTCTGACTCAGCATATCAAAAGGCTTCCTGAAAAAGGGAAGGCTTCAGTCACAAAGCTGCTCTTCTGCAGAGGAGATATCAATCTCAAACCACGTGACTGGATAACTCAACCTGGTCGCTAGGTGGTGCTCCTGAGTTACAAGAAAAACTGGCGACAAGTTAAGTTCGAACGCTGTGCCAACCCATTAGAAATTTTTTGGCCAAAGGTGAAGGGCTACCTAATAGGGATGCTCCAATAGTGAATTTCCTTATTGACGGGTGTTTGGACTTTATGACTTTGGGGTCACTTTCAACTCAATGATTCTATCAGGGAGGGTAATCAAAGTTGATCTGTAGATCAAGTCTGAAGGTCACCACAAGCTTGTACAAACTTATTTCCCTATATTCTTCCAGACTGACCAGATCTTTACAATGTGCTTGAAACAATCAGAGGCATAGTTAAAACTGTCTCATCAATGAACTTCTAGAAAAAGGAGTTTCAAAAGGAGTGGTTGCACAGGAAATTCTAGTACCCGTAGTGTGACATACATTGGCTACATTCAGATGCATGGTTAAACCATGCCTCTTTCCTCCTCCATAATGAGCTCTGTAGCTTCTGCTTCAGATTAACTACAGCTTGCTGCATTGTCCAAACCCTAAACAATGTTTAATCTTAACTATGGTTCATGAAAACAAGCCATCTTAACAAATGATAGCTTGAAGTTGGCTTGTCTCCACTAACAATTTAAGGTTAACTACTATTTGCAACATAGCAAGCTGTGGCTAATTTATAAAGAACTCTCAGATCATGAAGGTTTCTAACCTCCTCCTTGTAGCCATGCTGGAGAAGGAGTGTGTGATCCTTGGAAAAGACCGGGTTTGTCCTTAAGATGCTAAACTATGGTTGCATCTGAAACAGAGAGGAATGCAATATGCTCTCAATAATTTATAATCCCTAGACTTCCACCCGTTATTCTCTATGCACAGAGATGCCAACTGGGTGGGGCAACAGAAAAACTGTCAGTGGCACCGAGATACCAGGGACAGCTTGGGGCGCAGGGTGGGAGCAAGGACTATGCTACAAGCTTCTACAAGGTCCAGAGGCATTATGCTTAGACACTGACTGCGGGAATGGTCTGGAAGCTGAGAGCAGTGAAGCACTTATGCTGGGAAAATAATGATAGATCTTCCATGCAAATAATATTGAAAAGCATAGCCAACTTAGGACATCAGTGTCCCTAAGAGAGCAGCATGCCATGAAAGCATACATCAGCTCCTGGTGTCTTATTTTTCACTGCATCAGCACCTAATCAGATCAACAGACAATCTACAGTGCCACACGATGCTTACTTACTTATCAAATTATTGCTCTGAGTACCTTTTATTCCAGATAATGCTTCTTTGGCAATCTTTCCCCATCTGTTGCATCTGAACCCAAACAATTATTGCTATATGAACATTTGTGGGTTTATTATTATTATTATTATTAAGATTCCTTTCTCTAGTATGAACACTGCTGCAGGTTTACTGGGTGCTAAAGCTGACTATGATCTCAAAGTTTGCCTTAAATTCTCTCTAGTTCTCCCTACATTCAGGTGATTAAAATCACAAATTTTAACACCATGATTGTATAAAGATTTTCCCATTTTAAAGTTTTGAAAGTCAAGGCTACTAGATGACTTCCACTGGCCCTCTCATAAATGAAATCTATATTGCCCCAGTAGTTTGTAAGGTCACACCCATTATGTGTCTCCTTCAAACCTTATTTTGTTAACTTACATTCCCAAGAAAAAGCTTTTAACTGAATTTAGAAATTAAGAACCAAGGCAGCATTCCCTTTTCTAATCCCCATCCCTGTAAACAAATATACAGTGGTACCTCGGGTTACATACGCTTCAGGTTACAGACTCCACTAACCCACAAACAGTCTTGGGTTAAGAACTCTGCTTCAGGATGAGAACAGAAATCATGCTCCGGCGGCACGGCAGCAGCGGGAGGCCCCATTAGCTAAAGTGATACCTCAGGTTAAGAACAGTTTCAGGTTAAGAACGAACCTCCAGAATGAATTAAGTTCTTAACCCGAGATACAACTGTAAATGTAAGTCAAAAGTTGCTTTCTTGCCCTGCAAGTCCAGCAATGGCAACTCTTTGACAGGCATAATCTGGCCTGACAGAAGTCCCAATTTGGTTCACAATCTTCCTCAATTCACACCCACTTGCCCTAAATCTTATATCTTCTCCTTGTGGCCAGTGTTAGAAATTAGCCAGGTGCCAGGCACATTTTGCTACTGCTGTGGGTCCAATTTTGTCTAGGTGGAGTTTTCTGGGGGCCAAGTTTAAAAACCTCTCCCTTAGTTCATAGTAAATACTATGTCCATTTCCACTGTGTGTGTTTCTCCTTCTTGCATACTGGGACATGTGAATTGTTGTAAGAGCAAGCTACAGTCAAGAAACGTAGCTGAGATCATAGAATCACAGAATTGTAGCGTTGGAAGGGATTCCGAGGGTCATCTGGCCCAACACTCTGGCAAATATTCCGTTGTGGCAACTGTAACCTAGATTTAAGTTGCCATTTGGTACCTAGCTTTTATATCATTGTTTCTAAAACTGCAGGTGACCCTTGCCCACATCGTTTGATTTCAAATGACCTGAGCAAAAGTAGCAGGGCTTGCAAGTACCACTGACAAGCTGTTCATTGATGCCTGATCACCTGAGCCTTCAACCATGTGCTATGACTTCAAGCCACACAGGAAAAAGAAAACACGATGCCCGATTTCATGGTGACATCAGGTGCTTGACAAAAGGGCAGTCCCACCCACCTGGCAAAATGACTATGGATGCTGGGGGAGACCAGTTCCAAACACCTGATCTAGTTATCAATATAGTTTAGAAACAATGTTAAACTACTTTGCTGGGAGGGGGATTAGGATGGCATGTAGATTTGTACTTGACAATGCCCACCGGCTAAGAGGAGCATTACAAAAGCAGGAGGATTTCACCAAGGCAGAGGCCCCGGTCTTCGCCTAGGAGAGTAGGTGAGCTGCTACCAGCAGAGCATGGAAACCCACAAAAATAAGCATTCTGATATGAGGAACTGATGACTTTGGAACCCAGAAGGGCCCAATTAAGTGATTTAAAAAAAAAATACACAGAAACAAAACTACTCCCCACACCTTCTTGCTCTGGTCATCATGAGATCTACCACTCCTCCCAGACACCAGGTTTGGATTGCTGTTTATGAACTGAAACTACAATAGTGAATTCTGAACCTACTGAAATTTGCCATGATTATTCAGTCAGAAATCTCCAGATGCTATCAGTTTATGGTTTAAAATGTCTCACTCACAAATCCCCCACTGACACAAATCCAGGCATTTATTCAGAATGAGCATTTTACTTTACCCATTGTTTTGTCTTCTTCCTGACCCTCCCTCAGCAGAGGAAGCATACAGTACATGCTAGCACAAACAACACAGGCCATTTCTTCCAAGAGCCTAATCCACACTACAATTCACAGAAAGACTCACTGATGCTTCACCAAAAGGTATATATGCTTTTGTATTGTAACAGTGTCAAAACAGATAACGAAAAATTGATGCAGCAGAATCCAGATAAAGGGGGCAAACCTTTATTCTTCCAAGCAAGCCAGCAAAAATAATAATATGAGTTTTTCACACATGGCTTCTACATTTTGGTGCTATTTCTGTTAAATATATCATAACATGGTGTAGTATATTGTGTGCTGTTTTCATCCGAGGTTGTATTTACCTAACTTTAAAACCTGCTATGGAGCAGATGATTGTTATTCTATGTAAAACCACAGAATTCAAAGAGGATTTGCTTTCTTTTTCTCATTACTGTTAACAGTACACAGTCAATTCTTGCGCATCTTATCTTCTTCAAATTCTTCCATTCTTCTTCTGTATCAAGTTTTTTTTTTTAAGCCATTTTATGTTTGGAAATATACTAAATAAAGTAATATAGTAGGGATCATTATTTTAATCCGTGCAATTTTACAATTCTCTAAAACTCCTTAAATATGAAAAATTCAGTACTGAAAGCTATTGATCTTACAGAGAAACATTTTTCAATAATGCATTTTGTATAAATGTATATGAGATGTGAATTTCACAAGCTTTAGTTTTTCATTTACTATGAAACCTGACATTTATTATGTCGGGAACCAGTGTTGGTTTCCATGTGTTTCAATTATGAAATCTAGCTAGCCTGTAGTAAGAAGTCCTGTGGTACCCTGTTGTTCCAATATTCTGGATTACCAATTATAAGTATGAGTAGTTCATGAATGTTTATGCCACAATACATTTGTCCTCAAGGTGCCACAATACATAGGATAAAATGGCAGAAATGGAGGGAGAACCCAACAGCCCATGGAGTAGGTTGGGCTCAGAGTGAGAGGAACCTAAATTACTCAGTGAGGTTCACAGCTTAATAGGAGTTGAACACTATGCTGCCACACTGGCTCTCGATATACCCAGAATATACAAACAATTGAAAACGAGTACTACAATTCATTTAACCTCCTAAGCATTATACGTATTTTCTCCCCAACATATCAACTGAAATTACTGTGCAAGGCACTCAGGTGTGGGTTGGGGTGCTAGTTAAGGACTAGGTCAAAGCTGTTTTTAAAAGACACCACGTAGCTGGCAAACATTTCAGAGCAGTGTCAAATGCCAAAATAGAAGATCTTTAATAAGACAGCTGTTAAGACTACGACTAACATCTACAACAATAATAGCAATAAATATGCAACTATATCGCTGCTCCTTTACAATTTGAAGGTAAGTTGCCACACATACACCCAAAAGAAACAAAAAACCCCCACAAAACTTATTTAAAAACCACTGTTGGCATCTGTGAGTTTTTGTTCTTTTGTTTTTCTAGAATACAGAAACGTGAAAGGCTTTCTTTAATAAAATCAAAGTGATGGGAATCAAGATGCTTGGATTAATTTCTAGTACTTATTTTATCCATTTGTTACATTAAAAAGTTTTCCTTTAGATTACACTTGATCAAACTCTTACTAACTGCAAACACTAGCTGACAAAACCCACAATCATGGCTGAGAGTTTATTTCATGTAATCCGCTGCAATTTGTTTGAGTAGGCAGTGCCTAAAGTAGAGCTTCAGGCTTGTAACACTCTGCCAGCCGAGTGCAGATTTGTTCTAAAAGTAGCAGATGTCTCATGGAATATATATAATACGGAAAACATTCTGATTTAGTTTTTCCTCATTTTTTTATTGGCATGGGAGCTTGCATGGTAGATAAAATCTCAGTTCAAAGATGAATTATTTTTAGACATTGAAATCAAACTTTCTAAACAACTCCCATTACAAACTCTTCCATTTAAGAATCTTAAACCATATCTGTTGAACTCAATAACAAATCCATTGATATAACCCTGCTCACAGGGTTTCGTCACACATTGTTTTTTAAGATAGGGAAACAAAATTAAACCCAGTCCAATGAACTGTATATTTTGCATGCCAAGTTTCCCGAAACAAACATTGCAACAGAGTGCTAATTTTTTGCCACTTCTGTTTTTACTACATAGTGTACCTAAGCCATTTTCATTTGTGCCCAAACATTTTACCTCTTAAGATGCTTTTTATACTGGGCTGATGTACATTTTACATACTGGGCTGATGTACATTTTATACTGGGCTGATGTACCAGTCATGAAGGTTTGATAGCAAGAACTCCAGAGCCTTTGAAGACCTATGGTGTCCTGGGCCTTTGAGGATCCCATTTTTGTATTGAAGGACTGGTACACTTCAGTACAATCTTTTTTAATGCTCTCTTTGTGGGGCAATCAGACACTCCAGAGGCTGCAGCCACAACAAAATGTCTAACTTTTATTTATTAAGAGGGGCTGGCCAAAACATATTAAACCCAATAAGCACTAGATTCAAGATTTCTGTTATCACCTTTCAAGTCCTAAATGGCCTGTGCCTATCATTATCAGTTGGTGTGAGAGCCTCTCTACCAGAGACAGCATAATCACTTAAAAGAAGCAATAACAGCAAAACACAAAAGAACAGATCCACCACCTGTAGCTCATCACAGTCAGAAGAACTGAAGGCTCTTTTAAAAAGGAACGTCTTAACGTCTTTACTCTTGAGCAGCTAGGGAGTAAGTTGCTCTGTTAAAGCAGCAATTCCAGAGTATGGCTACAGCCACTAAAAACGCCCTTTCCAATCTGAGTCAACAATGCTTTTAGAATACGTACAAGGATCTGTTGTTAATAGCCAGACAGGCTGATTTTGGAGGAAGAGGTCATTCAAGGACTCAGGTTCCAAACTGCATTGTTGCCTTTACAGTTACTCAGTTGCAAATATTTGTATCCAAAGGGAATCCAATTTTTACACCAATGGAATGAGTCATTAATATGGAATCCTGTTTAGTACACTGGTGTTAGAAAAAATGCTGGCTGCTCTCTCTTTCCAGAGTTTAATACTGGTATGAAAATAATCAGGAGAAAAGCCACAAGGAACACAGACGGTTCACTGAAGCTCCCCTACCCTCTTTACGGAAACTATTACTCCATAGTATTGTGTTAGTAAAAAGGTGCCTTCAAAATTATGTCTCTGTTTTAACACTGATTGTCTTGCAAGTCATAAGCTAGTTAAAGTAGTTTGACTGTGAAAACATTCTAATAAATGTACAACTCCAAGCCACCTGGGGTTTACTACAGTGTCATTACAGAGACACAAATACCACCAACTAAAGATTGCAATCCTGTGAAGGAAAAGTACAATTTACAGCATATTTGTAACACAGCAAGTTATGCTAGTATAAATATACTTACATTTTTTAAACTATCCAATGCCTTTACCATACAAAATTGTTTGGGGCACCAATCTTCAGGATACTGTAGCTAACAAAAACACGACCTTATTCTTTTAGGTTTGAGCAGCAGGAAGATATAGCAGGTGAGTGATTTGCACAGCCATAAACAATAGGTTTTAGCTACCAAAGGACCTATACAAGAATGCCTCTAATTAAGCCAAAAGGGACAAACTGCATTCTACTGTTATATAAATTTGTTATTTATAAAGTAATTTTTTAGCTCGTCCTTCATCATATGGTCCCATAACAGGTTACAAATACAAGTACAATAAAACCAATCCAACACAACCTATAAAAGGAGATTAAAGTACAGCATAATTAAAAGCATCCTGGGGCCCACAACTTGAGCTGCTCACTTGGTACAGTGTTGAAGAACTATCATCCAGTCACTAATACTCCCTTCTGCAGCAAGGTGCTCAACTACAAACATACCTGGAAGCAAATTATCCCCATCCCCAAGATTTTTATTAAAGTTTTCACAGTACAGTGGAATAGTACCTAGAACAAACTGAATCAAAAGACAAGAGAATGAGAAAAGAGGAGGAGGAAAAAAAGAACAGAGCAGTGTTTGAAATTAGCCAGGTGCCAGGTACATTTTGCACATGACCACTGACCGCATGTAACCAAGTGAAGATGCCTAGGCACCAGTATGGTGCCTGACATCTCCACCATCCGGAGCTGCATGTCTGGGGATCATTGGATCTTGACTGTTTTCACACACTAATGCCACATCCTGTAGAATTATATCCGTTATCTATTATCTGCACAACCTGTAGCCTGAGCAGGAGCAGTGAAAGTTACAGTGAATTGTTGTAGCTTATCTTCACTTATCTCACCCCACTGCCCTTCTCACAATTGTGAAGAATATTTTTACGTTATCAGTCCCATGATGAGGCCGGAAACCTAACTGGAAGGGGTCCAAATAGTCTGCATCCTCCTGCCATGTCTGGAGTTGTTCAGCAACCACCCGCTCAATCACCTTGCCCAGGAATGGAAGATTTGAGGCTGGGCAATAATTGGCAATAATGGCCGGGTCCGAAGAGGTTTTTTTAAAAATAAAAAAGAAATGGTTTAATCACTGTTTCTTTAAGCACGTCGGGGGGGGACACCCTCACAGAGGAAAGCATTCACCACCCTACGGACATGGTCCATTGCCCAGCCTAACATGTTTTTATAAGTCAGAATGGGCAAGGATCAAGGTGGTCAGTTTCACTTGTACCATATTCTCATGGTAACAGGTTGAAATTGATTCCATACAACTAGACCAGACAGAGCTCTGTGTTCCCGCTCCCTGTTACCACATAGGAGTCTCTCTCTTTCTGAATAATATGAGTGATTTTATTTGCAAAATCGCTACTGGATTATTGGACTCTAATGGGAAAGGTGGTTCTATTAGACTGCAAACCACCTGAAAGAGTCTCCTGCTGCTGTTTTCTATAGATGCAATAGGGGCAGCGAAGAAAGTCCTCTTTGCCGTCACTATTGCTACTTGGTAGGCTCAATGTTAAGCTCTAACTTGTGTTTGATCCGATTCAGAGTGAGTTTTTTGCCACCGGCACTCTAGCCATCTCAGCAATTCTTTCATCACCCTCAGTTCTGAGGAAAAACATAGGGCCATCCGGGCTCCATGCAATCGGAGAGGGTGCTTCAGAGCGAGATAGTCGATAGCCCTGGTTAGCTCCTTATTCTAGCGGGCCACCAGGGAATCAGCTGAAGGGCCAACAATACGGGATAAGACATCCCCTACCACTCTCTAGAAGCCATCTGGATCCATTAAGTGGTAGGGGTGGACCATTCAAACTGGTCCCACTTCCCTGCGGAGGGGAAGAGTCATGAATAAGTCTAATTGCACCAGGAAGTGATCTGACGATGGCACTTTTTTTGTTTCACTGGAACTTAGTTCAGATCACCTACATCCAAACTTATTCAGGGGTAGACCCATGGAGGCCATACTTTCCACGAAGTCCCAAGCAGCCCCTTGTAAGGTTCTGTTGGCAAGGATTTTTGGGCAGGAAATCCTTGGCGTGGGGGAGAGACTGGTACATCAATAAGAATCCTGTACCGCCCCTATTGCCCAACTTTCATGTAACAGTCCTTCAGATAGTTGAAGATGGCTATCATATCACCTCTCAGTCTCCTTTTTTCCAGGCTAAGCATATCAACTCCCATAACCATTCCTTATGAGATTTCATTTTCAGACCCTTTATCATCTTGCTTGCTGTAAGTTAAAGGGAAAAGGAATAAGTGATCATTAGTTAATGGTCATACAGAACAACAGCACAGTGAACAACCACATTAAATACACTTTACTACACTTCAAGCAAGCTAAGTTTCTGCCAGACACCTATACACCATGCCATGAAATAAGAGTACAGACCCGAACACTGCTACCTGACAGCTACCAATTTGACAGCCATCACTTTAAGAAAATATTTTGATGTACTGTTCAGAAGTGCTATTAATTCAAATTCTTAATAACTAAAGCAGAATAAATATCTTATTGCTTTTGACAGAGGACCTGAAGATGTTCCCATTTAAAAGACTAAAGCTTAAACTATTAAAATACACAACAATTTATTTAACATAATCTGTATATACCACTACACCGTATTGGCTCTCTAAACAGATCATAGTGAAACTCATACAGGATATATCTGTGATGTCATAAAGAGTCTAGTAATATGAGCAATCTACTAAAAACCATGCAGGAAAATGCATGAGCTATAGGGGCTCAATTAACTCAGTAAAATACAACTACTGTGTCTTCCAGCTGCACCTAACCATTACTGCTCAATATGTTTATTTTCCTTATATTTTATCTTTCTTCCAATGGGTTAAAGGCAGTGCAAAAAATCCCACCCGACCCCACCATGCATTTTTATTCTTACAACCATCCTTTGAGATAACTTTAAGGCTAGTAAGACAGTGTGGCTGTCCAAGGTTACCCAATGAGTTTTCCAATGGCATGGGTGGGTACTTGAACCCAGGTTGCCCAAGTCCAGCTCCAACACTCTAACCTTTATATCACATTGGCTAGGATCACAGTACCTCCAGTGGAAAAGATAATATAATTTCAATACTGTCTAGTATCCACTATCACAATACCTTTTTTCCAGAAGATCATTACTTTAACAGCAATAACAGCAATTACTTCTATTAAACAACCTGAATACAGTTCTCACTTATTCCCACTTCAGCTACCATGCAGTGTCCCACCCTTTCAAGCTACTACATTATGGTAGCTCCAATGTAGCATCAGCTATTTTGAAGCAGGAAGCTCTAACCACATTACGCTTCATATTTCTTCCAGCAAGTCCTCAGACAGTGTTACTACAGCTCAGCAATCACTACAGTTCTTGCTGGTAGCACTACAACCGTGTATCCACAATGCTAGTGTCTCCCACTCAAGCATACAGCAAGGCATTTGTGCTTGACATGTTTCTGATCTGAATTAGTCTAGTTTTAATATCCAACTACAGTGGTGCCCCGCAAGACGAACGCCTCACAAGACGGAAAACCCGCTAGACGAAAGGGTTTTCCGTTTTGGAGGCGCTTCGCTAAACGAATTTCTCTATGGGGTTGCTTCGCAAGACGAAAAAATCTTGCGAGTTCCCGCGTTCCCCCTTTTTTCCGCCCTTTCCCTAAGCGCTAAGCCGCTTCTCAGCTGTGCCGCTGATAAGCTGCTTCTCAGCTGATCGCTAAAAGCCGCTAGACCGCTAATAGCGCTAATCCACTAAGCTGTCAATGGGCTTGCTTCG
This sequence comes from Podarcis erhardii, assembly GCF_964252035.2. Lineage (NCBI taxonomy): Eukaryota > Metazoa > Chordata > Lepidosauria > Squamata > Lacertidae > Podarcis > Podarcis erhardii. The sequence continues at coordinate 71,140,166 of NC_138500.1, read as the reverse complement.
CAAGACGAAAAAACCGCTAGACGAAGAGAATCACGGAACGGATTAATTTCGTCTTGCGAGGCACCACTGTACATTCAATAGTAAGCCTCCCAGTTTTATGATTGCTATTGACCACATCCTTGGGATGCAACACTTCTCACAATTAAGACCATTCAAGTTCTAAAGAGGTCAGTAATAGCTGCATGAACCTGCAGACTTAACCTGCACTTAAGCAGACACATTCTGTACAATCCTTAACACATCCTCCTATAACATGACCTAAGAGAACTGCCAATAAAGTCTGTTTGTACAAATTATGCAACTTCTGCATATGATCTTAGTTTAGGGCTGCCATACTTCAAACAGTGAAAATCCAGACAGAAAATGACATATGGCAACCACAGTTTGCATTATTGACCTGCATTTACAGTATACCTGCTAGAGTGAGCAATGCATTTCTCATGCACTCCCAGTCCTTACACAGCAGTTGGAAGCTAAGCTTACATATCTCCATATTGCAAATAGGGGTGGGGATGGGGGGATTTACCGTAGTTAACTATAGGAGTTGTCCCCAAATCTACTGAGCCAACACTTAAGGTGAAATGTAAACAAGTGTTGGTTCTTAACTCATTTAGAGGGGTGTTGATAGAAAGGAGTGAAAGACAGGCCTTGTGGCAAAGCACTGCAGATTAGGGCTAGAGGTTCCAATTGATTTAAAATCTTGATTAATTTTAAGTGCCCCCAAGTTAAATTGGGCCGAAGTTTTCAGAAGGTGTTAAGTACTTACAAAAATCACAGAGGGCAGGTGCCATCTTAGAAGACGCATCCCCCCTTCCTCTCACCCAAGAGAGAATGCATCTGAGATTATGCTTGTGGCACATGGGTGCATCATCTAAAAGACAAAGCAAGAATGCTGTTTTCTTCAGAGCCACTGTTTTAGCTGTATATGCAAAGTCAGATTGTCAATAATACAATTTTTGATCAATTTTGATACATTTCAGTAGCACTATACTAGGAATTCTAGTGAAGCTTTGGAGATTTCACCCTCCTCCCCAAAAAAACCCTGCCACAAGAAGAATATAGAGTCATAAAGGCAGATTTGAAAGTATATAAGTGCTAGTTATCTGATTGAAAAAATATGTGCTACAGTTTTCCAGATGTTGAATTCTTCATCCAAATGCCATATCATATTTTTTATGGTTGATCACCACCTTGGGTAACTTCACACAATCATATTTATTTAGAGTATTTCTAACCCACTCTTCATTAACATAATCACAGAACCTGTTATGTAAAAGAAAACTTTAAAACATCAATATTTTAACACATTTAACCACCTCCCAATGACTGTACCTGTACATATCAAGATTGGTCAGGTATTTTTTAACATAAAAAATGTCACATGTTTTGTGGTCTATGGTCCTGTCATGGAGGCATTCAAACAAACTATTAATTCTTGCTTCTTATATAAAAAGTTATATAATCAAGGGACACCAGCTTAAAGATGTATTGTGGTTATCTGTTGGAAAGAGACAATGATGTCCTGTGTTTTACTAAAGGTAAAGGTACCCCTGCCCGTACGGGCCAGTCATGTCCGACTCTAGGGTTGCGCGCTCATCTCACTTAAGAGGCCGGGGGGCAGCACTGTCCGCAGACACTTCCGGGTCACGTGGCCAGTGTGACGAAGCTGCATCTGGTGAGCCAGCACAGCACACGGAAACACCGTTTACCTTCCCGCTAGTAAGCCGTCCCTATTTATCTACTTGCACCTGTGTTTTACTACAGGCTTGCAAATAACCACTTGCCTGGTTGCCTGATGCAAGTATAAATTACTTCTAGATACATTATCAAGTCTCTTCTTTGAAGCTTCTCTCCAGCATGAAACTTGTCAATGCAAAGGGTATTTTGTGTATGGGTCAATCTATGACATACACAAATGGCTGCCTGCTACTTCTCACAGCACAAGCATCCAACTGCAGTCTGGGATGCCATGGCTGCCTCTGTTCCCTTCACTATGTAAGTGAGACCTAGTTATCGCCTTATTTTCAGCATAATTATCTGCACAAATTTAGTAGGCATGGGCTTATCTTGCTCTTCTGTTTACCTTTTTTCTGCATGACTTGAGGCAGTCATTTGGAATTCATTTGAACTGTGAATTCCTGTCCTGTATATTAAACTGTTTAAGATTAACTATCAAGTGGAGAGCTGCAACAATACTTTACTGTAGGCTCCTATTCAGAGCTCCAGCCAAGACCAGGAGCCCTGTAGCACTGTTTAGGGTTTACACTGGGAGAGGAGGACCTCCTCTTCTCTCTCCCTGCCCACTCCCATGCTGTAAAGTACTGAAGAGTTCAGTTTGGGTGCTGGTTGTCAATCTGTGTTTTATTGCTGTATCTCATATGGGAGGGTTCTGGACCTCTGAGGAAAGGAAAATCTGTTTTCCGAGTCCCTCCCTCCTGAAACCTCCCCAAATAATATAGGGAGGGAAGTTTAATCTTAGGATGTGCAGTTCACTTCCTTTATTCTGAGGCAGTTGCTAAAGTCTGGAACATTTGGTTCACAATGCATGAATCTGCAGAAGAGCACTATCACCCAGCTTCAAATCCAAAGAATTCGGTTTTTTGCACATTTTTTTTCCTGACAGAAAATACCATTTAGCTTCAACAGCATGTTCCCTTATGGGAAACAAGTGATGAAATTCACAAGGTATGCGCAAATAAGTAAACCCATTTTCATTTTGCAATTCTAGAAGCCTAGGTACTACCGTCTTTCCCCGAAAGTAAGACATCCCCCGAAAATAAGACCTACTTCCAGTTTTGCCTCTCGCTGTAATATAAGGCCTCCCCCGAAAATAAGGCCTCCCCGATAATAAGGCCACCCGGAATATAAGGCCCCCGAAGCTACAGTAAGGCATCTGATTCATAGAATCATAGAGTTGGAAGAGACCACAAGGGCCATCGAGTCCAACCCTCTGCCAAGCAGGAAACACCATCAGAGCACTCCTGACATATGGTTGTCAAGCCTCTGCTTAAAGACCTCCAAAGAAGGAGACTCCACCACATTCCTTGGCAGCAAATTCCACTGTCGAACAGCTCTTACTGTCAGGAAGTTCTTCCAGATTCCTCTGGACCGTAGCGGCGGGCGCCGCTGCGCAGCTCACAGATTGGCCGAAGCGCAGCCAGAGCTGTTCAGGCAGTTCGAGGTCTCTTTAAATCAGAGAGCCCACACCGCGGCCAGGACAAGCTGCCGCCTGCTGCTTGCTCTGCCCTGACCAAGTCTGGCTGACTCACAATTAGACAGGACAGTGAGGGAGTCGGGCACATTGTGTGGAATCTTCATGGAAAAATAAGGCATCCCCTGAAAATAAGACCTAGCGCATCTTTGGGAGCAAAAATTAATATAAGACACTGTCTTATTTTCGGGGGAACAGGGTATCAATCTTATTTTGGCTGCACCCACATGCTACTTAGTATGCAGTTTGCTCCTACCATGCAAATACATGCTTTTGTGTAGTGCTTACTCAGACTCATTTGTTATCAGTAAAAATACAGCTGTGGCCACTAACACTAGAGAAGTTAAAAGAAGCCATACAAGGGGTGCAAACAGTTTTATAGTACCAATCAGGTGGGGGGTAAAAATCAATGATTTTTTAAAAATAAAAATATCTTATTTTTTATTTAAATCAGTTTTTTTATTTAAATTGGATTTATTAAAATAAAATGCTTTTGGAGGAAAAATCTTTCTAAACATAGTTTTCTATTTAAATTACATTATAGTCCAAATGATGTTTTTAATTATGTACCATGAGGCTTTATATGCAATGTTTAAATTTTTTGGTAAATGAATTCTATTAATCCATTCACAATGTCATGCTCTTCCAGAGGTTTCTGTAAGATTATTTGGGGCAGTTTTTCTAATGAGAAGATATTATCACAGATGCTTGTTTTTGCAGTTCTCAAAAGCATGAATTTGTGTCTGCAGAGATAACATGCCTTTTCTTTACAGGAAAAATGTTTTAAAATAAACATACAGAGTTGAGGGAAAAACCTTAATCCCATTGTTCCTTTGCAAACTATATACACAGAAACAGCCCCTTACCTCTTAAATGCTAAGTTACAAGAGTTCCGATAGATTGTTTGGAGTGGAATAGATCTGCACAAGGAGCTACCGTAAATTTCGCTCCATAACACGCAGATTTTTCCTCCTAGAAAGTAAGGGGAAATGTCTGTGCGTGTTATGGAGCGAATGCCTACAGATGGCGGGGGAATCTGCTGCAGTTGTGAGCAGTCCGTGGCTTGCTTTGAAACAGCAAAGCAGGTGTAAGCGGCTCCTGTCAGCGAGCCGAGCTGGGGAGGAGGGAGAGAAGCAGAGCGGGCTTGGCTGCTTTAAAACAACCCCGTCCTCTATGTTCCTCTCTCCTCCCCACTGATCTGCTAAGTAGCAGCGAAGCTTTTCAGCCAGCCTAGCCGGGAGGAGGGAGAGAAGCAGAGCGGGGTTGGCTGCTTTAAAACAACCCTGTGCTCTCTGTCCCTGCCTGCAGTTTTTTGCTGTCCGATTTTGGATTAGCCACTGTAGGGGCTGTGTGTGTGTGTGTGTGTGTGTGTGTGCTTGAGCTATCGTTCTCCTCCTCCTGCTTCGCGTTCCTCTCCCTGCGCCCCTCCGACTTTAGAATTGACACTCTGTGTGTCTGTGAGAGGGCTCCTTCTCCTCCTCCTGCTTCCCGTTCACTCTCCCTGCGTCCCTCCGACTTTAGAATTGACACTCTGTGTGTCTCTGTGTGTGTGAGGGCTCCTTTTCCTTCTCTTGCTTCCCGTTCACTCCCCCAGCGCCCCTGCGACTTCCAGCGCCCTGCGACTTTAGGGCCAGTTCTCTGTGTGTGTGTGTGTGTGTGTGTGTGTTGACCTCACTGCGCTTGTCGGGGAAGAGTGTTGGTCGCAATTTTTCTTGATTTGTCTCAGAGTGGTTACTATCATGGTTTCCTTGCCGGGGAGGAGGGAGAGACGCAGAGCCTGCTTGTTCAAAAGGAGCAAAGCCGGAGAGGAGCCTCTCCTGCATTATCAGCAGCATCCTTCTCCACACCCCCCACGCGTGCTCCTTGTCCCTTGAGTTCTTTTCCTTCCCTCCCCATTTAAAACGTGGTTACAAAGCACGGATCCACATGGATCCTCAGGATTTTTGCACTAGGTCACCCCAAATTCACCATCAGATCACATAGCATATCCATGGCTACAGCCTGCACCAAAAAACACACGCACCCACTGTTTCATGGGGCCGCAATGGTGCAAAAACGTGGTTACAAAGCATGGATCCACATGGATCCTCAGGATTTTTGCATTGGGCTACCCCAAACTCACCGTCAGATCACATGTCTGTGGCCACAGCATGAACCACAAAAATCATACATCCACTGTTTCGTTTAGAATATTTTTTTCTTGTTTTCCTCCTCTAAAAACTACGTGCGTGTTATGGTCAGGTGCGTGTTATAGAGCGAAAAATACGGTAAGTGTGAAGCAGTAAAAATGAAAGTGCAACCTTGTGAGGAAAATACTCCACAAGTCTTGGCATCTTTGTGTAATAATAGTGCAAGTCAGTTGCATGTCTGTGCAACTCAGACTTGAGGCAAATGCTGAAGGCACTTCTGGGCTGGCAACCTCTTCCCAATCCCACTGGGTTCCAACAACTGCACTAACACTTAACTGTACAGAATAGGCACCTGAATGTAGAAGCAAATCCAAAGGGGTGGTGGTGGTGGAAACAGTAACTGGGATCTGTAGGTCCTTGACGAGACCTTGAAGTACTTGCCAGTCAACTAATAAGAGTTCACTGGTTCCAGGCCCTGCTTCCCAGGGCTCGCCTGACATTGTCCAAACAATAAAGTCTCCTGCAGCAGGAATTCCCGAAGTTCTCCGCTCCAGTCCTCGGTTCCCCTTTTCCAGCTTCTTTCTGCAAGCTGTTCCAGCCTAGGCCTACCAACTGTATGTCTCCCTCTCACCCCCTAGAAAAAGGAAGGCCAGCCTCTCCAATGCCAGGGCTGCTGGGAGTTATAGCCCCTATAAATAGTTAACTTATTAAACCTCCCAATATTTTCATAATTAACTGTCTATGTATTTCTAATAGTATAACCAAATCAGTAATTTTTGATATAGCTGTCAAAACTACTCTGAAAATTTATTATTCCAAAAATGAAACCTTATACCAGCAAGAATGAGTCTTTCTGTAAAAAAGAAAAAAAAGGAAAAAGAAAACAGTGATTTAAATCAAGTCTTACTGACTACTGATTTAAATTGTGATTTAAATCAAATCCACCCTGGTAGCAATTCCTTCCATCCTTCTCCAGATCTGCCGTTAGTCAATGTATAATCATGCTTAACATCTATTATTCCAAGTCACAAGAGCTCTCTCGCCTTCCCATTATGGATGAGTGTGTTAATGCTACAGCTCACTGTTCCGCAACAACACCATGAAGCACTATGAAATATTTTACATGTATTCTGCAACCGTGTATATAAAACCACATCAAGGACAATTCATCATGACTCCTACGCACAACTGCACTACAGTGCCCGTTACTAGAGGCAAGGACACTGCAAAGTATCTGGAGGTCTGGTCAGGCCTTCCCAGAGAGCTCCCATTAACCCACCCTTCTCCAGGGCCCAATCACACAGGTTCTGAGGATCATGCCGATCACTTGCGTAAGAGTTTTATCATCAGTAAGCTAAAAAACATGTTTTGGTGGAGTGATGACCTGAATAGTAATTAGCTCTGGAGTGAGCACTTTCATTTTCTCACCTGCAGACTCCAGGATGAAGTTAGACAACTTGCTTTCAAATGTTGAGTAGCCATTAAAAATTCAGATTAGGAATCTATCAACTAACCTTTAGAAACGCTGAACTAGCCTAGCCATCAAATCCAATACCGACATGGAACTACAACAGTTCCAGATTAGAAAGCATGCATTTTAGCCAAACTAGGAAGTAAATCTATGTGAAACAAGTTGGTTAGAGCATCGTGCTTATAATATCAAGGTTACATGTTTGAACTCTACACAGCTGCATATTTCTGCACTGCAGAGAACTGAACTAGATGGTCTCAGGATCCCTTCCAGCTGTACAATTCTATTATTCTGAGACATCTTTTTTCAGTAATTCAGAGTTCTTAATGAAATACACAATAGAATATATTAATTTGGCTACTATATACCACAGCCATCCAACAAACTGGCCAACTATTCCAAATGTAAACCCATGGATTCAATTCTCCACAATTGCCAAACCAAAACGGTAAACTCATCAGAAGAACAAATAATCAGCCAAAGCCATTTTTAAACAGCCACATTTTAGCAGCCTCCTAACACAAAACAGTGATGGGGCCATACAGACCTTACTTGGCAAAAAAATTCACATAGTGGATGCCATTACAAGATCGCCGTAGTCAAGGGGTTCCAAAACTGTGCTCTGCAAACTTCATTTAAGTATTCCAGTGTGTCTGTGAATTTTGTTTATTTCTTATATTGTGTTTCATTCATTACTATTTGAATTCCATAGAATTAGCCCTCATTACTGCCAACTATGCTTCAGAGGAATGAAGGAACCAAATGGGACCTCAGATAATGATTAGTGCATGAAGCTAGTGAAATTGCTAACTTGACTGAGATCACACTTGACTTAAAAATACTTTAAGTAGCATTCAACTAACTATTAGAGTAGACTCACTGAAATTAATGAACACGCCTGCCTTAGGTCCTTCCATTTCAATGGCTCTACCCCAAGTAATGATTAGTTGAATACCACCCCTTTATAAAATCAAGCTTTTAAGTAGGATGACAATCTACACATTTTATTTATTCTTACCGTATTTTTCGCTCTATAGGACGCACCTGACCATAGGACGCACCTTGTTTTAGAGGGGAAGAACAAGGAAAAAAAATTCTCCCCCTCTCTATGCAGCGCCCCTTCAGCGAAGCGGCAGGAAAAATGGAGCCCCTTCCATTTCTCCTCCCGCTTAGCTGAAGAGGCGCTGCGCCTTAGCTGAAGGGGCACCTACCCTTCAGCAAAAGGAACCTGAAGCCTCCGGAGCGCATCGGGCGCTCCCACTGCGCTCCAGAGGCTTCAGGCAGCTATCTTTGAAGCCTGGAGAGCAAGAGGGGTCGGTGCGCACCGACCCCATTCGTTCTCCAGGCTTCAGTGCAGGCAACCTGAAGCCTCCGGAGCGCGGCGGGAGCGCTCCCACTGTGCTTCGGAGGCTTCGCGTTGCTATCGCTGAAGCCAAGGAGCCTGCATTCACTCCATAAGACGCACACACATTCCCCCTTAATTTTTGGAGGGGAAAATGTGCGTCTTATATAGTGAAAAATAGGATATATTTGTTAGCCACTTTTCTCACAGAGTGACCCAAAGCAACTTACCAATTAAGAACCAATCAAAATCTAAAAACACAGCCATAAACATACAGATCCGAACCCACAACAGGACCTTCAAATTAAAAGCCAAAAAGCTCAGATAAACAGAAGTCTTTGCCTAAGACCTAAAAATAAGATGGAATCAACCACGCCACCCTAGGGAAAGCATTCCACAAGCGGGAAGCCACCACTGAATTATCTGATAGCAGAGGCAGCAATGAAGACTCCATACTGTGCTTCTTCAGCTAGTATCTGCCAAAATCAGAGCCTGTGGGGCAAGAACAATGCTAGTTTGGCAATGTAAAATTGAAACCATGAGTTTCAATGAAGGAATATAAAGACACCTTTCAAACTAGGCGTAATGACCGCATTGCCAGAACTAAAATAGGTACACCAGCAGGCACAAGGCTCTCAGCAGTGGTATGCTTTTTCTGTTAGAACAATTGGCAGGAGTGTTTACTAAAGATAGTGGTAGCAGACCAAAACAGTCATGAAGCTCGCATGGTGACCCTGGGCCAGTCACAGCCTCTTAACCTACCCCACAGGGTCGTTGTAAGGATTAAATGAAGAGGAGGATGAACCATGTACTCACTGGAGAAAACGGTGGGATATAAATGCAATAAATAAGCTCTTCTGCTTAGCTGCTTAAGAAAGTTGGAGAAGCCAGCCAGATGAAGATGTCAGTGCCAACATGGCATCCAGAGATCTCCCCATGGTCACAACTGGAACCGTGCCAGTTGCAAAATGCACCTGATGCCTGGGGAGTTTCTAGCACTGCTTCGCAATTAATCCGTACCCTGGAGACACATTAAGAGGCTGTTACTGGCCCAAGGCCACCCAGTGAGCTTCATGACTGAGTGTGGTTTTGAACCCTCATCTCCCAGGTCCTAGTCCAGGGGTAGGCAACCTAAGGCCCTTGGGCCGGATGCAGCCCAATCGTCTTCTCAATCCGGCCCGCGGACGGTCCAGGAATCAGCATGTTTTTACATGAGTAGAATGTGTGCTTTTATTTAAAATGCATCTCTGGGTTATTTGAGGAGCATAGGAATTCGTTCATCCCCCCCCCCCCAAAAAAAAATAGTGTGGCCCACCACATGGACTGAGGGATGGTGGACCGGCCCACGGCTGAAAAAGGTTGCTGATCCCGTAGTCCAACACTTTAACCACTGCAGCACACTGGCTTCATACAGTACTGCTATGGGGCTATATAAATTAAGTAGGTAAATAAATATGGGGAAAGCAAAATGTCACTTAAAGGAAAATATTTCAGATCCTTCTTTAAGTTTGAATCTGTTTTATTCTGGATTGTTTTATTTGATATTTTAATGATTTTGTGATTTTATATGTGTTGGAAGCCACCCAGAGTGGCAGGGGCAGCCCAGCCAGATGGGCTAGGTATAAATAAAATGTTATTAATATTATTATTGTTATCATCATCATCATCATCATGTTGTAAACCGCTTTTATAATTTTTCTTTAAAATACAAAGTGGTATAGAAATTAAATTAATAATAGTAATAATAATAAATTTCATTGTAAATAAAAAGGCTCCTATACATTCCATTGTGGCAACTACAACCTTGGTTTAAGGTGTCATTTGGCACAAATTAGTTTATATATCTGAGCTTCTAACACTGGGACAAATACTTTAGGAACATCTCTCCCTATACCAGTGTCCCCCTGTTTTAAGATCTACCAGGGAGGGCCCTTGTCCTGTGACTGGTTGAGGTGACCACTGTTTCAATCTCTCTGCTGTGGGATGACCATTACCTTGCCAAGAACACCTGATCTGTTAGTGGTCTCCCAATGTTCAGAGGCTTGTAGCTCCCACTGCAGGCCCAGTCTCCCTACTGATTAGGCAGGCATCCTCCCAGCTGTATTTCAGGTTTCTGACAAATACTTTCCCATTTCAGCAGTTTCCACATTCCCTGACCACTGGCTATGCCAGCTGAGGCTGCTGGGAGTTGGAGTCCAATAACATCTGACAGGCTACAGGTTAGGCACCCCTGCCCTAAAAGAAGTAGGGAAGGTGAAAGAAAAGTCTTAAGAAAAGAGTAGCATACAAAGTCAGAAGAAAGCAGGATCTTGTAAACCCTTTAATTAAAGTGACTATGTGTGGATTGTTTGGACAAGAGTGTTCAAAACAGCACACAGGCATAGGAGAATGTGAATTGAAGATATTAAATTTCATCAAAGGAAACTTACACTAGCTCTGAAAATGCAAGCCTATATACAGCCAATACATCTTTAAAAGCTATTTTGTTCTGAACCATGCTGGGAACCAATTGGTTGAACTGTAGTATATAAATCATTTTCCCTACACCTCCACATTTCAATACAGAAACATCTTTGATGTGATTAGGAGACAGATTATTAAGTGTTATTTTATTACAGGGACAGGTTACTTAAAAGGAAGAGTCCGTTTCAGTAAAAGCATTGGCCAGTTTCAGTAAGTTTGTTTTACAACACTGCATTTACAGTACTAAAGCAACCATCTGGCATCACACCCGGAACCAAGTCCACCCACATTAGCACTTTCATTCCTTCTTGCTGTATAAATTCAGGAAAGAGACAGTACTAATAAGCCAAGTCCTCTTGTTCAATTTCATGCACTTAACTAATGAACGCTAAGTTAAGAGCTAGACAAATGTTTCCTTATTCCAATAAGGGATCTGTCGAGTTCTTTATAAGAACATTGCAACTGGTTAAGAGAACAGTCAAAGCCAATCCCATTTATTTGGTGTTTCACAGAAAATAGCAATATTTGTGCATTTCATGTTCTATACAAAAAAAATCTAAGAACTGTAATTAAACACACCTCTAGACTCAGCTTTAAGCAGAAGATTCTCCAAACCAGTGAAGTTTAAAGCCTTACGGAATGTGCATCAGGGTAAACTACTTCAAGTCAAGTAAAACATGCAAGCTTTCCCCTCCTTTCAAATCCTTTTCTATTTACCTCAAGAACAATAGAACCCTTTCAGCCAGAAGAGCCATTCCTCTTTCCCATGCCTCCCCATCCGGGATGAGGAAACCGCTTCCTAAAGCCCACTTCCTCTTCCATGCCTCAGACCTGAAACAACTTTCAACAGCCCCTTGGTCTTTCGCAATATCCTGTAGACACCTCCCTATATTTCAGGAAACCTCTTATTTGTCACTTGCATCAGAATTTTTGTGCTCTGAAGCCATCAGCTCAACCAGAGCTTCACCAGAATGCTTCTAACCCGAAGCGAATAGAACAAAAATGAAATGAAGGCGCACAATAATATTTCCAGTTGGGTTAACCAAAAATGCCCTTCCTTGCCGAAGGCTTGCCGTTCGATATTAAACATTTGCGACAACCTTTATAAGAAGCTACATTGTTTTCAGAATTACAGCTAACCGTCATCCGCCAGCGTGAAGTAAAAATGAAGGAGCTGTAACGATCCATTTGGATAAATATGGTCATAGACCGTTATCTATGCACACAGAGATAAGCCTACCAATAAATGGCTGCAAGGATAAAAGAATGAGGATGCTGCTGGAGATTTTGAAGGGGAGGGAAGAGATGATGTTGGCAAGAGGACTGGCTCCAAGGAAAGCACAGAGGTTTTGCAGTAGAATACAAAAATAGGAACCGGGAACTGAAATTTCGATAAATGCCCACTGCAACCCCAAGATGCTACTGTGTTGTATACGCAGAGAGAGCACTTTACCTGGAGCAGGATTGCTTCGCAGAACTGGGGGGAAGGAGAAAGGAGATAAGGAAATCTCCCCTCTGGCTTCTTACATTTCTATTTGTGGAAGCGGCGGGCAGAGTGTTGGGGGGGGGGAGAGAGAGGAAGGGTGGGATCGCAAGCACAATGGCAGCAGCAGCAGCAGCAGCCCCTCACATGCCCCGGGCATCGCGGAAGCCTCCCCGCCCCACATGCAGCACCAGCAGCCCTACAGAAAAGCCCTACAGAAAAGCCCGAGGCTTTCTCGGGAGGGAAGTGGGGGAAGGATGCAGCCCTGCAGGCAGTGGCGTAGCGTGGGTTGTCAGCACCCGGGGCAAGGCAAGTAATTTGCACCCCCTAACCCGTGGATTTGCACCCCCTAACCCATGGATTTGCGCCCCTAACCCCCAGATGTTGCGCCCGGCCCCCCCTGCACCCCCCACGCTACACCACTGCCTGCAGGCTCCTTCCAGCTCCCTTCTTCTCCCCGCTTCCTCCCCACACGGACCCGGGGGCGCCATATGATTTGGGGGGGGGGGAGAGAGAGAAACCGACAGGCCAGGATGCACCTTCACGTGGGGAGGGGGGGAGGGGGAGGTCAACGGCATCTCCTCGCCCCACCAAAAAGGAGGGGGGAAAAGGCGCCCCACCAGAGACGGAATTCAAGACGCACCACCCGCCCCCCCGCCTTCTCCCCACCCCCCCACCCCCAAACCCCAGCGTACCATGAAGTCGGTGGCGAAGTTATCCTCCCCATTGTGGTCGGTGTCCTTCATGGCCTGGACTCGCTGGATGAATTTCCTCAGGATCTCCTCTTGCTCCATCCTCCTCCTCCTCCTCCTCAGCCGCCGCCTCCCCGCTTCCCTCCGCCGCAAAGCGGGAGAGACCCAGCCTGAGGAGACGCCCCGCCAACCGGCTTTCTCGCTGCTGCTGCTGCTTCCGCCGCCGCCGCCGCCCTGGCCCTCCTCCTTCCCCAGCCGCCTGCCTCCCCGCCCCGGCCCCGAGCACAACAACTTCCCCGCGGCGGCTCAGCTCAGCCCAGCCGGCCGCCCGCCCGGTCCATTCTCCTCCCTCACGGCCCCTCCCTCCCTCCCTCCCTCACGCAGCCGCCGCGGCCGCCAACACCGAACGCCGGACGGCGGCGACGCCACTCGCCCTCTGCGGCGCAGGCGCAGCCACGCCCGCTCCCTCCCTCCCTCCCTCCCTCCGCTCCCTCCCACGTGTTGATCCGCCGCGCCCGAGCTCTCGGGCCCCGCCATTGGCTTCCGCTCTCAGAAGCCCCCGCTGGCGATTGGCCTCGCTGCCCGTCAATCCCTTCCTCCTCCTCCTCCTCCTACCTCGGGAGAAACTTCCTTTTCCCCACCCCCACCCCTAGAATTCCCTAGCGGGTAAGGTCTTCCTTGCGCTTGATAAATAGGACTCTGGGATGTACCAATGCGTTTGCGGGGGGGGGAGGGGAGGGGGGAAAGGTCGCCTGTGGTTTAGCTAAAAGAGACCGCGGGAAGGCAGTGCTCCGTCTTCGCGCCTGGGAGGCTGCAGGCGTCTCTGGTTTGCCCGCAGAGAAAGTACCTGCCAATATATGGCACGTTCAGCAAGCTTATTTAGAGCCCCCTAAACACGTTCGCCTATACATAATAAGTAAGTCTGGCCTTTAATAGGACTTCCTCTGCTGTGGCCGCTCCCTGAGTGTGACCCATAGCTGTCAACTTACAGATTTGAAAATAAGGGACCAACAACTTTGAAAATAAGGGACCAGCAGCCAAAATAAGGGACCTGCAGCCTCACCTGTTCCAGGCACTCCAGTCTTCCTGTCCTCCTGCAGTCTGGTCAAACTCATGCTGGTAGCTTCAAGAACACTGTCCAACCAACTTTGTAACCAGAGGTTCAACTGAATAGAAGCTGAATCACATGCACCACAAGGCCTATGCAGCCTCAACTTAAGATGGCTCCCCGGCCTGGCTTTGCACTGCAAAGTTTGCAGCAGCACGTGCAACAAAATGGCGTCCAGCATTCAAAAACCTCCTCAGCTTGCATTAACTAGCCACACACAAGGCATGCAAGCTCCACCCCCCAGTCGTTCTTAGACTTCTTATTGGGTGAGCAACACAGCCAAGCAACACAATTGGAGCCTCCCTCCTCCCTGGCCGGCAGGGAGGGAGAGGAGCTGCTTCCTTTGAAATTTAAGGGACATCATTTAAGGGACATCCATCAATAAGGGACAGCAGCGCTGGAATAAGGAACTGTCCCTTCAAATAAGGGACACTTGACAGCTATGGTGTGACCCCTCCGTTCACAGCCTGCAAGCCCAGGTTCAGACGTCTCGCTCTTTGGAAAAACAAAGTTCCCAGGCCTGGCAGCCTGCGTGCAGCTAATGGGTCTAATGAAAGCACAATGATAGATTTGGCCATGCAATCGGAGACGGCACAGGGTGTGGGTTTTCGCTCATTAAGCTTCCACACTATAAATGGTGCACTGCCATACGAGGTCTCTCGAGCTGCTTTTTATAACGTTATTTAATTCCCACTTTTATAAATCGGCAGCTTCAAACAACTCTGCAGTCATAGTTGCAATACTGTAGGTATATGTTGCTGCTTTCTGCCTGCCTGTGCTGCACCCTACAGTTTCTAAGCTGAAAGCAAAGTATATTTTGCCCTGGCTCTGTGGGGAGGGAAAGCAGAAGCCATTCAGAATACCATGAATATGTGGTTGCACGTTATTGCAGGATACAGATAAGCTATATACTGAATCTTTACCAAATATTCACTAATAACAAGATGAGCCTGTTTTCCAGAAGGCTGAAAACCTGGTTACAGAAATAATGTTCAAAATTGGGGGTACTGTATATGCTGCCCCACAACAGCTTGATCCTGTCCATGTTGACTGGGAAGTAAACACAACTGAATGCATATAGGGTTGCAGACATAATGTACAGTATTATCAAGCAAAAACGTACAGTACACAGCTCTAGTAAGGTGGTGCTCTAAAGGTCTGCTTTGTAGACCTCTTTTGCTCTGAGACCTGAGGGCTCCTGGTGAGGTCAAATTTAAGTTTTACAGATACAGGAGGTGGGTTCCGAACAGTAGGGTAGTTCATTAAATATATATATATATATTTGAAAATGCCTGCTCCAAAGGTCTTACCTTACTATACTAGGGATTATATAGCTATAATCTGAAATTTCATGCATATCAGTAAATATCTTGACACTCCTCCACGAAAATAGCTGTTTACTTGGCCATTTTCCTATGTCACGAAGGCTGAAATTTCAATTCAGTGGAGCAGGGTCAAGATATTAACTGATACGCATGAAATTTCAGGTATAGCTATATAATCCCTGGTGTAGTAAAATAAGACCTTTGGAGCAGGCATTTAAAAAAAGAAATATTTTTATGAACCGCCCTACTGAACAGTGGAGAACCCACACAAGTGGAGCTCTTTCCCAACCTCAGGGAATACTTGCTGCCATCAAAGCACATGTAAAACATTCTTTAAACCCATTTATTTCTATTTGCTTTCTCTTAAAGGTTTTTTGCTAATTTATATTTATGTTTTGGCTATTTTATAATGGGATGCTGTTGACCTGTTACTTGATTATATTATTTCACATTGTTGATTTATGGTAAATGTGTTTGTGATTATGTTTTATGCTTTAGGAAAGCTGCTTGTGTGGCTTTGCCCTAAAAGGCAGACCGAAAATAATAAAATAAGTAAAATAATTCATGAGTCAGTATTTAGTTGGACAATAAAAGAATGTAAGCCCATAACAGTTTCAGCTATTGCCCAACTGTTCATCATAGGCGACATGAGTATCTAGATTTCTTTCTCTGAAAATACAATAGCTCAGCTGTGTCACAGTGACTATTTGGGGAATGGAAGGAAGCACACCCTGACTACCAAAGAAGCCGGGTGACATGAGGGGGGTGATGCAGAACAGTTTGATGTAAACAGGAAATGGAACCAGGATACAAACTGAACAGCTTCCCTATCCAGAAATTTCATTTCAAAATAAATCCCTTTGCTAAGAAATTGAAAGAGGTGACTCCTGCATAGCAAAAAAAGATAGAGCAATAAAGTCTTATTGTTCACAAATATAAGACATAAAAAGCAATTCAAAAAGGAATATGACTGTATGATTAAACAAAGTCCGCTTAGAGAAAGAAAAAAGGTACGTACAGCCTCCACCACCCAGGCATTTTAGAATCATAGGCTCTAGAGCTGGAAGGGGCCATCTAGTCCAACCTCTATGGACTACAACTTACAACTTAAAAGGGATAAATCGCCTTTTAAAATGTGTTTACTGAAACAGGGTTGTTGGTTTTCCGCACGATGCTGTATAAAATTTTGCTGTGTGGCTGGCGGAGAGTTGTGTGAAGGGTGAAGTTTGAAATATTAAAGCCAAATGCTACGGCCGCACCTTCCCATAGATCCCTGGGAAGAGGGGTTGACTGTTAAACCACTGTGGAAATTGTAGCTCTGTGGGGTGATGAAGAGCAATATATAACCTCTCTTACTCAAATGCCAAGCTCACCTAGTATACACATTGGACTTTGTGTACCCTGTTTATCCCAATGAGGCTCCAACGACTGAAGTACAGTGGGATATCTGTTTCAGCTGGGTCTAAGTAAATGTAGTCCCATAGAAAAATCTACTGTACTAAAGAAAAAGAAAAAACGTCATTTCTAACCCATAATCAGGCCAGTGTGGAATGGTGAGGCCTAACACCTACAACGAATCTCATACAATGGGAATGTTGGAGTGAACATGAAGAGCTGTACATCCAAAGATTGGTGTGAGATGGAGGAGGAGGAGGGAATAGGAGTCTCCTAACAACTCTCACGGGTGGTGCAGGTGGCGCTGTGGTCTAAACCACTGAGCCTAGGGCTTGCTGATTAGAAGGTCGGCGGTTTGAATCCCTGTGACAGGGTGAGCTCCTGTTGCTTGGTCCCTGCTCCTGCCAACCTAGCAGTTTGAAAGCACACCCAAGTGCAAGTGGATAAGTAGGTACCGCTCCAGCGGGAAGGTAAACGGTGTTTCCATGTGCTGCTCTGGTTTCGCCAGAAGCGGCTTAGTCATGCTGGCCACATGACCCAGAAAAACTGTCTGCGGACAAACGTCAGCTCCCTCGGCCAGTAAAACGAGATGAGTGCCGCAACCCCAGAGTCCTTCATGACTGGACTCAACTGTCAGGGGTCCTTTACCTTTTTAACAACTCTCAGCACCTTTTACAAGCCATGGCTGTTAAAGTGGTACTATAGTGATTCAATTGTATGCTGTGGACATAGCCTGAGGCTGCATACACATGATTTTTTATTTTAGGATGAATGGAGGCTACTTGTTTTTTTCTGTGTCCACACACAATCTAGATCTATGACATACAAATAAGTTAGGTCTGCTGCTGCTGCTGAAGCAGAAGATTTCTGACTAGAAGATAAAGAAGCTGAAGGAGAAAGTAGAAGGTCTGGAGCAGGTGGAAGTGTCAAGGCAGAAGAGAGGCAGGAGCCTAAGAAAAGCCTGGAAGTATCGTCTTCCCTAAAAAGAGTCACAGGCTTAAGCAGAATATTGGCAAAGAGGCCATCAAAATGCTGTGAGCCGTGAGTTCAGCAAAGAGCTTCTGGAGCCAACCAAACAGAGAACAGTCTGCAAGCTTGGCTCATAAGAAACCAGTAGAAGTCCCGGTACTTCCTCAGGCTGCCCACAGCTGTGTCACATTCAGCTGCATTCTCCACACCCAGATTCAGGTGCAGCAGGTTTGTTGAGTTTCCCCATCTTTTGGACTTCCTGGGGAAGTCCCCCCCACAACCAGCCCATCCGCTCCACTCACAGCTCTTTCTTCATCCTCTGTCCTCTTCTCCTCCAGCTGTGGGGACAAACTAGCTTAGTGGAGGTGAACTAGGAAGCTCTCCACACTCTTGGTGAATCAGCAGAACCCAACCATGAAGATAATACCAATTAAGCACTATGCAGACTTTTGAGGGTATTGGCTCAGGTTCTGATCATACCCATCTCCACTGTTTTAGTACAAATAAAAAGCCAACCTTGATAATGAGCACATTAAAAACCAAAGTCCTATAAGCAACCAAAGGATGTACTGTAATTAAGAACCCATTATCTAGTGCCTCTGTAGATGGTGAGATCCATTTTAAGATGTTTAATGATTTCCCCCTTCAACTGTCCTTGGGAGACCATGCAGCCCAAGAGCATGTGCTCACTCAGAAGTTCAGTGAGATTAGCACAACCCTAAGCATATTTCCACAGAGATAAACCCCACTTAGTTGAAGGGGGCTCTTTAGTGCTATCCTACACATATCTGCTCAGAAGAAAGTCCGACAGAGTTAAAGGTTGCTTGCTTTGAAATCGGTAAAGAAAGGATTGCAGCTTAACTTCAAGATTGCAGCCTCGTTCCCAAGGAAGAGAGCATAGGATTGCAACCATCAAGAAGGTTTAAAAACTAATTCCTTTGTTGTGGACTTCCAATAAGCATCTGGTCGGCATCTGGTCGGCTGATCTAGTAGAGCTCTTACTACATTCTTAAGTTAAATTTATTCACAGTGTTTGAAAAAAAAATGTATTTTTACTTTGTTTTCTATTAGATAATTGTCATTCTGCTAGTCTGCATTACAGTTGCTAGTAATGCAATGGTAGAATACAAAGGTCATGTTTCCTTCAGGTCTGTAATTGGGGGAAGCAGCAGTAGGAGAAGAATTAGACGTCTTTTCTCCTTTTCACCACCTCTTCCATGCAAATCAAGCCCTCGCAATGCTAGTCTGTATCTAAAAAGCACAAGCCAACCAGTGTTTGGAAATGCACTTTGACTAGGTATGCAGTTCCTCATGAGTGTGTTTTCACTAGGCGAAACAATAAGTTACCATATTTTTCCATGTATAAGACTAGGTTTTACCCCTAAATAATAATGTCAAAAATTAGGGGGCGTCTTATACACTGATACATTTCCCCCCATTTTCTTAATTCTGAGTCCCCAAAAATAGGGGGCGTCTTATACATGGGGGTGTCTTATAGACAGAAAAATACTGTATTTGGATCTCTCAGAGGCTTTCCATAACGTTGACCATGGTATTCTTTTAGAGAAGCTGTTTGAATTGGCTGCGGGTGGCACTCAGACCTGGATGGGCATTTGCAGAAGGTTTGTTCTGGAGGATTTGTACTCAATCCCTGTATTCAACATCTATATGAAACTGCCAAGTAAGGTCGTTCGGAGTTCTGGAGTACAGTGTCATCAGTATGCCAAGGATGACACACAACTCTGATTTGTCTTTTTCCTCAATTAATGGATGCAATAATTGGCTGGTTTGAGCTTCAGTTTATTGGCCCTCATCCAGCCTATGTCCTGTTCAGTGAGAGCTCAAGGCTTACAGGGGAAACAAAGCAGTGCGCCATCAAGAGGCCAAGGCAGGCATTGAAGATACCCTGAGCACCCACAGGACCTTGGAGAGCTCCTAAGGTCCTGCTGAGGTAGCTATAGGTCTGCAAGTTCCTGGATCCAACTAAAATCTTACATGGGTTCTCTGTTTAAAAAAAACCCTGTCTCTCCAGAGGATATGGCTGGCTCCTAAAGGGCCTTCACCTTATTTTACAGTCTTTGGGTCCTGAGGATCTGAGGAGAAGTTGGAACTGTGGGAGATTTCTCCACTGAATCAGAGGAAGGCAACAGAGCTGTGTCCTCTAGCTTGGAAGATCCTGACTGGTCTTGGAAGTTCTTTCCCCTAGAGCTGAGCCAGAACTTGGTCCCCCTCCAAGTCCTCCATCGCACAGTACACAGTCTCCAGACCAGGGGTTACGACAGAGAAGATGGAGGTACTGTTAGTGAGTAGTTAGTCTTTCCAGGTGACTGATGTTCAACCTGTTCTGAAGAGGGTTGCACTCCCCAGGATCATTTTAAAAGTGCTCCTTATCACTAGAAGCACAAGTGTCAGCTGTAGCTTTGAATGTCTGAAGAACAGAAGAAGAGCTGTCCCATTTACACAATGGCCAACCAGATGCCTGGTGGAAGCCACCAAATAGGACATGCGATCAACAGCACTCTCCCCACTTGTACTCCCCAGCAAGTGGTACATTGGGACGCAGGTGGTGCTGTGGTCGAAACCACTGAGCCTCTTGGGCTTGCTGATCGGAAGGTGGGTGGTTCGAATCCATGCGACAAGGTGAGTTACCGTTGCTCTATTCTAGCGTCTGCCAACCCAGCAGTTTGAAAGCACACCAGTACGAGTAGATAAATAGGTATAGCTGTGGCAAGAAGGTAAACGGCGTTTCCATGAGCTCTGGCTTCCGTCATGGTGTTCCATTACACCAGAATCAGTTTAGTCCTGCTGGCCACATGACCCAGAAAGCTGTATGTGGACAAATGTTGGCTCCCTCCGCCTGAAAGCAAGATGAGTGTGGCACCCCATAGTTGCCTTTGACTGAACTTAACCGCCCAGGGGTCATTTACCTTGTTTACCTACACTGGGACATAGGCAGATGCCTTTCAACAAGTCAAAATAGTGGTCCATCTAGTTCAGTATTTTTGACACTGACTGGCAGTAGCTCTCTAGTGTTTCAAGCTGGAGTCCTTCCCAGCCCTACTGGAGACATCTGGGATTTAATCTGGGGTGTTTTGCATGCAAAGCATGGAATCATAGAATCATAGAGTTGGAAAAGACCCCAAGGGTCATCTAGTCCAACTCCCTGCAATGCAGGAATATCAACTAAAGCATCCATAACAGATGGTCATCCAACCTCTACTTGAAAACCTCAAAGGAAGGAGAGTCCACCATCTCCCAAGGGAGTCCATTCCACAGCTGAACAGCTCTTACTGTCAGAAAGTTCTTCCTGGCTTTTAGTCGGAATCTCCTTTCTTGTAACTTGAATTCTTGCTTCCATTTTCTTGGCATTTTCTAAGCATTTTCTTGGCATAGTGGTACCTTGATATGCATTACCTATTCTACCTGATCTTTGATTGTTGTCTTTCTGAACAAGCCTCCAAGTTCTCCAGAGAGATTTTACCCTCTTGACTTATTATTTCAAATTACTTTTTGCCAATTGCTTCCTTTTTATGAAGTTTCCTCTTTTTAAGTCAAATATGATGGTTTTGGACTTTCCTGGCAATTTTCTGCTTATACACATATCTCCTCCATGGTATGGGCAGCAGTGCCACAATGGCCATTATGTGTTACTTATCAGTGAACTTTCAGATCATGTGGAACAGGAAATATGTCATCATAGTAAAAATAAGGCAACCCTTTTAAGCACCTCATATGGCAACATGAGCCTAGGTTTTAGCCCCCTATCCTCCACAAAATAAAAAATGTGATCTCTCATTGGTCACAAACTATGACACCTGGAATTATATTTAATGAAGGTATCATATTTCCATGTGTTTTACTGAAATAATTTTGCACGATGCACTGCCAGACAAACAATCAATAGGGCTCTCTCTCTCTCTCTACACATCTGTCATCCAGTTCAAGGACCAAAATGGGAACTCCATCAGTCAATGCCATCTGGATACTTGATATTCTCCAGAGAGGTTTTTGCCTATAGATCAATGGGCCAATTATTAGCATCTATAAACGTGGTTCGTCATCCATGGCAGTGAATACAGATAGTATTTCATCTCATCCCTAAGCATAGCACAAGTCGACAGGGAGAAGGCACAGTGGCGTAGTCATGCAATTTAACTGTTTCAGTAGACTGTTCTGGAGATGACCCAGATGAAAAGGAAATTATTCATGCAAAAGGAGGCAGAGAGAGCCTGCAGCACATTGGTACAAGTTATGTCTCTCAAGGGGACTGGGAACTATGCAACATACTGTTCAGGGTGCCTAAAAAAATTCAAATCACATGACCTAAGATGAGTTATGCCTTCTGCTACACTTGAAATCAGAGCACATGACACAAAAAGCTTTCCTTAACTGGAAAGAATGAAATTCACATTTAGCAAATTATACAACCAAAATTATTTTCCTATATGTTCATGTTCAAATATTAAATCTGAACCAAAACTAGGGGACTGGAGGAGACGTTTAAATAAAATTCACCTAGACAGAACCAAAATATACTGTAAGGTAATCATTTTGTTCCAGCAAAATATCTCCTCTTTAAATATTTGCAATACCTTAAACAGATTTTAAGGAGGAGGGGGAATAATCTCATTAAGCAGTCATTAAACCCAACTAGACAAGTATTCACTGTCCTGGTTATAATGGATTGTGTGATTGGAAGGTATTTCTGAACACACCGGGGAAGGAGGGGGCTTTCTACTGCAGTCTCCAGGCTGCCCCAGATGACCCAAATCTGCCCCAAATCTTAGGGGGTGCAGGGGACAGCAGAGGGAAAGGGAAAACAAAAACACTCTACTCAGTTTCTGGGACACAAATTCTATGTCTATGTTATTTCTTGACTTCTGCTATTTGGAAATGCAGTACCTATTTCATAACCCTAGTCACTGGTGTTTTAAGAGTTCTTTAACATTCAGCAGAATATCTCCTTTTCTATGCTCCTTCCTGGTTTGGGGTATGTTCACCTTACTGGCTTGCAACACAGCAAGGTCATTTCCTCCTGCATTCAAGCCAAATTTGCATGGAGTTCTTCATATCAGAGCGGGGGCAGGGATGTCTTCACCTGACAAAGATGACCTTCTTGGTTTCCCTGATCCTGCATCCTCTCTGCAACACCTATTCATTAAGCTGTCATCTGCGCCCGCGCAACAGCTGTTGGGGTATGTTCACATAGCCACTTACTTTGCATTCAGTTTTGTAATCAGACTGAAGTTGATTTGAGCAAAAATACACCAAACAGCAGTGTTTGTTAGGAAACTACAGGATCAAATTAGCAGAGGCAGTGCACTGGGTGCTGGGTGAACTCTAATGTGAACATACAGATTGATGGGGAACATTTTCTGCACCCTGCCTATTTGCTAGTCCTGCAAATCTCACTTTCTTTCCCATTTTCTCCCACCTTTTAATAACTTTCTCCCCACAAAGCTGACATCACAACTGATCCCACAATGCAGGAAGAATTCCTCAGCCTGACAATTTTTGTAATCTGACTTTGGACCGAACAGCAATATACACAACAAGCATATTGTCTGTGGTGTGGTTGTATGCATTTGGACCGAGGGGACGAGAGAGCAGGCATGTTTTTTGGTGTCTCCTGGGTGGCGCTGTGGGTTAAACCACAGAGCCTAGGACTTGCTGATCAGAAGGTCGGTGGTTCGAATCCCTGCGACAGGGTGAGCTCCGATTGTTCGGTCCCTGCTCCTGCCAACCTAGCAGTTCGAAAGCACATCAGAGTGAAGTAGATAAATAGGTACCACTCCAGCGGGAAGGTAAACGGCGTTTCCGTGCGCTGCTCTGGTTTGCCAGAAGTGGCTTAGTCATGCTGGCCACATGACCTGGAAGCTGTACACCGGCTCCCTTGGCCAATAAAGTGAGATGAGCGCCGCAACCCCAGAGTCGGCCACGACTGCACCTAATGGTCAGGGGTCCCTTTACCTTTTTATGTAAGGTGGCAGTTTTCTATGCCTCCCGAAGCAGAGTCACAGTCACCCACAGTTGTGACCTTTAGACCAAAAAAACCCCATACAACTGTAAGGGCTTGACTCTCACACTCTGAGACACAAAACTTAGAAAGGGTTGTAGAGGTGGGAATTTAGAAATCCCTCAGGCTCAGAGTTTTACACATGTGTGGTCAAACTGCAGAAGCCAATGAAGTATAGGGCAGGGGGAGCTGGAAAGGTAAGCTTTAGCTTGTTTAGTTTGTTGGTGAATAATGATAATGTCATTTGTGATAGGGTATGAATATGTATTCAAGAAATGTTCACCTTTGGGGGGGGGAGGCGGGAATTCCTGGGTGTATACCATAATGAATTGTGCTGCACACGCCTAAGGCAGACAATTAAGAAAAACTTCTGTAATAGTCAGCTGGTGATCAGTTTTAATTATTATTATTTTTTTGTGAAGCAACTTTGATTTTTTTTAATGAAACTGTGGTATTCAAATATTTTTATAAATAAAAGAACCACCTCTCTACTAGCCTGTCCTACATATTGACCTACTAGTGACCTCGGATGTTGCTCTGAGGGACCACCCTTTGAAGGTTGAGAAGTAATTCATTGTCTCCATTAGCCTTTTATAAGCATCTCCTGAGTATACGCCATCAATCATAGCAAATTACGGTAGCCTTGATTGCTTGCTAAGTTGCTGGATGTACATTTTTGCCCATTACTGGGCAATCTATCCTATTCTCTTCTGAATTAGCATTGAATGGGAAATAAGCCTCATACTAGCTTTTAAAGGTCAGAGTGTCTGTAGAAACCTATTTGATGTGCATTTCATCCATCTATTTCAGAATAAAAACATTACAGATCTATTTCTATTACCCCAAATGCAACTGATTTTGATCAAATTATATGGGATCACTGGAACTGTAATCTGAGATGTGAAAACAGAACCCACTTTTTGGATGGGTGTATAGAAACAACAATAGCAAGTGCTACTTGATGCAGACTATTACATTATTCTATTAATGTTTAAAGGTAAAGGTACCCCTGCCCGTACGGGCCAGTCTTGACAGACTCTAGGGTTGTGCGCTCATCTCACTCTAGAGGCCGGGAGCCAGCGCTGTCCGCAGACACTTCCGGGTCACGTGGCCAGTGTGACAAAGCTACTCCGGCGAACCGGCACCAGCGCCGCACACGGAAACGCCGTTTACCTTCCCGCTAGAAAGCGGTACCTATTTATCTACTTGCACTTAAGGGTGCTTTCGAACTGCTAGGTGGGCAGGAGCTGGGACCGAACGACGGGAGCTCACCCCGCCGCAGGGATTCAAACCGCCGACCATACGATTGGCAAGTCCTAGGCGCTGAGGTTTTACCCACAGCGCCACCCATGTCCCCCGCGTCCGTATTTAAAATATATGCATTGTTAAACATATACAGGCTAGTAAGAAATATTCAGCACAGTGATCTGAGCATTATCTTTTTTAATTGCTTTGATACACCATGTCTCCCAATATTTTTGTACTCAAATCGCTTTTTGTAAAGTATTTGCAGGCTTATCATATCCATGTTGATCAGGACAGGCCAAAGTTCAATACAACAGCATCCATTCTGCATGCAGAAAAAGGTTTCAGGTTCAATCCCCATAATTGCCAAGTAGGGCTGGAAGAGCCTCCGGTCTGAAACCTTGGAGAGCCACAGCCACTCAACAGGATGGATGGACCAATGATCTAACTCATTACTACGAAGTTAGTCCCACCAATTTTAATAGGGCTTATTCCCAATAAGGGTACAATAGAATAGCTACCTTCATATTGACTGAATCGTTATTAACATGTTTCCCCCCCCCCCCATTTTATACAGAAAAACTATTCCCTATCCTCCCCTCCCTTCAGAATACATGAAAACATAGCATTTACTGAGAGACAGGACAGAGGCGGGTTTAGGGCAGCAGCTGGGTGTTGCAACTGTGACACAGTGAATTGAACAGAAGAGAAGGAGAGAAGTGGGGGTGCTGAATTTTGGCCTTGCCACTGAAATTTGAAAGACCAAAGGCTGTCCTTGCATAGGAACCCATGGTGGCTGGTGCCCATTGGCATGGATGGGCAGAAGGGAGAGAAGCCTATAGTAGGCAATGTTGGAGCCAATGACAACTAATTCTTGTTTGGCTCCCATCCTGCTGCTTGCTGAGTTCCTACAATGGCAACACTAAGCAGGAGGAAGCTGACCGTCCATGCCACATCCTGAACTGGAGCCTAGCTGTGGTCGGGTTTCCTTGTCTCCCAAAGCTCAAATATCGCCAGCCTGGCTGCTCTAACCTCTCCAGCACTTAGTCCTCATGGCGTGAAGAAAGCTTGCTTTTCCAGTGGTGCAGAATTACACACTTGGCAAAGGTGGGTGCAAAAGTCAGGCCTTGCAGTCAGTTGGGAGGTTTAAAATAATTGGTTTTCGCAACAGGGAACATAGGTTTCTTTGGGTTTTCAAAAAAGAAGTTCCTTTTCAACTGTTAACCACTTCACAGGCAACAGGAGGGTGTGTGTTTTTTTAAGATGATCCTTGTTTGCAGGTTTTCTTCTGGCCCCTTAAACAGTTAAAAAAAACGCACACAAAAAAAAGATTGTGATACATGCATTTGTGGCTTACAATGCACTGCATCAAATGCATTAACAATGCACTCCTATGCAGTTATTCAGAAATAAGTCCACTCTACTCCATGGGGCTTATTGCCAGGTATATCTGCATAGCATTTTGCAGCCCAAAGTGTTATAATTTCTGGGTGGGGTGGTAATACCATTTTCTGGCCCCAGCTAGGCTCCCCACAAAGCAGTTGACAAAGAAGAACATATTAAAACACAAAGCTTAAAAACACTTCTACTGAAATTAGTTTCCATTTTCTGTTGCTTTCCAACTTTTAAAAGTTCATTTCTCGCAGCTTTTATTGCTCTCCCTACTTGCAAACTGCAACGTGCGTCCTCCCTCAGCTCTTCTTCTGTGGTTTAAGCGTGGGTGGAATGCAAAAAGCTATCTTTAAGACCTGATTACAGTGTTCAAAATAAGCACCGCCGAATACAACTCACGGCAATTCTGACCATGTCCTTATGGCACGGCAGGATTTTAAATATATCCTTAGCATCTGGTACAATATGAAAGCTCTAAACTAACAGTGTTACTTTAATGCCGGGGTTATCCTAAACAGATGATCTGGCATCGTGAAGTGACATCTTGGGCCTTGTGTACAGCATTATCTTCTTTTACTTCCAAATCATGCTTCCCAAAAAATCTATTTTAAGGGCCAGAAATACTACATGCATGCTTCAGGCTGTATTTATGCATTGACACAAATGACTGCAGACTTTGCTTCTGTTCCCTATAGCACTCTTAATTCTTTACTACTTTATTCTTAACTAATTTGCAGGGTCAAAACAAAACAAATTCCTTCCAGTAGCACCTTAAAGACCAACTAAGTCAGTTCTTGGTATGAGCTTTCGTGTGCATGCACACTTCTTCAGATACACGTATCTGAAGAAGTGTGCATGCACACGAAAGCTCATACCAAGAACTGACTTAGTTGGTCTTTAAGGTGCTACTGGAAGGAATTTGTTTTGTTTTGACCCTGCAAATTAGTATCTGAAGAAGTGTGCATGCACACGAAAGCTCATACCAAGAACTGACTTAGTTGGTCTTTAAGGTGCTACTGGAAGGAATTTGTTTTGTTTTGACTATGGCAGACCAACACGGCTACCTATCTGTAATTTGCAGGGGCTTGGGCTGGATGACTTTAGGGTCCCTTCCAAACCTACAAACCTACAGTGATAATCTATGTTGGAAATGTAAAGAAAATGTAAAGAAAAAGAAGGTACCTTTTATCATATGTGGTGGACTTGTCCCAAGGTGAAAGACTTCTGGGAGAAAATTTATAATGAATTGAAAAATATGTTAAAATATACACTTACAGTATTAAGAAACCAGAAGCCTTTCTACTTGGAATAATAGGTTTGGAATTGCCCAAGAAAGATGTCAGACTGTTTTTGTATGCCACAACTGCAGCTAGAATTTTGCTAGCCAAAAATTGGAAACTACAAGAAGTACCAACAGTGGAAGAATGGCAGATGAAGATGATGGTCTTTTCCGAGCTAACCAACCTGACCGGAAGAGTCTGTGACCAGGAGAAGGAGGAGTACCAGGAGAAATGGAAGAAATTTAAAGACTATTTAACCAAATATGCTAAGATCATAGAATCATAGAATCATAGAGTTGGAAGAGACCACAAGGGCCATCAAGTCCAACCCCCTGCCAAGCAGGAAACACCATCAGAGCACTCCTGACATATGGTTGTCAAGCCTCTGCTTAAAGACCTCCAAGGAGACTCCACCACACTCCTTGGCAGCAAATTCCACTGTCGAACAGCTCTTACTGTCAGGAAGTTCTTCCTAATGTTTAGGTGGAATCTTCTTTCTTGTAGTTTGGAACCATTGCTCCGTGTCCGCTTCTCTGGAGCAGCAGAAAACAACCTTTCTCCCTCCTCTATGTGACATCCTTTTATATATTTGAACATGGCTATCATATCACCCCTTAACCTCCTTTTCTCCAGGCTAAACATGCCCAGCTCCCTTAGCCGTTCCTCATAAGGCATCGTTTCCAGGCCTTTGACCATTTTGGTTGCCCTCCTCAGGACACGTTCCAGTTTGTCAGTGTCCTTCTTGAACTGTGGTGCCCAGAACTGGACACAGTACTCCAGGTGAGGTCTGACCAGAGCAGAATACAGTGGCACTATTACTTCCCTTGATCTAGATGCTATACTCCTATTGATGCAGCCCAGAATTGCATTGGCTTTTTTAGGTGCCGCGTCACAATGTTGGCTCATGTCAAGTTTGTGGTCAACCAAGACTCCTAGATCCTTTTTACATGTACTGCTCTCAAGCCAGGTGTCACCCATCTAAATAGAAATATTTGCAAGCACCAGATTGGCCTAGGTTTTAAATATGTGATGTTATAGAATACTATGTCTAAAGTGAAAATGATAAGAAAGAAAGATGTTAATTGCCTAAGTAAATTTTATGTGAAAATAGTTTTGGAAAACTGTTACAATGATAATCATGGAAACTCAGATTGGGGGAGTCAAGGAAATCATCCAACAATGTAAACAAAAGTGGAATAATTACATTTAAGATTTTTGTTTGTTTGTTTGTGTTTGTTTATAAATATGGAAAACCAATAAACATTTTGAAAAAACAAAAACAAACCTACAGTTCTCTGCTCCCCCTGCCTGTCAGTACTTTCCCCCTTTTAAGAGAGAGTGTAGAGTAGCCCAACTGGTTAAGGTTCCACAGTTGCAGGTGCAGGAACAGAGGAAGTTACCTTCAGTGGTGGACATTGGTACTATGGCGCCCTGTGCAAGGCCAAAATTTAACGCCCCTCCAAGCCCTTGTGCTGCCTTCCCAAAGGCGGGTAAGCAAGGTGCTGGGCTCTGGGAAGGAGGCATGAGGCTCTGGGCAGGGTCCTAGGGTCCTCCTACCTCCTTGCTCACGCTGGGAAAGTGCTAACTAGGCTTTGGGAAGGAGGCTGGAAGTCTCTGGGAACCTGTCGGATCTTCATGCCTCCTTCCCAAAGCCCAGCACCTTGCTTACTGGGCTTTGAGACAGCACCCCCTCAGCTTAGCGCCATGTGCACCCCTCACACAGCTATAAATTTGCCCCTGCCACCTTAGACCAAGTCAGATTGCTGGTCGGTCTAGATCAGAATTGTGAACAGTGGCTAGCAAAAGCTCCCTGGGTTTTCTAACAGGAGTTATTCCCACCTATTCACCCCACCCCCAGTATTGAACCTGGGACATATTGAATGTGCATTACCACAGAGCTCCAGTGCTGCATTTATTCACAAGTTTTTAGCTTGTGAAATAATGTTATGCCATTTTGTGCGTATCAAGAGCATTCTCCTCAATTAATCTGATCCAAATCTCCAAGCCAAGTTGAGGAAAGAAAGTTCTGCTGCATACTGACTGGGCTTAATGAGACTGCTTCTGGAAAAATAGACTTAAGTATCTCCTTAATTCAGTCAGTATGTATTCAAAGAGCTTTGATTAACCCCAGGGGGAGCTATCCTGTGAAAAGAACAAAGAGTCCTAAGAGATGGAAAGGGAACTGAAAGAAGAAAAGAAAATCTCTCTCTCCCCAAGGGTTTATACTTCTGCCTCCACCTCATTTAAGAATCTAGGAGCCACTTTCTTAAAAGTACATCCCAGTCTATGAAGATACTTTTCAAAATAAATAATTTTGTGATCTTTGACAGGACCAACCAATAAATACTTCAATCAAATGATATGTTTTCCCAAGTTAAAAGTTAGCACACTAAAATTGCAATGCAGTGCCATATTTTTTCTCAAGTTATTTGCAATATTTTTAAAAAGTGTACTGCTGTTTTGTGAGTTTCGGAAGCATAGTTTTCAATTAATTTGAATAACTTTAAAGAGATCAGAGAACAATCCACACACATCGCTCAAATCATCTTTTCCAGTCCTCAAACCCAGGCTACACATCACTTACAAACAAATGCACAAAGTAAAAGCCCAACTGCTCCTTGAAATGATGAAAGCCTAGCCTAGTTCTGATGAAAGCCTAGCCTAGTTTTGATGGGAGCAATAAAGTTTGGAGAGCTGGTGGAAACCCTAAATGGGTCAAGACTACGATATCCAAAAGGTCATCTTCTCCCACAGAAACCTGCCTGTAAATTGATATCCTTTTAAAGGCCATCTTATAAACCTTACCGAAAAAATATTTGGTTGGTGGGAACATGAGACAGGGCCTTTTATGCAGTAGCACCCTGGTTGTGGAATTTGTTTTAATTTAGGATTGAGGCTTTATCTCTGTTTCTTTTGAATTTCAAGTTTTAGTTTTAATTTCTGTTATTTATTATGTTTTAGATGCATATATACAGAGAGAGCTTTGGGAGTCGTCATTAGTGCTAATAAGCAGTCCAATTTTTTTTCATAAATAAGAGTAACTGGCTGAGTTATTATAATCTATATGGCTGCATAGAGAAACCAGTACACACAAAGATATACACAGAATAAATGTTAGGAAAAGGGACTGTTAACCTCTGCATACCTCTTATAAGCATGAATCACTACATATGGCAGCATAGCTAGCATGTGGCCTCTTCTGTTGGGAAAGAAGTAGCTAATTACCACAGTATGGTGAAGTTACTCACTGACCAGAACGAAAGCTATACTGTATATAATACTAAAATAATGCTTTTAGCCTGAATCCTGAATTCAAATTATATGCAATTATGTTGGGAAATACCTTTCCCATTATAAATTCAATCTGGAATGTTTTCTGAAGAAAGAGGTAATTTCAGCTGATACTAATATGAACTTTTATCTGAACAAGGATTGCAAGTGAGGACACGTCATACTCCTGTTTTGAGAAAATGCCGCTCTATTCACAACTAATTGTTACACTGCCATGGCTTCCGGCAAATGATATTGTTTACCACTTCCTTTTAACATGATAACCCATTAGGTTCAGCAATAGCACACAAAGACTGGTGTGCTGGTTTCGCAACATTTAAAACAGTAGTATTTAAACCAGGGGAATCTTATCTGAAGAGTGAAAATGCACAACATCATACTTCATGTATTAGAAAGCAGATCATTCATCATTCATGTTTTTCTGCTTTAAAGCGTCTTGCTACCCCCACTGAAAATGATTCAGAACCAAATATGGGCATAGTCAGGCTTCCTCTTCTTAATCAGGACCTGCAATCCAGGCAGTCATGACCAGCTAATACTTCACATGTGTATGAAGTTTAAAGTTAGGAAGGGGGCTGAAAATAATGTGAACGTTATTTACGAGGCTGCTTGAAAATAACTTTTCCAATTGGTCTGACTCTGAACCATAAATATTTCTATAAGGGTTTTGTTAAACATATTGCAGATCCATCTAAGTCTTGCGCTGTCTATTCCGTGTGACAGTGGCTTTCTCAAGTCTCAGGCATTTCCTACCTCGCCGAGCTCCTGGGGATTGCTCTTGGGAACCGACACATGCAAAACATGTGGTATACCACTGAGCTCCGCCAGCTGTTTCTTGGTATCACTAGGAGGGCTTGCAAGAAAGTGCTCCATCTGCATTGTACACCTAAAGCAGTATGATACCACTTGGAGCAGCCACGGCTTCCCCCAAGACTCCTGGAAGCCGTAGTTTAAGGGTTGCAGGAGGCTGCCACCTTTGGTCGGGCAAAATACAGGACAGGTTGGGGTGGAATTGGGGGGGTTAAAAATTACTTTACCTGCTGGAGAAATGACTTCAAAGCACTCCATTACAATGGCCCATGGGGGTCACAGTAGTTTATTCAATAATAAAAAACAGGCCCATGCAAAACCCCTGTTCCTTGCTCTCTGACTCGAGTGTCCGTCTCTGAACCACCCGCCTCTGCCTGCGCAAAAACTCTTCCCCCCCCCTCCCGTTCTCCATGCATCCAAAAAGCTCTTGCATGGTTGAATCCTTGTTCTGCAAGTTTTTTCTTGCTACGGTATTTTGCACTGGAAAGAGACTTCTTCGTCCTGGAAGGTTTGCACATGTCGATCTGTATGTAGAATAAATTCCTTCCAGTAGCACCTTAAAGACCAACTAAGTCAGTTCTTGGTATGAGCTTTCGTGTGCATGCACACTTCTTCTTCTTCTTATCTGAAGAAGTGTGCATGCACACGAAAGCTCATACCAAGAACTGACTTAGTTGGTCTTTAAGGTGCTACTGGAAGGAATTTGTTTTGTTTTGACTATGGCAGACCAACACGGCTACCTATCTGTAACTGTATGTAGAATGTTAGAACTGTCGTTAACAAGGGTTCCTCCGGAAATGTTTTTGCATTTAATATGTAACAAGTTCTGGAGCTCCAGCCTATCCCGCCCGTTAGGCGGAGCACTTTAAACCGCAGCTTGCTTGTTTTGCTTTCACACCAACACCCGGTGAAACTTAGCTTCTCGGCATTCTTAAGGAATGTTAGAAGGATGTTGGAATGAAGTTATGTGGTTTTAGCAGAAATGTTACAAAGGATTAAGTAAAAATGGATTGGTAATCAGGGAAAGAAGAGAATGTAAAATCATAGTATATCAAGATAAATTATTAGGATAAAAACAAAGATGGAAAGGATTTGCTCTAATATCAAATTGAACTAGAATACAAAAAAGGGGTGTGTGAGGAGGTCAAGGAAATAAGCAAATGAAAGATAAGTTATGGAAAGGTTTGATTTGTTTTTTAATGGTTAAGTATTTTTCTGTCATCTTTTTTTGTTTTTGTTTTTATGCATTCTCTTGTTTTTTTTGTTTAACTTGGCGTTCCCTCTTTTTTCTTTTTGTAACCCTTAAAACTTTAATAAATATCTATTAAAAAAAAAAGAAACTTAGCTTCTCGGCATTCAACACGGCGAAAAAGGGCAAGATCGGGGAGCTTAAAGATGCGCCTGCAATTGAAATTCTATGTGTTTTTAATTGTTTTCATTTTTGCATTTTTGTTATTTTTTCTTTTTCTTTTTTATAATGCATTATTTTTGAAATGTCAATAAATATTCTATTTAAAAAATAAAAAAAAGAAAGATGCGCCTGCAAGCGCCACTCAGGGAAACCCTCCCGGTGCAATGTAAACACAAAGGGGGCACCCGCGCGCGTCCCCGCCCTCCCGCCCCTGCCCCCCCAGAAGCAAGAGGCGAGTTCACCCCGCCAAACCCACGCGCGACCCGGACCCGCACCCAAGATGCAGAGAGCGGAGGAAGGGGGCGGACGAGGCGGGTGTCTACTACGGGCTCCTCCGAGCGCATGCAACCCTAAGCGGTCCCTGGAGAGGATGCGGCCCGTTTGCTTTCGGTTGGGCCATTCGCCGCCCCGGCTCCAGACCTTCCGGCGGCGTCGGGGGCCGAGGCGCGCGAACGCGCCCAGGCTCAGCCATTGCGCAAGGCGAGCGTCTCCCTTTCCCGGCGCGTCTCCGAAGTTTGGAGGGCGGGCGCTTCCTCGAGTGGCACTCGGCGCGCCCAATAGGCAGCGGCGCCTCCGCCTAGTTGGGGAGCTTCCCCGCGAGGGGGGGCGGGCCCGGGGCCAAAGCGAAAGGCGCTCCGGGAGCCCCGGGTCCCTGCAGGGCGGGCGGCGGGCGGGCGAGGCCTCGGGCGGCGTTGGCGGGGCGTCCGCGGGGCTGGCGATGCTGCTCCAGCTGAGCGCCCGGTTTGATCCGCAGGGAGCTGTGGGGCCCTGGCTTTCCGAGCAAGCGGCGCTGCGGGGAGACGCGGATGCTGGTGAGGGTTGCTGCTGCTGCTATGGCTATGCTGCTTCTTATTTGTTAAAACAAAATACAAAAATTCCTTCCGGTAGCCCCTTAAAGACCAACTAAGTTAGTTCTAGGTATGAGCTTTCGTGTGCATGCACACTTCTCATTTCATGCGGCTCTATGTGGTGCCTTCCATAGTTCCAGTTACAGATAGGTAGCTGTGTTGGTCTGCCATAGTCAAAACAAAATAAAAAAATTCCTTCCAGTAGCCCCTTAAAGACCAACTAAGTTAGTTCTAGGTATGAGCTTTCGTGTGCATGCACACTTCTTCAGATACCTGGTAAATGTTTTGTTTTTCCTTTTGGAACTCTTGCCAAGCTTGGTGGTTCCTGATAGAGTTGTCCAAAACAAGGAGTTCCTCCTTTATTAGCTTCTGTTTAGAGTAGAGAACGCTGATCAGATGTTTGAGCAGCTTCTTAGAGAAAGTGCTGCATAGTTTTCTTGCATATTCAGTGGGATACGTGGATTGTAGAGGGTTCTTAATTCTAAGACCCTTGGGTATAATGTCCAGGTTCTTGCATTTAGTAAGAAAGAAGATATCAGTCGTTAAGGCTCAACAGGCTCATCACAGCTATCTGCCAATCACCCATTCCCACCACCCTTCTGAGTAATACCCCTCCCCACCTTCTCACTATATAGAAGGGTCTGGTGACTTCTGTTTCAGTGTATCTGAAGAAGTGTGCATGCACACGAAAGCTCATACCTAGAACTAACTTAGTTGGTCTTTAAGGTGCTACTGGAAGGAATTTTTTGTTTTGACTATGGCAGACCAACACGGCTACCTTCTTATTTGTTTTTATTCTTCTTCCTGAGTGGTGGAGTCGCGCATTCCCGTCCTTGTTGCCCCCTCAAAAAAAAAAAAACCCCTCACGAATGCTAGAATGATGTTGGACAGAAATCAAGTGGTTCCCAGCTGTAATGTTTTAAGAGATTGGGAAAATAAGGTTTTGAAATTAGCCAAAATTAATGGAGAGGATTTGCTGAATCAATAATTTGAATTGGAATATAAGAAAGGGAGGTACGAGGAGGTCCGGGAAATAAGTGAAAAGAAAATAAGTAAAGGGAAATTTTATGTGTTTTTTCTGTTTTTTAATGGTTTTTGTATTCTTTTTGTATTTTGTATTTTTGTGTTTCTTTTCTGTTGTTTCACAATGTATTATTCTGGAAAATCTCAATAAATATCCTATATATATATATATATATAAAAACCCTCACGACCTCTCGACTTTGCCACTGTACTCACAGGTAGTCAGCTCACCTGTCTGAGTAACTTTGGCCACTGAGCTGAGGCCAGGTGACAAACGTGTCTCGGCCTCAGCTCAGTGGCCAAAGTTACTCAGACAGGTGAGCTGACTACCTGTGAGTACAGCGGCAAAGTCGAGAGGGCGGGTTCCCCTCATGACCGTCGCAGCCTCTCCCCACACTCACAGCGCTGCCGTCTTCTATTTTTTAAAAAAATAATATTTATTAAAGTTTTAAAGGTTACAGAAAGAAAAAATAAAAATACCACATTAAACAAAAATAAAACAACACATCACAATATGAAAAAACAGAGAAGTAAAATCCATTAAACAAAGACGAAAAAACAAAAACAAAAAACAAAGAAAAATACAGCAAATTTTCTCATTACTTGTCCTTTCATTAGCTTATTTCCTTGACCTCCTCACACCTCCCTTTTTTGTATTCTAGATCAATTATCCATTTCAGCAAATCCTTTCCCTCTTTTAAAATTATAGTCCTGTAATTTATCTTAATATAATGTAACTTTACTTTTCCTCCTTTCACCAATTAACAGTCAGTTATTCCCAAATCCTTTATATCATTCCTGCTAAAATCATATATTATTATTCCAACATCCTTCTAACAAATATTAATTTTACAATGTTTCTGTAGATAGTCTTTAAATTTCCTCCAGTCTTCCTCCACCGACTCTTCTCCCTGGTCTCGGATTCTGCCAGTCATTTCCGCCAATTCCATGTAGTCCATCACCTTCATCTGCCATTCTTCCCGGGTGGGTAGATCTTGTGTCTTCCAATACTTTGCAATAAGTATTGTTGCTGCTGTTGTAGCATACATAAAGAAAGTTCTATCCTTCTTTGGCACCAATTGGCCGACCATGCCCAGGAGAAAGGCCTCTGGTTTCCTCAGAAAGGTATATTTAAATACCTTTTTCATTTCATTATAAATAATCTCCCAGAAAGTCTTAATCCTTGGGCACGTCCACCAGAGGTGAAAGAATGTACCTTCGGTCTCTTTACATTTCCAACATTTATTATCGGGCAGATGATAGATTTTTGCAAGCTTGACTGGTGTCATGTACCACCTGTATATCATTTTCATTATATTCTCTCTTAAGGCAGCGCTGCCCTCTTCTATGAGAACCAGAAATAATCTTTAAAACGTCTGGCTGCGTACCCTGAAAGCACATTCATAGTTTCCCCTTCTCTGCTGCTCAAAGAATTCTGGGCACTGTAGTTTACCTCTGAAATATACTCAGAGTCGCAAAGTGATTTCATGCTCTTTATTCAGCTCATAGTGGTGAGGAGGAATGAATGAAAGTCCCCTCAAGGTATCTGCTTTATATACATTATTTACACAATGGGCTGCACATGATTGGCTAATTCCGGAATTCTACTGTAAGCCAATCAGGTTGTGGATTCACTTCTATCTGGAGCATGATTGGGTAGTTCCTGCCAACCAATCATACTGCTGCATTGTTCTAGGACCAAACAGACTGCTGCATTCTGAATCCTATTGTTCTAGGACCAATCAGACTGCTGCCTTTTGGATCCTATTGTTCTAGGGCCAATCAGACTGCTGCAGTTTGGATCCTATTCAACCCAGTACATAACAACCTCCTTCACAGAACCACTATAACCAAGAAGCCATAAACTACAGTTCCCAGAGTTCTTTGAGGGAAAGAATGGGCTTCAGGTGTGCTTGGAAGGTATAGGATGAATACAGCCTTCCTCTGCTTACATTAGAACAGGATGCTTAAAACAGACGTTTAAACCTCCTTAAAACACCAATCGTCAGTCTTGATCAAAAACAGTGATAAGCTGATCCCAGAGGAGACAATAATTCCGTCTAATAAAATCCTTTACAAAGCTGAAGGTCACTGTTAGTAAAACTGGACTATTGCTTTTTAAAGTGAATGCATTATTTAGGGGTGCTGTTTTGCATATGGTTCTGTGTATAATATTGTCTACCAAACGCCAGCCTCCTTTCAAAACACAGAATATCACCCATATAGTAGTAGTAATACTAATACTAATACTAATACTAATACTAATACTAATACTAATACTAATACTAATACTAATAATAATAATAATAATAATAATTTATTATTTGTACCCCGCCCATCTGGCTGGGTCTCCCCAGCCACTCTGGGCGGCTTCCAACAAAGATGAAAAATACACTAAAATGACACATATTAAAAACTTTCCTGAACAGGGCTGCCTGTTTATGTATTATGTTTATGTATTATGCACAATCTACTGTATTACTAACAGCACATTATTTTCTGACCAATAATGTATTGGCTCTTCCCTAAAATAACAATGATGATCCTAATCACAAGCAGACTGCTATTGTATCACTTTGTCTGATGTATAACATGAAGAAGCAGGCAGCCTACGGGTCAAACTAGACATGATAAAGGAGATGTGTGATTATATCTATGGTCTCATTAAACCTATCATAAATAACAGCTGCTTGGGTGGTGGACGAGAAGTGGAATCCATTCTTAGGACGGGCGGGTTGTATCCAGCTTATCTTGTACTCGGAGTAGATTCATCAGTGGACTTAATTGGAGCTATTCAGTGCTTCAAAACAAAAGCTCCAGAGAGACAAAATATGGGGTACTTCCAGCCAGGAGGAAATTTGGTCATTAGAAACACAGAGATTGTGTAGACCATGTGATTGTGTTGGAGAAGCGCTAATGGTCATGTCAACACCAGAGAAGTTGAGAAATGTGCTGTTTTTGTTTGTTTTTTTTAACTGCAAATAATTTTGTTTTGCAAATAATAATAATAATAACATTTATACACTGCCTATCTGCCTGGGTTTCCCCAGCCACTCTGGGGAAACTGCAGTACAGTGAAGAACAATTACAAAACAAGAAGTTACAGAGCCCCACATGTCATTCTTACAGCATATGACTGGAAAAGTGATAACCATTAAAATCAGATAAACAAGAACTAAAGCAACTATAAACCCTCAAAAACCCAGTGTGGGTAGTTGGAGGTCATGAACTCTCAAGAGAAGCATTTATGAAAGTTAGGAGCAGAAACCATACTGTATCAAATGGATTAGGTGTACTTTGACCCCTCAAACATATCTAATGTATTGAATGCAGAGTTTTGCAAAATTTTGGAACCTGGGTGTGGACAAGAGGGCCAGGCTTCGAAATGGAACCAGCTTGCTGCCATTTAATAGCAAACCAGTTGTAGAGCAGTTTTTAATCTGAGCCATGGGAAAAAAGTTATAGGAGCAATGGAGCACCCAGTTTGGGAGGAATTGTCCACAAGAGGTGAGGGTGATAGTGTTTCTGATTCTAGGTGTTCAACAGGGCACAATATCAAGTCAAAAGAGACCAGAAGGCTGTATGGGAAAACACACATGCCGTAGACATTTGGAGATTTAGGTCTGGATACGCCAAATCTAGGAAGTTACTGAGCCAATATGGGAAATCCACAAGGCTTGGCTTTAAAGGTGAGCAAAGATACTTTAGGGAGTATTCTAGTGGAATGGAGAGAACCAGTGGGATATAGTTGCATCTGTAAAAAAAACCTCTATAAGAAGGACAGGAAAGGGCATATGGTAATGGTGGCACGCATCTCAGAGGGCATAAACTAGAAATCTCAAATGAAACAGACTCTAGCAAAGACTGCCCTCCCCCGAAGCAAAATGCTCAGGGTGATCTTGAAATGGAGACCAAGTTATGTCAGGTCATGGTTTGCTTATTTACAGCCTAGGACCTTGGTGGTAACTTAGACCCAAAGGCCCTCAAAGCAGTGAGCAGCATATTCATGTTAAGAAATATGAATTAAAAGTGCACTAAATACAGGAAATCAATCATCAAAACAAAACACCTGATAGCGGCCTACCTATAATAGAGGTTGGTGGTTGAGGAATATGATCCCTAGTGGTAATTTGCTAGTACTGTAGTAATAGATGGCCTCAGTTACCCTTATACAGACAGTGTGAATGTGTCTGCAAGTTATGGCAAAGAGGTAAAAATTAAAGATAACTTCAGCAACTGTGTCTTGGAATGGTTAGCCATGGAACTCGCCAGAGGAGAGTTGGCACTGGACTTAATTTTCTGTTTGCAGCTAAACCATAGAATGTTGCCCCAACATGTGGCAATGGGTTCCAGTTTAGGTGATTTTCAAAGTTGGGTTAGGTCCGTAAATCTCAATATATCTGATGCAATAGACCTGGAATCCTCCCACTATATTTGCGGGAGGGACCAGAACCATATTTGGACCTTGAAACATCCCATTCCTGGTGGAGTCACCAGGAACCGGCAGCCAACAGTTTGTGGACTGGTACCAGTCTGTGCACCACCACTTTGAAAGGCACTGGATTAGATGACTGTAATCTGCTTACTTGAAAAGTGAGTTCCAGTGGTGCTTCCTCTTAGGAAACACTGCATAGGATTGTAATCAACACTCTTTATTTAAGGAGGAGCAGCGCAATAAAGAACCCCAATCATTTTCCACCAGGGGTGCATTTCAGAACATTTGCTCCTGAGTCAGGCATTTTTTATGAATTATTGCCACAATATATAAATACCTGGAAATGCCTGTTTTCCTTGCTGTGCTTTTTTGATTCTTCAAAAAATTATTAAGACCCCAGTTGTGGAATTCCTTCCCAAAAGAGGTGAGATTAACCACATCCCTGGTAGGGTTTAGATGGGCTGTGAAAACATTCCATGTGGTTTTAATGGTTGTAAATATATTTAGGTTTTTACACAGATCCTTTTAATGTTAAGGTTTTAGTTTACTTTATGGTATTTTGTTCTTTCTTGTAAACTGCATTGGGGGCTCTTGCTAGGGCCAAATATAGACAATTTTTTAAAGCAGACTCTGTGACTCTTAAGAAAGTCCTCTGTCTTCTCTGATTATTTCTTCAATATGTATCTTCAAAAGTAGTATCTGGATATGTGATTCTACAAATGGCTCTGGCAACATTATTCATCTTATTCTGACAAGTAGCTTAATACAAACTTTAATTTTTAAAGTGAAACCCGCTTTGTAAGGTGAGTTCTGTGTGTTTGTAAAAAGAAAAGTGTGATGGTTTCCTTTAGTTTGCTTAGTCCTGGCAAGCATAAAACTTGTTTAGTAAGTATTTCTGGTTGAAATCAATGATACTTAAAAGTACTTAACCTTTGGCTGGATCCTTCCCAAAGTTACCGTAAAGAGTTGCATAATCCGTGTGAATGCCAGGAATGGCATATCGAATTGGAGTGCAATATCAGATACAGCCTGAAAGCTCTGGAAGTGTAGAGTTTATTTTTCTTTTTAATTTAAACTTCCTTGAAATATGACCCAGTTTTACCTTTAGCATTATAATGCTGGTGATTCACACAAAAGACTTGAGAACGCTGAAACCGAAGCATGAGAGAACAGGAAATCCTTCTGCAGATTCAGCTTCCTACTAACTGTCTATCATGTGCACCAGTTTTCCTTTGGTGTGTCACAACTTATCTTGCTTCCATTTTTCTCCTGTCAAAAATGTGGCAAGAGAACATTTATAGCACCTCTCTCTCTTGACTTTAAACTCTAAATGTGTAACAAGGAAATGCTAATTAAACTAATTAAACTACAGTGGTACCTCGGGTTAAGTACTTAATTCGTTCCGGAGATCCGTACTTAACTTGAAACTGTTCTTAACCTGAAGCACCACTTTAGCTAATGGGGCCTCCTGCTGCCACCTCGCCGCCGGAGCACGATTTCTGTTCTCATCCTGAAGCAAAGTTCTTAACCTGAAGGACTATTTCTGGGTTAGCGGAATCTGTAACCTGGAGAGTATGTAACCCGAGGTACCACTGTAGAAGGATTGTTCAGGTTGCAGGTTATAGCATTTTGCAAGAGTTATTACACTGGGTAAGGCAAAACAATAAATTAGGGCTGTCACTCAGTTAAAAAAATAATAATCTTAGGCTGCAATCCTGTGCATGCTTCCTTGGGAGTAAGCTCCCTTGATCTCAGTGGGGCTTGTGTTTGAGTAGACATGCACTATGAATTGATAATCACCAGTGACTTTTAACAAATTAGTCCAGCAAATAATTTTGCTTCTGGATTAAAGCAGAAGTAAGAAGCACACTTGCATTGTAGTTCATTCATGCTCATGCCATGGGAGACGTCTTAGAGTCTGCATGCTGTGAGAAGGAGGTGAGGACCACTCCTTTAAAAACTGCCATCAATAATGTTTAGAAGTATGAAACGATTTCTTTTAATTTTTTAAAAAATCTACCCCGTCAAAGAGGGGCACCTTTTTAAATGATTAATGTCAATTGGTTAAATGTTGCAGCCCTCAAAAATATATGGCGGATTTAGGCACAGTGGATTTTAAATTTACTATTATTATTGGTTACCGTATTTTTCGCCCCATAGGACGCACCGGCCCATAGGACGCACCAAGTTTTTTTGGGGGGAAATAAAAAATAATTATTATTTCCCCCCCAGGCGTTTGTGGGGCCGGCAGCGGGGAGAAGCGCTCTTCTCCCCACCGCCCGCCTGCAGACCAGGTCCAGGGACAGCGGGAAGACGCGCTGCGCCTCCCAGCTGTCCCCGGAGCTTGCGGGGCTGGCGGCAGGGAGAAGCACGC
Organism: Podarcis erhardii; assembly: GCF_964252035.2. NCBI lineage: Eukaryota > Metazoa > Chordata > Lepidosauria > Squamata > Lacertidae > Podarcis > Podarcis erhardii. The sequence continues at coordinate 71,098,453 of NC_138500.1, read as the reverse complement.
TTCTCCCTGCCGTCAGCCTCCAAACCACATCGGGAGAAAGCGGGATGGCGGCGTTCCGCCTCCCCGCTGTCCCCCGACCATGTGGGACTGGCGCTGCGGCTCTCCTGAAGCCTGGAGAGCGAGAGGGGTCGGTGTGCACCGACCCCTCTCGCTCTCCAGGCTTCAGCGAAAGCATGCATTCGCCCCATAGGACGCACACACATTTCCCCTTCATTTTTGGAGGGGAAAAAGTGTGTCCTATAGGGCGAAAAATACGGTAGTTATAAAGCATTTCATATTTGTGGGTTGACCTGTGCTAAGGGTTTGGGACAGAGAATGCTTATATTTCCCTCCTGCCTACAAGGGCCAGCCCAAGCCGTTTATCAGCCTGAGGGAGAGCAGCAAATGGGGATTGCTGCACTTGTGCTGGCAGCAATCCCAACCCACTCAGATTCTGTGTTCCAATTAAGGCTGGCAAATCTGTCCCTATCAGTTCCTCTTAGTTTCTAATTTTTCCACTCTTAAGTTCAGTTCTCTACATTTCCACAACATTGTCATATTTACAAAACAGTCCTTGTGAAAATTCTTCAGCATTGTAGTGTTTATTATTATTACTACTACTGCTACTACTACTGCTACAGTGGTACCTCAGGTTACATATGCTTCAGGTTACATATGCTTCAGGTTACAAACTCCGCTAACCCAGAAATAGTACCTCGGGTTAAGAACTTTGCTTCAAGATGAGAACAGAAATCATGTTCCGGCAGCGCAGCGGCAGCAGGAGGCCCCATTAGCTAAAATGGTGCTTCAGGTTAAAAACAGTTTCAGGTTAAGAATGGCCTTCCGGAACGAATTAAGTACTTAACTTGAGGTACCACTGTACTACTATATAGGGAGCTCCCCATTCCAGTCATACGTGACTTGCTGACACACATGCCGCTTTGGGCATTGGAAAGGGACAAAATGTGGGCGGAACAGGGCAGGGTGGGCTAATGGGCGTCCCACCATTGCGTGTGGTGCCTTGGAACACAACCCTTGCGTAAATGGGGAGTTGCCTGCATGCTCCTCAGCTTCTTGAGATAAGTTCATGTGATTTTCAAAGTTCCTTCTTATAGATGAAATCAAATCTCCCATTTCGCTGTCCCACCAGTTAACAATATCCACGGGACACTGTGGCTTATATTATATTAGAAGACTAGAACAATTTCCCCATTCATGCTGAAAGAGCTGCACTCCTAATAAGGCCACTAAGCAATAGTTTAAAACTACTAATTATTTCTATAACATTACATGACATTATTGTCCTAATGATGTTTGTTTCTTTCTCAGTCTTTAAAAAAAAATATAATTGAGCTTAAACTGGCCTGAAGCATCTTATGGTTGTTATTTCAGATATTTTGGGGAATAACTTGGAGACACTCCGCACAGTTAATGTTGAAAGAAATGGAAATATTATTTATACCTGGAAGGTAAGTAAAGAAAGAGAGAGAAGACTTAAGAAATGGTCTACATGATGCTATGTGTGCTTTACTGGAAGTAACATTGGCTACAAATGGGCATTGCACTCAAGTAAGACTTGGTGTGTTATATAGCAAATAATAAGTGTGTCCATCCCTTCATTTAATTTAAACTTTGATTTTGCGCTGAAATTAGAGATCTTATCATTACAAAACTGATTAATTTGCAGTGCTGACTTCATATCCCGCTTCATTCATAATCACTGGAGTGCTTCTATTTAGCACATTTTGGACTGCAGGGCTACATACACTTTCCTGGGAACCAGTGGGATTTAATTTGAACAAACGTACATAGAATTGGAATGCTAGTGTTTGAATCCGTGGTTATATTAGCTTGTCCTCCTATCTTGCCTTTCACCACCAAGATGCTCTTGGAAGTACACCACTGTGCTTATCAGACACTTCCATTGGGACAACCGATTATCTGTAATCCCTCCTAAAATCCAGTCCTATTTATTTAACAATTTGTACAACTTTCTTTCCTTGTTTGCTATCAGCTGCTCCTCAGAAGGGTTGGAGCAGCAGGAGTCAGCAACCCTTTTCAGCTGTGGGCCAGTCCACCATCCCTCAGACCATGTGGTGGGCCAGACTATATTGGGGGGGGGGAATGAATTCCTATGTCCCACAAATAACCCAGAGATGCACTTTAAACCCAGAGATGCACTTTAAATTAAAGCACACATTCTGCTCATGTAAAAACATGCTGATTCCTGGCCCGTCTGCGGGCCGGATTGAGAAGGCAATTGGGCTGCATCCGGCCCCCAGGCCTTGGTTTGTCTCTAGTATCAAATGCCTCTGAGCTTCAGAAGAGTGGGCAGGGTTGCATTCCCTCCGTCCAACAGTGGACAACTTTTGCAAACTGTGGCAGCTGAAGTAGTTTCATTTCTGAACAAAGACTGGTCTTACCCAAATTTTCCTGGAACTCTCCCACCACTGACTGACTGCTCATGATCATTGGGTCATGCAAATATGTTTTCCAGCAGCTGCTGTCTTCTTAACTGGAGAAACTGGTTCAACCTAGTACTTTTAGACATGCAAAAATGTTTTTCGCCACTTTGCTCTGGCTTTTTCCGCAGACCGCTGACGAGGTGCTTCGTCACTGAGCTGTCACGCTTCCCCTATTGTGCCCAGACTTTAAAGCATGAGATCGTTGTTGTTTTTCCACAGACCTCTGATCTGGTGATACAGACTGGATGTGCCAGTTAGTTACATGGTGGCTGTGCACAGCCCATGCTGGTTCCTCCAATAGTCTGTCCAACTGCTTTTAATTTAATTGCTCCTGTTCTGTTAACAGTGGCCTGATACATAGCAATCAAACATCTGTTCATCTCCATACCAGTACAAACACCACATGCTCAATTTCTTTCTGTTGAGCTGCTGTTAACGACACAGAAATGGGGTCAGTCAGAGTTGGCAGCCTTCACACTGCATAGCAGAATTAAGAGGAAGTAAAACTACTAGGATGGGACGCGGGTGGCGCTGTGGGTAAAAGCCTCAGCGCCTAGGACTTGCCGATCGCATGGTCGGCGGTTCGAATCCCTGCGGCGGGGTGCGCTCCTGTCGTTCGGTTCCAGCGCCTGCCAACCTAGCAGTTCGAAAGCACCCCCGGGTGCAAGTAGATAAATAGGGACCGCTTACCAGCAGGAAGGTAAACAGCGTTCCGTGTGCTGCGCTGGCTCACCAGATGCAGCTTGTCACGCTGGCCACGTGACCCGGAAGTGTCTGCGGACAGCGCTGGCTCCCGGCTTCTAGAGTGAGATGAGCGCACAACCCTAGAGTCTGTCAAGACTGGCCCATACGGGCAGGGGTACCTTTACCTTTACCTAAAGCTACTAGGTGCAAAGATGAGATGATTTAAAATGGGTTTCCAAATTCCCCAACATGTTTTGATGAGTGCTTTTTCTTGGGAGAAAAAAACCAAATCTATAAGTTCATTCAAAATTGTATTCACAAGGCATTAGAATACAGAGCATGACTTATGTGCCTTTTTTCTTTCTCCTTACCATGAAAGGGGAAAGGGAGGATATATTTAGTTGAGGAAACTGAGAGAGAAGGCATGACAGAAGTAGAATTGTCTATGTGTACGCCTGCTCTCCCGTTCTATCCTGGCCTACTTTCTGAGTCTCACAGCAGCTCAGCATCAAGAAGTTAAGTAGATGAAGGATTATCATCATCACTTTTATCTCAGAGATGGGCAACCTGTGGCCCTAGGACCACACACAGTTCTTGGTCTAATATCGCCTCCCTGCTCCCTGTAGGTGATCAGTTCAGGCTTTTGGCGAGAGTAACAGATCCCTCTCCCTGGCTGTCTGCTGGGCAGGAAGGAAGAATGGAAGGGAAGAGAACAAGGACTCCTGGCTGTGGCCTTCCTGATTTCTGGCTTCTGCCCCATTCAGCACTGATCCATGGTCCCTGACATTATCCACAATGAAAAAAAGCTTCACCTCCCTTCATGACAGGGGAAAATGTAATCATGTATTTCGGGCTCTTAAAGATAAGGAACCAGGGCCAGTGAAATGTCGACAATTGAAGATAAATGGTTATATTATTACAGGTGACACTGAATGTTTTTTAAATGTTCTGTTCTCATGGCTGAATCACTTCCCTTGCAGGGGAATCAGGCGCACACCTGTATTGGATTGTATGAGCCCAGTAGTCAAAAGAACCAGGTAAGCTTCATCCACCATATAGAATAGGGAGTGTTATAGCTTGGCTGTGTCCAAAATCAAGGCTTTTACAATTGCTACAATAAAACCAACAAGTGTAAAATCTATAACAGTTAATCATTCACATATATATGTGTGTGTGTGTGTGTGTGTGTATGTATATGTGTGTACGTATGTATATATATGTGTGTGTGTGTATATATGTGTATATATGTGTGTGTGTGTGTGTATATATATACACCCACACATTTATAAAATTATGAATATTGACATATCATTATAAAGCAGCAGTATTGACTTCTCCAGAATCCTCATAGAAGAAAAAAGGGTTGGACAATATCATGACACTAAAGGGAATAAGCTTAACAGATCTTCTAGATAGAGTAGGATTTAAAGATGCAATTCAGCCTATTAGCATTCTGTTATTAGCACCCTCAGAATGAACATACTTAGGGGCTGATTTGCCCGAGGATCTTAATTGGCACAGTGAGGTTCACATGGCAGAAGTAATTCCCCTTATGAATTGGGGCTTGGATTTGACTCAGTTCTGGCAGGAAACATGCAGCGAGTGGCAAATGTTCTGGCGTTACATGTTACCTGGCTTTCTTCAATGTAGATGAATGGCTTCATTCTGTGACACCTACAATTTTTATAACTACCCTCGGGTGCAGGTCCATGCAGGCAATATTGCAGGTCAGGGTATGAGATATTCAGAGACACCTTTTCTCCAAAAGGGACTCAGTACCCAACACAGATGTAATTGAGAAAGGTCTTCCTGGGCACTGCTGCCACCCAGGAGCCAAGGCAGGTCCAGAAAAACCATCATATCACAAACCAGTGTAATCCGGGAGAGAATGTGTAGCTAAATTCATATCCCTAAAACTGCTCATAATCTCCTGTACCTCCATGTGACTCCTTCTTAGATTGACCCATCATCCTGTTACCATATCTAGACACAGTGATTCACAGTCAAGATAAGATCCAGCATTAGAGGAAAAGCTGGCGGAAATTGGCATCTATTATAACTATGAGAACTTTCAGAATAAATAACTTGCACAAAACATGACTAGTAGATAAGATGTGCAGGTGTTGATTGGTCTAGCATAATAGGTAAGATACCTCTATTCGCTATACTTCCATATCACAAAATTGCTTGGTTTTGAGGGTATGGACCATGGGTAGGCAAACTAAGGCCCAGGGCCGGATGCGGCCCAATCGCCTTCTCAATCCGGCTTACAGACAGTCCGGGAATCAGCGTGTTTTTACATGAGTAGAATGTGTCCTTTTATTTAAAATGCACCTCTGGATTATTTGTGGGGCATAGGAAGTCATTCATTATTTTTTTCAAAATATAGTCCAGCCCCCCCACAAGGTCTGAGGGACAGTGGACCGGCCCCCTGCTGAAAAAGTTTGCTGACCCCTGGTATGGACGTTAAAGAACCTAGTTTTAAGGGGATTGCACTAATACTGATTGCTTTGGTCAATTGTATGGAGACTAAAGTGTGTGAATGTAAAGAACAAGGAGAAAGAGAGAACTAAATGTAGTTAAGATATACTTGCTCATAAAATGTCCAAACATTTTCCCCCCAATAGCACTTATATACTTTTGAAAAGGACTTGCACGTGATCAGCTGCTCTGTCAACAGTGAGAAGACACTGCTGGGTAAGCTGGTTCCTGTTGCTTTGTCATTAAAGTTATGTTCTGTACAGTGTTAGGAACTCAGACATATAAGCTATGTGACAAATGGCATCTAAAATCTAGGTTGCAGTCACTACAATGGAATATCTATTTGCCAGGGGGTTGTCGTAGATGACGCTCGGGATTGCTTCCAACGCTACAATTCTATGATCTCAACTGCATTGCTTGGTCTTACAACAATTCACTTGTCCCAGTATGCAAGGAAGAGAAACACACACAGTGGAAATGGAAATGGTATTAACTATGAACTGAGGGAGAGGTTTTTAAACTGTGGTCGCCAACTTGGCCCCAGAAATCTTCACATAGTTGCAGTTGGACCCACGCCAGTAGCAAAACGCACCTGGCTAATTTCTAAGACTGGTTCTTTATGAAGACTCCTTGTATCTTGTTAACTTGTAGCATTAATCCTTTAAGTGTTGCAGTATAATCTAAATTATGCCATTTTTAATGCAGGCTTTGGCATGTTAGTAGGCAGTGTGGTGAGGGAGTGGGCCTGTGGGTTTCACATTTGTTCACTTAAGCGTCGTTTAGTGCAACATGAATGAGCAGGAATGAGTCTTGGGCTCCTCTTCTCCCCTTTCTCCTCCAAGCCCAGCAGGAAGAGGAGTTTGGAAACATGTGGTTCCGCATTTGTATATCTGCAGATAGTTACACTGGCCAGTTCAATCAAGCCAACTTCAAACCACGTTATTGAAGTTGGCTTGTTTAAAATAAACATAGTTAGAATTAAGCACAGTTATGGTCTGGCCAACACAGAATACTGTCATTAATCAGAAGCAGAAATCAAAGCTTCTGAATTTCTCCTAGTCTTGCAGGAGGAGGAGAGGAAGGGAAAGTACTCAATTCCAAGGTTTGCCTTATCTTGTTTCTTCTCATGCCCATGACGCTAAATTATGGTTTTAGTATGATTTGCACACATGAGTATTCGCTTTTAAATATGAGCTAACCACCATACATTTTTATTATAGCATTGCTTTAAAGTAATATAAACATAGTAGTAATACAGTTGCGTTAGACAGGCCACATTCATTCCCTAGGGCTGAGGATCCCCATCACTGTAGCAATATCCCTTGAAAATCTTGTTAATTTCCCTCAAACAAAAATTGTGGGAATTCAATATTTGACGCTTACAATTTCTATATATTTGTTGTTATTAGCAGTCAGTTTTATCCAGTCAACAACAGAAGAAAGAACAAAACTCTTGTTTCCCCCAGGTATTTAAAACATTGATACACCTTTAAATGGATGTTGGATATAATTTACAAACAGCAGACTAATGTTAAGTTAATTCTGCTTTTATCCTAGTGTCTAAATGTCTGACCTTGCTGATTGAAATTCACCCAGTAAATAATGTGAAAGTTTTAAAGGCTGTGGATAGCTGGATCAGAGTGCAGGTAAGTAATATTTGCAAACTTTTCATGATTAGGTGTGTAGTAACAGCCGTTAGGTTTATTTTCTGTGCCAAAGTGACATAAAGTCTGCTTTCTGTCTTAAATATAATTTAACAGTAACAATACCATTCTCTCAATTAGACTGTGCAGTACACCATTAGCCAGCTATCTAGCCTCAATACAGCAAGCCCGTTATCTTTGAACAATTTCCTTTTACAGTTTGTTTATCCAGTTGCAGAAACCATTACTTCTCCAGAAAGCTACCTGTTGCTCATTTCAGAAGATAAATGTAAGTACTTAAATTGAAAAAGCATTTTGATAAAATGTACATTTTGATTGTAGGTTGGTACAGTGTTCTGCAGGGTCTTTTCTTGCTTTGGAGACAATATGTAAGGTCCATTTCTCTTTTTTAATCCTGCTTTAGGAAGTGTTGGGAGAAGAAAAAGATCTAAGCCTGAGTGGCATTCATGGGTGGCATTCTATTGTATAAAAAACCATCTTTGATTAAATGGTGGCGGCAGGGGGAGGTCTCTTAAAATGACCTTGTGGTTGTGAAAATGCATTGTTCTGTTCTTTCCAGAACCTTCTGGGTTGTTTGAAAAAGCATTAAGTTTTATAGATGAACTGTGGGAATGGTTTCACGCAGACCTAGAACCACAAGAAAGAACTCTGTGTGGCTGGAAGCTTTGTTTCTTGTCAATGCATCATGACTTTCAGATCTGTTTGTTTATGAAGGATAACCGACAATTTGCCCTTATTTGTAAAAAAATGTTGTTGTGTCCCATTTGCAAATTGCCAGGTTGAACAATGGCACCATCACACTGAGGCTTAGAATGTGGCATTCAGGCTGCCGCCCTATGCCCATCTTCCTGGGAGTACCATGGAACTTAAGTCTGAGTAAATAAGAAGAGGCTCACACACTAAATCTGTACTAGTATGCTTTCAGAAACTCAATATTGCATGAGTGTTATTATTCAACACTCATGTGCAGATATGCGGGCACAAATGTGCTCATCATTTAGAAGCAAAATATCCATTGAATTGTTTGGTGGTCTGTGTGTCTGTACTGCATAAATAGTCACAAAATGACATTGTTTTTCAATTTTAAGATATTGAAAAAATCGACATCAAAGTTGTCAGAGAAGGAGACAGTGTGGTAAGAAGCTTAATCCACTCCCCTTTAATTCTTTGTTCAAGTGGAATCGGTTGGGTTGATATTTTTATGGACTGTCATTGTGTAATATAGACAAGGTCAGCAACTAGATGGTCAAATTCAGCCCCCAGCTGGCGTACAAGTTGGCAGGATCTTGCCATTAATCTATTTTGGTGACTCATAGTCTTGGCTATAGTCCTCCTAAACTAGCTGCAGGATTATTCAGGTCAGGTGTTTTTTCTACATGCTGGGGATTGTCTGAAAGAAACATGACCTGCATTCTTATCTAAACTGCACATGTTGCGGTTCTGGGAGTGTTACCTGAACAGGTCTCTAGTTACTGCAGTCTATTTGATTTGACACACATTGTTTCACTTTTTTCCTGATTAATGCTGATTTTCTGTCCCTTCTAGATGATAGAAAATGCAAGCCAGCTTTCAAGACAAAGAATTGTTGACGATATCTTTTGGGCCCAGTGGGATATGCTGGAGCAAACATTATTTTACATTGCCTCAAAGGTTGAAAATATGCACTATTTTGTTGCTTTGGTTACGCACTTGCATGCTATTTATTCATTGAAAATGTTACATTTTAAAATAGTAGCAGTGTTTCTGATAATAAGGAAGATAGAAATGTGTTTTGAGATATACCTCGAAATTAGACTTTCATGCCATCTGCCATTTATGCCCTGGTACTTAATTGAGTAGGGGGAGGGGAAATGTGATTACGTACTGGAGACGGAACAGGATCCTGTATTACTGAGTTGAATATTGGGAATCTAGTAGTGAGAATGGATTCTTGAGTGACTAAGTGTTGATTTTGCGAAATTCAGCGGAAGTTTCTCCCCTACGTGTCTACAGTTCCATGTTCACGAGCAGAGTCTTCAGCCATGGAATGAATTGCATTTTATACCAGAAGGTATTAGCAATCAAAAGACTGCAGGCCAAAGCTTAGAACAACTGATTACGAAAGATAGTGATTAATATTCAGTTTGTGATGAAAGTAAAAGATTGGTTACAGAGGCAGCATTCAAATTGGTTTGGCAGCTATGGGGTGAAAACTACAAAGTGGTAGAGGCTGGATGGATTCAGTGCCAAGAGTTCTGGGGAGAGGGCAGCAGGACTCAGCGAGACATAGGTGGCTGAATCAGATTAGGGTGGAAAGTTGGGCTATAAACTGCTCCTTCTGCCAGCAGCGTGGCTTGATGGAGGAATTGGAGAAGCAAAGAGGCAGAAACAGGGTACGAAAGAGGAAGCTGGAGGGCAGAGAGTATCTCTCTTACAGCAAAGGCAGTGGGGGGGAAAAGAAGTTTTCTTCTTTAGGGGACAATAACTATAAAGCCCTTTAGATCTGTGATGGGGAAGTGAGGACTAGCAGAGTCCCACAGGTCTCCAAATGTTGTTATACACGGCTTCTGCAGTTGAAGGCAGCACTATTTCTGAATACTAGTTGCTGGAAACTGCAGCAAGCTTGGATCCTGTTTGCGGGTTTCCTGCAGGCCTCTGGTTGGCTATGGTGGGAACAGGATACGGGGCCAGATGAGCCATTGGCTTGATCCAGAAGGCTCTTCTTATGTTCTTAGAGGATTGTAACGTGAGACAACAGGTTGTGCTTTCCTCTGGTCTTTAATTAAACTGAATACAAAATGACAAAAAGATGGAGGCGGGGAGAGCACTGGGAAAGGAGGCAGGGAGAGGAGCCATGCTGACTTGGGGTGGAGTGATCCCATGAAGACTGATGTTTTGGGGAAAGAACCTCCCTGCGGGAGAGAATAATGGACTCATGGAATTGTAGAGTTGTAAGGCAATGCAGGAATCTCAGCTAAAGCATCTATGACAGATGGCCACCCAGCCTCTGCTTAAAGACCTCGCCATGAAGGAGAGTCCACAACCTCCTGAGGGAGACCGTTCTATTGTCGAACAACTCTTACTGTCAGAAAGTTCTTCCTGGGAGGTTTATACTAAATGAAGAGTGACGAAATACTAGATTCATTAGATAAGATATTCACGTTTCCAACCACAGTGCAGAGGTGTGTGGTGTACAGACAGATTGCAGTGTGCATATATTTGCATTGGGTCATGTCAGTGAGTGCTGATCTGCCATGGGCACAGAGCTTCTTCCACCAGGGCTTTGAGTAGGTCCAATCACGATGTAGGTTGGAGGTCAAGTAGAAAGAGAGGCACTTGTGTGTTCTGTGTTGAATATATACACATAGACATACACACATTGAAAATAGCCAGCAAGAGTCCACTGTTGATCTAAACTGAGGATACAGTGGTGCCCCGCAAGATGAACGCCTCGCAAGACGGAAAACCCGCTAGACGAAAGGGTTTTCCATTTTGGAGGCGCTTCGCAAAACGAATTTCCCTATGGGCTTGCTTCACAAGACGAAAATGTCTTGCGAATTCCTGCGGGTTCCCCCCCCTTTCCCCCTTTTCCTAAGCCGCTAAGCCGCTTATCAGCTGATCCGCTGATAAGCCGCTTATCAGCTGATCCGCTGATAAGCCGCTTAACAGCTGATCGCTAAAAGCCGCTAAACCGCTAATAGCGCTAATCCGCTAAGCTGTCAATGGGCTTGCTTCGCAAGACGAAAAAACCGCTAGACGAAGAGCCTCACGGAACGGATTAATTTCGTCTTGCGAGGCACCACTGTACCTAGTACAAGCTTCAAGTTCAACTTCTCTCTGAGTGCCTCATGTATCTGCATATTAGCACTTGAAAGGCATCAGGGAGATTTCTAACTAAGGCGCTATGGCCAAGCTTAAAAGGACAGTGAGTCTGAGTTCCTTGGTAGCAAGCCTGTCAAAATGTCATTTTCCTGAAAGTAAAAAAATACTAGCACCAGAAGTGTACCCAGGTGTGCAGATTAGGGTGCCCAGCTGTCATAGCCTGGCATCTTTCCCCCCCCCCCCCAAATAATTCAGAAATGCTGATCTAGCTATGAGGCCACATTTCATAAGGCCTTGCAGGAGAGGTATACTTTTGTGGTGGTTTTTGCTGTTGTTGTTAATAGAGTTCCTAGTACCAACTGTTAAAAACTGTGCAGGGCAAATGTACTTAACTCTACTGAAATGTTGTTGCAAATTGTAGACTGTAATTTAAAACTAAAACACACACACAGCTACTCTGAGTTTTCAAGAGCAGCTCTGAACTGAGAATAGTGTTTGCAGTTTTTCTAACATGTCTGTGCCAAAAGGCAATGGGAAGCAGCTTGACACCCACAAAAGGTTTCCTCTTATGAAACTGCAAACAATGTTTTATGGTAAGCAAAACCATAAGTATTTACAGACAGAAGGTAGACAGTCTGGGGGAGGCAGGAAGGAAGTATCAAAGCTGTGTTGTGGTGAATTTTTTGTACTTTCTTTCTGAATTGCTTCAGGGCACATATGTTCAAAGAAGGGTCATATATTTTAAGGATGGAGCGCTTTTAAGGGCAGAATTAGATGTTACAAAGTCAAACACAGCTCTAATGCTTTTTCTTCTTCTCTCGCAAATTGGACTCTAAAGCTAGCAATGAGCCTGGCTTTGTAAGGAGTAGTAGTGTAGGGAGATGCATTAGGGGCAAACTATGGGTTCAAGAGCAGAGGACAGAATTTTTCTCCCCATGCATGCATTCCTATTGTCTTAGCCAGCATGAGCATGCTTTGCCAAGGTAATGTCCAGTTCTTCCCCAGTGGTTTAAATGTATGCCAATAAAGTTTCTCTTTGTTGTAGGAATCAAGGGACACACTATATTGCATCCAGTTTTATCCTGATAAAAACTTTAAACTTATAGTAAGTTCTATTAAGCTTTTATTTGTTCAATTCAAAATTCTGTTGATGTAGACTGCAATTTTAGCCTTATTTACCTTGAAGTAAAGCCCATTAAATTCAGTAGGACTTACTCCTGAATAGACATGGTTAGGATTGTGCTGTTTAAATAGTCCACAAAAGGCCTCCATTCTATGAAAAGTTCATCATTTTGATCTCTTAATTTTGCTGTCAGCTTTGCCATTTCTGCAGAGTCCATTACTTAGTGCCTTTCTGTTTTCCAACAGCTTGAAACACCTTTGGATATCAACTTGGATGACATAGGATTAAAGTGAGTTTGGGTGGAGTGCCTTCTAGCTGTTTTCCTCAGAGCTATTTAGATTGAATTAAGCAACATCTCAGCTTCGTGTTCTGCTACACATACATCTCTGCACTCCAAACCAGTTGTAAAATCATTTCCTGTCAGGAGGTGTTGCCGTTGGGAAGCCGAATTTTAGAGGAGACCATTTGTGGGGTGCTTTTTTAGCGCTGTAGTGGCACACTATTCAATATAGATAGTGATTGCAGATTTATTTCTGCTTCTTGATATCCTATATGTATTTATGAATTGGTTTTCTGTTTGGCAAGCCTAAAAGCAATCAGTGATTGTTTCATGCTTCCCTCAATGCTGCAACAACTTAGTTCTTTTTTAATTTTCCTACATATATACAAAGATGCAAGAATTGATGAAGATGACTCCATCTCCTGAAGATTTAATTCAGACATAATGGTGTCATTATGAGGAAGAGTCCAAGCAAAGCACTGAGTTCATGTGCTTAATAAAACACAACACGCTATGCCTTGTGGAAACCATGGCTTGCCAGCCGATGAGATTTCCAAACAATTATGAAATTGTATTTGGAATCCTAATTTAATGGTAAACTGTGGTTTGCACAAGCCACAGCCTGTCACATTTAGACAAAGCAACAAACTATGGTTTGCTGCAGACTAGAAGCAGAAGCTTCCAGTCTCCTATTGTGTGCCAAGGGGAAGAAGACTCCCTGCAGCTTAGTCTCATAATGACAAATTTGTTTTAGGGCTGCCAGTGTCTAACTTAGGCTGCAGATTGATCTTGGCAAGACTTCAAAGATGTCACTATTTTGAGTAAAGAAGCAAATTCATGTTTCTGTTCCTAGATCTGTGAATTTGGATTTTAACTATTCTCAAGACCAAGAGATGATATCTAAACCTTTGAATATCCAAGTTTTTACCAGTGAAACAGGTAATGTATACATGAGACACAGACTTGTGAACCTAATTTACCCAAACCTTTGAGTTTTCCTTGCAGCTGAATTCTTTCTTACCTTTCACCATCATACAGTAAACTTATCCCCTTTAGGTATGTACTGTAGTTGGATAGAAATGCCAGAAAAGTCATGCAGGAACCTAGCATTTCTTGTGAGAAACATGCCTATTTAAATTACTGTTCTTCTCTACTTAAGTTGGGACACACTCTGTTCTCTATCACTCCTTCCATGAAACTTGCTGAGAGGAGCATGTCTGCATCATAAATCATGTAAGGCACAAATGATATATTCACATCAGTACCTGAGCTCAAGAGTGGTGTAACGAAACAGCTCTTGCCTTTCGAAGTAATATATTATGTGTACGTTACTGATCTGCTTTTTTATTTCTTTTGGTAACGTGAAGGGTGTTTGATGATTACTGTGTTTTGCCTTGATACAGACATGAAAAGTAAACCTTTTTTCAGAGGTGTAATCATCCTGTCTCTCAACTGAATTCATTCCACTTCTACTACTAGCAGAAAATTTTACTAGAACTCCCAAAATGTAATACCAGTACTTCAGGTTTAAGGATGAACTTGTTTGATGACATACCACATTATTATATCATAAATGAGCATATATGTCTTAGATCTTTGAGCCACAATTATTCAACATGCATAAAGGGTTTTTTTTAGGAAGCACCTCTGATATTCACACCTTAAGTGCACAATATCAGATGTATTTGCCCTCTGAGGTGTGTGAGAGATGACTACAACACGTTTTGGCAGTACAGTCATACCTCGGGTTGCGAACGTGATCCGTGCGGGAGGCATGTTCGCAACCCGCAGCGTTTACAGCCTGAAGCACCGCGTCTGTGCACGTGTGTGAAGCGATTTGCCGCTTCTGTGCATGCACATGGTGTCATTTTGTGTTTCTACACATGTGCGAGCGCCGAAACCCAGAAGTAACCCATTCCAGTACTTCCGGGTTCAGCACAGTCCGCAACCCACAGTGTTCGTAACCCGAGATACGACTGTACAGGAAGATAACGTGTGTTCTGCATCTGAACTCTTCTTCCATAGTGGGTAGGCTGGAAAAACTGCAATGAAATATCTTCTGCAGCTTCTAGTATAATACAGCTGCTAGTGACTTAAGTACCGTATTTTTCTGTGTATAAGACTAAGTTTTTTCCCTAAAATAGGGGGCTCCTTATACATGGGGGCGTCTTATAGACAGAAAAGTACGGTATTTAACAAGTTGCTTTTTTCAGGGAGTCTGAGAGAAGGAACAGCTATTCCTCCCAGGAAGCTTGAATGTTACTAGAGGAAACAACAAAATGCGTACTTCAGAGAGGAAAGGTTAGAGCTACCATGTTTTTGAGCACAAGGGGTCAAACTGTTTGAGATGTGTTTGAGATTTCCTTCCTTCAGCTTCTAGGACTGAAGGAGTTTGGGGAACTGAAGAAATGAATCTAGTCCAAGTAGCATTCTGTTTTCTTTTAAGTCTGCAAAGGAAAAGTCATTCATATTGTTAACTAAACCACTACAGGGAGATGACTCAGAGATAGGCATGTAGCCATGGAAGTATCATTCCTCACTGGGCTGTAATCAGTTCATTTTTCTAATATTAAAGTGGACATTTTATAGTTGCAATTTTGTGAGGAACATACTTCTTCTTTTTCTAGGATGTCTCTGCATATGCTGTAACCTGGTTCCTGTTAGTCCTGAAGAAGTAACATACTCGGTGTCCTTTTTACATAAAGGTATGTCAATAGTGCACTCCTGTGCAGGTCTACTTAGAAGTAAGCCCAACTGAGTTCAGTGAGGCTTCTCCAGGTATGTGTGGATAGGATGGCGGCCTAATGCATCTTGTCCAAACTTTGCTACAGTGGTGCCCCGCAAGACGAATGCCTCGCTAAACGAAAAACCCGCAAGACGAAAGGGTTTTCCGATTTTTTAGCGGCTTCGCAAGACGAATTTCCCTATGGGCTTGCTTCGCAAAACGAAAGCCCATAGGGAAATCTCCGGGGACAGCGGGGAACCCTCCTCCCACCGCAAGCCCCGGGAAGAGAGGAGAAGCTGCGCGCCTTCCCCTCTGTTCCCGGACCTGTCCTGAAGGCTTGCGGTGGGAGGTCCGGGAACAGAGGAGAAGGCGCGCAGCTTCTCCTCTCTTCCCGGGGCTTGCGGTGGGAGGAGGGTTTTTCCTCCCCACCGCCAACATTCAGAAGGCTGTTCTGAAGGCTGGCGGTGGGAAGAAAAGCCCTTCTCCCGCCTCCAGCCTTCAGAAGAGTTCCCCGCAGGGCTCCCCAAGCTGTGAATGTCTGCCGCGCGCGAGGGGCGCTCTGCTTAAGAGCGCCCCTCGTGCGGGGCAGCAGGCTGCTATCCGCAGCTTGGAGAGCCCTGTGGGGAAGTCCGGCAGGGCTCCCCAAGCTGCAGATGTCTGCCCCACCCGAGGGGCGCTCTGCTTAAGAGCGCCCCTCGTGCGGGGCAGCAGGCTGCTATCCGCAGCTTGGAGAGCCCTGTGGGGAAGTCCGGCAGGGCTCCCCAAGCTGCAGATGTCTGCCCCACCCAAGGGGCGCTCTGCTTAAGAGTGCCCCTCGTGCGGGGCAGCAGGCTGCTATCCGCAGCTTGGAGAGCCCTGTGGGGAAGTCCTGCAGGGCTCCCCAAGCTGCAGATGTCTGCCCCGGGCGAGGGGCGCTCTGCTTCAGAGCGTCCCTCGCACCCGGCAGCAGGCTGCTATTCGCAGCCTAGGCAGCCCTGCAGGAACTCTTCTGAAGGCTGGCGGCGGGAGAAGGGCTTTTCTTCCCACCGCCAGCCTTCAGAAGGCTGTTCTGAAGCCTGGCGGTGGGGAGAAAAGTCCTCCCCCCCCCCAGCCTTCAGAAGAGGTCCGGGGAAAGACTGTCCCCGGACCTGGTCTGAAGGCGGTCTCCCTAGGAACGCATTAATTGATTTTCAATGCATTCCTATGGGAAACCGTGCTTCGCAAGACGAAAAACTCGCAAGAAGAAAAAACTTGCGGAACGAATTAATTTCGTCTTGCGAGGCACCACTGTATTTGTATTCTAGAAGGCCTCATTCTGTTACAGGATTTGTATTTATTGTAATCTCTGTCCCCTCAAACCTCCTTACGCCTTTGGTACTTGCTGTTGTTTTTTATCCAAATTTTCAAAAGCAAATACGTCTAATTTCAATTATTTAATTTTGTAAGGAATAAAGTAGATAGTGAAAGCACCAAAGGTAAGAACTATTTAATAAAACTGTATGGAAAATATCTTCTTGAATTCATTGTTTTTGTTGATGTAAAATACAAGAATTCAAATTCAAAAGTACTCTCTGCCCATCATAGAATTACAAATGTATGTCATTTGCCCATCATAGAATTTTGCATTGTCAACACAATCTAAGCTGTATTTTTACAACATTAATATTATGGTTTGCAAGAGGACTTTGGAATTTGCCTGCTTGAAATTTATTGTACTTATTTATTTAAACAAAGCTTTTTTGGGGTTTTGCTTAGTAAATTTTATTCAAGGCCTGCTCTTGGCTTCCTTGATTCATAAATGGGAACCACATTCCCCCAGACACGATTACCTGAACATCTGCACTTCAGGGAATAAACCAGAGTATTTTATCCAGTGCTTCACAAATGGAGTCTTATTTGCACAACAGAACTTCCCTTCTTTGCCTCTGCATTTGTGCTCCCAGTATCTCCTCTTGAGGGTCCCTCAACCCTCAGGAACAGATTTTGAGGGTGCAAGGGAGAGGGGCTGCAGGTGATTTTTTGTGCAAGCAGAACAGCAACACCGGACACAACCCAAGAAGATTCAGTTAATAATAATTTCAGCTCAAAGATGAACTTTGTGATGCAAGTGGAAGCAGAAGAGTTGGTTCTGTAATGTTACACACACTTATCTGAGAGAAACTGTTAAGTTGTGGGTTGACATAGCAGATGACACAGCGATTTCTCCAAAGCAGCTCTTTATTTTGTAAGCTGGAATAGAACTGACTGCAAACAGCTCAGCCGGCCTGCTTTTATAGGCAGCCGGCTGTCAACATTGTAGCAACAACAACCCAGAGTTTCCCGCCTAAAGTAACTGACGTGGACCTGAGTGAAAACTATCTACAGACCTGAGTGAAAACTATCTACAGTATCCCCCTGCTGGCCCAGGGTGAAACTTCACTACATAACAGAAACGACCAGGGAATTCAGTAGGCCTCATTTCTTAGTAGATATGCATAGGCTCCAAAGCATTTAATCCACAATGTCCTCCAAAGCATTTAATCCACAACTTCCTCTAAGGCAGATTTCTGATTCTTCTAAGGGATGTGGGTGGCACTGTGGGTTAAACCACACAGCCTAGGATTTGCCGATCAGAAGGTCGGCAGTTCAAATCCCCGCGACGGGGTGAGCTCCTGTTGCTCGGTCCCTGCTTCTGCCAACCTAGCAGTTCGAAAACACGTCAAAGTGCAAGTAGATAAATAGGTACTGCTCCGGCGGGAAGGTAAACGGCGTTTCCGTGCGCTGCTCTGGTTCGCCAGAAGCGGCTTGGTCATGCTGCCCACATGACCCAGAAACTGAGGACAAACGCCGGCTCCCTCGGCCTATAGAGCGAGATGAGCACGCAACCCCAGAGTTGGTCACGAGTGGACCTAATGGTCAGGGGTCCCTTTACCTTTAAGAAGCTTCTAGCAAAGTGGTGGGTAACCTTTCAGGCTGTAGGGTTGTATCCGCACCACCACCGAACTCTCCCATTGGCCATGCACACGTGGGAAGCAGATCACTTCCTCTTCATATGGTGGTCTAGACCTGGTGATCACTCATCGGGTATCAGCCCGTCCCAGGGCTGTGTTCAGCAGTAACCTCTGTTGTGAGGTGAGGCAGTGGTGTCTTTCTAATGCTGAATTAAGATATTTTGGAGCTCTGGTACAGTTCTCAAACTAGGACCTCCCTCCCTTTCTAAAGGTACACATGAAATCAAGTACCACAAAGTAAGTCTTGTGGTTTCTTAAAGAATAACAAATTGATCATGGCATAAGTTTTCATGGACCAGAAGAAATACTCCTGAGCATGCGCAGATGGGGCAATAGAGTTAGGCTCTCACATGACAAGTTTGTTGAATTACACCTTCTTCCACCACAGCATGCAGAGGTGTGCATGTTCAAACACAGAGAGGCATATGTGCGACACTGGGAACGGCAGAGTGCAAATGAATGACAATTTCAAATTTAAGGTGGAAACCTAGCTGAGGTGGAACTTTCCAATTTATATTTTTCTATTATTTGTTCAGGAAAACTGACTTTGTGTCTGTGGTATACCAAAACACGCCCCCTCTTAATCCTTTGCAGGTTATAGTAAAACGTATACTATTACTCTGGAAAGAGGGGATTCCTCAGAAGTGAAAGATCTTACATTTTTAAATCTTGGTAAGTTTCTAACTTCCTCTTCCTCCTTCAGTACTTCCCTTGATTACATACAATTATGATCAAAAATCCTTAAGTGGTTTTTTTATTGTGAAAAGTGGAAATGTACATATTTTCCTTCCTTTGTCTTACATGAGTCCATTACGCTTTCCCAAGATGATTGCTAAATAAGCAAATCTTTCTGTATTGACCTTCATTTCGTTTGGCATTAGCAAGTAGCTTTAGTTGTCTACAGTCATGAGACCATAGCATGCTTTTCGGGGGGGGGGGGGAATGAGAATAACCAGGCTGCTTATTTCCTGTGGCACGGCATGCATAAATCTTGCTGTCTTGTGTATTGTGCCTCTGAGACACAGGAGTGGTTTTTGCTGGCAAAGGAAACTAGGCTGGGAGTCATGTAGTTGGCACACATACAGGATGCAAATATTCTGGTTTTAATGAGAATACTTTAATGAACCACAGTTCAAGAAGGACACTGACCAACTGGAACGTGTCCAGAGGAGGGCAACCAAAATGGTCAAAGGCCTGGAAACGATGCCTTATGAGGAACGGCTAAGGGAGCTGGGCATGTTTAGCCTGGAGAAGAGGAGGTTAAGGGGTGATATGATAGCCATGTTGAAATATATAAAAGGATGTCACATAGAGGAGGGAGAAAGGTTGTTTTCTGCTGCCCCAGAGAAGCGGACACGGAGCAATGGATCCAAACTACAAGAAAGAAGATTCCACCTAAACATTAGGAGGAACTTCCTGACAGTGAGAGCTGTTCGACAGTGGAATTTGCTGCCAAGGAGTGTGGTGGAGTCTCCTTCTTTGGAGGTCTTTAAGCAGAGGCTTGACGACCATATGTCAGGAGTGCTCTGATGGTGTTTCCTGCTTGGCAGGGGGTTGGACTCGATGGCCCTTGTGGTCTCTTCCAACTCTAGGATTCTATGATTCTAATGAGATTAAACATACATAGAAAATTGTTACAAAAGTTGGGTGCCTCCCTCTCTTTCTGCCGAGCAGCGGCAAGAGCCCATGGGGTTCCAGGCACTCACTTGGGGTCTATAGTCCTCTGGAGAATTGAGACATGGCAGAGGCTGTTATATCTTTAAAAAATATACCGTGGTACCTCTGGATATGCACACCTCTGGTTGTGTATCCTTCAGGATGCGAATGCGGCGAACCCAGAAGTATTTTTCTGGGTTTTGGGTTTCGCCATGCGCACATGCACAGAAGCACTCTTCCGCGCACATACGCAGAACAGGCACCTCCAGTTGCGAATTCCTCCAGAACGGATCCCGTGCACAACCGGAGGCACCACTGTAGTTTATTCACCTATTCACACGTTCAGGCTGCATGGATGGAGTCCAGATCTTAGAACATGGTTATTTCAAGAGGGGCTTGTATTATTATTATTATTATTATTATTATTATTATTATTATTAAATTTGTATACCATCCTATACCTGCAGCAGTGCAGTCATCTTTCAGCCAGCCTGCCCAAGATGGATTCCAGCCTTCTTCCTGCTGCTGCATCTTCCCAGAACCCCTTGCTGCCAGACACACAGTTACCCAGGCAACCTTCCAAACCCCTATCTCTGTTCACACCTGAAGGTGGGGAAAGCAGTTCTCTTGCATTGCCAATGGCCCTCAATGGCCTTTCATTGTTTCTTAATGGCCCTAGCTTGGCCAAGTCGTTTTGCATAGGCTAGCCCAGGAATTCCTCTGCAGCTTGTATTCTCCCTGCAGATCCCTAATAACCAAAATCCTACTATTTATTAATTTCTAGGGTTTAGGGGGTCCCCCCTCCAAATCTATAACAATATTTTGAATACAATAGTTCTGAATAACTCATCTATCAAATAAACCTAAGCTGTAAGGATAATTACGTGCTCAAAATTAAAAATTCTCTCCTGTTTCTCCCCCCAAATGTATGTATATCTGGTTGTTGTGAAAACAACTACAGACTATTATGTGGCTGTCTACTTACCTGGACACTTCCTGCATCTTCTCAACACTCGGCATCCTGACCTGATGTGCTATAACTTCTTTCTGACAGGTACAGTGGATTCTTTAACAATTAGTTCTGCAGCAGCTTCTCTCAACAGAAAGTCCTTCTGTGTCCTTCAGGTGCCTCTACAGAAATGAAACCCACATGGACAATGCAAAATAGAAAGAACAATGAACTTTAAAAAAAAATTAAAAGCAAAGCCTCAAGCTTTCTAACCAGTGCGTACTGTCATGCTCTTTCCCAGTTTTCTGCACTGGCTCTTTAATGATGAAATTTCGGGCAAATTGGCAAAGATGCCATTTACACCACTGTGTACTCAGTGCACAGACAGATTATGCCCTGAGGGCATCTTCCACCAGCATAGTTTCACCACATATGCCTTGGAGATAAATGGGTGTTTGCACAGGAGAACATTATACACTGTGTGCTCTTGAGCAGGCCCCATTAATTTCAAAAAGGGGTTTGTATGAGAACTATAGAGTTTGACCTCGCAATAATTTGGAAGCAATGTCTGGGCGGAAATTGCTGAAATGTCCGTGAAAATTTAAACATATGGCAACCCGTGTTGGATTTTGGTGAATTTCCAAAACAAACAAACAAAACAAAACTCAACAACTTTGACTAAGTTTCACTTTTTGAAATAAGGCAACCCTAGCTTATTCCCAGATAGAATTGTGTCTAGAATTGCAGCCTCATTGTTTTATCTTCTCATTTTTACTGCACGCTTGCATGGTTCTAGTTTTTCTTTTACCTGCTCCCACCCACCAAATATAAAACAAAAACAGGAATGTGATCCTACCTTTTCCTCTTCCAACTGTGAGACAAGCTAGGCAGTTTATGTGGGATATTTCCCCCCACTTTGAAAACATGACCCCATAGGAAGGTTTGAATGGTTTTATGACGACAGGGCATCTTTAAGTTTCTCTCTCCATGTTGACATCCTGACAAAAATTACCCCTCCAACCCCCCACAAAACTGCTGTACCCCCTGAAGGGGGGGGCTGTATTTGGGGGTTCTATGTCAGGTTTTAAATCCTTTTTCATTTGTTATTTGCTTGCCTGGACTTCTCTGTGAGTAAGCGTGGGATATCAATTTAAGAAATAAATATGTAATACCAAGCCATATAGTTGCTAGATTGGGTGGGGTGGATGAGCATCCTCCATTGCCCTCCCTTCAGATCTGGTGAGCCCTTCATTAGTTTAATGTAAACACTGTTCATGTGTCATGTGTCATTGCTAGCTTTCTTTGATCACGTAGCACAGGAGCCACAGCTTTCGAAAGCTCTTAGAATAAAGGCAAACATGTGATGCGGGAGGTTCCTTTCCTGCCTTGATTCATGTTTTCAGTCCCCTAAAGGCAAAAGCATTGCAGCCCTTCTGAGAAATGCCACCAGCCTTACTCACCTGAAAAGCACACCATATATACCGGACATTAGTCATACACTGAAGCATGCAAAACGAAGGGTGAAAGTCACTGGTGTATTATAGGGCTTGTTCCTCATGGAAATTACACTGGGGCACGAGGGGATTTGTATATTTCAGTGTGCCTTGTGAAATGTAAACTACTTCTCTGCAACCCTTTTTTATTCAGGTGGGAATGCAAAAATTAATAGCTTGCACATGAACACCCTCCTTTCCCCTCTCAAGTCGATGGTCTTGGATCGCAGCACAGGAAGCATATTTACCGTTGCTATAAACAGGCAGGCCTTGCTGCAGTTTTTGTGGAACAGCAAGTCGGATAACGACAGATTGGCAGCACTTCACTGTTTACTTTTGCACATTGGAAGCGCTAAGGAATTGGAAACCCAGGTGGGAAAAGGATTCATTTTTTTCATGCAGCACAAAGGTGGATGCCATTTTGTGTGTAAAACATAACAGCACGGTTCCTTTTATTAAGCAAATAGTTGCTAAGGCCATGTGTCCCAATATTGGCGTTAAAAATATGCAGCAATCTGAAAGCAGGAGCCCATATATATGTAGGAATTTAATGCAGCTCCTACAGAAGTTTAGCTTCGCAAAGAGTTACAGTGGCTTGCAGCCCCCTAAAGTAGGTCAGAACAAAGCCACAATCTTGGGATGGGCACAGTGGTAGAGAGTTGGGGAAAGTAGAAAATGTTCCAGAGATAATCTGCACTCATTGTATAAGTTTGCAAGCAAAAAATTAGACGACAGTAAGATTCAGATGATTTGGGGAGACTTGATGGACTCCCCCTCTAGCCAGTCAAAATGGCGGGAGGAAGAAGCTTTGTTGCTTGTAGGTTAAGTGGAAGGAGGCATATGTTTAGTCTTGACTCAGGAAAGCAAAGCACAGAGATTTAAAGTCCTTATGTTTTTACTGTAAACCTTCACACCTCAATCTGTGCTGACCATTTTATATTCTTACTTTCACAGATTATCCAGTGGATTATTGAGAACGCAGCCACTTGTTTTACATTTGACCCCATACAGGAACTTATCATTGGTAGGTGCTTCTAGGATTGGTGTCAGACTGGAAGTGGTGTGGGGTCTGTACACATGAGTTTGTTTGCCTAAAAATTCAGAGGTCATAAATCATTGGAGGAGAAACCCATTGGGAGGGGAATTTAAGTCAGGCTGACTAGCCCAAGGTCACTCAGAGAACTTCATGGCTGAGAGAGAATTTGAACCATGGTCTCCCAGGGGCTGGTCCAGCTAATACACCACTCCTTCTGAGAAGCCCAAGGAAACCCATGCCGATTCTTCATATCTGATATATTCTTTGAACTCCTGGTATTTTTTGGAACAATTGCAGGAAATACGTTGACTTGGAGGTCGCCAAAAGCCTTCATTGAAATGTTCTCTCAATTTTCTCAGCTTCTTTGTACTGGAGAATGTGTCTGAAGGACAGCAAACTGGGTAGCGTTTTACCATATACACCACTCCTGTACTGGAATGAGGTAAGACAAATGCAGAATTGAAGAACTTAAGCTTCCTCTTCAGCTAGGATTTAATTAAGAGTCTGTAATCACTCCTCTTTAATATGGCCCCATAAGTGGAAACGGGGGGTGGTATCAGGCTGCCACTGTTCCTGTGTGGGATTCAGTCACACACCAGCAAATTTAGGTTGTGCAGTTACAGAGGATGTGTCACTCTTGCACAACAAACCCACGGCCAAAATGGGACTTCCCAAAGTTACAGGAAAATGCACTGATAAATGTGGTGTAACAGTTGGTTGACGCAAAGTTGTCTAACCTCCCTGAAGTTTTTTTTTGCAAACAAATTGGGATGAATGCTTAATAAGCAGGTTGTCTTGAAGCAACCTTGAGCACAGAAGAGAAGACTATTGCCCTTTTTTTTTCATAGCCTGCTATCCAAGTCCGCAGGAAAAATTGGTGCCACATCCCTAGCCTAGATTAAGATCTTGTGTTCTTGTATTTGTAGGATATCCCTGGAATCGTATGCAGAACACACATTATCTCGCTACCTGTGTTAAAGGTATGTCTGCATAGGAGACACTTGCTAGCAGGATAGAGAGTTCCATGTTTGTGGTTTTCAGAAATACTTACGTAGGTTTATCTGTATGTGCAATTCATCATATTTTACAAAATTGCCACTAGGGGACACTATTGTTCCACATTGTTTTTCAACAGTTCTATCAAATACTGTCGCATACTTGCTGCAAGAGGCAATACCTGCAAACTCCGAGACTGAATGGTGCACTAAATGCCTTAAGTATCTGGATTTTGAAATGATTCCAACATTTACTGTTTTTCACAGAGTAATATCAGAATTCCACACCCTCATGGATTTTATATGGCAGGTGTTTAAGCAGGAGCAGGCAGGATTCAAGGTCTATTGTTTGACTTCATATTTCCTTCAGAATCCATGTGAATGTTTCATTCAACATAATCGTTTTATGTTGTACTGATGTGAAAACGTTGAGCATGCGTTAAAATTACAAGCAAGGTCACTGCCAAATACTTCAACATGCAACTAAATTGTTGAAGTTAATATCTGAAGATTTAGCATAACCAAACCTACTCTCAAGATTCCCCATCTTCAGGAGAAAAATGATGGTTGCATGTATTTTGTTTCAGTGTATAAACATTTGAACTTATCAGTTTTGAGGCTGTGCAACAGGTTAATGTCTGGGTGATGCAAAATTTCTCTATCACTCACTTTAAAGCTCTTTGCATTCCAAAGCTAGACTCTGCATGTCTCATTATCTTCTTTTGCTTAACTTTTGTTTATAGGAGGAAATAACTTCTCTGCTCTCTCTCACTCTTAAGGTACAGAAGTGCAAAGGCTTCTGGGAAAAGCTAGGTTCAAGCTTGGAATGCTCCAGGTGTTTTGACCCACACATGTGTTTCAACAGCAAGCTGCTTAGGCTGGAACGGGATAAATTGCTTTCAGATGAGGTAAATGGATCTCAGTAATGAATATTATGGTTCAGACTTTCCATTTTGTCACAGCCAATTTATCTGTATACTGTGTTCCTCACAAGTACATTGTGCTCAAAGTGGTTCATAGGATATATAGAGTATAGTAACCACAATTATAATACATTACTATATAACAACCAGTGCAACAATTGCAGTTGATTTAAAAACATATGAGAAGATTAAGTGAATGTAATAGGACATACCAGTAGACCACAAAACAATATCCAATATCAATGTTATAATCACATTAAGCAGTTCATTTAGTAGTTAATAATTCAAAGACCTAACAGTATGATACCACAACCACATCAAGCTAACAGAAAAAGAGGATATGATAAAACAAAATAGCCATAAGACACTTTAGAGAACTCAGATGTGTAAATGGATTTGCATATTGATTAAACCACATGACAATTTATATGTGAATTTCTTGTTGGCAGAAGTAGTTTTGTAATATATGGTTGCTGTATTAGAGAAATAACGCATTTTTGCACACTCATTTCTCTTTAACTAAAAAACACCGTTTATTGGTAATTGGTTCTGTGTTCATGAAGAAAGGTTTGTCCTACAGTGAAGAAATATCTGGGCCTTGCTGTGGATTCATGCATTCACTGGTAACTTTAAATGCTCATTTAGACATCTCTTTGTCTAATCCCATTTCAGTACTCCTTTAATCTTCCATCTAGACGGGTGTGATTCAGCCTGGGGTGATCAATGTAGGCTATGCATTTTGTACACGTGGCTTCTCCTAGTCAGTGCAAGGGCTGGTTCAGGTGTAATGAGCAACCAGTTTCCCATTCTGTGAATTAGCTTACATGAAACTCAGGTTCATGCATTTCCCACTATCCTACTGTTGTGTAGCCACAAGGAGATTAGCTCTCCATTGTGTCCTAACCTAGGGTACTGTGGGTGGTTAAACTGCAGTTTGTTAGAACAAGACAGGAACAAAACATTGTGTAACGTCCTTGCTTGTTCTGAGACAACGGTATAAACAAGAAGAGAGGTGGGAAGTGGGAAGGCCAAGGCAGGCTTATTCACATATCTGGAAACCATGTTTTTTGTAACATCTCGGCCAGCTCAAAGAACATTCTGGGGAGCAGAGGACCCACTTTTATTCTGGGTCACATCCACTGTATTCTGGTTTTCTGGAACTTAACTAAGAACTTCTGAAGCTGTTGCTTGCACAGTTGGAGTACATAATTTGACAATGTAGGTTTCCTGTCTTCCTTCCTTCCTTCCTTCCTTCCTTTTATTTTGACTTAAAATTCTTATTAGACATTGATAGAATAAAATTGACTGTATCTCATAATGTTCTTAATTCAAGTAATTTACACTTTGATTTAGAGAACTGAAGAGAGTACAATATATACGGAAAGCATGCTTGAAAACGCAAAGAAGTAAGTTGATTTCTGTAATGTTGCTGTTTCCAGAAAGTGAAAGACTGCATTTTAAAGGGTCTGTCTGTTTTTAGTGTGTTTGTGAAATTTAGCTGGAGAACAAGTTGCAGATGCCTCCAAAAAACACTTTGGCTCCTCATGGCAAACAGTCAATGGTCCATTGGTAACTTCAAAGGGTGTGGGTTTCTGCTATCAGGTTAAGCAGGCATCACCTGACACAGAAAGGCCACCCTCCCTGTCATTTTCAGGCTGCCCCCAAGACAAAACAGCATGCCTTGCAGTACTGGCGTATCCGTGGCAGGATTTTTAAGTGTTCCTGGACCACCTGGGGGAAAGCAAGGGATTGGCTCTGTTGTATAGAAGCCTAGTTAATTATGGTAGCAGTATCATTATTTCAAATAAAAATATGGATGGATAGAATGAGGAGTGGTTATTCTGTAGCATATAATAAGCTTTACTGGGCATTAACTAGTGACATATAAACCAGCTGTTTGAGACTATTTTCCATTTCGAAGTTTCCATTTTGAAGAAATGCTCCAGTTTTGTGTTATTAGTATTCACTTAGTTATCCAGGTTTGGTGTGTGATATAATTCACGCCTTATCCTGTTTTGATTTGCATTTTTGCAAGCTTCTGCCTGTTCTATTTGTTGGTGTGTGAGCATCTGCTCTTGGGTTTTCATTTCTTTCTGCAGCAGAGTTCCTTTTACAGAAAAGTTTCCCTGCATCTTTTAATTCTTTGCAGCAGCAGCAGCAGCAGCAGCATTCCAGCTGTCTCTTAGTGAAATTCCCATTACAGGAATAAACACCATTTGGTTCTGTTTCTCAGAGTCTTTATTATTTACAAAACATTACACTGGTCATTAATAAAGAACAAAAACAAATAAAGCAACATAATTTATTTCTCTTTTTAGCTGTCCGGCCAGAGACCTAATCCTGACTCATTCAGGATGTCTTGCTGGACACTATTTTCAGTTTCTGTTGTGTTTTCATTTCAGAAATCAGTGGTTGTTGTGTAGATTGTGTCTGTTTTCTACATATGTTTGAGCACTTCCCCCTTTGAAGCACATAGGTAACATTTTTCTTTTCACTTAGAGTGTTTTCCAGCCTGAATAAATGGAACACAGGTAAGACTAGTATTCCCTGACGCTGAATAAAATAGTGATATTATATTCCTTCCCAGTGTTCCCTATAGACTGACATTTTTATCATACAGGCAACTCCCAATTTACATGGGGGTTACATTCCACACTGTCACATGTGTAACTGAAATCATGTATATTGGGAGCACTTTGGAGAGTCCTACTAGCTTGCAAGGAGACTCCATAGAGGGGCTTTGTTGAGGCTGCTGAGCCTCCCTGCCCAACAGCCGACATGTGGAATAGTGCAGCACCACCACAACCCCCGCTTCCCTGCATGTCAGCTGAGCGGGTCAAGGAAGCCAAGCTGCCCAGCTTGTGTGGCTTGCACAACTGACATGCAGGGAAGTGGCTGTGGCGGCTGCGCTACTCCGCATCTCTTTTTTTTTTTTTTTTTAAATAATTTTTATTGGGTTTTTTCATTTTATAACAACAGACACACACACAAAGACAAAGACAAACAAACACACAAATACAATTACATACCCTAAGTTTCTTTACCCACTTTCATTGACTTCCCCCCACCCCCTCCTCTTACATCCCAATTCCAAAATTAATTCAGCAAGTTCTTACCTAACCTCTTAAAGATATTCACATTACTTTTAAAAATTAAATTCTTTTGTTTATCTATATTCAACTATCCAATTCTCTTATAATCATTAATTTCTTTTTTTTTTTAAGGTCGATCTAACTTCCCCTTCACAAATTTTCCCTTTATTATATTAATTATAGGTCACATTGACCAAGTAAAACAAAACATAACATTTTATAATTCTATTCTCTCCCCCCCCTGCCCCGGTTTCTGTCCCTTCCTAGACAAATGTCCAGAAAACAAACAAAAAATATTTCTAGCCCGGATTCCTCACGTCCGAGGCGTCTGATTCTCTGTCAGTCCCTCTCTGCCAGCTATATTGGTAGTCCTCTTTGATGGTCCTAAGACCCCGAAGGAGTTCAGTCAGAGTCAGATCATATTTTCTTTCATTCAGAATGTTGAAGAGTGTTTGCTGCGAAAGACCATCTAGTTTTCCATGCTCAAGAGAAAAGTCCCAATCATATTGCTTTGTTCTTTCTAGTTTTAATATTCCAAGTACTCCAGGGGCTTCTCTCTTCTTCTTTCTCATCTTTCGCAGGTCTGTAATCCAGAGGTCTTCTTGCTCATACTCTAACGCTACAGATTCCTGGTTGATATTTTCCACTTGTAGTGTCTGAACTCCTTCTTTTTTCTCTGTCAATTCCAAAGGCATCTCTTCCTGCTCAGCTGCAGAATTTTTATCATACATCTCCTTTGTGCATTCAGCAGAGTTGTTTGTTTCAGGATTCAAGGTCATAAAAACTTTACTCAGAGCCATACTCTGCTCCTGCAGGATTCCCACGAGAAAGAACATTTTTTCTATCTCCGCCAGTAATTTTCCTTCTGCAGCCATTGTAATGTCACTAATTCCCCCTAGGGGGCTTTCAGTTATTTAGTAGTCCTTTTCCAATAATCTGTTACTTTGTTATTATCAATACTTTGTTTCCAATCGCCTCAGTCCAAATGTATCAGCTTTAATTCCAAGAGTTATTAAATAGCAAAATTCTTTACTTTGTCCGCCCGTTTGACAGCTTCTTTGACAGCTGTCAAACTCCTTTCACTTCTTCCTCCGGGACCCAAATAGGACACTCCCGGGTTTTTTGGGGGGGATACACACAAAGTTCCAAATTCCCTTTCTCTCCAGCACAAAAATCTTGTTCTATCAAATTTGTGAGAAACTTTTAAATCATCAAAACAGTATTCATTCCGCCTTAATTCTCCGTTCCTTGCTTTGAAACGTCTATAAGTAGAGGGGGTGCGGACTTCCCTTTAACACATCCCCCGATCGTGCCGAATTCACAGGATAAAATTTTTAAAGTCCAAATTCCACTACTCACGGGTCCTTTGTTATCCAGTCCAAATTTTGGGAAGAAAGTCAGCGCTCTCCGGCCATGGCTTGCGGCTTCGCTCTACTGAGGTAGCGGTCTACTCTCAGCACCACGCCACTCTCCGTACCCTCTCCGCAGCCTTTAAAAAGGCTCTTCGTGGGTCGGGGAGGGCGCTTAAGGTGCCCACCGAGTCACCAAGTCCGCAGGCTTCCGCGCCTGCGGTTTCTGAGGGTCCCCGTGTCGCCGGCACGGCAAGACCCGTCCTCAGCAGAGCCGATTCCCTCCGGAGCTCGGAGGGAATCCGCCATTAGCCGTTCGCGCTAACCCGGAAGTCGCTCGCTACTCCGCATCTCAGCTATTAAGCGGAGAGGCTCAGCAGCTCCACAAAGCCCTGCTGCTCCTCTGGCTCATGACGAGCCCCCCTCCCAGCCCAAACAGGATGTCTACTTTGGGCTCTGGGAAGGGTCTCCTTGTGAGCCAGGAAGACTATTCAGGGTGCTCCCCATTTCCAGAATCCGCTTCCAGGTTCCTGGCACCACGTGTGTGTATGTAAATGGTGACTTGCCTGGTACTGTGAATCACACAGATTTGCTGAAGACAAAGTAAGTGTGTGTGGGGCATTTAATTAAAATGCCAGAACGCTGCTCTAGATTTCTTGGGAGAGGTACTTGGGTGAAAGGATTGCTGTGGGAAATAAGTTTGCAGGCAAATATATCTGCTTCATTTCAGTGGGGAACCCGGCCCCTCTGTATTTTCCTAAATACGTTTATTTATCATGGAACTTTTAGTAAAGTGTTCCAAGATCAGGGTGCTGATAGTTACACATAACTTAGAGGTACCATTTGGAAGTACCAAAGTCCTGTCTCAAGGCATCTGCAAGTTAATTCCCATTCAGTTTGGGGGCCTAAAACATGGGCTGGACTGCTCATTGTGCTTAAAGAAGCAAAGTGGCAAGTAAGCAATGTTTTGCTTCTAGAATCCCAACCTACACGCCAATAATCATTTGTTCTCCTCTTCAAGGATCCTGTGCATGCTGTGAGCTATGAATGTCAACTTCAGAACAAAGAGCATTTTGTATTATTTCCCCTGATTTCTCTGGACCTGCGGGCTCTAAAGGGCTTGTGGTGGTTAGAGGGGCATCTTAGATACTACCAGCCTGTTCCTATGTTAGGCTTCTCAGAACTCACTTCAAGTTTTCTCAGGCTTGGTGCAAAGGCAACCCTCAACTGAGCTTGCCTTACATAGCCATGCATGGATATTTTAAAAAATTGATAAGAAATTTATTTCCTTATGGAGAAAGACCATCACTCAGTGGTTGAGAACATACTTTGCTCGTAAATGGTCCTGGCTTCAGTCGCCAACATTGAAGGATCCCTCTTCTCCATTCCTGGCAAGCTATAGATGCATCAATGATCTGACTCAGTTTAAGGCAGTTTCTGTGTTCCCTGATTATCAAAATGCAGACAGCATGCTGGCACTACATTCAGAAGCTGCTCAAACATATGCCCTGTTACCCAGAAGACTCTGATGTATAGCATGGTCCCTGAATAACATCAACATAATACAGCCTCTCCTTCTCTTGTCTAATTTCAGAAGAAAATATGGTTCCTCTCTTCCAGGAAGAAGATTACCAGCAACGGTTGCTAACAGGACTGGTATGTGTTGGCAATAGGCGGCACAAGTTGTTTAAGAAAGGATATTGGAAAGTGTAAATGCAAATGTTAGCTTTCAACTTCTTCATGAAGCTCTGTTTTCTTTGGTCAGCAAAACTACTATACAGAAATGCTCATACATTTCCTCAGGTTGAATTTTTCATTGTGCACACTGACCCCTCTCGCTCTCCAGGCTTCAGGAAGCTTTCCGCAAGCAGTGGGAGAGCTGTGCGAAGTCGCGCAGCTCTCCCGCGGCTAGCGGAGAGCTTGCCTGCACCCAGAAGCTTGGGGGGGAAATATATTTTTTTCTTTATTTCCCCCCCAAAAAACTAGGTGCACCCTATGGGCCGGTGCACCCTATGGGGCAAAAAATACGGTAATCTTCTCATGTTGAATATGAGCTTTTGGACTGCTGAGAAAATACCATGTAATACCCACTGGCAACCTCCTGCTAAGGCCCTCTCTGTATAGAAGGCTCTAGACCCCAATTTTCACTTATGGAATTTACATAATAAGTGGGAGTATGGGTTGCATGTGCAGAAAATAAATTAGTTCACTTATTGTTTCCATGTCATAGGTATGTGTGGAGATCGCAGGAATACATGATAGTCGGAAAGCTCATAAACCCATGTTTTTCTATACTTATACAGCATAAGATCATACAATGGGTGGGGGGAGAGGAACACAATTCATGCACCATGCTGTTGTGAGTCACATGGCTTCAGGTGCTGCATCTGAACTCACCACAGATATCTTGTGATCCTACTGGACTTATTTTGTTTTGGGATATTTCTGTATCCAATTTCTTTTAGTGCTGCATTTGAAAAAGTATATCCCAAAGATTTTAATAAAACGCACATTGCCATATTTGTAAATTATTTTTTGTTGAGGATTTTCATTAATGGTAATGAATTAAACAAAATAACGGTAATGAAAACAAAGAAAAGAAATACAACAAAGAACAACATTGAACCAGGAATAATTAATGTGAGACAAAGCATAAAAAGGACCATGGATCATAGAGTCCTAGATCATAGAATTGTAGAGCTGGAAGTGACCTCGAGGGTTGTCGCAATCCCCCATCCAATTACTACTTGTGGCTAAGGCATAGACAATTGTTTGCTTTATAAAACTAATCTTAACTTCCTAGGATTACCCCTCCTCTTGTTCTCCTCTTTAGTATTAGAATTGTAAGTTACTGTTTTGTATTTTCAGATGGTAGCACAGTTGAAAGATCATCTCACAAGGCACCTGCAGCATGTTGGCAAAAAGAAGATTGACCAAATAGCTGTGGATTATGTTTCGAAATCGGTCGGTTCTTTTTATGTATCTATGTATAAAAGTAAAACAATGTTTTACAGAAAGACATCATTTTGTCCCTTTAGAATGTGTGTGTTGCTGTCAGGCCTCACTATTTAGCCACTGAAACTATTTCCCCCAAACAGCACTCACCTGCCCTGCACTCAACATCCCGTGTGATGGAGAAGCAACAGGATGGGCGCCAGCCCCTATAGAAAGCAGGGGAGCATCATCTGATGGGCAGGAGAGCTCAGTCCTGCTTGGTTTGGCTGCACCAGACAGTTCCCTATAGGGAACTTATTGGCGCACCCAAACGTTGTGGAGAAAGCAGGATTGAACTCTCTGTTTAGCAGCTGATGTGTGGGGAATTCACTCCTCCTTGGTTCAGGTGCGTTGGCAAGCTCTTTGACCACATTGGCTGGGCCACCAACTCTACCCAGAAAGCTGCTTTCACATTACAGCACATGTTGTTCGTCCAATTACAGCGTAGTCCTATGAATGTTACTCGGAAATCACAGATAAGTTTCCTTTGAGTTCAGTAGCGTTTACTCTAAAGTAATTGTTCATAGAACTGGTCCCCTGCAGAGCAATCCCTAAGCATGTTTACTCAGAATTAAACTATACTTTGCTTAATGAGGTTTCAGCCATAGTAAATGATTTTAATCTGCTTAATTGTAGTGATGACTGGTGAATAATTGTGAGAATTTTGAGAATAAGTTAGAAAATTGGAAAGTCTTGTACATAAGAATTCAAATATTTTCCCCTCCCCTTTCTAGCTGGATCTAATATGCTTGATAATGGAAAATGTTTGGAAGAAATATAGTCTTGGTCCCTGTATCTTCTCATGGTAAGTAATTATTTTCCATTAAGTCACAATAAGTTCAATAAAAAAGAGAACCCCCCCTAGTGATAAGACAAAAGCTGAAAAGAGTGTTGTGTTTTTTCTTTGGGGTGGTGAGATTGTGTCATGATTACCTGACTCCACACATGGTAGACTTGTTAAGAACATTGATCAGAGCTTTATATGCATAAAGGTCTATTTAATCTTTTGTTATGGCCTGTGACAAATTCATTCAGCATGTTCAACAATACATAGTTCTGTTTATGAAACGCCACAAAATGTAATTATGCTACAACTGTTGCTTTAATTTTTAGACTGTAATGCTTATGTTCCAGTTTAAGCATCAGAAGGGTCATTTTAGACATAGCATTCCTTACTACGTAATACATTGTTTGTGAGGTCAGAAATGGGTGTCAAGTCTTGTATTGTATTAAGGGAAACTGAGGCATTTTAGTTACAGGTCGGTAGCCGTGTTGGTCTGCGGTAGTTGAAACAAAATAAAAAAATTCCTTCCAGTAGCACCTTAAATGGTTTTAATTCTGGGCTGCATCAATAGGAGTATAGCATCTAGGTCAAGGGAAGTAATAGTGCCACTGTATTCTGCTCTGGTCAGACCTCACCTGGAGTACTGTGTCCAGTTCTGGGCACCACAGTTCAAGAAGGACACTGACAAACTGGAACGGGTCCAGAGGAGGGCAACCAAAATGGTCAAAGGCCTGGAAACGATGCCTTACAAGGAACGGCTAAGGGAGCTGGGCATGTTTAGCCTGGAGAAGAGGAGGTTAAGGGGTGATATGATAGCCATGTTCAAATATATAAAAGGATGTCACATAGAGGAGGGAGAAAGGTTGTTTTCTGCTGCTCCAGAGAAGCGGACATGGAGCAATGGTTCCGAACTACAAGAAAGAAGATTCCACCTAAACATTAGGAAGAACTTCCTGACAGTAAGAGCTGTTCGACAGTGGAATTTGCTGCCAAGGAGTGTGGTGGAGTCTCCTTCTCTAGAGGTCTTTAAGCAGAGGCTTGACAACCATATGTCAGGAGTGCTCTGATGGTGTTTCCTGCTTGGCAGGGGGTTGGACTCGATGGCCCTTGTGGTCTCTTCCAACTCTATGATTCTATGATTCTATTCTATTCTATGATTCTGTTATACTCTTTCCTGGGATTACTTGTCAATGAAGAGTAGGCTAAAAGTATTTTAGATGCATAAACAAGTTTGCAAACTCCTCCATGCTTTGCTTCATTGTCTTGCACACTGGCTTTGACATGGAGATTCTTACCTAATGTCCCAGCTAGTAAACTGATATTAAATTAAATCAGAGATCCCTGTTTTGGAAAAACTGGTTAACAAAGCAGGTTCTCCAGATTGCAGCTGGCTTGCAGGAGGAGGGGTGAGCATATGGGATATGAAGCTGGACTATGAATAATGAAAGGAGTTCAGGGAAGTATGTGAATTTGCCGTTCTTACATTCCATGCTGTTCTTATCTTTTATGCAGTAGGCAGGAAGGAAGATTGGATGAGATGGTCGTATTCTGTATCATGTGTCAGATTCTACAGGCCACCAGTGGAATGTGTATGCCTTTGCCTCCTGGTAAGTCCTAGGACAGTCAAGCTGTGTGTTCCATTCATTTAGGCAGGGAGAGCCAGAATGCTGTAGTAATTATGGTCAGTACTGGACTGGAGACCTGCATTTGAAGTTCCCGCTCAACTGTGAGGCTGATTATCTGAACTTTGGGCCAATCTCTCTCTCTCTCTCTCTCTCTCTCTCACACACACACACCCTGACATACCTCCATGGGTTTGTTGTCAGAGTGTAATTTTGTAGGAGTGAAAAGCCATGTCTACCCCACCCTCAGCTTCTTGTAGGAAAGGGAGAAATATAAAAGTCATAGTGCCCGTTTGTGGAGGCTAGCTTTCTTCAGTCCCCACGTGTGTCTGTATACTGAGGAAACTTTAAATACTGAGTTTTTAATATAGGTTGTTTAGTACAGTGGCACCTCAGGTTAAGTACTTAATTCGTTTCGTAGGTCTGTACTTAACCTGAAACTGTTCTTAACCTGAAGCACCACTTTAGCTAATGGGGCCTCCTGCTGCCGCCGTGCCGCCGGAGCACGATTTCTATTCTCATCCTGAAGCAAAGTTCTTAACCTGAAGCACTATTTCTGGGTTAGCGGAGTCTGTAACCTGAAGCGTATGTAACCTGAAGCGTATGTAACCCGAGGTACCACTGTACAATAATTTATATCTTGCCCTTCAGGATTCAGATCCTACCAAGGCAGTGATAAAATCCCAATAAAAAACTGTAAGTCAGCATCTTTCCTACCAGGCAGTTGCGAGACGGGACTCTGTGGGGCAGGCAGAGCTAGAACGAATGCTTGGCACTACCTTTGCTTCCTCCTGTGCCTCCCCCCCCCCCCAGCTGCCTTCATGTCAAGATAAGGGGTTTTTATCTAGCGGTACAAAAAATCAAAACTAACAGGCGAGCATTGATTTGAATTTGTCCTATGCCATCATCCACACACCATTATAAGAAATATTCCTGGTGTACAAATAATGTTGGCAAATTGCAACCCCATGGAGGTGGTGAATGCTGCTTCCAATTCACCTTCATGAGCCACTGGGCGAATCTTATTCTGAGCAGGAAAGATTCAGAGGAGTTATCCACGGAAAGAGGAATTGTCCTTATGATGTTGACTGCACTGTAGCTTTCTGAGAAGCCGCTCTGGAGGAATTTCCTAACACTGATCTGTACCCATGCTGCTTGGCAGTTTCCCAAAACAGCAAGGGGTTTCTCATCTGACCCAATAGACTTGGGCTGGTTTTCAATCCAATAAAGAATGTTTTTGCCAGAGAACTTGGCTAATCATCTTGACACTTGTGTGGCCATTAGAGTAATGGTGTAACCCGTTGCTTATTTTTACTCAGAGTTGATCCATTGAAATTAACAGACATGACTAAATTAGGATTAATTTCAGTAGGTTTGCTTAGTCGAACCTCACCCAGCAATTCTGAATAGGGTGTTTGCTTTGCTTTTGCTGAGGAATATTTCTCTCTCTCTCAAACTGCAGGATTTCATACTCTGCATATAGCGCTGGGCATCCGATGTCTCCCTTTGCATGCACTCTTGCATTACATTGACCATGGAGTGCTACATTTGACGGAGAAGTGTGTAATGAAACTTTTGAAAGGTAAGATGGATTTTCCATGTCCCATCATTAACTATTTGCTAGCAGCTCTGAATAGAACACTAGAACCGTAACAACTGTTATTTGGAAATTAAGTCTCCCTCTCCTACGCGAAAGCGATGGAAGCTGGCATCACGCCGTGCCCTAGTATGTAGATTTGTTATTTGGGATGGCATGCAGGAGAGAGTCTTGAATTTCCACTGCCACATACATAGCACAAACTTCAGTATGAAATGAGGCCTGCATGTATCTCTCTCTCTGTGTGTGTGTGTGTGTGTGTGTGTAAATAAATAAATATATGCCCATATACAGTGGTGCCCCACAAGACGAATGCCTCGCAAGACGAAAAACCCGCTAGACGAAAGGGTTTTCCGTTTTTCGAGGCGCTTCGCAAGACGAATTTCCCTATGGGCTTGCTTCGCAAGACGAAAACGTCATGCGAGTCTTGCAATTTTTTTCGATTTCCCCCCCTTTTTCTAAGCCACTAATAGCCGCTAAGCCTTTAATAGCTGCTAAGCCGCTAATAGCGCTAATCCGCTAAACTGCTAATAGGGGTGCTTCGCAAGACGAAAAAACCGCAAGACGAAGAGACTCGCGGAACGGATTAATTTCGTCTTGCGAGGCACCACTGTAAGTGGGTCTGGTTTTTTTTTTAAAAAAAGAGGATGTGTATCAAAAAGAGTTGGATTTTGGTTCACATTAAACTTTCCAGAGGGGCAGGACATGAGACTTAAGATTCATTCCAGTCTTTCACTTCTCTTCATACTCTTGTGTTTATAGCATTGATAGAGAGATGGTCGGAAGGATAGCATAAGCAGAAGTGTCTTGCCGTCTTGCCTCACCTCTCATAGATTGTGGTCCACGAAAGTTTATGCCTCATTAATTTGTTATTCTTTTAAGATGCCACAAGACATTTTATGTTATCTCTGTAACATTTAAGTTCAATTCAAATATTTCAGCTGCAACAAAGAACTTTGTAAATTGTGGGCAGAAATATTTGCTTTTACTGAATTCATGCTGATAGAAGAGCGTAGAAAGGAGAAAATTTTGTGTTAGAATGGTATTCAGCTGGTATTTATTAGGGGAGGAGGCATGGTTCCGACAACCATGAAACATCTAAGTTGACTGAACTAATCATCTGTTCCGCCTTGGAAGTGTGGGTTTCTAAACTGTGAAACAGCCTGGAGGGACTGGTGTTTTGGTTCCTCATTAGGATTTTGAAGAAGTTTGGTTAACAAAATTCTCTCCTGAACAAATTCACTCTCGTTAATGGTTGTGTTTTGCCATGATAAAGAGATGCTATGATTTGTAGAAAGAGCAAATATTCCAGTTTTTAAAAGCTTTATGTTTTATTATTCTGAAGGTCATCATACTTAAAGTGTTTGCATCGGACCAGAACTGTATGTGATGATGATCAAAACAGCTCCCTCTTATTTCTGTAATTTCTTGTTAAGGAAATGTGTGACATCATGTGATTACATCATGTGTTTTTCCCTTAAACATTATGGGTTGCTGCTGGAGAAATGCACAGCCAATAGGTTGCAGCACATGTTTTTGCAGCTACACACTAGAGGGAGAACAGATGTACTTTTTCAGTGTCAACTGCATTTGGCATTTAAGAAGCAGTTGTTTCAATGTAAATGGACTTTGTTTTTATTTTTTCTTTAACTTTTTCTTGTAGCTGTATAAAAATTTGGTCCCAGCCACTTAACTTGAAAGTATTATTTTAATAAAAAGGTAAAGGTACCCCTGACCGATAGGTCCAGTCACAGACGACTCTGGGGTTACGCGCTCATCTCGCTCTATAGGCTGAGGGAGCCAGTGTTTGTCCGCAGACAGCTTCTGGGTCATGTGGCCAACATGACTAAGCCGCTTCTGGCGAACCAGAGCAGCGCACAGAAACACCGCTTACCTTCCCACCGGAGCTGTACCGATTTATCTACTTGCAGTTTTTTGGCGTGCTTTCAAACAGCTAGGTGGGCAGGAGCTGGGACCGAACAACAGGAGCTCAGCCCGTTGCGGGGATTCGAACTGCCGACCTTCTAGTCGGCAAGCCCTAGGCTCTGTGGTTTAGACCACAGCGCTACCTGCTTCCCTTGTTTTAATAGTAATGCACAAATAGGGTTATATATTAGAAAGGCTATTGTAAAATCCTGTGTTCTTGAATTCATGGTAATATGCAATCAGGCAATTACATTAAAATTATATTTGAGAGCGGATTTGCTCAAACTTATTTAGATCGTGAGCTAAGGTAACTGAGATTTAAAACGTTGGTTTAATAAGTTGTCTTGCTTACAAGCTGTTTTGAGGGGGGCAGGGTTGATAGCAAAGGACAAATATACATTTGGATATGAATATACATTAATAAAATCACCATTAAGACACATTCTGCATACTGTCCTCGGTGCAAATCAAGGCCATCTTTTCTTAAAGAAGTGGAGGGTATTCTTTAACCGGCACGACACTACATGAAAATCTGGATCAGTTTTCTATATAAATCTAGTTTATTTGCGGCACAGGCTTGGGTGCTCTGTTTGTTTTGAAGCTATGCCTTGGTTTCCACCCTTTTGAAAAGCTAAGCTCTAGTTCTTTGTAGCTAAAGCTCCAGATACTCTGGGATGAAACCAGTTTTCTGGATAACTTCAATTGGACGCCTGGGTTGGGTACAGAGACTGACTTGGCTGCCCTGTATGAAGGAACACCTGTGTTGGGATACAGACAAAGGAATGTGATGTTGTTGGTTTTCTTTGATTTTGCAGCAGCATTTGATACTATCAACCACCCTCCTGGTTCGACTGCCCAAGCTAGGAGGGAGATTTAATACCTTGTAGGAATTCTGCTTCTGTTAACGTGCTTCCCCTACTTGGATAAGATTAATTGGTTAATTTTCACGAAGGAAAAACCGTGCAAGTTTGATGGTCTCTTTTATTGTTTAGAATTCTTGGTTGTAAGTGTAATTTTTAATCCTCTTTCATTCCGAAAGTCTTACTGAGTGAAATATGTCTATGTGTGTTCATAATGCAAGTCACATTCTTTCTCGCTACTTTTATATGATAGTTGTAATTATCACTGCTGAGGGAATACTATATACAGGCTGAGTGAACCCAGGTGGGGTCCAGAGCCTGCCTTGCCCCACTTTCCTCATTGGGAGCAGTCCTACAGAGGACTAAGCAGGGAAGGGCTGGTTGCAAAAAAATAAGGTTCTGCTATGGCTGGTGGTGTCATCCCCAAAGAGGCTGACACCAAAGGGACACTCAGGATATTGATATAGGCTGTTGTAAGCCAGGGACTGTGGGGAGACAGTTCTATAACCCTCACCCATTGTGACAGCCTGGTATGCTGGGAATCTGAGGTGAGAGAGACACATAATGGATGTTTCCCCCAGTTCCAGTCACCGCACAGAGGCATCTTAAGGTCCAAAATAGTTTACAACTGCAAAAGATAAGGCTTCAGTAATACAATTCCAGACAGTGATATGTGCATACAGCTTGTAGGCTTTGTAGCTACAGATACAGATATATAAAAGTACAAAGTGTCTCTGTTGTTCCAGCACTTTAAAGACATAACACACATGCATAACACTCATGCTTCCAGTCAGACTCACCCACTTCACAAGACTGACTCCAGCACTGTAGCACAAGACCCCAGACCCACTGATGTGCCTCGATCACTTAGATAGGTGGCACTGGGCTGTTGCCATAGCAACTGGCTTGGCTAACCATGCACCTGTTGGCTTACCTTATTGATGGGGTGATTTGTTCTCATGAAGGAAATTAACCTCCTCCTCCATGTCCATTTCCCCCAACAGGGTAGAGGGTCAGTTTGGTTTGGTGGGATTCCCCCTTGAGTGATAGACAAAGGGAGAACTGTTGAAGTGGACTTATTGTTTTCCTCATAACTGTGTGGGATGTGCCCCCTACTGGGATTTAGTTTATTATCTGTGGCCCCATTCTTCTAGTTTTATGTGGTGATATTGAATGATTGTACTGAAATTTGTCTGGGTGGGCAGGTAGCAGGGGGGTGCAAAAATGCTACAGTGATCCAGAGCCCACAGGCACAACATTGTATGAAATTTGTGTATGCTAATTTATATGCATATATGCATATCGAGAAACAATTACTAGAACTCTATTTCATGAAAAGCAAGCTAGTTAATTTTCCTGTCCTAATCACCAGATAATATCTTCACATGTCATCCAGATCTGTTCAATTAATTACCCCATTACCCACAATTAATTTTCTGTCTTGATCCTCCTCCAAAATCAAATTCTCTTCAGTTACCTCCATTTATCACATCATTATCCCTCTAAATTGAATGAAATTCAGTTCAAAATAAGCAGGAGGCACATCATGGTTCCCTTTGGGTGGTGGGAGGCGGATCTGTACTGAGGTGAGGTGGCTACTGAGGTGCTCGCCATAGCTGTCAAGTGTCCCTTATTTGAAGGGACAGTCCCTTATTTCAGCGCCATGTCCCGGTGCTGTCCCTTATTGATGGATGTCCCTTAAATGTCCCTTAAATGATGTCCCTTAAATTTCAAAGGAAGCAGCTCCTCTCCCTCCCTCCCTGCCGGCCAGGGAGGAGGGAGGCTCCAACTGTGTTGCATGGCTGTATTGCTCACTCAATAAGAAGTCTAAGAACGACTGGGGGGGGTGGAGCTTGCATGCCTTGTGTGTGGCTAGTTAATGCAAGCTGAGGTGGTTTTTGAATGCTGGACGCCATTTTGTTGCACGTGCTGCTGCAAACTTTGCAGTGCAAAGCCAGGCCGGGGAGCCATCTTAAGTTGAGGCTGCATAGGCCTTGTGGTGCATGTGATTCAGATTCTATTCAGTTGAACCTCTGGTTACAAAGTTGGTTGGACAGTGTTCTCGAAGCTACCAGCATGAGTTTGACCAGACTGCAGGAGAACAGGAGGACTAGAGTGCTTGGAACAAGTGAGGCTGCAGGTCCCTTATTTTGGCTTCTGGTCCCTTATTTTCAAGGCTGCTGGTCCCTTATTTTCAGATCTGTAAGTTGACAGCTATGCTGCTCGCTCAGAATTTTTTAAACCTTGCTGAAGCCAAAAAGGCAAAGTAGCAGCTGGTCCACCATTGCTGCACCTCATGTGCTGTGATCCAAAACCACACATGCTTCCATTTCCTCACAGAACTCTAGTCCAGTGGTTGCCATTCATTTGATTTTGAACTGATTTTAGAATGAATTGATTTTAGAATGCTGTATTACTTCACTGTTGTTAGCCTCTCTGAGCCTGGCTTCGGCTGGGGAGGGTGGGATATAAATAAATTATTATTATTATTATTATTATTACTATTACTATTACTATTTGCATAAAAATGGCTGTAAAAAAGAAAGGAAAAGCTTGCATAAGGGATTTAGGATGTGATTAACCTTTTAAGTTAGTGCCACTTGGAGTAAATGTAGCTGAATGAGGATTTGTATAGTCAGTGACCTTTTCCCTTTCTTTTTATCGTATCCTTTTGTTTTCAGAGCTGGATAACACCGAAAAGAATGAAAAGCTCAAACTGAGTATCCTTATAAGGCTTCCTGAGGTAACTGTGTGATTTGTTTCGTATTAAATCTGTTTGTGGGGAACATACGTGTTTATTGATGAAGTCAGCCGTACTACTTTTATTCTATTAAAAGGTTAACAATTTCCCAATTTGGGAAGTGGGGCTTAGAGGAGAGTGATCTGAATAACTGTAAAATAGCCACTTGTAGAATGTGTGTCAAAAGCTTATCATGGCTTAAGGTTGGCACCTTACTGCTATAAGGTAATGAGAAAACAACATTGAGTCCTGGTAATTAGCTTTTAACAGGGGAAATGTTTTAAAATGGCATGGACTGAAAGCCAGACAGTGTTGTCTCTGGCCACTGATTTACTTCTGCAGAGCCAGTGAGACAGGATCTTCATTTGAACGTAAGTCAAGCCAAGATTTAGTGTGGACAACCAAGGCAAGATTGTGACCACTTTGTTCACTCCTGTGGCTACCACTGAGCTCAGCCACCAGTCAGCTTTGTAGCTTTGTACGCTGTCTGAACTTGGGCTTGTAGTTTTGCATTCCTTTTCTATAGGCTGCCATGTCTATTTCAAGAAACAAGAAGGGCTAATTGAACTTCCTTACAGAAAGGGGTTCTTTATTTGGCTGCATGGCAAAAAACAAAGCTGGTTCTGTCCTTGCTACATTTTGTTTTAGGGAGTGGAAGGAGTCCACTGAATGGCATTCCTTCAGGGGCTGCAGTGTTGCGTCTTAAATCCTCATCAGCCTTCGGGTCAGAACTCTTCAATTACACTTTAATTTAGGTTTGGAGCCAGAACTAATATTACTTTGCCTCTTTTTGTTGTATGTAGCTTATTAGGAACATTAATCTTTTGTCCCTTTTTGACACTTGTCTCTTGATTCAGTTGCCCTGATGATTTTATTGGTGAATTGGTAGGGAAGAAGCCGTTATACAAAAAGTAACAAAAGCAGGATGCAGCTACCTGGCATTTAACAGGGCAGAGCTTTGTGGGATGGAAGCAGGACCATTGCAGACCCTCTGCTAGGCTGCATTTGACCTTTTGGGCACTAGCTGAAGAATTCTGGAGTCTAAAGAATGCTGTTGACCACATTGTACAAGCAGGATTTTCACTATGGTGGAGAAAGCACGTCATTTGCTTTTAGAGCTACATTTCTTGTAGCTCGATTCAACTGGTTCGTGTCCTGCCCTCCCGATCAGGAGAAAGCAAGCCAGTGGCGTAGCGTGGGGGGTGCAGGGGGGGGCCGGCTGCACCGGGCGCAACATCTGGGGGTTAGGGTTAGGGGGTGCAAATCCACAGGTTAGGGGGCGCAAATCCACGGGTTAGGGGGCGCAGATTACTTGCCTTGCCCCGGGTGCTGACAACCCACGCTACGCCACTGAAGCAAGCTTGCT
Organism: Podarcis erhardii; assembly: GCF_964252035.2. NCBI lineage: Eukaryota > Metazoa > Chordata > Lepidosauria > Squamata > Lacertidae > Podarcis > Podarcis erhardii. Next base: position 71,054,900 of record NC_138500.1, on the reverse strand, counting down.
CCATCTTCCATGTGACAGCCTTTTAGATAGTTGAAGATGGCTATCATGAAGCCTACATCTGAAATTGTGGCTTGTGCTATTATTGTTTATTAATAATTATTATTTGGGCAGAATAAGACTGCAGTCCTAACCCCAGTTACTTAGGAGTAAACACCATTGAACTTGGTGTGACTCATATCTGAGTAGATGTGGTTTAGGACTGAACTACTGTGTAAATTAATCATCATCCAAAAAGGAACAGATCAATGTTGCATTGCCCTTTAGATATCTAACCTTATTTTATTTTGTCTTATAGGCAACTGGTCGTAAGGTTAGTCAACTCTGGAATCACCCTGTAAGCACCAACAGTATTGCAAGGAACTATGTTAAACTCTTGCTTGAGAAACTCAGCAGTAAACAGGCAAGTATCCTGGGATTAAACCTCAACTTGAAGTTGTTGTAATTCTTGTCCACATGGAAATTTGCAAACCTCCATTCGCTTGAGTGGCACTGGAACACCAGATTAGAAGTTTGGGAGACAGGAGTGTCTGAGTCTAAATGGCGTAGCAGGAAAGCAGGGAAGAGAGATGAGGGGATCTGGATAAATTGAGTCTTAGAAGTTGAAGGGCTTTACTGTTATTCCTAGTATTAATCCAATACTTAAAATGCATTTTCCTTCACAGTACAGTATGCTAGTTATGGAGAGTTTGTCACCGCAAATAGAGTTTCTTCCGCTTAACTACTTGGTCAATATGCTGGCAGAGGTGGAGACTCAAGGTAACTATACTCCTGCAGTTTTCTATTCAAGTTCCTTGATTGTTTAAAAACGCATCTTATCTTGCTATTGCCATGTTGTTCTGTGGTTCACATGCACCTTGCTGGAATATAGAATTATTAAGCCCAATTTGCAGCTTCCTTAATGCTAATTAGTGGCAAAATTATCCTCCCCTCTCCTCCAAAAAAACACATTTTTATTGAATGTTGGTTACATATAAATACACCGGAAAAGCAGGTAAGCAACAAAACAAAATTATTGTGGTACGCTTGTTAAGCACTTTATAAAATTCATCAGTGCCTGATGCACCTCACACATTTCAGATGAAGAAGAAGAGTTTGGATTTGATATCCCACCTTTCACTTCCCTTCAGGATTCTCAAAGCGGCTCACAATCTCCTTTCTCTTCCTCCCCCACAACAAACACTCTGTGAGGTGAGTGGGGCTGAGAGACTTCAGAGAAGTGTGACTGGCCCAAGGTCACCCAGCAGCTGCATGTGGAGGAGCGGAGACGCAAACCCGGCTCCCCAGATTAGGAGACTACCGCTCTTAACCACTACACCACACTGGCACTGTGTCTGCTGAGAAGCTCCTTCCACATCACACTGGTTACTTACAGAACCTCACCTTCCTCTTTCACGTCTGCTGCCATGAAAAGCAACCATTGTGCTGCATGTGATGAGATTCCCAAATGCCAACTGTGTGACGAGTGGGGTTTTTTTTTTAGGAGTGCTAAAAAACAAATTGTGCTTTTTCCGCATTTGTATCCACCAGCGTTAACTATAAGCCTCTCAAATTCACGCCCTTTGTATCCTTCCTAGGATGGGTGACTTCTACGGCACAGGAAAACATGAATGCAAGATGTGTGGAAGAGTTGGCACTGAAGCACACGACTCTGCTCTTAGGTCTTTAGTGAAACTTAACGAAAGCAACCTTCTTACCTCAGCTGCATCTCAGCCTTGCTGTGTCTGCAGCTAGTGACATGTACTGATTCAGGAGAAATACTGAAACTTCCGTTGACTACTTAGAGAGAGTTCAGTATAACGACTTTCTCATTGTCGCTACGTATTATTAGTAATGGGATACATGCCAAAGTGGGTGTGCTCCAAATGCGGTGACTTTCAGGTACCTACATGGAATTACGAACTTATGCTTATTTTGCCTGCTACTCCAGTTCAGATTCTGGCAAATAAATTCTGAATATGGAGTAACTATATAACAGATCAAAAAGAAACTGGCAGCTCTTGTACACTGATGTATAAGGGGATCCATTTATGAACTTGGGAAGTATGAATAAAATAGCTCTCTGTAAATAATGGGAATAAATGTATAATTTTGAAACTTAATATATCCTTGCTTATGTAAAATGTCATCTTTCTTTTGTATATTTTGCTACAATCGCATGAAACTTCTGCAAGGCAACTAAATTTCAACTGGGGCATATTTATATCTGTATTCTCCCTTAGCAATCAGTGGGTATGATCCACTTTTAAGTTAAGCATCATTAAAGCTTGTTGATATTGATGTGAGAGGTGATTTGCATTTAAATCAGTAGGACTGGAACGTGTCTCTTTCTGATAGATGTAGATTAAGTGCCAGTGCAAAAAGAAATAGTTGCTATCAAAAAAGTCATGCATCTCGCTCTTGCTTCTCACCTACTTTTGTAAAGCACTAGGCTTCTCTGTTTGTTTTCTTAGCTGTGAACAGCAACAGCAATAGAAAAGTTGGATTCCAATCAGGAACATTTTCAGTTTCCTACATGCTGGCATACCATTAAACTGATGTCATTTTCCTTGCAGCTACAAAAAAACCCCTATTATCTAAGTGTTTGACTTATAGTGAACAAAGAATTCTTCCACATATTTAAATTAGACTCTGCATACTTCAATGTCCTATTCCAGTAGGATGCAACTATAATTGTGGAAAAACTGCAGCTGAAATATATTTCACCAGAGTGCTGTGTACTGAAGTCTTTTTAACCAGAGCATCATTTTAAACAGGTAACTGTTTTTCTATATAAGCCCAGTGGGTGGTACCCAACTATGTCATGGTCTACCTAAGCCCATTACTTCATACTCAAGAGTAGCCCCACTGAAATTAGTCACATACTATGCAACAAGATTAAAATATGTGGGGGATTCAGATCTAGAAAGCGGAGGAGTGCAAAATATTGTACAGGGTACTTCAAAGGGATGGGGGGGCTTTTGATTTTAATTCATTTTTATAATGTTTTATAATGTTGTACTGTTTTAGTGTTGTTAGCCGCCCTGAGCCTGGCTTCGGAAGGGGAGGGCAGGATATAAATAAAATTTATTATTATTATTATTATTATTATTATTATTATTATTATTATTATTATTCAAGGTTAACATGAATCAAAGTGGGAATTCCTGTCTTGTCTGGCTCAGAAATCCAGACATTTAAAAAAAGCTGTAGAAAAGTGAAACTGTGTCTCTAAGTTTAACCAGGATGGAGGAGGGGGGAGGGAACAACATTGAAAAATTGCAACTTAAGTCTCTAGCTTAAGCGCCAGCAGCTGAAGAGGGGGCAGTGGTGGCTGGACTGAGAACCGTAGCTGGAGTCAGGGACATTGACAGGCAAGTGATGCTACTTTCTCCCCTACCGCCTTCCTCCTGAGGTCTAAAATGCCAACCCTGAGGCTCGGGGAGAGGAAGCTGACAGCCGTGTCCCCTTCTGGATTGGCAGGCAGGGCTGGCTGAGGGCAGACTGAAGTTGGGGAGTGGGCCAGTGCCTCATTTGCCCTAAAGGACCAGCCTTCATTTGGGGGATCTGCTTAATGGCTGACAGGTTTAGTTTGTAATTGACAACGCACTCTAATCCTCCTGCTCTTGGTAGGTTTTCGAGAGCAATAGCTTGTCTCTTCTAAGCTTGAAGATAATGCCAGGATGGGGAGAGGAAAGCAGTAGCGATGCATTGTGACTTGACAGGTCAAGCTTTTAAGTGCCCAGCACAGGAGTTTCTCACCTTACTTGTCTACACAAATCAGCAGCTTTGTTACTCAGGCAGGGACACCTCTGTCATGTCTGCAATCTTCAAAACATGTCTGCTGGCATAACATTTGGGGGTGGGGGTTAAGTGAAATCTTTTTAAAACCCCCAAAATAGTGAATGGGGGAAGGTAAATGAAGTAGACAATAAATTGCCTCCAACTAAGGTAGTTTGCTTTATAAAGTGCCAAACAGATTATTGTGGTTGGTGCGCACCCTCACTAGAAAACATACCGGTTTTTTGTTTATCTAAGTACAAGAATTTACTCCTTTCCTATTTTTGTGGTAATGCTTCCTTGCTACTATAACGCAGATATCTAAAGTTACCAAACCATCTTCTTTGCCTTTTAAGAGGAAGGAATGTAATCACAAATTTAAATAAGCACAAACCTCATTTTATTTCACAGTTACTTTTATTTGAGCATTGAAAGAGTACTTCATACATCTGCAGAAAACAAGAAGGCACAGATAGTAAATGTTAAGAACTGATTGGTAGCTTTATCGCCCATACTTTATACAAACTACTTGGCAGCCTCCAAACATTTCCAAATACTGCCTTAAACGTTTGGAAACTAACTGCATAAAGGTAATAGGATTGTACTGATGATGATCTATGTCTAATTTACTACTTGTGATTATTTAAAATATAGATTTTTTTTGCTTTATAGTTTTTAAATAAAAAATACTTAAGAGGGTACAATTTGCCAACCCCTTACTGTACAACACCATTCATTTCATTAAGTGCTGTGTGACACTGGGGAATGTTTGTCAACAACACTGTGTGATCTGTTATGCCCTAGTAATGACATTGTAGGGAGTTCTGACACTGAACATAAGAGTAGGCCCTGAATTATAACTTCTGCAAGGTTCTGTCTCTTTAGACTTCAATTGGCTTCACAATTGGCTTCCTTATATGCCTCATATTTGCACTAGGCTCGCCTGGTTTGAAAGGAGCCAGTGCACCATAGGGCCGTGGCAGAGGGAGAACATTTTCATCATCGGGGATGTAGGCATTGGGACGTTGCTCGGCTGTGGTGAATACAGAAGTCGGTAAGGAATATTGTTCCTCTTCTGTAGCACGCTGTAAAAACAGAATTTTTAACTGGTTAAATGCAGGCTATTAATTAAAACAGCTGTTATGAGTGCTATATGTTTCAACAGAACCAGGACATTAGTGTGCACCAGGGATAAGCAAACCTGTCATTTTTCAGTTTCTCATTTTTCCCATCTGAAGTTCAGTTCTCCACAATTCCACATCATTTTTTGTTGTTTCTTAATCAAGAAAATCAAATTAATCAGCATTTAAGTGCAAATCCCCCCCCCAACATACACATTTTACAAAGCTATTTCCCCTAATGTATTTTCGTACACATTACTTGGCTGAATTGCAAAATTTGGAGAAGTGTTAATTTTGGGAGGATTTCTGTGTTTTGGTTCACATGGAATAAAATTTTGCACTTTAGTGTGCTTCAATAGTAGAATTATTGTAGACAAGAACATAGACAGGTAAGATATCAAGGATATCAAGCAAGTTGTACTATTGTGCATTTTTTCATTGTTTTGGCTACTGAATTGAATGAGGAGGGGAAAGCTTAGCCCTTTTCTACGGCATTGTTTTCTCCAACCTAATTTGTCACCTTTCTCTAAGCTACTGTTAGTACTGAGGAAAAAGATTGTCAATATAGTACCTGTCCTTATCACAAATCTTCTACATTATGTCTAGCTTGGCCCCAAGCTTCAGTAAAGGAGCATGTCTAGTGCCACGGTTATGATATCTGGGTTCAGCAATGATAATCATATGAATATCAAGGCTGATAAGTTCCACAGCTGTCTTCCATGGCTGTCCTAGCAGAGACTGATGGGAGTAGAAATTCTAAAATCTAGATGCCACCAGATTACAAGAGCCTGTTCTTCCGAGACAATATATCTGGCTGTAGTCTCACTCCACAACTTATACTTTGAGTTCCCAGCTTCGACAGCACTTGAGCTCTCTCCCCGCTATTCTCTTAGTACTGATATGCTATAACCAGAGCATTTTTTCAGCCTGAACGCTCCAGAACTTAGGGTCTGCCGGAACGCTCTGGAGAGATGCCAGAACTATCTGTGTCCATCATCATCCTGGTGTTGTGGGTAGAAAGCACGTTTTCTGGGTGGAGGAACTGGGATGGATTGGGAGTTGGCGTGTTGCGTGTTTTCGGCGCTTTGCTTCTCTTCCGAAAGAAGCTCATTAAGGGAGGCAACTTGCCGCGTGTTTTTGGAAGCTCCCTAGAAAAAGTTCAACAACTTTTGTGTCCTCCTGAAAGAAGCTCAACAACTTAGGGTTGTCAGTCAAAAAAAGTTGGGAGTTCCTGCACCTCCTGCACTGTCTAGAACAATTACTTTAAATGATAAACCTGAACTGTAGCAACATCAAATGATCTCTTAGGTACCTTGCCTAAAGTGGGATACCCTTGGGCAGACCCGCTCTGAAGAGCTGCTTAAGGATCTGAAGGGCTACAAGATGCAGCCAAGTAGAGATTCTGTCAGAATGGTGCTACCAATGCAACATAGGCCTTTCTGACTACCACCTAGAAGTCCATGTCAAAGAGTTACCGAAACCTCTTCTTAAATCCACATTGGAGAAAACACAAAATGAGCTTGCAAAGAGCAGTATCCCGGCAGAAACTCACTTTTGCTTTGGCTTCCATTGCTGCTTTATAGACTTCTTCATCACGCAACACCTTTAACCACTCAGTCTCTACATCCTTAGGAAGTGGGAGACCTTTTTCCAACCTGGAGGTGATGGTCATTAAAAACTGTTCTTTGTCTCTCATTTCTTGCTGCAGCTTAATGGCATGTGCTTGTTTCATAGACAGCTCTGCAATAAGAGCCATCATTTTTTGGGTTGTACTTTTTATTTTCTCTTGTAGTCCATTCATCTGAAATGAGCAGCAAAAGCACAATGATATGCCCAGTTCCCCAAAGCAGCCAGGAAGCTCTGCTGCAGTCTCATCTGAAGCACCTGAAAATGATCCATCTTGAGAGCATGTCAGACAGCTGCAGGATCCAAAGGTCCCCAGCTACTCTAGCATGTCCCCAGGAAGGCCAACAAGCTGCATCAGCCCTCGAGTCGCATACTTTATTTCCCCTCCTATAAAAACATTAAAAACAACAATGGCTGACCAGGGAAGGGGCCTGGAAAGTCTGTCACTCCAACTTTCTGTCCTGGCAAAAAGAAAAACGAAAAAAGCCACTCCACGTTTCCCCCTTCTGTGTACAGTGGTGCCTCGCAAGACGAAATTAATCCATTCCGCGATTCTCTTCGTCTAGCAGTTTTTTTGTCTTGCGAAGCAAGCCCATTGACGGATTAGCGCTATTAGCGGTCTAGTGGCTTTTAGCGATCAGCTGAGAAGCGGCTTATCAGCGGATCAGCTGTTAAGCAGCTTAGGAAAAGGGCGAAAAAAGCAGAAAAAAACCACGGGAACTTGCAAGACATTTTCGTCGTGCGAAGCAACCCCATAGGGAAATTCGTTTAGCGAAGCGCCTCCAAAACGGTAAAACCCTTTCGTCTAGCGGGTTTTTCGTCTTGCGAGGCGTTCGTCTTGCGGGGCACTACTGTACATAGAAATTGCTTCGCTAATCCTTCTGTGTGCTTAGGCACAATCTGGTAAAAAATAATATCAGGCCACACTTCTCTCTAGAGAAATAATTTTATACTAGGACTGCTTTACAACTCAAGGTATTTACGCAAATCTAGCTGCATCAGAATGTGGACAAGGATGCGAGTTAATGTTGCAATTTCAATCTCAATCTATTGAAATCAATATATGCAGCTCACAATTCTATATTCATAGAATTTCTTAGGAATAAGATAGAAGTCATTGGAGGTTAAATCACCTGGATTTTGGAATAAGAAAACGTAACCACTCCCATTTAAACAACCAACAGACATGTTGAAGGCTGTTGAAATGTGTGGATATCTGTATCTGAACTGGATAGTGGATGACTTTACCTTTTTTGCCAGTATTAAAGTGTCCTCCTTGCCATTTTCAGCCTTGGCATGTATTTTGTCCGTCAGCCGGGCAACTTGCTCAAAGATAAAGTCCTTCTCAAGCAATTTCTCTTCTTTTTGTGTCAACTTTATTTCTAACTATGGTTCAAACAGATTCATTAATGTATACAATTAATCATCAGGGACGAAGTCTACAAAAATCCATTTTATAAAGTTGATTATGCATTATATATTCTAAAATAAAAGAGTGTTTCAGGGTTGGTTGGCAGTGGTTCAGGAGAATTTCATGGGTTTGAATTACCTGAATTAAAAATTAAATTTGCTCTTCTGACTGTAAACTCCCTGTGATACTTGGATAAAAGGTGGTATATAAATTTAATAAAATAAATCAAATAACCAGTTATTGTGAAGGACATCCCATTGAAACAACATCCTCGAGCGAGTTCTTGCCTCTACCCTCCACAATATGTAGTATGACTTATTCCATGTGACTTGGCATAAGTGATGCTGCACATTTCTCCATTGGTGTTCAACATCACTGGGTGGTAGGGTGGGGTAAAGGACTTGTGACAATTTCAGGACATAGAATAAAGTGTTTTTACATAGAGCGCACTGGGGAGATGGCAACATTAGGATGCTGTTTTTAGCAGAAACCTGTTTTTCACATTGTCTGGTTCTGCTCAAAGATGTCCCTTCTCAATCAACTTCAAGTTTGGATTTGAATTTGATATCCCGCCTTTCACTCCCTTTAAGAAGTCTCAAAGCGGCCAACATTCTCCTTTCCCTTCCTCCCCCACAACAAACACTCTGTGATGTGAGTGGGGCTGAGAGACTTCAGAGAAGTGTGACTGGCCCAAGGTCACCCAGCAGCTGCAGGTGGAGGAGCGGAGACGCGAACCCGGTTTCCCAGATTACGAGATTACCGCTCTTAACCACTACACCACACTGTGAAACATGGTCACTTGTCCGCAATAGTCTCATGGACATACAAATGATGTGATTACCTCATCTATTTTATGGTACAACTCTTCTAGAGTGAGGTCCTTCCCTGGTAGTGCTCTTGTTCTGTTTTGTCCACTGGGGTCTATAAACAGTTTTTCCAGGCTTTTAATCTTGTCCTTGCATTGTGAAAACTGAGAGAGAAAGAGAGAAGAGTGGCAAATAGGTTTGGTAACTCTCCCATAATTGTTATCATCTATCTATCTATCTATCTATCTATCTATCTATCTATCTATCTATCTATCTCTCTCTATTCCAGCGAAACCAAACTCAGCACTGTTACACTTCCATTTCCACACACACACACAAAAGCCCCTATTCTGTGGAATAGAAACATCTGCTGATCTGAAATGGACAATCAGCAGGTGATTCACTCTGTGGAGTTCTTCCCCCCCCCCCCTCTTACAAAGCTGAACCATCCAGTCCTTCCTGTTCTCAGAAGTCAAGTTGCATCACAGGAAAAAGGAAGGTTTTGGTTTCTTTAATACACTAAAAGAACTTTTAAAAGGGGTGGGGGCACTTTGATGCACAAAAACAAGGTAAAGCTGCCCCCCCATTACACATTCTCGAACACATAATTTAACATATTAAATCTTGGGTTACATTGTGAAATTTCTGGAAACTGAGAAATGCTTGTTAATCAACACTAGAACATCAGCGTGTGTGCTCTGAAATGAAAATATTTTTTAAAACAAAACCACCACCGTACCTCATAAATAACAGGATGCAGGGAGTGTTCCCTTGAGCAGTCATGTAGGCAGCTCAGCACTATACAAAATGTACCCCTTTCTTTATACAATCTACCATGAGCCATTGCTGTACAAGTAGGGATGAGGGATGGACAAATCCCACTGTTTTGGTTTCTCTCGGTTTCTAGTTTTTCCACTCTTAAATTCAGTTCTCCACATTCCCACATCAGTTAGCAATTTATTTTTTAAAGCCCAGCATTTTAATGCAAATTTATCTTAAAAGGCACATTTTTGCAAAGCAATTTCCCCTGATATAATGCATTTTTGTAGGTTACTTTCACTACTGTATAGAGTTTTATGCACCATTACTTTGCATTGCAAAATTCAGAGAAATGTGAATTTCAAATGATGGCTGTGATTTGGTTTGTGTATTATTTTGGAAAGTGTGAATTTAGGTACATTTGCCTTTAAATGTGAACTCAATTGAATTTCTCCCATCCTCCTATGTAGTGCCATTAAAATGAATGGAAGACACTAGCCATAGAGATACTCGCCCTAATCTAAGTCAGCAGCAGCAGAATGCTCCCCCTTCTGGTGATTCCTTGCTGCAGTGCTGGCTAATTTTACACTAGCCTTGGTCTATGTGTGGACAAGCTATTGAGTGTATATTCATGACAGCACCACTCTGAGGATGTAGGGCAGGACTCCTACAACACCCCTTGGTATGACACTTATACAGGCCTCCTGCCATTTTGTAATAGGAGAACTTTCCGTGATAGTCTTCAGCAAGTCTTCTCCAAACGATTTATGTTGGTCACTTGTTTACTCTCTTAAATGTCCAAAGAAGTAGCATGAAATGTGCTAGTTGCTTGTTTTGTCCCTTTGGCTATTATTAAATGCTAGTCGCAAGCCTGGGCTTGGTTGTGGTGCTGTATATGAAGTAATCGTCTTTGTAAACACATGCTGTGTATCTTTCAGCAGGAAGTCTCACTGTGTTCAGTGTGACTGACCTAAGTTGTGTTTAAAGTTATGGCCTTGCTCTGTAACCATACTTACAAATGTAGCTAGAAACTGCAACCAAATACTTAGCTTTTGAATCAACATATGAATTTCAGCCATTCACCCCTCTTGCCAACAACACAGCCTCTCCTGACCCTGAGGCATGTGAGATATTTGTCTCCAGTCTACCCTGCCTTCTCAGCTGTCCTGCTGATTGGCTTATCAAATTACTAGCCCACCTTTTCTCCTAAAAGAAACAATGCAAACAATGGACGAGCAAAATAAGAAGACAAATTTGGTCCTTTACCCGCCTGCCTCCCAGAGCTTCCTGAAATATGCAGCTGGTCCGGATCCTGCTAGTTCTGCTGCCCTCGCAGAAGCTGCCTTGATTCCATGACAGGAATGAACGTCCCCAACAGAGCAACTATCCTGCCATTTACCCTACCTAGCTCATGCAAATCTGTTCATCTGGGTATCCAAATTGTTGAGTGCGATTCTTCCCCCTCCAACCAGCCTAATTTTTTCAGTCATTTTTCTGGCTGTCCAAATTGTTTATGCATTCCTCGGGGGACGTGGAGAAACTAATTTCTCAAAATGAGTGGAGCCCAGAGCTGTAACTCAGTGTTATTCTACTGTGAACATAATAGCAGCCACATGTCAAAAGTGAAAATGTCCAAATAAGAATGAACAGAAACTGTTATGAGGGTGGGGGATGCTGTTTGCTCTTAAAATCAAAAGTTAAGTTATCTCAGGAAGAAAGGATATAATACCCCTAAGAGTAAAGGAACCTCCCTCATATTATCTCCTGTCACTTTATGACAACTGTGCATCCCCACTTCTTATCTGAGGCTTATAACCACAGGTGAGTGTCCTTGGATAGTAGCTGTTAGCACCTGCTCAGCACATAGCAGGGGCTTCCATAGTCATCTTAAAATATTGTATATTGCTATTTCCAGCACTGAAATTAATAAGCCTAGACATAAAGGGAAGGATGTTCCGGTTCTTGCAATGAAAGGGTGGCTAACAGTTGACCCATCGACCTGCTTCTTAAAGCAAGGGAGGGGAGCAAGGGTGGTCCGGGGGTGGTGGGAGATCTCAACAAGTCCTTCCTTGCTATGGCACCACCAAAGCCCCAAGAGGTGCTTCACCCACTCCTATTTGACTTGGTCTCTTCCTTTCCCGGGACACTGTATGTGCCCATGAGTCCATAGGGGTAGCCATTTTACCCCCCTGGAATAAATGGAAGCAGCCGCACATCATCATGGAACATCTTTTCCCCATAGCAGACTTGGGGCTTTAATTTGTAGAACAGCAGCAGGCCAGCAGTGCAGCAGGAGGTCCATTGCTAGATAATCCCATTCTACACACTGGCATAGCTGTCACCATGCGCCATCGCTTCCAGGTGTGCAAAATTGTATTGCCAGCTGCCTGGTTCTGTCTCCCAGCTTACCGCTTGAGCATCCTAAGACCTTATTTTGTAGGCTCAGGAGCCTCCTGCATCAGGTCATAGAATCATAGAATCCTAGAGTTGGAAGAGACCACAAGGGCCATCGAGTCCAACCCCCTGCCAAGCAGGAAACACCATCAGAGCACTCCTGACATATGGTTGTCAAGCCTCTGCTTAAAGACCTCCAAAGAAGGAGACTCCACCACACTCCTTGGCAGCAAATTCCACTGTCGAACAGCTCTTACTGTCAGGAAGTTCTTCCTAATGTTTAGGTGGAATCTTCTTTCTTGTAGTTTGGAACCATTGCTCCATGTCCGCTTCTCTGGAGCAGCAGAATACAACCTTTCTCCCTCCTCTATGTGACATCCTTTTATATATTTGAACATGGCTATCATATCACCCCTTAACCTCCTCTTCTCCAGGCTAAACATGCCCAGCTCCCTTAGCCGTTCCTCATAAGGCATCGTTTCCAGGCCTTTGACCATTTTGGTTGCCCTCCTCTGGACCCGTTCCAGTTTGTCAGTGTCCTTCTTGAACTGTGGTGCCATTTAGGAGTATTGTAAAATGGAAAGTTCTCTACTACAGGCCAACTACAGTTGCCTGCAGTGACCTCACATTTCCATAGTCCTGGCTTTCTTTCCTCTCTCCTTAAAATAAGAAATCCGGTTATGGAAGGGTAATATTTCTTATCGCACCTACCTGAATCTGCAGGACGACCAGATCTGCATCCAGACCTCTTTTCAGAGGCAGCGTTCTCAGGGACAACTCAATCTGCCTCTTTTTCTCCGTGAGCTTCAGCTTCAGAAAGCGGATCTTTTCATCCATCACATTAATCTCAGTATCACCATTTCGACTCATCATTTCCTGAATATTTATTTTTTCGTAAAAAATGCACACTTCTTCTTCACGCTCTATGAGCAGAACTCCACTACAAGGAACCCAAAGTGAAGACTTAATAGGTTGTAAAGAACATAATGGTGTTTGTTACAGATTGGGGGGGGGGACCCCTAAACCCTAGAAGTTAATAAATGGTAGGATTTTGATTATTTCGAGTATTGAAGAGCAGATTGCAGGCCAGGGGGAAAATACAGGCTAATCTTCCTTTCCAAGCCTAGGATAGAGGCATTAACATGACAAAAGGGGTTGGTGGCCCATCTAAGAGGAATCTTGGGCCTGGGCAGACAGGTGTGCTGGGAAGAAGATGGGAGAGAGAAAAGGACTGAGGCCTAAACTAGGTTAGTGATAAGAAGGAAGAGGAAGGAGGATACTAATTTCAGCTTATTATTTTTGAGCATCTGTCTTGGTTTGGAGCTCCATAATGACTGCCTCAGTGGTTTTAGCAGTGGTACCTTGGGTTACAGATGCTTCAGGTTACATACACTTCAGGTTACAGACTCCGCTAACCCAGAAATATTACCTCAGGTTAAGAACTTTGCTTCAGGATGAGAACAGAAATTGTGCAGCGGCGGCAGGAGGCCCCATTAGCTAAAGCGGTACCTCAGGTTAAGAACCGTTTCAGGTTAAGAATGGACCTCCAGAACTAATTAAGTTCTTAGCCCGAGGTACCACTGTATAGTCAAAGGACAATTCAAAATTTTAGTCTTACAAGCAAAATATAACCGCCATGTAAGATGACAAACTAATTAGGAACAGAGGACTGAGAAATGAACAAATTACACTTGCAGCAACCTGCAAGTTGTTAAGTATAACTGTTTAATTGTACATTGAAATGGAAAATAGCTCTGTATGTGTATTACTCAAGGTTTAACATTGGAAATTCCACTGAAGCCAAGTAAGCTCTCTGAGTGCCGAACAAGTTAATTATTAGCTGTTCATGTATCTCTGCAGCTCTGTCATGTTTTTAACTTAGATCACATGAGAAGGGTAAAGGTAAAGGTACCCCTACCCATACGGGCCAGTCGTGTCCGACTCTAGGGTTGCGCGCCCATCTCGCTTAAGAGGCCAGGGGCCAGCGCTGTCCGGAGACACTTCCGGGTCACGTGGCCAGCGTGACGAAGCTGCATGTGGCGAGCCAGCGCAGCACACGGAACACCGTTTACCTTCCCGCTAGTAAGCGGTTCCTATTTATCTACTTGCACCCGGGGGTGCCTTCAAACTGCTAGGTTGGCAGGCGCTGGGACCAAGCAACGGGAGCGCACCCCACCACGGGGATTCGAACCGCCGACCTGACGATCGGCAAGTCCTAGGCGCTGAGGATTTACCCACAGCGCCACCCGCGTCCCTTGAATGAGAAGGGTATTCAGTTGCAAATCTCCATTTTGTTGAAAGAAAGAAGGATGTGTGCTAATTATTCTCTTTCTAAGATAATACAGCCTCGGGCTGGAATGCAGGCTGTGGGAGAGACAGAGCTGCTTTCAGCTCTAATTTAGCCTAGTTATATATTTCTAAGATGCTGTACCTGTGCTTGGACAAGCACATGACATTATGCAACTATTTGGATGTAGTATTATTGTTTTGAGTGTCTGTTTTAGAACAAGTTCTGTTAGGAAAGCTTCTGAACCATATTTTTGGAGTGGACAATTTTTATTTCAAGAGTCAGTTTTTAATTATCTGTTTGCTTCCATATCCACAATATTAATGACCACAAAAGAAGTTATCATTCAAATGAAATACTTGCAAACCTACAAAGTGTTTGACGTTTGCTGTGCTCCCTACCTCTCATTTCGAAGCTGGACGGCCTTTTCATATTTCTTCCGCAACTGAACCATTTCATCCTCGATACGAGTCAGCAAGTTAGTGAGTCTTTCAACATCCATCAGCTGCTGCTCTCGTTTTTCTTTCATCTCCACAAGTGTTTGATGAACTTTGCAAACATCACACTGGATGCTGTCTTTGACTGAAATGTTACTTGCATGTTTCATTTGGTATTTTTGCAATTTTCTGAATGGAAGGAAAATAAATGAAGATAAAAAGGAGAATGAAACAGAATTACATTTTTAGATGACCTTAGACGGCACAATCATTCCTGATTTCTTGAGGATTACTTATGTAGCATATGTGAAAGACTGAAGAACATTACATTAAAATTAAGCATTATTATTATTTTTAGTAGTATTTCTCTGAAATTTCTACAAACTCATCTTACCTACCAATAAATGATTGGGAAATGAAATAAAACATGTAGAAATAAACTAAACATGTATAATGAATAATAGCTAATCTGAGAGAAGATGAATTGTATTTATTGTATTTATTGATGGGTTATTCATCAAAGGCCTACACGCAGCATAAAAAAACATGAGGTTGAATCCAGACTTAGGCAACTCCCAGACTGGGTGGCTTAGGCAGGAATAATAATAATAATAATAATTTTTATTTATACCCAACCAAGGCCAGGCTCAGGGTGGCTAACAAGCAATAATAAAAACAAGTTGAATGAATACAACTTAAAAACAAGATTAAAATATTGAAACATTAAAATGCAGCCTCATCGCAGGAGGAGAAAGGAAAAAGAAAGAGGGGGAGGGAATCAAATTGGCTCCAAGCCAAAGGCCAGGCGGAACAACTCTGTCTTACAGGCCCTGCGGAAAGAAATCAGATCCTGCAGGGCCCTGGTCTCATGAGGCAGAGCGTTCCACCAAGCCGGAGCCACAGTTGAAAAGGCCCTGCCCTGCCTCTGGTTGAAGCTAATCTAACTTCCTTAGGGCCCGGGACCTCTAGGGTGTTGCTATTTATGGACCTTAAGGTCCTCCATGGGGCATACTGGGAGAGGCGGTCCCGTAGGTACGAGGAAGGCACAAAGCTCACACACGCAATGCCAGGGCATCACGACATTGCCACCCCCAATGACCTTCACAAGCTGGCGCCTCTGGCCCTAATTGTTTCCTACGAAAAAATTCACCGCTTGCCATTTGGTTTGTGCTTACAGCACTTAATCCAGAAATTGACACATGCACCTAAGTTTGTTTCTGTATGACATCAAAAATGAAATAAGGTAACAAATATAAAAATAGAAATGAGAATTTACCACATAGTGAGAAAATAAAAGCCAGTTCTAGAGCACAACAAGGATGATTGTCCTTCAGATAAATTATTAAGTGGGTGCTCACCTCTCTTTAATCACAGCATTGGTCCTTAAGATTTCCTTTTCATTATCTAGCATTTTGACTCTCTCTTTAATTTCATTTGTTTTTTGGCGAGCACAATGCAAAAGGTTGACCAGTTTGTTTCTCTCATGTCGCACAATGTCATACATTTTAGCAAATTCTTTCATTCTGCAAACCAAAAATATTACAGGGAAAGATGTTACTTGTTTAAATGCATTAACTATCTCCTGCTATAGAAGGTGCTTCATCAAATCCTTTGCCAAAATTTCCTTACTGTCTCTGAATTGCTGTTTGCTTTTTCATATGTTCCCTTACTTCAAAGTCTTTTGTTTTTATATCTGCTTTAACATTATGCAGCCGTACCTGCAACAGAAATAGTAGTGAACAGACTGGTAACTGGAAGCGTTGCAAAGGCATTTCTGAAAAAAAACACTTAGACAAAGACTACTCATAAGCATGCCATTTCTTCAAAAAGGTATTTCCAACCCACAAAGTGTAAACCCCACTAATAAATAACACCCATTCAAACCAGCAACATCTTGGTAGGAGCAGGCACTGGAAGAAAAATCAACTTACCCAGCTTCACAACGCAGTCCTAATTCTTGTGGGGATGCAGAAGGGGAAGAAGAAGAATTGTATCACAGGTAAATATAGCCTTGCCAGCGGTTTGGATTTGAAAGTGTGTTTTGTGCCATTTTCTAATTCTTCAAGTATTGACGCTAGAAGCGGCAGATAAAAGCTGACGACCACAGGCCCCTAGCAATTCCAGGCAAGTACTAATATTGGATGTATCAAACTAGTCATCTGTTGGATTCCTCTTACCTGGGATTTTAAAAAATCCTTTGATTTTTGCTCCCTCTCATCAGCCTTGATCTGAGTCAAACGTATCAAGTTGTCTACTTCCTCTCTGTAGTGTTCCTGGGCCTTAAATAGTTGGTCTTCTTCAGCAATACACTGCTCAAGCATTCGTACCTCAGCATCTGTTGATGTTTTCTAGATTAAAAACACCAAAGGCCATTTTAATGTTATGGGGGATGGGGACATCGGGTGTGGGGCAGGTCTAGGAGCCAACTCCTAGGGGCCGGGGTCCTTTTGCCCCCCCCAATAACATATTTGAGGGGGCTGCCCCCCCCAAGTTGATGGGCATTGCCACTGAAGTGATGAGCATGTGCTGTTTTGTGATCAATTATGTGGGACGGCGCTTATTTAGGCCCCCCAAGATTTTATTCAAGTTGGCCCCCCTGGGGGCTGGTAAGCACTTGGATAAAATTGGCTGAGCTAGTGCCATGGCGCTGTCAGGCAAGGAATGGCCAGAGTGAGGAATTGAGTCTTTGTTGTCAAAAGTACACTTACAGGTTAGGAAAAGGCAACCCTTGACCAGCCTGACCTCTCCCTCACTCCTCCTACACTGATCCCTTATTATAAGTCCGCCTCCAACCCTACCCCCTTCTCCTAGTGCCCATGCCTCAGGTTCCAGCCACAACTCCTCAGTGTCCAGCCAGTTCCGACAGCTGGTGCAGCTGACGGGCGCTGAGAGGAAGCACCTTTGAAGTCCAATGCATGCTTTCATCACAAACTGGAAAATAGTAACACAGGTTTCTATCTAGACAGTTGGCACCACTTGAGCAATTAAGATTGGAAGGATCAGACTCCGTAAATGAGCCCCCCTGAATCTTACCTTTGCAACTAGTACAACATTTAACCTAATAACCAGTAAACAAACTTTTTTTTACAAAGAAATGACGCACGGAGAGAGGTTTTCAAATCTAGGACTCAACACCAAAAAGCAAGAACTACACCTGCCCTATTTGCTATTGTAAGCAGCTATGCCAATTGTAAGCTGCCCCCTTGTACTCCTGAACAGCAATCCTGCCAGTTCTGATAAACTTTGTTTTACTCCTATACCCACTCTGGCTAGCATCCTCCTCTAAAGGGTGTTAAGGAAACCATGGCAGTCTGTGTTCTCTTCAAATCTCCTTAGAGAGGGTAAAGAAATTGCACCGGTCATAGATGTCAATGGAAAAAGCTGCCACTATTCCACCAGCTTAGTGAGGAGATGTTTGGAAATTACATAAGCATAAAATTTACAAACTCCGTGTTTATTAATGGTGCAATGCTCCTGTTACTCTAGATTTCATTTTTATAAGTCCCCCGCCCCTACAGCATTGCATTGTAAAGCATTGTGCACTTGAAGGTAAAATGAACTGCATAAAAACTCATCCAAATTTAAGCTACAACACTCCACAGGCTGGAAGCAGAGTGGGTGAATGGCTAAAACTGTAGAATTGTTGAAGGTTGCTTGACTAGATTCCTTATGCATGTATGAAGATTTAACTGAATAAAAGGGGTTTGTTTTTTCTTCACTTCAATAGTTTTCCTCTATATCTTGTTTATCACAAAGATGCCAAAAAGCAATCACTGGATGCTTTCATACAGCTGAAAGAAGAAAAGGACTCTGATACAATGCCTGAACTACAACTGATTGTAACGGCATGGCACACACAATGACTACACATACAGTACAACATTGCTTTGATGATCACACATTTGGTGCAATGTGACCTCAGCAATCTGTGTACTAAAACATTTTTACCCATTTCATGGTGATTTATGACAGTATTAGAGCTTTTAAACCAGGGGTAGTCAACCTTTTTATACCTTTTTTATACCTTGATGGTAAAATTTCCTTACCGCCCACCAGTGCTCGATGGAAGGAAGATTCAGCTTGTGCCGTAGAACCCCCTACCGCCCACCTAGAATCCTGAAACGCCCACTAGTGGGCTGTAGGGACCAGGTTGACAACCCTTGTTTTAAACGGACACAGAGTTTTGCAAGACTTGTATCTTAAATACAGTGGTGCCCCGCAAGACAAACGCCTCGCAAGACGGAAAACCCGCTAGACGAAAGGGTTTTCCGTTTTGGAGGCGCTTCGCAAAACGAATTTCCCTATGGGCTTGCTTCGCAAGACGAAATGTTTTTCTGACTTTTTTTTTCCTTTCCCCCCTTTTTCTAAGCCGCTAAGCCGCTTATCAGCTGATCCGCTAAGCCGCTAAAAGCCGCTAATAGCGCTAATCCGCTAAGTCGTGAATGGGCTTGCTTTGCAAGACGAAAAAACCGCTAGACGAAGAGAATCGCAGAACGGATTCTTTTCGTCTTGCGAGGCACCACTGTATTGTAGAACGGAAAAGAACTAGAAAAACATAAAATATGGGGCATGGTAATAACATACCTCCTGGGCCAGATTTCTCTTAATCATTTCTACTTCCCTCTGGAGCTCCCTTCGTCTTTCTAGTAGTGTCCCATCATCTTTTGGAACAGCATCTAGCTAAAAAAGGGAAACCTGAGACAGTTAACATATGCAAAAGAAGGAAATGGTGGTATTTTAGCATAGACAGTACTTAGCATCTTCCTTAAACATTAACTGAATTAAAGATTAAGATTTAGGAATGTAGGTACACATTCCAACTGCAGAACATGGTTTTTTTAAAAAAAGTTTGTTAAATGGCTTGCTAAAGGATGCTAGAAAAGCAACCATCACAGCAGTTGATGTAGGTATTACAGCTGCAACCTGGAATTCTGGAGGTCCATTCTTAACCTGAAACTGTTCTTCACCTGAGGTACCACTTTAGCTAATGGGGCCTCCTGCTGCTGTAGCACCATCACTGAACGATTTCTGTTCTCATCCTGAAGCAAAGTTCTTAACCCGAGGTACTATTTCTGGGTTAGCAGAGTCTGTAACCAGAGGTGTCTGTAACCTGAAGTGTCTGTACCTGAAGCGAGGTACCACTGTAGACATGTTAAACTCAGTGGGATTCCATGGGCTCTAAATATCAAGATACACAAGACAAGCACCAACTGATCTGTAATAACCACCTGAACCATAATAATCACAGTGCTGACATATGATATATAATGATAGGCTGCTATTGTAAGCAAACTTAGTCATGCAGATGTGTGTTGGCATAATTTGTACTGTGGTGGCTGAAATACCTTTTGACGTGGGTTCTAGGTGTCCTAAACATGCCACACCCTTTCTCTGCCTATTTCTGTGTTGTGTATCAGTTTTGGATGCTGCTGCCAGACTAGAATTCTCATGTTATGGTGATGCCAGCTTATCAACTTGCAACATCACGGCATCATTGTACCCCATCACTTAAGGCACTTTTAAAAATATGATTGCCCTAATACGGATTTTTTGGAACTTGCTATCTGTGAATGCCCATCAGTTTGCGTGCACAGAAGTATTTACAGAAGGGCAATTTTCCTAACAACTTCAGACCATTAGACAGTTAAGCAATGCTTTCCAGTATAATTTTAAAATGCCTGGCAGCTCCTGGGTTACTTTACACAACTGAGCGGAAGGCATGATAGAAGAAATATGGAGGTCTTGTAAAAGCTACTATTTCAACACTCCTCTGGTATTCCATTTCCACTGATAATGTTGTGGTTGGTTCTTTTGGCTTAACTGCAGCAAGATCATATAGCCCAAAATGTTACTGACACACACAATACACTTTACCCCTGTTGCCCTGTCTGCCTCGGATTGGCACGTTGCTGGGAAAAGGCACAACTGCACAGTAAGCAGTTTCACAAGGGAATCTGGCATGATGCTCTTGTGAAATAACTGGTTTGTAGGAAGTGCTTCTGTCACAACCTGTTTCCTGATTCTGTGAATGCTTATTCATACAGTACTTCCCACAAAATTATATGCAATTGGGTAGAACATTGCCATAGCATCGAAGGGATTGGGGGGGGGCGCGAAGCATTTTCATATGCTTTGTTAGAGTTCCTTTAAAAAAGAACAACCTAGTGACGCAGTTGTAACATTACTGGAAGAATTAATCAGCAAAGCCGTCAGTTTTGTGTAGTTTCCTATATGTTACCCTCACAATAAGGCCTGGCTCGTTCCCCTCTGCATTTCGCCCTCTTGGCTTCTCGGTCAACCTTATGCCGAGCCTCCATAAATATCCGGAGTTATCTGGTTAGACTACATAAAAAAGTTATACATTATAACTCTATTCTTCCAGGCCTAACATATGGATTAACATTTACAGGTGAAACTCAGAAAATTAGAATATTGTGGAAAAGTTCATTTATTTCAGTAATGCAACTTAAAAGGTGAAACTAATATATGAGATAGACTCATGACATGCAAAGCGAGATATGTCAAGCCTTTATTTGTTATAATTGTGATGTTTATGGTGTACAGCTGATAAAAACCCCAAATTAACAATCTCAGAAAATTAGAATATGAAATGAAATCAGCAAAACAAGGACTGCAAATAGAGCAATATTGGACCTCTCCAATATTGGGAGCCAGTGTGGTGTAGTGGTTAAGAGCGGTAGTCTCCTAATCTGGGGAACCGGGTTCGCGTCTCCGCTCCTCCACATGCAGCTGCTGGGTGACCTTGGGCCAGTCACACTTCTCTGAAGTCTCTCAGCCCCACTCACCTCACAGAGTGTTTGTTGTGGGGGAGGAAGGGAAAGGAGAATGTTAGCCGCTTTGAGACTCCTGAAGGGGAGTGAAAGGCGGGATATCAAATCCAAACTCTTCTTCTTCTTCTACCTCTGAGAAGTAGAAGCATGCACATGTACTCAATACTTGGTTTGGGCCCCTTTTGCATCAATTACTACCTCAATGTGGCGTGGCATGGATGCTATCAGCTTGTGGCACTGCTGAGGTGTTATGGAAGACCAGGAAGCTTCAATAGCAGCCTTCAGCTCTTCTACATTGCTCGGTCTCATGTCTCTCATCTTTCTCTTGGCAATGCCCCATAGATTCTCTATGGGGTTCAGGTCAGGCAAGTTTGCTGGCCAATCAAGCACAGTGATCCCATGGACCAGGTTTTGGTACTTTTGGCAGTGTAGGCGGGTGACAAAGTCCTGCTGGAAAATGAAATCAGCATCCCCATAAAGCTCGTCTGCGGAAGGAAGCATGAAGTGCTCCAAAATCTCCTGGTAGACGGCTACGTTGACCCTGGACTTCATGAAGCACAGTGGACCAACACCAGCTGGTGACATGGCTCCCCAAATCTCTTTTCTGATGAGAGCAGCTTTTGCATCTCACTTGGAAACCAAGGACCCAGGGTCTGGAGGAAGAATGGGGAGGCACACAATGCCAGATGCGTGAAGTCCAGTGTGAAGTTTCCACAGTCTGTGTTGATTTGGGGAGCCATGCCATCAGCTGGTGTTGGTCCACTGTGCTTCATTAAGTCCAGGGTTCCCCCTACCAGTGGTTTACCCTTACCAGACTTCCTGCGCAGCGGGCAGGAGTCAGATATAGTCGGGTCTAATCAATGCCTAAGCCAATACCACTCACATTCTGTAATTCAATAAAGTTGTGGCCAAATTTGCCCAATAACATAAACCTAATATCCGTGTCCTTGTGTGAGTTATTTCCCAATGAGGGGGGGGCTGCGGAGTCTCGACACGCAAGTCATAATTTGAAGTAGCAAGCAGTGTGGGGTGGAACAGAACATCTCTCTATGCAGCCAGGCACACAAAAGCACACTTGGGCCAATTGCCGGGGGGGGGGGCTCCTCTGTGTATTCTGGCTCCTCTGTGAGGGGTCTGGGGCAGACCCCTGACTGAGGACTTCATGGGTCGGGTTGACTCCCAGGGTATAAAGGGAGGCTTCATGCTTCCTTCCAGTCTGGTGTGCATCAGCCTTTAGGAATTTGCACGGTTGCAGCATCAAAGTACAGTACAATCTAGGCTGGATGGAGTGTGTGACACAGTCTGAAACTGTGAAAAGCAGAATCTACAGATTTATCACGGGGTGTTTTATTTCTTTCGAAAGGAACATATCCTTCCTCTAAATACAGCATTCGGTAACCTTCAAAGGCAAACATAGCCAGATTCTCAGTTACCCAAGTTTTAGTTTTTACTGCCATAGCTTGCTGATTTTTTTTTTTGCTTTTTTGCCATAGCTTGCTGATACAAATATTTTTGCTTTTTTGGTCTCTTGTTGCTGTTTGTTATTCTTTAAAACAGCAAGCCCTTGGTTGTTGTGGCTGCCTTCATGCTGGAATTCCATGTCAC
This sequence comes from Podarcis erhardii, assembly GCF_964252035.2. NCBI lineage: Eukaryota > Metazoa > Chordata > Lepidosauria > Squamata > Lacertidae > Podarcis > Podarcis erhardii. The sequence continues at coordinate 71,031,907 of NC_138500.1, read as the reverse complement.
CTGGCAAAAGCTGGATGTGTTAATGATTGTAGTATTCCAACGCTGCCACAACACTATGCACACACAATCCTGTGTGGAGAAACATTTTCTCTTTTTTGTAATATATATATATTTTTCTATATATAGAGTTACATTTGTGACTCAACAATTATATTCCAATTCAACAAAACTAGTGACTTATTGCTCACCCATCACCCATGTTTATAACTCAAATTACATACAATTTAAGGTTCTGTCTTACCTGATTTCATCCTCTCTAACATGTTTCTTAATATATTTTGCTGTTTTCTTACACTGCAAACCCCTCTGGGATCTTCACATATGGGAAATAACTTTTTTTTTAGACAAGAAATGGTTTCCAGAGCTCTTTAAAAGGTTCTAAATTTATATCTTTTATCAGTGCTTGCAGCTGTAGTCACGTACAAGTACCATTAAGGCTTTCTTTGGGATTTTACTGTCTAGTTTCCCCAGCAGGGACGATTGTAGTCTCTTGGGAAAAGTCACTTTAAATCTTTTATTAATTTCATTCTATATCATGTCCCAAAAGGCCTTTCGCCTTCCTGCAGGCTCACCACATATGATAGAATGACCCCTAACAAACTTTACATTTCCAAGATTTGTTTAATACATTTTTGTACTTTTGAGCTAGCTTCTTTGGGATTAGATCTATACATCATCTTGTAATAGTTTTCCTTTAGGCCATAACGTGCTGTAAATTTCATTCCTGTTTTCCAAAGCTTTTCCCAGGCAGCCATATCTATATTATGTCCAACCTCTTTAGCAAATCCATTATTTAAATCTTTTTTTATAGATGTTGTTTAACTGATGATACTGGAACCAATTACCCACTAAGTTTTGTATTTTGACGAATTTCTAAAGCTTACATCCTGAAAGCTCAATAAATCTCTATATAAAGCCCATTCGGGTTGCATATTTGTTGATTTATGTGCACAGGCCTCCATTGGTGATAACCATAAGGGAGTCTTATGTTCCAGAAGGCTTTTAGTTCTCCTTCACACCTCCATCAGACCCCTACTTATATAATGATTAAGAAAATCTTTATTTTTATTGACTTTGTCATACCACAGATATGAATGCCATCCATATCTTCTGTCAAATTGTTCCAAGTCTAATAATCTAGTATTTTTTAATGTTATTCACTCTTTTAAGCAAGTTAAACATGCTGCTTCATGATACAGTTTGAAATTAGGTAAGGCCAAACCTCCTCTTTCTTTAGCATCTGTTAAATTCTTAAAGTTTATTCTTGGTCTCTTTCCCTGCCAAATAAATATAGTTATGTCTCTTTGCCAATGTTTAAAACAGGTAACCGAATTAATTACTGGCACAGTCTGAAAGAGAAAACAGCATTGTGGAAACATTTTCAAGCTAATTTTAACCAGGAAAAATATCTCTAATCAAACTTATTCATACAAACCTCTAATTGGATTCTCTCGTGATAGGATCTGATTTGCTCCAAGCCCTCCTGAGCTATCTTCAATTGCATCTCCATCTTTTTAAAATTCCTGAAATCTTTCTCTCTCTCTCTTTGCATCCGACTCAAAGTGTCTTGCAGTTTTTGCTTTGTCGTAATATAGTTACGAGAACCCATTTCTAAGATAGCCCTACAGAAGTGTACAGAAAGGAAACAAAATGTACAAAAGAAAGGAAAAATAAAACTGGGCAAGGAATAGGTATAAACAAAATCAATGAATTCCTGTTATTTATAATGCTGTGATTTGTTTTGTTATTTTTTTAAAACTCTTGTGAGCTGCCCTGAGTGCATCTTGATGTAACATTTATAGGAATAAACAAAAATACAGTTAGGAAGAGTGGGAGAAAAAACTATTGTTGGGCAGCAGTCAAAATATGAAACCAGCAATCACTTTCAAGGACACTGATTCAACTTTACCAGTGTTACAGCATTTTTTGTTCCACAAAAGAAGCTATGTCAGTCTGTTGCAACAAAACCAAAAGCTTTATGGAGATTAATGTTTTCCAACCATGCCACGTGATCTCTTGGGATTCCAAAGGAGCCTCTCAATGCGAAGATCATCCATGGCAGACAGGCTACCTGAAAGGCAACTTGCCCATCACTGCCACTTTTTCTTCGCAATGTGGTGCATTGTAGAGCATATTACCAGTTTTCCAAGAATGTCAGTTAAGCCCGCACAGACCTAGTCACTGCTCTATATTTACTGACAGCTTGTGGCCTAGAAACAGTCTTGAGATCCTCTTCAACACAGAGGGATTCTATAGTAGATCTGCAATGGGAAACTGTTTCCTGAAGGTAAACTAAGGTAAAGGGACCCCTGACCGTTAGGTCCAGTCGCGGACGACTCTGGGGTTGCAGCGCTCATCTAGCTTTCTTGGCCGAGGGAGCCGGCGTACAGCTTCCGGGTCATGTGACCAGCATGACTAAGCCGCAACCAGAGCAGTGCACGGAAACACCGTTTACCTTTCCGCTGGAGCGGTACTTATTTATCTACTTGCACTTTGACATGCTTTTGAACTGCTAGGTTGGCAGGAACAGGGACCGAGCAACAGGAGCTCACCCCGTTGCGGGGATCCGAACTGCGACCTTTCGATTGGCAAGCCCTAGGCTCTGTGAATTAACCCACAGCAAGTTTGAAAATCACTGGGCTTGAGGTCACTTCACCAGACGCACGAATTTTTTTAGAAAATTGGTAGGCTCATCTCACCGTATCTACCAGTTTGCTTGACCATATTATCATCTGACAAAGAAGCTGATCTGCTGATTTATGAGTCACTGAGAAGTTTCTGAAGATCCACAGGGCTCCCTATAGCTGCTTGTTACAGCAATAAGCTGGAAAAACAGCATTCGCTCCCTTTTTGTTTCCAGGCCCAATTCAAAGGTGCGGGATGAGATATTTAAAATGATGTACAGTTTATACTGGAATATCTGAACAGGAGTCTTCTCCCATATACGCATCTTGGAAACACAACCTAGCAACCCAGTGGAATTTAGCAAGCAAAACAGGTGGTGAAAGACAAATTCCTCCTTACCTTTCTGCTATGGCACTTCCTTCATTCTCTTTGTTCATTTCATGCATTTTAGTAAGAGAGATAAATTCTCGCTCCTTGCTTTCCAGCAAAGCCTTTTTCCCCTCCACCTCTTTCATCACATCATCCTTTTCTTCTAGCGCCTCGTCATTTTTTGCCTCTATTTTTCTTAAGGACTCAAATATCTCTCGTGCTTCTTCCTGCATTGCCTTTCTCCTTTTCTCCGTTTCTCTGTAGACAATTGCAGGTGTTTATATTAGTAACGAAACAGGTCTCTGCTCACATCCTGCCATTATACCTGTTGTACTCCAGTAAAAACACAATAAAAATTAATGTGAGACTTAGACCCAAATTCCTTTTCCAAAACCATGAGACCATGTTGAAGCAATTAAAGGTCCATAATGCACTGCCTGCTTTCATGTGACAGGGGGCAGGGAGTAGTAAATATTCCAAATAAATAAACATATATAGCTAACAGGGAACTGGTCTAAAATTTCTAGTAGATCTGGTGACAGAACAGTAATGAGACTTGGGTAGACCTGTCTCTGAGAATCTAGTTCTAGGAATATCCCTGTGTTGTTTTTCACTGGACAGACCTGGTGTTCATCTACAGACAGACCTGGCATCCATACTGTGTCTTTCCACCCTCAGTTGGAATCTTCAGTGTTTTTTCTGGACCCCTTAAGTCTTTAATTAATTGCACTGCTACTGCAATTAACTTAACAGCCCTGTTTAGGGAAGTTTTTTAATGACTGATGTTTTAATGTATTTTTTAATCTCCTGTTGGAAGCCGCCCAGAGTGGTTGGGGAAACCCAGCCAGATGGGCAGGGTATAAGTAATAATAATAATAATAATAATTGTCAGGGGTTCAGGGAGAGAGACGCAGATGAGGGAGGAGACAGAAAGTGAGGGGGAAGGATTCCAGACTGACGAGGACAATGACCCAAGATTGTCCATGAGTCCGTCCAGTGAATCGGAGGACTCCCAAAAGGGAGCCCCTCTGGTCAAGCCAAGGGGAGCTAGAGGGGGAAGCAGTCAGGAGCAGGGAAACGAAGGGGGAACCCCCAGTGGGAGTTGGAGAGCGAGACCGGCTGCTCCGCTGGAACGGAGTGAGGGGGGAGGAGTGACCAGTGTGTCAGAAGGAGCAGAACAGGAAGGAGAGAGGGGAAGGAGATCAGGGCAAAACGTCCTGCCGGAAGGGGAGGAAAGTAGTATCGAGGGCAGTGTAACTGTCGAAGGGAAGGTCAGGAGCAACGTACGCGCGCCAAGTTCAAAATGGGAGGCGCGCGGAAATGAAGAGAGTCCTGGGGAGGAGCCTGGTCCCAAAGCCCGAAGGAGGGGGGAGGAGGCGGCAGAGGATTCAGCCTCTGGAGAGTCCCGAAGGGAGAGAACACAGGGGGGCAGAAAGACCCTGCGGAAAAGGAAAGAGAGAAAGAGGTGGACCAGTACAAGCCTCTTAAACTGGTGTAGAGGCGGTACTGACTCAGAGGGGACTTCAGCGGTCTAAGCGTAACAGACGTAGGGTCACAGACCTCGGATGTAAAGCTACTAATGTTCTTCAATAAAAGCTTTTGTACATAAGCTGGAGTGGACTTTGGTCTCTTGTGAGCTGGGACCACGGGTGACTCTGACAGCAAGTCCCCTCTCTAAGAACGCAAAATTTTTTTTTGCAAAGCTCACGAACGGTAGCAGCCATGAGTGCGGAGGAGCAGCTGACAACACTGCGAAACGCAGTTACAGAACTCACCGCTGCAGTCATTGCATCTCAGAAGAAGAGTGATGAAGCGGAGAAGCGCTGCCAGGACCTGCAAACAAGGTGGGAGCGTGCAAGCAGGGAAGGGTTCCCAGCGTCCAGATCGGAGGGAATTGGACTTGGAAGGCGGGGGGGCAGTCTAGTCACCCACTTCGATGGGAACCTAAAGCACTACCCAAGTTTCAGAGCAGACGTCTTGTATGCACTGCATTTGCTTCGTAATGACTTTAAAGATGAAGAGGAGAAAGTGGGGTTTATTGTGTCTCATTTGCATGGGGAGGCAAGAGCTTGGTTGCGCAATTTGTGGCGCGAAGACGGCCCTGCCCGCCGCGATTCTGATGAATTTATTAAAGCGATGGACGCTTGTTTCCAGTCAACCGTGGATCTTGATCTTGCACGCAGGGAAATGCACGGGTTGCGGCAAGGGAGAGCCACTGTGCGTCAGTATCATTCGCGATTTTTCGCCTTACTGACTGTCTTAGGCTGGGAGAAGGACTGCAAACCAGTGAGAGATTTGTTCTGGGAGGGTCTCAGCGGCCCCATAAAAGATGAACTTGCCAGGGGAGACAGACCTCAGACCCTGGAGGACGTCGTGCAGAGGGCTCTTGCAATAGGGGTACGGCACGAAGAACGTCCTTGGCACAATGAGGAGGGACGCCAGGCGCGTGCACCGGCAAGGACGCCTCTTTTTCTCTCCAGAGACTTCAGCCAGGCACATCCCTCGCCTCTGGCGCGGCAGGGGGAGGAACCGATGGAGATTGGTGGTGCTAAGGCTCAAGCAACAGCCAGAGTCCCCGCATCCGGTGCAGTAAAGGCGAAGCCTCCTAGAGGGAACAGGAAATGTTACATCTGTGACAGTGCACAATACATCGCGAAAGAGTGCCCCCAGAGGCCCCAGAAGCACACTGCAGCCTTAGCAACAGTGGCAGCAGAAGTGATGCAAGAGGAGCAGCCTCAGGGAAACGACAGTGCCTGGCTGGAAGCAGAGCTGCTGGGGCTCAGCCAGGCGAATCTGTAGAGCAGTCCCCAGTGCCTTTGCAACGTACAGACCCTTTACCACCCAAGCCAACGGTGCAGCTCACTGCAACACTCCAGTTGCCGAACGGAACCACCCTGGAAGTCCCCATCATGATCGATTCTGGGAGCAACGCGGACTTTGTGGGGGTGCATTTCGTCAAGCAGCATCGCATAACGCTTCTGCCCGCGACAACGCCTCTAAACGTAGTCACGGTTGATGGCAGGAAATTGCTGGGAGGACAAGTTGTGCAACAGACGCCCCCCATGGAGATGCGGATTGGACATCATAGAGAAGTCATCAGCTTCAATGTCACCCGCCTGTCGGACACGCCTATAGTACTAGGCATGAGTTGGCTGGAGAGACACAGTCCTGCGATAGCGTGGTACCAACGGCAGATCACCTTTTGCTCATCGTACTGTGCTCAACATTGTATCCAGTCCAGCCAGGAGGAAGGGGCGGAGCAGCAGCTGCAACTTGGCATGGCGCAGGCAGTTCCTCGCAAGTACGAGAGTTTCCTGGAGGTTTTCTGCGAGAAGGAAGCTGACCGGCTGCCGCCCCACAGACCTTACGATTGCGCGATCGACCTGTTGCCGGAGGCGCAGCTGCCGACTGCGAAGCTGTATTCCATGTCTGAGGACGAGATGCAAGAACTCAGGGAGTTCATAGAGCATAATTTGAAGCGTGGATTCATCCGGGAGTCCAAAGCAGTGGGGGGCAGTCCTGTGTTTTTTGTAAAGAAGAAAGACACGCCCCAGAAAAGACTCATTGTGGATTTCAGGGCCATAAATTCCATGACCAAGCCCAAGGCCTTCCCATGCCCAAGATTGATGACCTCCTAGCGACCGTGCGGAAGGGGAAGATCTTCACCAAGTTGGATCTGCGTGGAGCGTATAATCTCATCCGTATCCGGGAGGGCGATGAGTGGAAGACGGCCATGTTCACGCCTCTGGGCACGTATGAATACAGAGTTATGCCGTTTGGTCTCCAAAATGGATCTCACGTCTTCCAAGCCTTTATGCATCACATGCTGGCGGGGCTCCTCTACAAGAAGTGTGTGTGTTTCCTCGACGACATCCTGATCTTTTCGGAATCGCAGGAGGCTCATGAAAGAGACATGAAGGAGGTCCTGCAGAGACTGCGAGAACACAGGCTCTACGCCAAGTTGGAGAAATGCCAATTTGATGTGATGGAGGTGGATTTCCTCGGCTACAAGCTGTCTGACAAGGGGCTGGCCATGGACAGCGTCAAGGTCCGCGCCGTGTTAGACTGGAAGAGCCCACGCAATCGGAAGGAGGTCCAGAGATTTGTCGGGTTCGCCAATTTCTACCGCAAATTCATCAGGGGTTTTGCAAAGGAGACGGCAGCAATCACGGACACCCTCAGTTCCAAGAAGAAGAAGTTCGCTTGGACGGAACAGGCGGAGCGCTCTTTTAGGAAGCTTAAAAGCCTCTTCGCTTCCGAGGAGCAGCTGATGCACGTGAATCCGGGCAGACCCATGCGAGTAGAGACCGACGCCTCAGACAGAGCGGTGGGAGCCGTGCTCCTGCAAGAAGATTCCCAAGGAAATTGGAGACCCTGTGCCTTTTACTCCCGAAAGCTCAGCAAGGCGGAGCAAAACTACACCATATGGGACAGAGAGCTGTTGGCCATCCACGCTGCCTTCAAAGCGTGGCGACACTTCCTCATAGGTGCCAAGCACACAGTGCAGGTCCGCACAGATCACAAGAACTTAGAGTATTGGCGCACGGCGAAGCTCCAGAGCCAAAGACACATGCGCTGGGCTGAATTCTTCGCGGATTTCGACTTCAGGATAGAATACATCCCAGGAGAATCCAACGTTATAGCCGACGCGCTCTCCAGGAAACCGCAATATCTCGAGGAAGCAGCGCCAGTGGCAGCCAAGCACATTTTCGCACCGCAGGCGTGGACGTGCGCTACCATCGCAGTCGACCTGGACGCGGTGCGACGTGCGTTGCAAGTAGATCGATTTGCACAATCCAAGATGGAGGCGCTGCGCAGGGGTTCGCAGAGAGAAGATGAGTTCCAATTACGCGACGGGCTGTTAACTCACAAAGGTGCCCTCTACGTACCGGGCAAAGAGCTCCGCGCAAGGGTTCTGCAGCAGTTGCACGACGCCCCCAGTGCGGGACACTTCGGCAAGGAGAAGACAATAGAACTGGTGGCCAGGGACTTTTGGTGGCCCCAGATGCGGTGAGAGATAGCGGATTACGTCGCCAGGTGTGACACTTGTCAGAGGTCCAAGCCAGTGCACCAGAAGCCAGCGGGGTTACTGGAACCGCTGGAGACGCCACAGCAACCGTGGGAGAGGGTGGCGCTGGACTTCGTCACTGACCTGCCCAGCTCCAGAGGCAAGACGGCGGTGCTGGTGGTGGTGGACCTGTTCACCAAGATGGCGCACTTCATTCCTTGCGCGAAGGTGGCGACGGCGGAACAGACCGCCAAACTCTTCATCGATCACGTGTTCAAGGTGCATGGGCTGCCACAATCCATCCTGTCCGATAGGGGGCGCCAATTTGTTTCTACTTTTTGGCGGAAGCTTCTAGGTATCCTGCATGTCAAGATCAACCTAACGTCGGCAAGGCATCCGCAGACCAACGGCCAAGCAGAGAGAGTCAACGCGATCATGCAGCAGTACCTGAGATGTTACGCCAATCAGCGCCCGGCGGCGTGGGTGGACTACCTGCTGATGGCGGAGTTTGCCTACAACAACACGAAGCACGCGTCGACGGGGGTGACGCCGTTCTTCGCGAACAATGGTCGTCATCCCAGAACCTTCCCGGGGTTCGTAACACCGGGAGAGGGGGTGACGCAAGAAGCCGACCAGTTCGCAGCAGAACTGCAAGAGGTGCACGAGGAGCTGCGGAGACATTTGGAGCTAGCCAAACAAGCATATAAGGTGCAGGCAGACAAAAACAGGAGAGTGGGAGAGGACATCCAGGTGGGGGACTGGGTATGGTTAGCGGCCCAAGCGATGCCAGCCAGGTCGTTGGCTAAGAAGAAGCTGGGACACAGGCAGCTAGGGCCATACCAGGTGGAGGCTAGGATTAACCCTGTAGCTTTTCGACTGGCCCTCCCTGAAGGTTCCAGAGTGCACCCGGTCTTTCATAGGTCGGTGCTCACTCCCTACAAGACCCCGCACAGGTTTCAGGAGTCTGAAACAGTACTGCACGCACGCACTCAGTCACCCGAGAGGGAGGGGGCGCCCAGGGCCGAACCACTCAACGAGGTCACTGAGATCCTGGACTCGAGATGGGGGGTAGAGGGAGTAGAATACCTTCTAGCCAGAGAGGGTACCCCGGCCAGTGCCAATATTTGGGTGCCGGACTACGCTTTAGACGAACCTCTTCTGAAAGACGAGTTCCATGCACTTTTCCCGCATAGACCCATGCCAGCCGAGTATTTTGATGACTGGCTCTTTACACCCACACTTTCAGACAGTACTTTCAGGGGCTTTTCTTCCGCCGAGGAGAGAACGCCAGAATCAAGCCCGTCCAGGGGATCGTGTTCGGGGGTAGACACAGAACCCTCTTACTGGTGGGACGAGCAACCAGAGGACGACTGGCGCAAGAAATGGCTGACGGGGCCTTGGCAGGCAGCTCCAGACGAAGTAACAATGGAAGAGGGAGCCGAGAACATCTTGGGTGAAGAACCCGCATTCGAACACACATACACCGAGCTGCTAGCAGAGGACATTGAAGCAAACGAACTGGATCCTGCATCTACCTCCGAAGAGCTGCGGCTCCCACGACCTGCCTCCGAGGGCCGGCAGGGGGGAAGGGGGGGCTTCGAGGGGGGGATGGATGTCAGGGGTTCAGGGAGAGAGACGCAGATGAGGGAGGAGACAGAAAGTGAGGGGGAAGGATTCCAGACTGACGAGGAAGAGGATGACAATGACCCAAGATTGTCCATGAGTCCGTCCAGTGAATCGGAGGACTCCCAAAAGGGAGCCCCTCTGGTCAAGCCAAGGGGAGCTAGAGGGGGAAGCAGTCAGGAGCAGGGAAACGAAGGGGGAACCCCCAGTGGGAGTTGGAGAGCGAGACCGGCTGCTCCGCTGGAACGGAGTGAGGGGGGAGGAGTGACCAGTGTGTCAGAAGGAGCAGAACAGGAAGGAGAGAGGGGAAGGAGATCAGGGCAAAACGTCCTGCCGGAAGGGGAGGAAAGTAGTATCGAGGGCAGTGTAACTGTCGAAGGGAAGGTCAGGAGCAACGTACGCGCGCCAAGTTCAAAATGGGAGGCGCGCGGAAATGAAGAGAGTCCTGGGGAGGAGCCTGGTCCCAAAGCCCGAAGGAGGGGGGAGGAGGCGGCAGAGGATTCAGCCTCTGGAGAGTCCCGAAGGGAGAGAACACAGGGGGGCAGAAAGACCCTGCGGAAAAGGAAAGAGAGAAAGAGGTGGACCAGTACAAGCCTCTTAAACTGGTGTAGAGGCGGTACTGACTCAGAGGGGACTTCAGCGGTCTAAGCGTAACAGACGTAGGGTCACAGACCTCGGATGTAAAGCTACTAATGTTCTTCAATAAAAGCTTTTGTACATAAGCTGGAGTGGACTTTGGTCTCTTGTGAGCTGGGACCACGGGTGACTCTGACAATAATAATAATAATAATTAATAATAATAATAATTACAGCTACCCCCTCCACATTCATTCACTAAAAAAAGAATAAGTCCCAGGATAAACACTAGAGTACATTTCAGGGTTGGCATTACATTACTCTTAACTCCCACTCTTGAAAATGGAAATAACCCTGTGTATAGAGCCAGTGTAATCCATGCTCTCTCAGACACAGACCCTGAAATAACTGCATTGGTAGGGCAACTTCTTTAATTTTTACAAGCTCAGTTATAACTTTGGGGGCTACGCAATAATATCTGAGTTAGAAAGATCCAAAAAGTCCAATTTTTGCTGCAATGTTTTGTTTTGTTTTTTTGTAACTTTTGCCTAATCATTAACTACACTAAAATCACGGATGCCTGAATTGTTTTCTATGGGGCGATGAGCACTTCGCCAGGGAAAGCTTTAAGCTTGAGCCTAGTTCAATCTGTAGAAAATGGGTGTGTCACTCTAGACTTCTCATTATCTGAGTGGTTAGATTTGTTTTCATAAATGTCGATCAATGTTGTGATATCATTCATTGGCTAAAAACACTGAAAGGTGGGAGCAGGCTGGGTAAAGGGACCCCTGACCATTAGGTCCAGTCGTGGCCGACTCTGGGGTTGCGGCGCTCATCTTGCTTTATTGGCCAAGGGAGCCAGCGTACAGCTTCCGGGTCATGTGGCCAGCATGACTAGGCCGCTTCTGGCGAACCAGAGCAGCGCACGGAAACGCCATTTACCTTCCTGCCGGAGCGGTACCTATTTATCAACTTGCACTTTGACATGCTTTCGAACTGCTAGGTTGGCAGGAGCAGGGACTGAGGAACGGGAGCTCACCCCGTCGCAGGGATTCAAACTGCCGACCTTCTGATTGGCAAGTCCTAGGCTCTGTGGTTTAAGCAACAGGCTAGTTTCTTACAAAACAAATTAACAGAATAGTGCCTCCACATTTGACATCATATATTAGTTTTCACAAGGGCTAGAGATGTAACTATTTTTAAAACAAACACTAGGAATCCAGAGACTATGCCTAACCACCACACTCCTTGTGCCTGCCCCCAAAGATGCTCATGTCCCCCTCACAAGCGTCCCTTGGAAGTCTGAACAGCTCCATGTTGTTACTCATCTGTGCTCTGATAAAATCAGGAGCAAAGTCTTGATGGCCTTACATTTTCTACCCAGGTGCTGATAAAACACTTACACTTTTAATCCAATTGATTACTTTTTTTACTATGAAAAGGTGTACCTAATATGGCAGGTGGAAAGGATTTTATTATAAAAACCCTTTTCAATAAGAACTCAGCTCCTCACTTTTAGAAACTGATTAAAAAAATTATACATTCCAAGGGTCATTTAGTCCAATCCCTGCAATGCAAGAATCTTAGCTAAAGGATTCATGACAGATGACCATCCAACCTCCACTTAAAAATCTCCAAGGAAGGAGAGTCTGCAATCTCGTGAGGGAGACTGCTGCACTGTCGAACAGCTCTTACGGCCAGAAAGTTTTTCCTGATGTTTAGTTGGAATCTCCTTTCTTGAAACTTGTAGCCATGGGTTCAAGTCCTACCCTCCAGGGCAGGAGAAAACAAGTTTGCTTCATCTTCCTTTGATGTTGTAGTTGACATCATATGTTTAGATGGCTGTGCATCAGTTTAGCTTTACAGGACCCTGAGGACCTTTTGTCCATCTCAAAAGCTCTGATGGAGATCCACAGAATACTAGCCTCTAAGGGCTTTGAAGCTTGAAAAGCTAATGGCAAGAAGGACCAAAGACCTATAAAGTAGCAGGAAAACAAAATGCAATCTCAAATAATCACGTTCCTGAAATATCAGAATTTCTATGTTATTTCTGTAGCTTTTAAAAGTATGATTTAAAGCTGTTCACCATCTAACTGCACAGTCACAACGTAATAACAGCACCAGATAAAACAAGCCATGCCTTCAGAAAAAAACAAAAAGAAAAAGAAAAAAGAAAGAAACATTTTTCATAGCAGCAGGAGGCCGTAATGCAGCACAGCATCGCTATACAGGTGCTTGTAGTGAGCACCCATGTAATATGTTACATTATCAATTTGATGGAGATGAATATCTCTGCTATCACTAAAACAAGAGCTTCAGTCTAGGGCAGGTATGAAGAACCTGTGGCCACCTAGAGATTGTTGGGTTATAATACCCATCATACCAAACCACTGGCCATGCTGGCAGGAACTAATGGGAGTTAAGGTCCAACAACAGCGGAAGGGTCATATGTTCCCCATTGCCTATGATTTTGTCAGGATTGGATTGTGAGTGTTGTGGAAGCCAGAAGAAGAGGACCCAGTTCAACAAACCAATGTGAAAGGTGGGAAGAACCTATTGCTGTGTAACCACAGCATCACAAACCATGATGTCATGCTTGTCACACCAGCAAACAGACCAACACAAATATTTAGGATCAACGTTTAAGTGCCAGGTGGCTTAAATTCAAGAAAACGGCAGTGGGCTTAATAGGACAATCCACTGGGCTGCTAGCAATATAGGCTCCTTTGGGAGGAAGGGTAGAAAGTCAATAAATATACATAATACTGGGCAAACAAAAAACATTAAGGAAAGAAACCCATACTGCATTCTGCGGTTTATTTTGTCCATATCCTTTCCGAGCTGAAGAGGAATGGCTTGAAGACGGACAAGGTCATCCTAGTGATAAAAATATAAACATTAGTCTACACAGACTGAGGTTTTATGGAAAGCTACAGAACTAATATTCAAGTTGTATCAATTGGGAGCACACAGTGGTGCACAGCTACACAGACTAATGAATATATTATTGAATTACTTTTATTTCTTCTTGCTTCCGAAATAGTTCCTCGAGTTCTTTTTGATCCTTAGTAAGGCGCTTGTGTCTTAAAGAAAGATCATCTTTCAGTGCTCTGATTTCTTGCCGCCTGTGTGTAGTTTCTTTACGAAGCTCTTCACAGCTTTCCCTCAGAGCCTTCATCCTCTTATCTGCATCCTTTAAAAAGCGAAAATTAGTCACTTCATGTTTGGAAAGTGGAATGCACGAATTAGGAAAACATTAAAACATGGTTATTCTAGAATGCATGTTAAAATAGTATTTTAGGGGCATGCATGTTATTTGACCTGCAATATTACTGCCCATTTAGCTTCCCTATTACAAAATCTCTCAGTTGTGTTGTAGATTTGTTTTGTGGCAGTCCCTCATTAGGGTCAGGAATAAAAAGGGAGGGGACTGCGCCTGCCTCCCAGAGTTCTTTGCTCTCCTGCCTCCGTCCTGTCGGTCGTAACCCAACCCATTCAGTTCATCAGCAACCACCTTAAATTGGATGGGATTAGGAGATCTCCACCTCTGGGTTTCTAGGGATATGTTTTAGATTAGGGACATATGGAGCAGGTCTCCTGAAGGCTAAGGCACAGGCAGTAGCAAAGAAGTCAGTGACTGCTGCTACTGTCAATGACAGTTAAGTGCTACCGTGTTTTGGGGGGAAGGGGACAAAACATTTGAAATGAAACTTGTCACAAACTATAACTTTGGTGGTATTTGGCTGGATTATTTGGAAGATCATATAACTGTTTTTGCTCTTCCTGAAGCTTAGCTTTGTAGTTTTCTTTCACTTTCAAAACTGTTTGCCCTGCTGTACCTTGTTTTCTCACTGAAAAAGCCAAATGCAAATGAATAGAAGCAATGCAAGCTACCACAGGGCAGCTCCACATTTCTGTTTCCCAACAATGACATACTAAGCCAAATTTTGGCTTAGTTTAGTGTGGCATGGCAGCAAAAAGGACCAGGGGATGCACAAAGTAGTATAAGCGCCTCTCCAGAAGCCAACAAGCTTGTCTGGTTTGGCTCAGGATGCCTACAACTCCCTGTAATCTGCAAAGTGCAAAGAAAGTCCGTACACCCTGGTTTCAAACTCTGGTTAACCTTGGTACACATCTAATGCTAAACATGGTTAAGAATTTTACATCTCGAAACAATAAGAAATGTCAAGGAAAGTGGTAAGCATATCTATCAAAACTATCCCAGACAAATATGGAAATGGAGATAGGATATAGTGCCATATTTTACATGATGTATGAACTTAAAATACTTTTCTCCCTTAACTACTCACAAGATGGTGGCTCAAACCAAAAGGACTGAACAATATATAGCCTAATTTACACAGCAAATGTTGGTGGTCATCTTTAAGGTGCCACATTATGCTTTGTTGTTTTTATCCAGCCAAATGGCACAACACTAGGAGTCACAGGTAACACGAACATAATAATAATAATAATAATAATAAATTTTATTTATATCCCGCCCTCCCCAGCCGAAGCCGGGCTCAGGGCGGCTAACAACACTAAAACAGTACAACATTATAAAACATTATAAAAATGGATTAAAATGAATTAAAATCAAAATTGATGGCAACCATAAACTAAAGTTTTGTAAAGATTGCCAGAGGAGGGAGTCAGGCTGCGCCCTGACCAAAGGCCAGGTGGAACAGCTCTGTCTTGCAGGCCCTGCGGAAAGATGTCAAGTCCTGCAGGGCCCTTGTCTCTTGTGAGAGAGCGTTCCACCAGGTTGGAGCCGCAGCCGAAAAAGCCCTGGCTCTAGTTGAGGCCAGCCTAACCTCTCTGTGGCTTGGGACCTTCAAGATGTTTTTATTTGAAGATCGTAAGTTCCTCTGTGGGGCATACCAGGAGAGGCGGTCCCGTAGGTACGAGGGCCCTAGGCCGTATAGGGCTTTGAAGGTTAAAACCAGCACCTTAAACCTGATCCGGTACTCCACCGGGAGCCAGTGCAGCTGGTATAGCACCGGATGAATGTGATCTCTAAGCGAAGACCCCGTAAGGAGTCTCGCTGCAGCATTTTGCACCCGCTGGAGTTTCTGGGTCAGTCTCAAGGGCAGCCCCACGTAGAGCGAGTTACAATAATCCAGTCTGGAGGTGACCGTCGCGTGGATCACAGTGGCTAGGTCGGGGCGTGAGAGGTAAGGAGCCAACTGCTTAGCTTGGCGGAGATGAAAGAATGCCGCCTTTGTTATAGCTGCAATCTGCGCCTCCATAGAGAGGGAGGTATCGAAGATTACACCCAAACTCTTAACGGATGGTGCTGGCACTAATTGCACCCCCGCAAGAGATGGGAGTTGCCCCCTCAGCCCCCCGTCGTCCCGTCCCAGCCAGAGGACCTCTGTCTTCGAAGGATTTAACTTCAGCCGGCTCCCACGTAACCATCCAGCCACAGCCTCCAAGCATCTGATCAGTGTGTCTGGGGCAGAGTCCGGGTGGCCGTCCATCAACAGATAGAGTTGGGTGTCATCAGCATACTGATGGCAGCCCAGCCCAAAACTCCGGACAAGCTGGGCGAGGGGGCGCATAAAGATGTTAAAAAGCATTGGGGAGAGTATTGCACCCTGGGGCACGCCACACACCAAGGAGTGGCGGGATGACAATTCCCCCCCAAGCGCCACCCTCTGTCCCCGACCGGAGAGAAACGAGCGCAGCCATTGAAGGACTGTGCCCTGGATCCCCACGTCGGCAAGGCGGTGGTCCAGGAGTTCGTGATCGACCATGTCGAAGGCTGCTGACAGGTCTAGAAGAATCAGCAGCCCCGACCCGCCTCGATCCAGCTGCCTGCGGAGGTCATCTGTTAGGGCGACCAGAGCCGTCTCAGTCCCATGACCAGCGCGGAAGCCGGACTGGAATGGATCCAGAGCCGATGTTTCATCCAGAAACCTACCAAGCTGTTCAGCAACCGCTCTCTCAATCACCTTACCCAGGAATGGAAGATTCGAAACCGGGCGGTAATTGGATAGATCTAAGGGATCTAATGATGTTTTCTTTAAGAGCGGGCGCACCACTGCCTCCTTCAGTTCCCCTGGGAATGTCCCGGTGCCAAGGGACAGATTGATGATATCCCCCAGGGGGGCCCGCACCTCGTCTGGACACGCTCTAATCAGCCAGGACGGGCACGGGTCGAGAGGACATGTGGTGGGCTTTCCAGCTCGGAGGAGTCTGTCCACATCGGCTGGGGATATCCGGTCAAAGTGGTCCAATACTGGACCCGAGGACAGTCGAGGGGCCTCCAGTTCCTTTATTGTATCCAAATTGGCAGGGAGGTCATGGCGGAGCAACAAGACCTTCTCCGCAAAAAAGCTCGCAAATGCCTCACAGCTGTGTGTCAAATTGTTATTTAAATTTGGCTGTCCTTCGAGGGACGTTAAAGACCGAATTATACTAAATAATTGCGCCGGGCGAGAGCTAGCGGATGCAATGGAGGCCGAGAAGTAAGACTTCTTAGCGGCCTTCACTGCCATCTCATAGGTTTTCATAAAAACCCTATAAGATGTTCTTGAGGCTCCGTCACGGGCACCCCGCCATACTCGCTCTAGCCGTCTGAGGTCCCGCTTCATTTTCCGGAGCTCCTCGGTAAACCAGGGAGCCCGGTTTCTGCGGGGTCGCAGAGGGCGCTTAGGTGCGATCTCATTGATGGCTGCCAGGAGCTGGGTATTCCAGGCCTCAACAAGCTCAGTCAATGAGTCGCCAGGGGGAGAAAGGTCCCGCAAGGCTTGACGGAATCTATCAGGGTCCATCAGCCTTTGCGGGCGAGCCCAAATTGGCTCGCCACCCAAGCAGGGTGGGGGTGGAACGTCAATCCTGGCTTTCAGGGCATAGTGATCAGACCATGGCACCTTCATCGAAGGAAACATGATCACATCTATACCGATGCCAAAGATCAGATCCAGCGTGTGGCCTGCTTGATGTGTGGGGCCCGAAACAAACTGGGAGAGCCCTAGTGTCGCCATGGAAGACACCAGGTCCAGAGCCTGCGAGGAGGGAGTGGCATCAGCATGGATGTTGAAGTCCCCCAATACCAATAGGTTAGGGAACTCCAAGGCCCAGCCGGCCACCGCCTCCAGCAGGCCTGACAGGGTGGCTGCTGGTGCGCTGGGTGGCCGGTACACCAGCCAGACAGCCAAGCTCACCTCGGAGCCCCACACTAGGCCAACACATTCAATGCCGGGGATCGATGGCGATGGTAGAGCCCTGAAAGGACAATCTTCCCGGATTAATAACGCCACCCCTCCCCCCCGGCCCACAGTCCGCGACTGGTGGAGGACGGAGAAACCCGGGGGCGCCATCTCTCGTAAGGTAACAGTTACCCCTTCGCGCACCCAGGTCTCCGTCACACAAGCCAGGTCGACCCCCTGCGAGGTAAAGAAATCTCGCAGGGTGGCGGTTTTGTTGCCTATAGACCTGGCATTGCACAACACCAGTGACGGAGGTGAGTAATCCTTGCTCACCCTACCCTCGTCTCTCGGGATGGGGCGCAGATTGGAAGGGGTACGAGCATATCCGTATCTCGATCCCCTTCTTACTTACAGTAGCTTTTGGCATTCTTTTATACTCCCTTTCGATGAGATTCTTGTCTTCTCGTAAACTAAAGGAAAACAGCACAAAAGATCATTCAACTCATAATGTCAATAAGGTGATTTAAATATAAATTATTTGCAAGCATGTACCCTTGAAATGCTTCAATATACAGCTAAGGAAAACAAAAGGGGCCAAAATGAAAGGCTAAGTATTGGTTTTGTTAAAATAAGTTAATAATGTCACAATAGTGTCACAATTTTGGATTTACTCACTCGTAAGATTCATATCTGCAACAACTAGTTCCCAACATTTTGTCTCTGGGATGGGGAACCCGGGCTCTTCAATCAGTTGCTAGACTCCAACTCCCATCAGATGTCTCAGGGGAAAATTATACATTGCACTTAATGCGCATGTCTCCCCCACCTCTTTAATCAGCTGCAAATGTGGGGGGCAAATGTTATTGGGACTCTGGTGCATAGGGAAGGGAGTTACATCCCTTCTGCCCAAGTCATGCTCCCACAAAAAAACCCGCTTCCTTCGTGGCTACAAGGCTTAGAAAAAAGTTCCCAGTAGCCCCCATGCAAACATTTTCCCTAAACCTCACAGCCATGCAGGGGGTGGGTATGGAATTTATCCCAGTAACAATTGCCCTCCACACCTGTAATTAATTTAAGGAAAACATGAGACATATCTGCATGCTACATACTAAGTGTAACATGTAGTTTAGCCCTAACTTCAGCTGACTGCCTTATCTGATGCATCCACTTTTCGTGTCCTCACCAGGCAGTTAAAGTCCAGTGGCTCCATGCAGCTCCACTCTCCCTGCCCTAGCCTACGCAAACCAAGGGTTCCCCATTTGTCAATCAACTGGATATGTGACAGTCATTACTCCTTGGTACATAGTTCGTATTGCAGATAGCCACTCCAATATTATCTACCTGTTCAACTTGTACTGAATTTCATACTCCCTTTCCTGAATCGCATTGTATTCATTGACATATCTCAGGTACTGCTGTCTCAGTTTGGTGACGTCTGAAGAATATCCCTCTGGAAACTGATCAGTAGTTTCTAGTATCTGCTCTTGCTGTTCTATTTCGACCGTGAAACGTTTGGCATCCTGTAGCAGCTGAATCTCTGCTTCCTGTAAGCTGAAGCAAAACAGCAATGTTGGGATAAAACACATTTTTAGGAAACAAACCTTCAACTACTATAATGGAAAGTTATTGCAAATCACAAATATTATTTCATATCTTCGGAGCACCAAGTGACAAAGGCAAAGAAGTTAGATTAGATTATTGCTCTATTCATCTAAGAATGTAAGTTTTGACAGTAGGGAAAGACAACCAATAGGGAAAAAGGAGGAACAGATTTCTTATTATTTACTGCATGGCCAAAATTGGGAATCAAATGCTGAGATAAATCTTTGCTTTGTACTCTTTCTCCTGTGTACGCATTCAATAGAGTATTATTTCCATGCTTACAATATTAAAATTTTAATGGAACTATATCTGAAAGCAGGAAACTCTTGTCTGGCTGTCTTTTAGAACCTTGAAACACTTAGCCTTGAGGTCAATGATTCAACAAAACTAGTGCTTGGGTGAAAGAAATAATCTTCACTGCTGTTCAAATATTTACATAAATATATATGGAGCATTTCTGGAAGAATTTGACATTCATTCAGAACAGTTTAATAACCGGGCACAACCACCAAACACAGTGTTTCCTGGCTTCTCCAGAAGACCTAAGTTTGGAATGATGGTAGAAATAGTGAACAGAAACACACCCTTTGTTCTCCTCTCCCATCTTTTAATTTGAACAAATTTTCTCAGTATATTTTATTTTATTTTTCTTGCTGAGTTACAAACACATAATTAGCACAAATATTTAATCACTAGAAATAAGTACTCACGTTACATACAGAAAGGTCTACAAAGCTTACCTTACTAGGGTATCATGCAGAACAGTATACTTTGCCTTCAGTTCAGCCATTCTGGTTCCAGGGATTTTTCCATCATAAAACAACTAAGAAATGTAAGAGTGACAATTATGAATTTACTTGAATAATTATTATGAAAAGAATCAGGCAACGCTTTTATCTAACATGAAAACAAATTGAAACTTTTCACTGTATCAAGCAATACCCAGGAATGATTAAATGCCTGGGGTGATTTGTTTCACAACTTGTGGTATAAAGCTTCAGTATATAAAAAATTAGGTTCTCTTTGCTGAGATCTCAATATTGAGCTAATCCTCTTGGAAGGAATTTTATATCATTTCCAACACTCAAGTACTATTAGCTACCATTTTAAAATACAAAATTCTTAAACTTCAATTCCAGCGTAGTTTCCCCCTGGTCATGGAAGCATGTGAGAATTTGCTCTTCCATTTGTGAAATTTATTTCTAAGATATTCAAATTAGACCAGTATATAATTTCTAGGATTCCCTCTCAATTTCTTTTTTAAAATTGATGTAATATTGGCTGCTTTCCTGTTTTCAAGTATGGTGGCTGATCTTAGGCACAAGTTACATATTTCTGATAGAAGATCAGCAATTTCATATTGAAAATCTTTAAGATCTTCCAGGCCAATCTCATCCAGACATGGCAAGTTTTCATTTTTCATTTTGTCAATAAGAACTTCAACTCATGCTACCACTGTTTGTCTCTGTTCCTCATTCTTCCAGTGGAAAACCTTCTGCTTTCTAAAGAAAACCTTACTGACTCCAATAGCGGTTTAGATTCTGCTCATTTCCACATTTGTATCCTCATGACCCTGGTTTTACCCTTCCTGATCTGTGACATACATTCTAGCAGAGCTTCTAATATTGTGGTTTTAAAGAACTTTTAAGCCTTTTGGAGAGATTTGACCTTCCTGACTTTTCCTTTCAACTTCCTTTTTAACCAATTTCCTCATCTTTGGGAAGTTTTCTCTTTTGAACTCAAATGTGATGGAGTTGGATTTTCTTGGCAATGGTCTATTTACATATATATTGAATTTGATAGCGCTGTGGTCACCGTTCCAAATCAGTGAATGAACTTTTACATCTTGCACCACTTAAGTTCAGTGTCACTGCCCCTCTGGTCAGCTCCATGACAAACTGATCTAGGGTAACTGTTTAGGGTATCTAGAAATTGTACTTGTTTGTTGCGACTGGGCCACAGAATCATAGACTCACAAAACATAGATGTAACCCAGTCTATGTGAGGGTAACTGAAGTCACCTACATCACACCCTTTTTTGGGATGCCTCCTTGAATTCATTCTCAATCAAAGGGAACGTTTCCTCCTTCCTTAGATTGGGAACAGGAGAGCTGTCAACCTGAGAGTGGGATGCAGTTATCACATCCACCAGCCAATCTCATCTCAGTTTCTCTAGGTCAGCCACCTTGGCCTCAGAGGAATTAACTTGTTCCCTGAGGGTGTGTGTGTGTGTGTGGCATTTTATGCAATAAACTGGAAAGCCACACCACCCCAGATGGTTTTCTACGTGAATAATTATTTTATTTCCTTCTTACCCAACATAAACCAGCACTGCTAACAAATAAACGTAGTTACAGGAAAGTTTAAACTGGCACCAGACCTTAGCTAGCAGTTTTAATAGAGGTTAACAGTTTGACAATTCTCATGCATTACCAGTCAAAGCAAGCACAAACAGGTACTGTATCACTTTGATTTTTATTCAGATTTGCAGTAACTACTGTGCAAAATATGCATGGCTGCATAAAGCTACATGGCAAAGGTACAGGAACCATTAAAATGATGATCAATGTGGCCTTTTGTCTGGAATGTATAGTTTTGCAATATAAAAGTTTTAAAACATGCATTGCAACGCTACATACCAAGGGCATAAGTCACTATCACAAGATACCCAAAGCTTGTAATGTGCCATTTTCCAAAATGTGTGCCATCTGACCAGCTGTATTGGGACACACACACACACACAGTGAATCTGAGTCTGACTCACTGTGTTTTCCTTTTTAAGAAAACTAGGCAAAAGTACCATTTCCTTTACATAGGTTCGAGTAGTAACTCGATCTAAATGCCATGAAATTTGGGTTTTACAATATCCTGTGGCACTACTGATTCAGGGAACTATTCTGCACTGTGTGAACTGATTCGGGAACTGGAATTGCCTAAAAACGATGTAAGGTGAAAACTAAGAAGATTGTAATACAGTTGCAAAAAGAGAATAACTGAAACTCGTTAGTTTTGACTCTCTTCTCTTCACAAATGAACTCAATCCCCAGGTTTTGTATTTAGCAATACATTGTATCACACATTGTATCAAAGGCAACTCAGGTGTTCTCTATATAATAACATAGAGAACACCTGAGTTGCCTTTGATACAATTCTTTGAAAGAATTACAAAATATGATTCAAATATGCCTCTCTGGATGACACCTTTGTATTTTTATTATTAATTAAAAAATAAGCTTTCATTTCATCAGCTTTCTCCACCCCTCAATCTGCATACCTTTCCAAAGTTTAACAAATGAAAAATAGGAAGACTCTTCTTGCCCTCCACCCTCATTCCTGCAAATTTTAGCCAAACTTTCCTTTCCTTGAACCTGCCGGATTTTTTCTCATTCTCTGTCCCCCAC
Source organism: Podarcis erhardii (assembly GCF_964252035.2). Taxonomy (NCBI): domain Eukaryota; kingdom Metazoa; phylum Chordata; class Lepidosauria; order Squamata; family Lacertidae; genus Podarcis; species Podarcis erhardii. The sequence continues at coordinate 71,009,549 of NC_138500.1, read as the reverse complement.
TTTCTTGTTGTCTCCATTCAGAGGCCATCCTTCAGGCAGCACAATGGAGGTCGGGGTAAAGGATGAAGGGTGGAATTTGTATCCGAGGGGTACAGCCAGTGGCGGACCTACATTTTCGCAACCAGCAACGAGACCTGGGTAACCACTTCAGCGAAGTTGTTCCACGACAGATCACCACACCTTTACAACATCTGTGCTACTGACTCTCAAACGTTGGTATTCTTGAAATACAGACAATAACAAAAGATATCAAATTGACTCATGCAAATCAAATTGGGTCTCCTAAACCCAACATTTTAAAGCAATGTGAACTAAAGTTGCTTCTGGGACCCCTCCAGGATTATGGACCCTAAAGCTTAAGCTTTATTAGTTTCATAGTAGATCCGCCCCGTGGTATAGCAAGAATCGTGAAGGGCACCTTTTGAACTCCACTTCTGACTGAAAAATGTACAGTATTGGGCAGACACTTTCTCCAGTGAAATAAAAAATCAGTGATCAAGGATAAGCAAAGAGAGCTAGCCAACAGAAAAGCATCTTATTATCACTTAGCACTGAGGCCTTGGAGATAAAATGTAGTTGGCAGTGAACAGGAAATAGCCATCGCACTTGAAAACACATTTTATTGCAGTACTTTGCTTGCCTCAGTGAAAAAATATAATTACATAAGTAACAATAACAGCCTTTGACATCACCATATGGTAAGATAAGGAAAATAAGATATTTATATGAAACTTTCACAGACTTTACAATGTCTAGGTCTCTGGGCTTCCGCCTTGGACTGCAATTCTATGCATGTTAACCCTGCAGTAAAAACCCTCAGTAAAAACATGATGACTTACTTCTGAGTAAATATGCATGGGATTACACGGCCGGTTAGCATGGGTGTGTTCATTTTGCAAATAAGGGACATGTTGATTCCTTGTTAAGATATAACAAGAATTCCAAAACCTCTATTGTACTAAATGTCAGACACTATTTTATTGATTCAGCAATAGACTAATGACAATAAAAATACAGGATGCAGGTATTGTGGAAAGGTTCTGGTAACACAAGAACAACATTTCTGGGGAAAACAGAAGAGGCAAAGTGCATTTCCAGGTGGGTGAGAAAGAAAAATAACAGCAAATATTAAGGACAAGAGTTCAGAAATGGGGGGTGAGTGAGGGGCGAGCTCCTTGTTTGAGGGGCTGCTTGCCCTCCCTCTGGTGCCAGCTATGTGTGATAAAGTTCTCCTGATCACATGTTTTGGTGTTACACATTGTTCATTGTGTCTAACACTATATTGTTCTTAATAAACATCAGATGATTCAGAGTTTTTAAGCCTCTGAGAGGTGTCAGCAAACCAAACAAATATTGAACTAAGAAAAAAAAGCCAACCCTAGAATATTTTTCCAAGATAATAAACTAAATATTCTGATCCCTGTCCCCAGTTCATGAGAAAACAATTCAATGTGGTCCCTTCCGTAGTTTTCAGGTCAGAATTTAATTTTAACATTTTCTTTTTATGATTGAATAGGCAATAAATCCAGGGATCTAAGATTGAAATCTGTTTCTGCCCTTCCGATAGGAAAGTGTATCTAAGGAAACTTGAAGGAAGAAGTTCCTTAACTAAAGATTGCAGGAAGAACTTAGGAGACAGGGAACTTCTGTTCTAGATGGTCATTCAGAGAGGCCAATAATTTTTTCCACTGTCAGGAAAAAGATCAGAAGACAGTATCCTCTTTGTGAACAGCACATTCTACAGTAAGATTCGGCAGCAATCACCATTTTTGAAGAATCAGTTGGTCTGAGGTAGGAAGAGTCATAAAATAAAAGTAGGAACGATTTGTATCATTTCATTGGAGGCGGGGTCTGGTGAAATGAGGCACGGAGGGTACAGCGTAACATTTTCACAATATTTCCTGAAATGTTGGTTCACAGGGGGAAGTGGACGACCTCCACAAATCAAATCAAAATGTTTATTCGGCTTTACGCCCATCATAACCTCCACAATGATGGAGGAGGAGGAAATATTATTCACTGTGAGAAGCTCTCAAAAGGCTACTTCTAACCTTGATAGTTTTAGCGGGGAAAGATTAAAGACCTGCATAATGGATTCATTCCACAAGTCATATGCCCATAGAATATCCTATAGAGCGACAGAATTGTAGAGTTGGAAGGGAGCGCAAGGATCATCTAGTCCAGGCTTCCTCAGCCTCAGCCCTCCAGATGTTTTGAAACTACAATTCCCATCATCCCTGACCACTGGTTCTGCTAGCTAGGGATCATGGGAGTTGTAGGCCAAAACATCTGGAGGGCTGAGGCTGACGAAGCCTGATCTAGCCCAACCCTGCCATACAGGAATATGCAGCTGTCGCATATGGGGATCAAACCTGCAACCTTGGCATGATCAGCACCATGCTCTAACTGCGCTACCCATATACAGTGGTGCCCCGCGAGACGAATGCCTCGTAAGACGAAAAACTCGCTAGACGAAAGGGTTTTCCGTTTTTCGAGGCGCTTCACAAGATGAATTTCCCTATGAGCTTGCTTCACAAGATGAAAACGTCTTGCGAGTCTTTTCCCTCCCCCCCCCTTTTTCTAAGCCGCTAAGCCGCTAATAGCCGCTAAGCCGCTAATAGCGCTAATCCACTAAGCCGCTAATAGCCGTGCTTCGCAAGACGGAAAAACTGCAAGACGAAGAGACTTGCGGAACGGATTAATTTCGTCTTGCGAGGCACCACTGTATGTAACTAGTCAAATGTGTCAGATTTAGCATGCATACAAAATGGGTCAGTGATACAAAGATTCTATATCTATAATGTGTGAAGTGATCCTGAGGTTGCAACCCTGAACATGCTTACTTGGAAATAGGTTCAACTCAAATAAAAACATTTACTTCAAGTCAGTCTTATGTGATATAGATACAAACTTTATGGGGAGGGGTGGTGTCACTCTGTATGTCAAAAATGGCATTTAGCAGTCTTTCCCAACCTACTCTCATCAGCCCCAGCAAGCATGGCCAATTCTCAGGGAAGCAGTCCAAAATATACGGGGCGCATTAGTTTGTGGAGAGTTGGCAAAGCCTCAAACACAAAAGAGACCTCTCAAAATCACTGTGGGTGTCAGTACCAGACTCCCAAAATAATTTGGTACAGAGGACATACCAGTTTCCCCCTGATCAAAATATGGTAGTTTTGAGAATGCTCAAAGAAGACTTTCTACATCATTTTATTTGCTAGAAAATCTTGCACATTTCTCCCAGAATTCACTGCAGAGGATTCCCCGGACTGTTCCAGAGTGCAGCCTTGGTTCATGCGGAGTGTTTAGTCAGGCTTCTTGAGCATAACTGTTGCTTCACATGAATGCATGACAGGAGACTGACAGTGGACAAGTTGCCCTTACAAATTTTCTTTCAGAAGAATTTACGCTGAGCTTCCAAGAAACCCTAATGTTGTCCACTAAGCACACCCTGAGACTGTTGGCTGAAGTCTACCCTAATACTGTTTATATGCTAACAATGAACACATACAATTTCATTGCTAGTTGGGTTTTTCTTTAATGAAAAGCATACCAAAGCAAACACTAGTGTGTTAAGAAACATACATTTGTTTTTGAAATGGTGTATTTGTTGTGTTGTGTATATATTTATTATTCTAAAACGAATACCTGGGTATAAGTATCTCTGTGTTTGATTATGCAGACAGGTGCTGGAGATAACATTTTGTAATGTGCAAGTCTGAGTAATTTCCCCATAGCTACCTACTTTACTCTTCTATTAATATCACTGCAGCTTGCTGTGATGCAACCAACTCCCACCCTTTTCCGAGAACAGTGCAGAGGCAGCCTCTCTGATAAGTCAGAGGCAGCAGTTAGCTGCTCTTTATAAAAGTCACCGAAACTTTGCACACTTCCTCACTGGGCTAGCAGCTCCTCAGAAAAGATGAAGCTCATTTACAGCATTTTGCTCCAGACAGCTCTGCTGCTATTTACAAATGGCTCTGCAGCGACAGATGATAGCACAGACGGCGCCCGAGGAGAAGAAGAACTGATTGGTGCTTGTCCAATAAAGCTCAAAAGCAGCGGGGAATGTGATGGAGAGGAATGCCCGTATCGGGTAACCTTGCCTCCAATGACCATCCAGCTGCCCAAGCAGTTTCGGCTGATTGAGAGAACGCTCAAAGAAGTGCAGAACCTGAAGGAAGTTGTAAACAAGATGAAGAAGTCCTGTGAAGACTGCAAGCTGCAGGCAGATGAGAATCTAGAAAAAGACAGCAATGAATTTCTGCCACCTGGCACAGACGCTCCAGTCGACAACAGCAAAATACAAGATAACAGAGTAAAAGAATTGCAGAACAAGGTTTCCAGGCTGTCAGCCAGTCTGAAGAATGCAAAGAACCAAATCCATTCTTTACAGAATCAGCTGGAGCACATGAACCTCATAAACATGAACAACGTGGAAAGCTATGTGGACAGCAAAGTAGCCAACCTGACATTTGCTGTGAACAATCTGGATAATAAATGCTCTTCAAACTGCCCAGCCACACAACCACAACCAGGTAGGTCAGCTTTTACTATTTTACTAAAAGGAACAGAACAGCATTTCCTTACATACATCTATTAACTTTTTGCCACCTACCAAAAAAGTAAAAGCAAATACAAGGCGTTACTTGATCCATATTACTTTACAATTAGGGCATATCTGGATATTAAGGAAAAATTTGCAGATAAAAGTAGGATTCAATGTGTTAGGATTCAATAGTAGGATTCAAAAGTAGGATTCAATAATGCTGTACTGTATTGTGTTTTTAATATTTGGTTGGGGGCTGCCCAGTGTGGCTGGGGAAACCCATCCAGATGGGTGGGGTATAAATAATAAATTATTAGTAGTATTATTATTAGTAGTAGTTTTTAGTGAAACACAATAAAATATAACCATCTTGTTGGGCCAAGAAGACTTTTAGCTTAGCTGTGAGGGAAGTACCGTATTTTTCGCTCTATAAAACGCACCAGACCACAAGACACACTTAGTTTTTGGAGGAGGAAAACAAGAAAAAAAATATTCTGAATCTCAGAAGCCAGAACAGCAAGAGGGATCGCTGTGCAGTGAAAGCAGCAATCCCTCTTGCTGTTCTGGCTTCTGGGATAGCTGCGCAGCCTGCATTCGCTCCATAAGACGCGCACACATTTCCCCTTACTTTTAAGGAGGGAAAAAGTGAGTCTTATAGAGCAAAAAATACGGTAATTGAAATGGATGAGAATCTAGCACCTCTGAACTTCATAATGGGTTTTTCTTTTCCTGCTAAAAGAATTTTGAACACCCCCATACTTTATTTTTGTCAGCGTTTGATGCAGCAGTTAGTTACAGGCAAATTCTTATGTTCCTTTACTGAGCAGAAGAAGAAAGCTTATGAGAAGAAGTGTGTGCATCTTAACTTTCTACGGATGTAACAGGTGGGGGGATGCACATCAGAAACCACACTGCAATGTCCATTAGCATCTCAGTGGGTTGGCTGGCTGAATCTTTTGAGGTGCAGGGGGATGTGTGTCCCTATTTGTAGCTACCAGTTGTTATGCACAACTATTTTGCCACTGGAGACACCTGGATTCAGGCCAGAATCTTTAAGGATTTGGCTCCATTAAAGTACAGAAAAATCAGGCTGTTAAAGGGCATTTTCCAATGTTACACGTGGGTAGCTGTCCAAACTCAGAGAAGCTTGCACTGGTGAAATAAGGACGCCCTTTTACTTTTATCACTTCTGTTCAGGTAGAAAGAATGGAAGAAATTGATTTCTCATACAGGACCAAGGAAGTAAAGGTTATATTGAGATTTTTAAAAATGAATTCCATTTATCCTGGAGTGTGGACATCTGGAAAATGTTTTGTCTGCATTTTGTTACTGCTGTGTGCTCAGTTTTCTTCATACCACTTCCTATTGGAAGCATCAATTGTTTTATATTGGTGTGACTTAAAGCTTACAGTTACATAAATTTTAAAAACAAAAACGAAGAAACTCAAAAATCTTCCTTTGAATATTGTTTTGAATTACACTTCAAAATGTTAATAAATAACTTGCCATATTACATACATTTGGGAACACAGAGGAAGGTGTAGTCTTACAGATGGATGACACAAATGATTATGTTTTACAGCTGCACATGTGCAAATCTGAGCAATACTAATATATCCCAAATGAACAGCATGTGATATCTTTAGAGTGGAATCTTGGCAATGTTACATGAAATAAACAATGTTACATGAAATATCATTTTGACTATTACTTTTCCCAACCCATCTATTTTTAGTGGTTGCACTTAAAAGAACATTATCCTGTTACAATAACAAGAAATAATTTTGTAATTCATAGCTCTTGCTAGAAAACAGTGCTTGGAATCAGTTCTTTAAAAAAAAAGTTCTCTGAAGTCATTCAACATTCTCTGAACTGCACTTAAAAGTAGTTCCCATAATTGCTGGGTGAACTGAATGCGAATTAAGTTCATTGTGAAGTAGAATTTCTAATGATGCCTACTTCACCTTCAAGTTCATTCTGGTACGTGACTCCTTTGGGCCTTGAAGCTTAATGGTTATATTTTGGGAGGAAATAAATCAAAACTGTTCACATTCCACAGTGTGTGTTTTGATGTTTCCTTAGCCTTCTTAAGCATATTTATCCCTCAGCACAGCAGTCTGTAACATTCTGAATGTTGAAAAAAGAATGCTGAGGCTCATTTGGATAAACTTCAGCAGTGAGTGGAACATACATAATCTCTCTTCCTGAACAGGATATTTTAAAACTATATCCCTGAATAGAAGGGACACGGGTGGTGCTGTGGTCTAAACCACTGAGCCTTGTGAGCTCCCGTTGCTCAGTCCCTGCTCCTGCCAACCTAGCAGTTCAAAAGCACACCCCCCAAAAAGTGCAAGTAGATAAATAGGTACCGCTCCAGCAGGAAGGTAAACGGCATTTCTGTGCGCTGCTCTGGTTTCGCCAGAAGCGGCTTAGTCATGCTGGCCACATGACCCGGAAAAACTGTGGACAAATGCTGGCTCCCTTGGCCTGTAAAGCGAGATGAGGGCGCAACCCCAGAGTTGTCTGTGACTGGACTTAACCATCAAGGGTCCTTTACTTTTTTATCCCTGAATAGGCTTGCAGCAGCAGGGGGAGGCAGCCTGCCTGATCTCTGCCTCTTGGCTCCCCTCCCCTCCCCTCCCCTCCCCTCCCCTCCCCTCCAGCCTCCACTTCTCCCTCTTTGATTCTGGACTGCTCTCTGCCACCACCTCTTTCCGCTCACTAAATCTTGTTATCCTTCAGCTTTTGACACCTCCTGCTCCCAGTCCTTTCCCTCTTCTCCCTCTGACCACTCGTCATCATCCCATCACTACTCCCCAGGCTCTGAGCCTTCTTCCCTCGGGGGTTCCCCAGCTGGTGCCTTCCACCACTCCTCTGCATCCAGCTAGTCCATGACAACGGACAACGTGTCGTTGTCTTGGATTGCTTGAGAAGGACCCAAAGCAATATGGATTGCCAGAGAAGCAACAATAAACAATGATGGGCTGTATCCAACAAGTCATCCCATTAGTGCGAGGACTTCCTCTCCCCTTCCTGTTTCTGCAGAACCCCCATAACAGGTTGGGTGGGAGGTGTAGGGAACACACAGAGAGAAGAGAGGGAGAGAAAGTATTGCTGTATGGTCAAAAGTCCTGGCACTAATGGGACAACTGTGTTAGATACAACACAGTCTTCCCCAGTGGGTGATCCGTACGCACTACTGAATCTGTTATGACTTCTCCTAGCATCCATATCAGGTAGAGCTGGATCATGAGTGTATGTGAAAGTACATTAAAATTCACTACATTCTAATACAGTTGTACCTTGGTTGTCAAACGCCTTGGTACTCGTATGTTTCGGCTCCCAAATAATTGAAACCCAGAAGTGAGTGTTCCGGTTTTCTAACTTTTTTGGGAAGCCGAATGTCTGATGTGGCTTCCACTATTGTTTCTGACGTGCCTGCGCAATTGGAAGCCGTGCCTTGGTTTCCAAACGTTCCAGTAGTCAAATGGACTTCCGGAACGCATTCTGTTCGAAAACCAAGGTATGACTGTATTCAGCATAATTAAAACAATTTCTAGACTAATTGTCTCTGAAAAGTAATCAAACAGCATATGTATTGCTGGCTGCACTTCTCTAAAGCAGTGTTTCCCAACCTTGGGCCTCCAGCTGTTTTTGAACTACAATTCCCATCATCCCTGACCACTGGTCTTGCTAGCTAGGGATGATGGGAGTTGTAGTCCAAAAACAGCTGGAGGCCCAAGGTTGGGAAACACTGCTCTAAAGCAACAACAGTATAAATGAATCAGAGTACGTTGTATCTATTAGATGTATTAGAACGATAGTTTACACATATTCATATGGGGGTGGGTACAATGAGCAGACCTATTGGGAGCATTTATGCACCTCTTAAAGTAAACTTGAGTCCTCTTTCTTTATGAAAGACTGCATCACTGCCCAAAAATCAATACTGATGCCTGATTATGAAAACTTCAAACTCTCTCAATAGCTTCACTTGTCTCTTTTCTGCCCTCCAACATATTTGGGTGACAAATATTTCCCCTCCCAAAATATTTTATAATAAGAATCAACATAACTCAGAAAACTTATTTCCTCAGTCCAAATGATATTAATTGAATGCTGCTGCGTCAATAATTTCATGGGAAAAAAATGTAAGAGCATTTCATTTGTAAAGTTTGTTAGGCTTCTATTAAATAAAATAAATAAAATGGGAAATAAAATGGGCCATAATCTTCAGGAAACACCTGGAAGAAATACTTAATATCATAAAGTGTTGCATTCCTGCTTAGTATACTGTCCAAATTCATTTCCACTCTAAATTCCAGAGGTTACATAATAACACGTTTACAGGAAACCACCGTCATGCTCTTAAACGACATCTTTCTGAGTGTCAGTGTCACTTGTACACGATAGCCTGCAAATAGCTAGGAAAAAACAACAGGTGACACCAGCACTTTAGGCCAATCTTGTAAGAAATAAAATTATCCTGCTCTCCATAAGTGTAAAAAGACAGTGGTTAATGCAAAAGTTAACAAATGTCAAGTGGGGACTCGGCATTTGACCACAGGTCAAATTGTCAACTGTCTCAAGATAATTGTTAGGCAAAAATTATGTGGATAGTTCTATTGCACATTGAGGACTCCCAGGTAAGATCCTCCCTCTATTGTGTGGGCAGGTAATCCCTCCCCTACCTGGTCTGATCTCCTTGGCAACGCTTCCCCCAGGTGGGATTGGACAACTGACAGGGGTAGGCGGAGACCTCCTGGTATCCCACCTGAGGGAAGGCAAAGCCAAGCCTATGCTGATGGAGCCGCTACAGATCCAGGGGCTACCTGCGTCCACGCAAAGGTCGCCCCCCCCCCGTTTTATGCGGGGAGCGGTCATTGCACATTGAGGAGCGCAACATAAAACATTTGGTGAAGAAAAGATGAGAGTTCTCACACAAAGCAATGAAATAATATAAAAGCTATGCCTCTGATGATCCTCTAAGTTGGCTCATTAAATGGAGGTTTCTTTGTCTGGAGGCCCCCCCCCCATTGCTTCCCCCTCCCCTTTGACATGAACAGGCTTGTGACCCCACAAGGATCAGTTGTGTACATGATATGAAATGATAGCTCATGTGGGAACAAGCAAACAAAATTCCAAGCAAGTTGTGGGCAACAGCAGAAGACACAACATACCCTTGTCGAGAAATTACTATTCCCAGTCCTCCCCCTGCCCAAATAAGGAGAGGCTGAGGCAGAAATTTACCTCAGTAGAAAGTCTTCTATAAGAAATAGAATTGGCATTGCAAAAGTTATCAAGTGTAATCAAATCCAGCTCTAACCACATATTAAATTTAAACTAGTGCCAGCAGATGCTTCCCCTGTTTTCTTCTAGGCTCATTTCCTACATTACTCATGATATTATTATTATTATTATTATTATTATTATTATTATTATTATTATTATTACAATGACTTGCAGAAGCACAGAAAGAAGCTGTTCTCTGATATCATTGAGCTGTGTGCATCATTTATTCTACATCCATACACACTTCACAAATGGAAAGGTGACTAAAAGTGTGTATTCCATTATGGATTTAGATTGCTTTCTATTATGCTATACAAGTTAAAAATGGCTTGTAAATAACGCGGCTAACTTCGTCAACCCCCTTTCTCTGTCCAGTTATACAGATTCTGCAAGGAGACTGTTCCAATTATTATGCAGCAGGCAAACTGCGTAATGGAATCTACAGAATTACTCCTGATCCAAGAAATGACAGCTTTGATGTTTACTGTGAGATGGAATCTATGGGAGGCGGCTGGACAGTGTTCCAAATGCGTCAGGATGGCAGCACCAGCTTCAACAGAACATGGAAAGAATACAAGAATGGCTTCGGAAACCTGAGTAGAGAATTCTGGCTAGGGAATGACAAAATTCACCTTCTGACCAAAAGCAAGGAAATGCAGCTCAGGATTGAACTTGAGGATTTCAACGGAGTCAAAGAATATGCAAAATACGAACAATTTTATGTGACCAATGAATTTCTCAAATACCGCTTAAGTATTGGCAGCTACAGTGGTACAGCTGGGAACGCCCTGCAATTCGCCAAACATTACAATCATGACCAAAGGTTCTTCACTACCCCAGATAGAGACAACGACAGGTATCCATCAGGAAACTGTGGAGCGTACTATAGCTCTGGGTGGTGGTTTGACGCATGCTTGGCGGCTAATCTCAATGGCATATATTATCACAAAAAATACAAAGGTGTTCGCAATGGGATTTTCTGGGGCACCTGGCCTACAGCTTCGGATAATAGTCTAAATGGTTACAGACAACCTTTCAAAAAGGTCAGAATGATGATGAGACCCAAAGTCTTTGTGCCATGAATTAGTAACTTCTCAATACTGACACTTTTCTCCAGTATCTGAGTGCAATTTTAAAAACAACAACTGCTATGTCTCATGTTTAAATATTTTTTCCTTGAGAAAACATCTCTTCCAAAGGCACCCTAATGTATATCTCCTGATAAATTCTAAATGTACAGGGAACAATTCAGTTTTTGGGTAGCAAATAATGTGTCAGCCTCATCCATTAACCTCTGTTAGGTCAGAAGCGGAGTGTAAGCTTATTTTGTCAAGTTGACTTCAAAGGCATTCCACTATTGCCGTATCACAAAACAATGCCTCGGCCACCCACAGGCCAAAACCAGATTTGTAGAGTTGGAGAGCAACAGTTTCAGACCCTTAATGTACTGCTTCCTCATCATATTCCATAAATATCTCTGCAGAACCACCAACCTGCTGCAAAGCTAGTGAGCCCAAACTGGCTTAAACTCAAGTATTCCAAGACAACTATATTTTTTCAATGTAAATAATAGATTCAACATGTTATAGTTTCATAATTCATTGCCACTGTTAACTAGCGCTTTTTTAAAAAAAAAGCTATGTGACTGTACCAGAAACAAAAACAACGTATCTTAATCTAAAGGCTAATAAATGCTGTTAAGGAAGCATTTCTAATGATCTTGCTATTTTTATATATGACCAAACATTGCAATACTAAATCTCTAAAAATATTAATGAACATAATGTGGTGGTTTATTTATGTGCAACTAATTTTGTATGGATTCAACCAATATTTTCAGACCTCATTAGAAAATGTTGTCTCAAGAGACGAATAACTGAAAAATTATATATATATATATAAATTATATATATATATATGTCACAAGAGACAAGGGCCCTGCAGGACTTGACATCTTTCCGCAGGGCCTGCAAGACAGAGCTGTTCCACCTGGCCTTTTGTTAGGGCGCAGCCTGACTCCCTCCTTTGGCAATCTTTTCAAGACTTTAGCTTATGGTTGCCATTAATTTTGTTTTTAACTCATTTTTATAATGTTTTATAATGTTGTATTGTTTTAGTGTTGTTAGCCGCCCTGAGCCCGGCTTCGGCTGGGGAGGGCGGGATATAAATAAAATTTATTATTATTATTATTATTATATAAAGGCTTCAAGTTTACAGGGGGAACTCTGGGCCTTATAGTACAGTCGTATGATCCACTTTTGCCAGCAGCCCCTACGTCAGGGTTACAGCTGGTGTGACAGTCGCAATCCTACGTACTCCTATCAGCATAAGAATAGATATCGAAATAAGAGACGATATAGTAATGCCAAAAGAAACATCTGCAACATCCCTGGCAACTATGCTACTACTAATCTAATAAGATTTAACACTGCTGACATCTGCACATTAGTAGGGCATGGAAGGCATTTTTGATGGAATATCATGGGAGAAGGTAAAAGTGCCATTTTCCTCAAACAGATTTTTGGTATATTGTTGGAAATATTACTATTTTTAAAGAGCTACTTTAGGCAATTATGATCTAAGTGATATTGCCTCTTCAGTAGGCATTTCCAAAGATGGCTAATATAGGTGTATTTATCTGTATATGCAACAGAAGGAACTTATAGGAGAGGCATCCTTACAATGCCTTATATTCGTGAACAGTAAAGAGAGGAATACATTTTAAATTTTCATTGTGTATTGTTGCTAATGACCAAAGTATGTGGATTTACACACGTGTCTGTGTCTGTGTTGTTAAAGGGGCTTTGCTAGATGGAATTATGCCCAGTTGTGCCATGCAGTTTGGCTATTTTTCTTCATTGTAAATGTCTCTTAACTGGTGAGGGAAACCAAATCTAATACTGAGAGATTCTATCACCTTCGCTACAAAATGTTACGTATCATCGTTAGAGGTTGTTGCTGGTGAGTTTTCTAGATGAAAAGATCCTTAAGTTCAGCGGCGTAGCGTGGGTTGTCAGCACCCAGGGCAAGGCAAGTAATTTGCGCCCCCTAACCCAGGGCAAGGTAAGTAATTTGCGCCCCCTAACCCGGGGCAAGGCAAGTAATTTGTGCCCCTAACCCCTAACCTGCCGCCGCCGCCAGCTTCTTCTTGCTGCTGCCTGGGCTGGGATATTTATGGTAAGGTAGCCATGGCGGCGGCGGTGGGTCCGTGTCAGGTGATCTGAGGTGAGTTGCCGCTGGTGCTGCCGCCCAAACGACGCCACTTGCCCGGAGGAGGAGAAGGGCAGAGAGGCGAGGAAAAAGCAACATGGCCCAGCAGCTGCAGCAGCGGCGGCGGTGGGGCTGTGAGGAGGGGCTGCCTGGCGCGCCCTCCGCGGCCCTGATGCACGGGGACCGCGGCGAGCGCTGAGAGCCGCTGCCTGCTGGACGCCTTCAGCCCGGACGCGCGCACAGCTCGTCGGTTCCGTGAGACATGGGGCTCTGCTACAGCCTGCGCCCGAGGCTCTTCGGCGACTCTGGAGGCGGCGAGTGCGCCCCCCCCAGATGTTGCGCCCGGTGCGCCCGGCCCCCCTGCACCCCCCACGCTATGCCACTGTTAAGTTACAGGATTGGGTCCAGTGTGTCCCATCTGAAAATGGAAGGGTTTCTTCTGTTCACTGTTCACTTTTCATCTAATCCCCCTCCCAGGCTCCCATTTAATCTCTCATACTTTTCCAGGGTTTCTTCAGTTATCTGAAGCAGTTTTACGGAAGGCTGCAGGGGAAAATAGACTCCTGGGGAACATCCTGTGAGTGAAGTTCGAACACAGGATTCAACCCAAAATGTAGAAATAAATGTAATCACTTGTTATGATGTGCAGTAAAAGATTTCCTCCAAACCATGTTGAAGTCAATAGAAGATAAGTATCTACTGTAATTTTGATTGGTTTTGGTTATTGCATTTACATACTGTACAGTGCTTCAAGATCTGCACAACAGACTACTAGTTTGCTTCTGGGCACAATTCTAATTGCTGGGTTTTTTTGCCACTCAACTGTAGGTCTGGGATGAGGTGTATGAAACCCCCAGGAACTTGCCTATGTGCAGCGATTCTTGGCTTAGGCCCTGCTCCAAATGCCTCTCCCCTTCTTCGGAGATGTGGTGGGTGACTTCTGGGGACAGTTCCTTTTCTGTGGTGGCACCCAGACTTAGAACTCCCTTCCCAAGCACAGTTCCAAAGCTTATATCACTATCTTTTAGGCAACAATAAAACCTTTGTAATTTGCCTGAATGTCTGGCAGCACCTTATTTGCAATGCTTTTTATCCATAATTTATTTGCTCATTTATTACTTTCATTTCATTGTTATGTATTAGGGATGGGAGACCTTTTCTTTTTAGTTTGAGGGTCACAAACGCCTCATGGGGGACCTTCCAAGGATGACATGCCAGGGGTGAGGGCAGCAGGTGTAAAAGTGCGTTGAGCTATAGAAGCAACGTTTTTAACTTGGCACACAACAGTTACAGCTTCCTGCATACAACCACATACACACCTCTCTATCTAGGCATTATTACCATTCACAGACCTATCCTAGCCAAGTAGGGCTGTTCAACAGAAGGCAGAGTAATTCACAACTAAAAGTATAGTTAGATGAATCAGAAGAATACAAACATAGTTGCTAAGCTAGTTTTCTGTATGCAGTCATACCTTGGGTTGAAGTTGCTTCAGGTCGAGCGTTTTCGGGTTGCGCTCTGCGGCAACCCGGAAGCAATGGAATGCGTTACTTCCGGGTTTCATCACTCACGCATGCGCAGACGGTCATGCGCAGAAGCGGCGAATCGCGACCTGCAAAGACGCAGGTTGCGTTCGCTTCAGGATGCAAACGGGGGCTCCGGAACGGATCCTGTTCATATCCAGAGGTACCACTGTACTGTATTAAATTGTGTTGTTTTCAGTTCAGATCTTTGTGTAGATGTGCCCAACAATTTAAAATTTGTTTACCTACCACAGCTTCATTCAAACTATCGAGGTGCTATAACTTTGTGAGAGTCCACACAATTTCTTGCCCATCACAGAATTAAAACTCTCAGTGTTCCCTAGATTGGACCACAGATACGCATTTTGTCTAAGACTTAAGTCCAAAATTAATCCTGGCTGTGAAGCTACCAGCTTTTTATTTACAGTATTTGAAATCCTTCCAATAAATAATGAAATTTTGCCATAGAAGGTGAACACCAGGTTTTGAAACAATTACCAATACTGTTCTTATTTGCTAAATGCTTTTATGCAAATGAAAATGTCATATATCCTTTCCACAAAGGTTGGTTAAGTTGTATCTTTTCTTCTCCCTGCTCTTGAACCAAAAGCTGTTGGTTTGCAGAACTTTTGTAAATTAAGAATGATTACATCAGATCTTCCTGCAAATTCCCAATGGGTACACTCAGGACAAAATACACACTTGCCTGTTCAAAGTGCTCATCCAAGCACACCCCGATCTCTTGGCATAAGTTGAACACACTCAAGGAAACTGCTACAAAGCAAAAGCAGGAACCCTGGTGGCCCAGTGATTGACCTGCAGAGCTCCTGCCTGACAGCTGTTCACAACAGAGATGTTTGGGGGGGAGGTCGATTGCTCAGTGGAGAAAAGTCTGCATTCTGCAAGAAGAAAGTGCCAAGTCCAGTCCCTAGCATCTCCATTTAAAAGGCTCTCTGGTACCAAGGAAGGGAGGCCACTCTGGCTTGGATAGAGCAGAGTAGACCGTCAGCTGTCAGTCAGGAATAGACAGCCCTGGCTCTATCTCCAGTTTAATTGCTTCAAAAGGACTGTAATGAAAATGGGAGGAGGTGGGACTCAACAGCAGCCTTTAGGAAATCTAAAGAGAGCTTTCTCCACACTGTCAGAAGCCATGCCTTTGTAAGATTCCTGAGCACATGGAGAGAATCCTCTCTGGGTACAGTTGAGCAAGGAGGGCGTTGATAGGGGAAAGGGTCTGTCACATTTCATGTGCATTAATTATCCACACTTTTCTATTTCTAGAAAAGGGCTTGGATAAGGCAGTTTAATGAGGACATATATTCAAAGCCTTATTAGTTTTGGATAGGCAATACTGTATTAACATATGTATTCTGGCACAGAGAGTTTTGTTCAACAGGGAAACTATAATCAAAGAAGCTGGGGCCTTTTACAGCTTCTTCAGAATTATCCTTAAGATGCAAAGCATTTCCTTCTATTAGAAATGGGCTGCCTCTTCTGTGGAAAAGAACACCTTCATGCATCTGCTACACTGCAAAGCAAGTTAAAATGTGATAACACTATTTGCAATAAAGCCACACCTAAAACAATATGTTTTGGATTAATGGCTTTAAATCCTTTTAAAAATGAAGGCATTTAATAAGTATTATAGTCATGAAACCCATGTCTAACTCTATAAAGGCAAGCAGTAAATAGTAAATTTAAAATTTAGAAAACCCAAATATTGAAAAACAGCTCGACATTTCAAAATGAGAAATTATAGGCCATAGATAAGAACAAACAGAACAGGTTTCATCAAAGTGAGTTCCTGTAACCCTAAAAGAGTAGAAGAAGTTTATCAACAGGGAATACAGCATGGTGATTTGCACATTACTGAAGCTGTTGGTTGTTCCTACTACATTAGAGACCTACCTGGAAGTCTATGGATGAAATAGATTTTAAAAACCCAGCGTTGGGTACAAAGCAAGGGATCTAAGCAGACACCAAAGGTCAGGGGGTTGGGGGCAAGAACAGCAGGCCTCTATCTCCAGAGTGTTATTAGTGAAAGGAAATTTTAGAATCTTGACAACAGAGAACTCCACATAAGCACATTCAGTACAGTATGATATCCAGAATAATGAAAGTATTCCACTGGAATCAAAGATGTTTTGATTGAATCCAGCAGTTTTAAATGCCTGCCATTAATAAAAAAAAATCCCAGCAGATTAATTAAGCACTTCCGTCTGACCTTGAAACCCTCATTTCTTATTTCCTCTATTTGACCCCTGATTTAAGAAAGGTAGGAAAATAAGGATAGTTATTTTAACACCTGCAATTATTCCAATCGTATTCTGAAATGCATACAAAAGGCAAAAACATTTCTATCCTTCTTACTGCCATAGTTAAATGCTGAACATAGTTTAACACTGAGGATTTGTCATTTAGAAAGTTAATAAAACTTTGTACAACAAAGGGCTCATCCACACCTAACCCTTTGCCCTGCATTTTCAAGAAACAGCTTCATACTTTAAAGCGCTGTGTCCAAGCAACCCACTTCTTCTTTTTGCCACGGTGCTTTCCCTGCGGAAATCGGTACTTTAGCACTGAATCAGGACAAAAGGCAAGAAGGGGTTTTCTGTGGATTGCTCTGATTCAGCAGTAAAAGCAGAGGGTGGGGGGGCTTTAAAGTGCGGACCTGTGCCTAGAAGCATGGCACAAAAGGATGTCTGGACAAGCCCTCTGTGTCACATCTGGAACAACAGAACATTTACTCACATTGACATAAATAAGGTGTCAGCTAAGATGACAAGCTTGTGAGCAGCAAGGTCTTCAAATGGTTTCAGATAATATGCATGTGGACTATGCTCTGTTAGGCATATTTTCTCCATAGTTGAAAATGCTACATTTATATTCATGCCCAGATAACAGCTGAATAAATAATCTACTCAAGACATATACACTTGAGGGGAAGCATCTTTAACACAAAGAAATTTACTTTTGCTAAAGTCGACTTCAAGTGCATTAGTATCAGTGTATCTTACCGGGGGGGGAGGAAGGGGGGTGCGGTGGAGGTGGTCCGCACCGGGTGCCACCTCTGAAGGGGGTGGCAAAATGCCGGGTGGCACTCACCACAGGACCTGCAGTGCCCTGAGCCACGCGTCTCTCCTGTGAGGGACGTGGTAGTTTGGGCTTTGCGCTGCCCAAATGGTCTGCCCGCCACCTCCCCCTCAGCTGCAGGGTGGCTGAGTGGGAGAAGGCAGGCAGACCCCTCAGAGAGCGTCCTGCCACAGCTGGTATCACCCCAGCGGGCAGCTGGTCCCACCCCAGGCGCCCAATCAGCTTGCTCCGCCGCTGATCTTACCATGCACCAAAATGAATTTTCCGCCCTGCTGTTGGCCTCATCAGAAGCTATCAGCATGTACTTTAACAGTTCCAGAACTGTTTGGATACATACACCTAGGTATTATATATCTTTCCCGGACTGACCATGTCAATGTTGGCAGACATACCTTCATTGTATTGCTGATTCCACATGCCTACTAGCAGGTTCTGTAATAAACACTGGCATTTGCAATGAAAGTCACATTATCACCACTGTCAATGATTTCCCCAGTGATAACAGGAGTTTGAACAGTCTGACAGGATAGAAATGGTTTGCCTAATTGCTGTTAAGAGCCTTTTGGCTGGAGGTGAAGGCAACATCTGTCTTATTTTTTATGCCAATGTAGTTATAGGGCTTTAATGTTGCTCCAAAAGCTTTGCAAGGTTTAGATTTAGTAAGGTTTGGAATGAGCCACAATGTTGGGATAAGTAAATGCCTGAAAGTGTTTTCAAAACTGTTGCTGGGTGAACATTTTTATAGCTAAAGTTAGAAGTTTCACAAATTATGTGCACTTGGTATATGGGGGGGGGGATACCTTAAAAAAGAGGCCAGTGAGCACATGTCTATAATTGGCACAGCAGTAGCTGTGAGAAAGGCAACTGAATCTGGAATATTTAGTACAGTTCTGGTCGCTTCACCTAAAAAAGGATATTTTAGTTTTGGAAAATGCTCAGAAAAGAGCAACCAAAAATGATAAATGGGATGGAGCAGGGGCAAAATGAGGCTTCCTTTCACCCAGGTCAAAGACTCTGTTTGGCACCCATCCCACATGCATTTACCCATCGACACACACCCACACCCCTCAACACATTTGTGTGTAAAGGGCATCAAAAGTCCAACAAAACTCTGAGTCATAGAATTGTAGAGTTGGAAGGGACACCAACGGTCATCTATTCCAACCCCTGCAATGCAGATATCTCAACTACCGTATGTTCCGGTGTACAAGATGACTTTTTCTCCCTGGAAAATCACCCCAAAAGTCAGGGGTTGTCTTATATGCCAGGTATATGCGTTGGGAAGGAGGAGAGGGAGCCGGTGAGCAGAGGCGCCCCTTCTGCCATCGCTCCTCCTCCCTCCCCACAGAAGGGGACCGGAAAGTCCTTCTGAGCGCGGCACTCACCCACCAAACGCCTCGCCTCGGGCTGCTGCTGCTGCGACAGCAGAGGCAGCGGAGGGGTGCGCGCTCTGCCCCTGGCGGCGCTCAAACTCTGTAACTCTAAAACTCTAAAACTGAACAGCAAAAGTTGGGGGTTGTCTTATACTCCCAGTCGCCTAATACGCCGGAATTGACAGTAGATCAAACATGACAGGTGGCCATCCAACCTCTGCTTACAAACCTCCAATGAAGGAGAGTCCACAACCTCAACTCGGTACCTCTGGTTCCTCCTAAGCAAGATTTCTAAAGAGGAAGGGAATTTGGGGAGTGGACACACACACAAGGTTGCCCACCCCTCATAGCAACCTGCAACTCATTTCCCCTAAGGTAATGCATTTGTGTATGCTCTTTTCATTAATCAATGCATTTATATGCAGACTTTAATGTAGTATATACATTTTTGTACACATTACTTGGCTGGAGAACTGGACTGCAAAATTCAGAGAAGTAGAAAAGTTGAATGGTGGCTGTGTTTTGGCTTGCGAATTGTTTTGGAAAGTGCAGATTAGGTAAATTTGCCTTTTAATGTGAACTGAATCAAATTTCTCCCCATACTTACATTTTACACCATATCTTAGGTCACTCTGAATGGTGCTATCTGGCTTTTGGGAGAAAAAAGACTTACAAAGCCTATTACACACGGAGAAATTTGGGATTGCTTACCCGATATCTATTAACATAATCCAAGGAAAATGAATGACCTATGAAGAGAGAGAGATTGTATCCTACATAGGAGAAATGGACTCAGAAAAGAACACTCAGGGCATCCACAAACAACTTCTCTTGAATAGTTTACTAAATCTACTTCAGATTAACAGACTAACATATTCCAGTGCTGTTCTCATGCCAAAAAGGTTACAAGCCTGTCTGAAGGAAGAAGCAATTGCCCCTCTGATGGATCTCAAGAAATAATGCTCAGCTCTATTGATTAGTGATCATTATTCATTTATTTTGTATCCCGCATTCATTTATTTCAATAAACAATTCCACCTTCCAATTGCCTTTTGGCCTACTGAAGTATAGTAGAGGGGCTGGGAGCTGGGGGCACTGTTATACAGTGGTTTCGCTCCTTCCTCCTGGGCCGTGTTCAGAAAGTGGTGGTGGGGGATGAGTGTTCAGACCCCTGGGCCCTCACTTGTGGGGTGCCTCAGGGTTCCGTCCTCTCCCCCATGCTTTTTAACATCTATATGAAGCCGCTGGGAGAGATCATCAGGGGGTTTGGACTGGGTGTCCACCAATATGCAGATGATACCCAGCTCTACCTCTCTTTCAAATCAGAACCAGTGAAGGCGGTGAAGGTCCTGTGTGAGTGCCTGGAGGCGGTTGGAGGATGGATGGCGGCTAATGGATTGAGGCTGAATCCTGACAAGACAGAAGTACTGTTTTTGGGGGACAGGGGGCGGGCTGGTCCCTGGTCCTGAATGGGGTAACTGTGCCCCTGAAGGACCAGGTGCGCAGCCTGGGAGTCATTTTGGACTCACAGCTGTCCATGGAGGCGCAGGTCAATTCTGTATCCAGGGCAGCTGTCTACCAACTCCACCTGGTACGCAGGCTGAGACCCTACCTGCCCGCGGACTGTCTCGCCAGAGTGGTGCATGCTCTAGTTATCTCCCGCTTGGACTACTGCAATGCGCTCTACGTGGGGCTACCTTTGAAGGTGACTCGGAAACTACAACTAATCCAGAATGCGGCAGCTAGACTGGTGACTGGGGGCAGCCGCCGAGACCACATTGGCTCCCAGTACGTTTCCGAGCACAATTCAAAGTGCTGGTGTTGACCTTTAAAGCCCTAAACGGCCTCGGCCCAGTATACCTGAAGGAGCGTCTCCACCCCCATCGTTCTGCCCGGACGCTGAGGTCCAGCGCCAAGGGCCTTCTGGCGGTTCCCTCATTACGAGAAGCAAAGCTACAGGGAACCAGGCAGAGGGCCTTCTCGGTAGTGGCACCCGCCTTGTGGAACGCCCTCCCATCAGATGTCAAAGCGATAAATAACTACCTGACATTCAGAAGACATCTTAAGGCAGCCCTGTTCAGGGAAGTTTTTAATCTGTGATATTTTAGTGTATTTCTGGTTTTTATGGAAGCCGCCCAGAGTGGCTGGGGAAACCCAGCCAGATGGGCGGGGTACAAATAATAAATTATTATTATTATTATTATTATTATTATTATTATTATAGAGAGTGTATGTGCTTTTACTATATCAATACAAATACATTGCAGCTTCATGTCACACCTTGGAACTCTCAACATAATTCTTTAAAACCTGGCTACAAATTCCTCCTAAAACAGGCATAGGCAAACTCGGCCCTCCAGATGTTTTGAGACTACAACTCCCATCATCCCTGACCACTGGTCCTGTTAGCTAGGGATCCTAGAAGTTGTAGTCCCAAAACATCTGGAGGGCCGAGTTTGCTAATGCCTGTCCTAAAATCTGCATATATCACAGAATATGTACTTAGTCACATGAAAAACAAACTGTGAAAGAACAGGAACACAACTACATATTTTGCCTTAATGAGTACAATGTTGACAGCTTTACAGCAGTTAGGAAAGTGACATATTGCAAAGTTGGCTTTGTCAACATTCCAGGATCTGTGGCAGAAAAACAAAAAGCAAAACACAGAGATGGGTTGGGCTTCTGAAAAACAAGGTAATAGTCCAATACTGACTTCCACTTGCAATCACTTCCAAGTTACCCTTGCACAGGTGGAGTCGACCACGGACAGAACCTTTATGACAGAGGAATCCCAGCCAATCTTGCAGAATCAGAGAGGGGGCATATGCAGTAGAACCAACTGTCATAAAACAAATGCAGGAATACTGCATTGAAGATGTAATGAGGTGAAAGATGCATGTATGACTCCTCTGTCTGATATGCAGCTCCCTAAAGCTCAAGGGCCCTTCAAGAGCAAAAAGCTGGCAATCCCATTCCACTGTGATGCTTTCAGAACTCAGGCCACCACTGAGAGTGCTCAATAATTTTATTATTGCTTCATACATTATTCTTTTCTAATGCTACTTAGCAGCAGGTGTGCCCACAGGAATTGAGGGGGGTGGGGGTGGGAAGTAATAATAACTAAGAAGACATAAATAGCATCAAAGAACAGGTCTTTCGCGATAGATCTGGGGACTGAATTGTGGTGAGGTCTGGGTAACTTTGGATTCTGCAAAGACTATAAAGGTAAAAGGGACCCCTGACCATTAGGTCCAGTCGTGACCGACTCTGGGGTTGCGGCGCTCATCTTGCTTTATTGGCCGAGAGAGCCGGCATACAGCTTCCGGATCATGTGGCCAGCATGACTAAGCCGCTTCTGGCAAACCAGAGCCGCACACAGAAACACCGTTTACCTTCCTGCCAGAGCGGTACCTATTTATCTGCTTGCACTTTGACGTGCTTTTGAACTGCTAGGTTGGCAGGAGCAGGGACCGAGCACGGGAGCTCACCCCGTCGCGGGGATTCGAACCGCCAACCTTCTGATCGGCAAATCCTAGGCTCAGTGGTTTAACCCACAGCACCACCCGCGTCGTCTATTGCTTTGTTTCTCTTTGAGTTGTCTCCCTTCACCCCATCCAACCCTTAGTTATTGCTATAATCAACCTCCTAGCCCCTCCTTGAGGTTCCCTGCAAAAAAAACCAAACTCCATCACACCAGGATAATTGCATGGTTGTCATACACTACTCTAATTTTCCCTCTCTTGCAAAGCTACTCCTCTGTCTTCCTAAATGTTTGTCCTCTTCCCAGTACAAAACATGCTGCATGCAACACTCACATGTGTTGAAGCTTTGATCCTACAGCAGCTATCAAGCCATCCTAATGGGAGACAAGTTTCCTATCGTTCCTACCCACTAAGTCATGGAGTATCCTAAGTGGAATAGCAGCCTCTCCTTTCCCAACTGACCCTAGAGTTTTCCTCCACCAAGCACTTAAGAAACAGTATTTAAGTAATATTTATGAATTACTGAAAAGCATTTTTAGCCATCTGTTGGAATCTGATGGACAACAGATCTTGCCACAACATGCCCTGATGACCTTTAGTGTCATTGACAAATCAACGTATCATTGGTTTCCATTGTCTCTTGTATTGCAACAAGTGCTTAGCAATTGTGTTAGGTTTAGCACACTGATTCATGGGCTCAACTACATAACACTCTGTGAAAACGTTTGGTTTTGCACCTTTCCCAACAATTGCCACTGTATCTCCCAAGGACTTTTCACTTTTAGATAAGCAGTAGCATGGTGCAGGATAGCTTAATTGCTAAATACCATGGTGAAACTTTACACTACATCTAAACAATATATCTATAAAGAACTCACAGAATACCGCTGGAACTCTGAGGTTCACTGTCCATAATCAGTTTATATCTAGAGCACAAGAAACAATTTGTGGTGTGGAATCGCAATATCCTCTCAAGGCAGTATTCCTGTAGCAGGGATGTCAGATTCCCAGCAGCATTCAAACCACATTATTTTGTTACATGGGAAGTATTTTTTCTCCCCCAGTTAGTACCTGCATTGCTATTCAGAGTGGTGCAAGAAATATGGTTGCAGGAATGTCAAGTGTACCTACTTGTCAGGGAACTGCCATCGGAGCCCAGGGGAGTGGCAAGGCTCCCGGACGCTGGGGAGGGAACCAGCAGGGAAAGAGGGAGAGCTTCCGCTGAGGAAGGAGAGGAGGAGAGGGCGTCGGAAGGAAAGCTCAGGGATGCTTCCAGCGAGACCAGTGGAGAGAGCTCAGGACCTCCCCTTGGGACGCCCACTCTGCGCAGAAAGCTGTCGCGCAGGGAATCTAGGCAGAGACTCTCTGTCAAGGAGCTTTTATGCTGGAAGAAATTCAGGAAACGCCCACTGACGGATTCTGCCAGTGATTAAGACAGACACGAAGTAAGGGCTGTTTGGTCAGGGAAAGTTTTAGCCAACTACTCAGCTTGGAGTGGTTCGGCGCTTACGCACAAGCAACCCCTTATCCCATTACACTACTGAACAATGTAATATCACCACTGATAAGCAATAACCACAACTACCCCTTCAATGTCTATCTAATTTGGGATTTAGTTACAGATAGGTAGCCGTGTTGGTCTGCCATAGTCAAAACAAAACAAATTCCTTCCAGTAGCACCTTAAAGACCAACTAAGTCAGTTCTTGGTATGAGCTTTCGTGTGCATGCACACTTCTTCAGATACACTGAAACAGAAGTCACTTCTGTTTCAGTGTATCTGAAGAAGTGTGCATGCACACGAAAGCTCATACCAAGAACTGACTTAGTTGGTCTTTAAGGTGCTACTGGAAGGAATTTGTTTTGTTTTAATTTGGGATTTGTTTATTTTTCTAATTTGAATCTTAACTTTTAAAATATCTGCAGTGGTTGTCTAGCACCCAAATACCCTAGAGCAGGGTTGCAGCACTCATCTAGTGCAAAGTTTCTGTCTGTTTGTTTTTAAAGGTCAAAATGGTGCAACATTACGCTCCACTTCCAGAATATGCTCATGTTCTTAGTTGAATAGACAGTGGAAATGTTGAAGCATCTTATAGCTCAGCGGGAGGGAGACAGAGATACAAACAACAACATGTCTTTACCCCACTTGCAACAATGCTATTTCTCAACAATTGCATAGGGATAAGATACTGAGGCACTAGGCCTAGATTGGTTCTTTTATAATCCTATCAGTAAAATACTGAGCAGTATTCAACTAATCCATGCCAGCAGCAAAAGGATTTCCACTTGCCCAATCCCTTTCCTATCCCAGCCACCCTCCTCAAATCTGCTACGGAGGGGTAGCGGAATATTCATGTATAATTATGTTGTATTCCACCCATTGTCTGGAGAAGTTATAAGAAGTCACACTGACTTCACTGGAAACAATCGTAAGTGGAGACTTCAGGAGGGTAGCTACAAAAAGAAGCAGCTGATTAATAAAAACCACGGTATTTAAACAGATCTCTGTTAAGAAGAGTATTTTATTCCAACCAAGGAATGAAATCAATGAAAGAGTCTGTTACACGTTGCTAAATTGACATGGAAATGTTTAGCCAAATTGAGGTCATTATGGAAATAACGACACGCTGAAATGGACCAGGACTAAGCAATCCTTATTCATTACTTCTATGTTTCTAAAGTTCCCAGCCTTTCCCTATAGTGCTACATTGTTTTAGAAAAATAAGATACTTTGTGTAAGAGATGAGCCGTATATCTATTATTTTCTTGTGAGAAGGAGCTGAATGGTGACTATCAAACAAACAAATCCCAAATAAAAATGTTAAACACTACCATAAATTCTTACCAATATGGAATTATCTACTGGTACAACACAATGCTCAATTCAACAGGATTCTAGCTGAAGATGTAAACACTCCGAGAAACAGAAATGGATCATTGGTTCCAGCTTAAATGTTTTTCATTGTACATTTTGTGTACCACATTGGACAATTAATTGGAATGTGGCATGAACCGAATATGTACATAATTGAGACAATAGTTCTATTCACCCATCATGAAAATTGTGTTGAATGAACACACGGTGGAGAAACAGAAAAGCTGGCAGCTCGCTTCCATTAACTGGAACAGGATATAAAGGTGCATACATGTAAAAAGCCAAATGAAGGCAGTTCTGATCACCCATGATCAATATCTAGCAAAACTAAGGAAACAGCAAGAAACACCAGTTATCAGGCTTTGCAACAGTTATGCAGTAGACTAGGTCTGAAGAGAATGCTTTGGATCTATACAGTTTGCCCAGTGTGTATGTAATGTATGGAAAGAACAAACTTACACATATCTTCAGGAATTCTTGGCATATGAGACAACACATATCACTTCAGGAATGCCTAGCTAAGCAACGCTCTCCAGGGCTACTTTGGTCTTATGGCACAATAAAGTAAAGGGGATGCAAGCATGCCTGAGCTTCTACTGGACTGTGAGAACTAGCTTTTGTCATGCCAGGGGTTCTATATAGCATGCAAGGGTCTCACAGTCTCTCTCCTTTTCTTTTCCCCTGCATGCACTGGGAATTAGTTAATGCTGTGCATTTATTCAATCAGCAACATCTGCAAAAAGGGTAAAGGAGAATGCCAATCACCCTCCAGGGTCTACTCCAGAGGTGACAAGGCCTCTTTGCAAAATCTGTGTTCTTTGGCCCCAACAGTGCTGAACATGTCAATTTCCAGGATGTTGCTGGACAGAGATGGCAGCTGTGGGCAGTCAATAAGCCTGTTAAATTCTTGTTTTTAAGAGGCAACAATGGTGGTAAACCTTCCCATGACACTGGGGCCTTGGCAGCTGCCCAGGGTTTTCAGGTACTGATGCTGGGCATGCTGCCTTGGTAAAAATCCATATGAGAGAAGGACAGTTATACAGTGGTAGCTGTTTGGGGCTAGTTTACAGCAGTCTTTGCTATCAGCACTGCCCAAAGGAAATAATGTTTTGTTAACATTTCATATGGTTGTTACGGTCAATCTAAAAAAGCTTCATGTTAACAAAGTCCAATAATGTAGGACGCGTTTTGTTAGGGACTTACTCTCATGGAAGTTTATGTGGCAAGTCATGCCATAGATTTCCAATATAAAATTTATTTTCCCCTTGTGGTTGTTTTTTTAGCTATCTGTGCACATGCACTAAGAGTATTGCCCAGTACAACAGCACAGCACATCATTTCTTTCTTTCTCTTTTTTAAAAAAACAAAAACTAACAGTTAATTTAAAGCACTGTGCCTGTGTTATAGAATGATCTTATTACAAAGCCAGCGGCATATGTACCTGACTTGATATATGAATATCTGAGACTGTTGGCATGGCTGAAATTTCCCACTGTGTCTTAGGAACAGAGCCAATCATAAGACCAGGTCTTTGGGTGCTTATTCCAACACTACGGTTTAGTTTGCAACACACAGTGCTTTACATTTGTGTCTGCACCTTGCTAGTTTTGATTTGAGTTGGCTTCTGTGCAATGGAAGCCAACAGAGTTTTATATTATAGTCTCTCGTGTTTAGTTTTGTGCCATTCTTAGTGCAATCCAGAGAAAGTTTTGTTTCAACTCTTTCTCAAGAGTGTTATGAAACTATTTTCTTCTTTGGCTAGGCCTTGGTGTGTTTGAACAAAAAATGCTTCGTAAATTTTATAAACAAAAAGAATTTAAGAACGTACTAATTTCACTTCACTGTTTCCTGTCAGACAAAACTAAAGACCAAATCCACAGGAGAAACAGAGGGGAAATATCTGAAAAGGTGCTGAAGAAAACAGGGGTATATTTTTTTTTATTGCCCGATGCAATTTGAACTTGCCACGCTCTCCTAAGGCTGTTTTCGTTCCCCTTTCGGAAAACTCTTTTTATGACAAAAAAGATAATTTTATAAATTAAAGTCACCAAGCAAACTTTTAATGTGTACTTCATAACGCTGGATAGCTGTCAAAACAGTTTAACAATGATTCTTGATATAGGCGTGTATTGTGTATATTATTGCCCAATCCTTAAAGAGATTTATCCTGTATTTTATGGAAAGCAGCAGCCAAAACAATAGTGAGGGAATAAGACTTGTTAGTATGGTCTTTCTGCTGCACAAAAACTTCATTTCACCCAACCACACAACTCCTTTTCCAAAGTTATGTCAACAGTGTCTCCTTTGAGTGGCCCAGGGGCAGCCAACATGGCATGCTCCAGAAGTTGTTGAGCTACAACTCCCATCAGCCCCAGCCAGCATGGACAATGGCCAGGAATTATGGGAACTGTAGTCCAGCAATATTTCAAAGGCACCAAGCTGACTACCCCTGGAACAGAAAAGAGCAATCGTGTCAGCTCTGCAAAGTAACAGATTTTTACATTTGACACATATTCTATGACATTGCTGTTTCTTATGCAAAGCCTTGAAAGGACTCTTAGGAATTCTGTTTAACATATTTGTGGAAACAAGATAATGAACATTCCACCAAAGTCAAGAACATTACCCCAATAAGGCAAAGTAGTGTGCTTGGATAACAGTGCAGAGTTTTTCATTTGTTTTATTTCAGTTTGCATGCTTTTTGACAAGATGGTTTCCTGTATCTTGTTTTCAGTTGCTGTTGTGATAGATCAATGCTATTTTCACAATAGGTACTTAAAAGTTGCTTTGTTTTTAATTTCCTACAGAGGCAATTCAACTGAAAACAGTATCTATCATGCTGACATAAAGGAAACTAAGAGCACACTACCTCATCAAGGCACTCAAACGCAGGACATGTGTGCACGTCAATGGAGCCTTCATCCCGAATATTAACTGTTGGAGCCGTGGCATAAATAGGATCTTCAGGATCCTCTGGTTGCAATTCGGGTTCAGATTGTTCTTCTGACTCACTGGAAACATACTCTTCTTCTTCTTCTTCTTCTTCAGAATCATCCCTTTTCCAAACATCTGCAAAAAGTACCAAAATCCACATATCAAATTTTGATCATTATGCAAAATAAATTAGAAGCATAGCTGTCAACTTACAGATTTGAAAATAAGAGACCAGCAGCCTCAAAAATAAGGGATCAGCAGCCAAAATAAGGGATCAACAATTACTTTTATAAAATACATATTTTGTTGCGTGCAAGATACCTATTAGGTCCATAAATTACCATATAGCATATATTCAACACAAAAAAACAGCAACAATTTGTTGTTGACAAAGCAAGCTGGACATATCAAGGGCCCCATTACCTTCAGTAGCTTATTTAAGAGACATCATCAATAAGGGACAGCAGCAGGACATGGCGCTGGAATAAGGGACTGTCCCGCCAAATAAGGGACGCTTGACAGCTATGATTAGAAGATAAGAGCTGGAGATAAATCAATGGGATGAGGTTACACATATCAATAATGGGGAACTCCAGAAGAAAGGGGAGGGGAAAGGGTGAGGGATAGCTGCATATATTCAATATACAGTGGTGCCTCGCAAGACGAAAAGAATCCGTTCCGCGATTCTCTTCGTCTAGCGGTTTTTTCGTCTTGTGAAGCAAGCCCATTGACGGCTTAGCAGATTAGCGCTATTAGCGGCTTAGCGGCTTTTAGCGGCTTAGCGGCTTTTAGCGGCTTATCGGATCAGCTGATAAGCGGCTTAGCGGCTTAGAAAAAGGGGGGGGAGGAAAAAAAAGTCGGGAAAACTCGCAAGACATTTCGTCTTGTGAAGCAAGCCCATAGGGAAATTCGTTTTGCGAAGCGCCTCCATAACGGAAAACTCTTTCGTCTAGCGGGTTTTCCGTCTTGCGAGGCGTTCGTCTTGTGGGGCACCACTGTATGTGCATAGCTGGAAAGGTTTTGTTAACAAATTAACAACTGAAATGCTTTGACTGTGCACTAGTAATACTAATAAAAGCAATAATTAGGAAAACAAGGAATAACTCTACTAAGTGTCTGTCTTCAAAGACAGTCCTCAGAAGTATTCAGAGACTGCCATAGTGAAGTCACTAACCCACTTCCCTATCCACAACTTCTAGGAATATCAATGCAGTTAGATACATCCTTATAAATATTGCCATATGCAAGTCTAGCACTGACCCAATTCAAGAAATCAAGGCAGATCTTAAACTCCCAGTATCTTCCAGTTGTCAGGGATCAGGACTATGTTATGTGGAATCTACAATGCATCACACACTAAAGAATTTGTGTTAACCAATAACTAGGTGGCATAGTAATTACCTTCAGAGCTCATTTTCCTTGCCTAAACAATTGCAGTCACTAGGACTGTGGAGTTCCAAACTGATCTGAAATTAAAACAAAGAATTTATCATTATACTTTTCCAAGTATATTTAAATTGGAATGCAGATGAATCAAAGCAGCATACATTAGTTAATTTACAAAGCATACCCCAGCAATTTAGCATTAGGATGCAATCTTGCTACATCTGTGTGTGTTTACTTTTTCAAAGAACACCATGGTCTATGGGTCAGCAAAATCTTTGAAGGCTACAAGTGTAAGCTGGCCTCTAGTGCTATTTGGATTTTCTTCAAGGACATTCTGCTTTACAGAGAAATTTCAGCAGCTGCATTTGCTCAGGAATTTTAAAAAAAATAAAAATCTAACCCTGATGATGCCTCCTACAGAAATCAAAACATTATGTAATCAGCTGCAATCAGCATAAATTTAATATATTACATAAACATGGGCATATAGTAATAAAAAAAAATTTGAATACACATAATATGAGTTATAGTTACTAAATATTTATTTCAATTGTACCTCTATGGGCATGCCGGTAAGCTTCATAGGTTCATGAAAGATTTGAATCAAAACACACCCCACTCATCACAAATGCAAAAAGCAAGTGCAAACTTAGGGTTGTCTATTGAACATTTGGGGCAGTAGCCAACAAAGTATTTCCATTAGTGGAAGGACTTCTGTTTGTGCAACAGAACTTTGCCTCCTTCTCTCCCCATGTGCACCCCATACTTTCTCCAAATCTGCTCTACTGCATTGAGGAGGGAAACCCAAAACAGATTTAGGGGGCACACAGGGCAAGAAGATAGAGGGGAAGTTCAATTGTACAAATATAAATTGTTGCGCCAACCCAACTTTGTTGGATACCACCCTTCATGTCCAAGGTGTGGGTTCAATGCATGGCACAGGTAGCATGGGATTGGGGAATGCCTGGGTAAGAAAATGTCCTCCCATAACCTGCACAAAAAAGTATAATTAATTTATTCAAAAGCAAATTTTATTTATCCCTTAACTGGAATAAATTTGAAGACCCTTTTCTTCAACTGAACAATGTATTTTAAACATTCAACGGCAATAAGAAGAATACATTTCATTTTCAATTAATTCACATTACATGTTAATTGCCATACACCTTCATCATTGTAAACAACATGAATATATTATTTCTGCAAATTCCCCACATCTAACCCTGCAACCACCTCCACTTATACACAAATGTCCGTGTGACTTCCTTCACCCACATGCGTGCTATCCAACTTATTACTTAATAGAAACCTCTAACATTGTGTTCATTTTTATTCATTACAATAGTCATTCATCTATTAAAAAAAGAAAAAAAGAGAGGAAAGCATAACTTCTTAAGTTAATGGGTTCAGTCTATACTTATCCAGAGATTTCTAACGGAATGATTTTGTACAGTATATTCTTCAACACATTTCCATTCCTTTCTTAATTTTTGTTTTGATTGCAATCTGATTGATGCTGTCATCTTGGCTAGTTCAATATATTCACAAAATTTAATTTGCCACTCTGAGATTGAAGGAGTCTCCTCGCTCTTTCAATTTTTGGCCACCAGTATTCTAGCGGCTGCTGTAGCATACAAAAAAACTCTAAACTTATCCTTGGGAATGTCTTCTGAGACTAGTCCAAGAAGAAACGCCTCAGATCTTTTTTGGAAGGTTATTTTAAATATTTTTTTTCAATTCATCGTAAATATTGTTCCAGAAGGACATAATCTTGACACAATTCCACCAAATGTGGTATAACGAGCCTTCAACCTTTTTACATCTCCAGCATAGATTTGAAGGTAATTTATAAATTTTTGCTCATTTAACTGGGGTCATGTACCACCTATAACAAATCTCCATGATATTTCCTTTAATAAAAAATAAAAAGAAGAATATATTTCATAGGCCTTAGGACATTCTTTTTTCTTTCTCTTTGATCTAATTGTAGAAATGCCAAAATAAAACTATTTTAAATTTTTTAAAAAACCTTTGTTTTATCTTACATGCTAGCCCTCTTCTGCCGTTATGTAAAAGGAGGTCCCTTTACACACTTTAGTGGGTTTGAGAGCAGAATGATAGTTTCATCTGGGGAGGGTTAGCATTCTAGTTGTCATTTCCTT
This sequence comes from Podarcis erhardii, assembly GCF_964252035.2. Lineage (NCBI taxonomy): Eukaryota > Metazoa > Chordata > Lepidosauria > Squamata > Lacertidae > Podarcis > Podarcis erhardii. Next base: position 70,977,669 of record NC_138500.1, on the reverse strand, counting down.
GGGGCGGGGAGCCTGTTTATGAACTCAACAGGCATCCCAGGTTACGCATTTCAGCCCGCAATTGATACCTAGCAATATTCTGTAACCATTTCATAGAAATCTAGTTATGTTATCAAATATTGTGAGGTGGTATGCTACTGATGAATCAAGAGTAACCAATGAAGGCCTTACCTGGGTTGTCTCTCACCGCCCTGAAATTAAGTTTGAAAAAAGCATTATACTGTAGCCAATATCGTAAGCTGCAGTGTGTGCTAGGTTGCAGTCCTATTTTATACTCAGTTACAGAATGGATTGTATTTCTCCCTGTGTACAAGTATGTCCATCTTACAGCTGCCTCATCACATTCTAGGTATACAGTATTTATAATTCATATCTGAACAAAAAGTTAAGTGCTTTTCATATCATAAGTATACCAAACAGAATTTTATATGCTCATTGCTAAGTAAGAGCATACCCACACCCACTACAAACTATTTTTATTCCACTCTGGCAACTCTCAGAACTGTTCTGCAATGGGGCAGGGAATCTGTAGCAGAAATGTTGCCCAACTACAAAGTCTGCAAGCCTATATTAGTCTACTCAGAAGTAAGTCCTGCTGAATTCACTGGGACTTACTCCCAACTAAAGTTGCAGTTGTATGGGTGGTTACTTGGGAACACATTTCATTGAACTGAATGGACCTTCCTTTTGAGTAGACACATATAGGATTGAGCTATTAAAGTAAAAGTAACATATAGGTTAGATATGTAACTATTGCATATATTTCATTTTTTTTCTGGGGGGAAAATCTAGAAGATGTTGCATCTCTATATTTGAATAGTAATAATGAATATTTATTTAACTTCATTAGTATATCGTTCCTCCAGGTTCAGCAATTGTAATCTGTGAGCGAAAAACGGTTTTAAAAGGTCCTTCTGAATGTGAGCCCTAGAGGGTGCCACATGGATGAAAAGTTCTGAGTTTAGTAATCTGAACTTGGTTTTAAAAATAAATATAAATCCATGTACCCTCAGGACCACAAAGAGCATGCAGTGATTTGACAGTGTTGCTTATTAAAAGGAGTCAAATTATGCCCCCTCCTACACACATACACAAAATGTTACCAAAATAACTGGAAACTGAAAATGGTGATGGGGAGTGTTGAACTTTATGGAGCTCATGTTACATTTTTAAGCTTTATGTTTAGAAACTCAACTACAGAAAAATGCAAATGAATAATGACACTTTTCCATACTATTAATGGAACAAGTACTGTTGTCTTCTTTTTTCTCAAATTGTAGCTCCTTAAGTTCAGCCTGACTTTGTTCATAAAAGTCTGCTGTAATTCTTCATCTTTTCTGAAATGGTTGCCAAAGAAAGTAAAAAAAAACCTCTCAGGTTCCTCTAAATATTTAATGAAACATCACTCTCATACTGAAAGCAAAAGAATGCTAGATTCCAAACACACTACATTAAATAAGGATGTTCTTTTCTTTTTTATGAACTTAACCTTGAATTAAAACATGCCTCCAAGTTATTTACATATGAAAAGAAAGGGAAGGTTGGAGCAGCCTAAACCTGACTTCGCTGGTAAGGTTTCTAATTTGCTTCAAATAATTGTGCAAGAACTATTCAGTACAATGAATCTGAAAGTCACAAAAACTTAAAAGGAACTGGTGTTGAACAAAAGTGTTGACAGTCTAATTTAGTCTTCTTTTTCTAGCAGCAGCCAGGAGGATCATCTGGGAAGTACAAGGGGGTTTGAAGGTGATAGGCCCTCCTGTTGTTAGTCCAGCATCTTCCCATCTCCACCAGCATGGAAACGACATTTTCATGCGCTCTGGTTTCTGTCAGAAGTGCCAGAAGTGGTTTAGTCCTGCTGGCCACATGACTCGGAAAGCTGTCTGTGGACAAATACCGGCTCCCTCGGCCTGAAAGCGAGATGAGCGCTGCAACCCCATAGTTGCCTTTCACTGGACTTAACTGTCCAGGGATCCTTTACCTTTTTAAAACTTTTATTACCTATGAACATGGAGGTTTCATTTATCTATAATAACCAATACAGGTTAAGTCACTTCCCTGTTACTGGCCCAAAATTCTGGAATATAAAGGAAGATTATATGCCTGTAAGATTAGAATACACACTTACACCTGCCTGGCTGATGTGATGGAGTAACACAAAGCGAAATTAGGAAGAAATTACACTCCACTTCCTGTTAAAGCATGCTTGCATTCCCTGATAGCAACTAAAGTGTGCTTACTAAGAAAATAGAAACTGGACACAACTACATCAGTGAAACAACAGTTCAAACAAATGAGGAGACATGCAGTACACTCCTATACAAAGTAAAGGTAAAGGGACCCCTGACCGTTAGTCCAGTCGCGGACGACTCTGGGGTTGCATGCTCATCTCGCTTTACTGGCCGGGGGAGCCAGTGTTTGTCCACAGACAGCTTCCGGGTCATGTGGCCAACATGACTAAGCCACTTCTGGCGAACCAAAGCAGCGCACGGAAACACAGTTTACCTTCCCGCCAGAGCGGTACCTATTTATCTACTTGCACTTTTTCCGTGCTTTCGAATGGCTAGGTTAGCAGGAGCTGGGATCGAACAACAGGAGCTCACCCCATTGCGGGGATTCGAACTGCCAACCTTCTGATCGGCAAGCCCTAGGCTCAGTGGTTTACACCACAGTGCCACGCGTATCCTATACAAAGTAGGCCACACTATATTCAGTGAGACTTACCGTACTCCAAGATAATAGCACTGCAGCCTTCATATGACAATGCAAAAGCTCAACTACTAGTATTGGAAAGCAAGGAGAATAGATCGACAACACTTTATTTGCAACCCAAGATTTCTTACTTGGTCAACACTTCATAAACAGAGAGAACACATTAGGGGGGCCAGATGAAAAAGAGGTCAGAGCTCTTGCACCCTTAAAAGTTGTGCAGGAGAGGAAATTGAATTGGGTTTCATTTGTCCCTTTTCCCATCTGGCCACCCAACTGCAAGTGCAGTCTTTGAGAAGCCCTTTCTACTTCTATTTCCACTTTGTTTCCAAATGTTGGGGTGGCGGGGGGGAAGCTGCGAGAAAGGATGGGAACCCAAAGGAAGTTATAGAAGAACCAGTCCACACAGCCATCTTGCTACTACTTCAGCATGCTAAAGTCAGTTAGCTTCACTATGTGATAATTATAGACTCCTGACACATGGAGCAGCCTCTTTTGGCTAACACATACGCACACCTGGGAACTATACTCCCACCCACTAAAACCACCTTCTGCATTAGGGGCAGAAGAGCTGGCTAGCATTTTATTTAACTATTTTGGGGTCAGAGCCTACAGGTCTGATGGGACATCCACCCTCTGTACTCAGAAGTTGGCCGGGTGGGGGTAGCACTTTGTTTCAGATGGTGGCATGGGAGCCAATTCCTAGGGGCTGAGGTTCCTTCGCCCCCCCTAAAATATTTGAGGGGGCTGTACCCCCCCCAAGTTGATGAGCATTGCCATTCAAATGGGGCATGTGTGTGTGCTGCATGTTGTGATTATGTGGGGCAGGGCTTACCTGGGCCACCCCCAATATTTTATTCAAGCTGCCCCCCCTTGGATGGGGGTGGCCAGTGTTCTGACTAGTGAGGTAGACTCAGGGGGGTCTATATGCGGCTCCCAGCTAGTTCCCTGTTCAGCCCCCCCCCCAGGCATGTTTAGCTTCTCCGAGGTTTGGCCGCCTCCTCCAGACCCCCCACTCTGGGAGGAAGTGCTTTGGGAAGGAGGGGGATGAGGTGGAACTCAGAAAAATTATAGTATATTAAGATAAATTATTAAGATAAAAACCAAGGGAAAGGATTTGCTGAAATATCTAATTGAACTAGAATACAAAAACGGGAGGTGTGAGGAGGTCAAGGAAGTAAGTGAATGAAAATGATGTCACGTTAGGTTTGACTTGGTTTTTTTTCCTTGCTTTTTTCTGTTTTTTGATGATGTTTGTTCCTTATGTATTTTGTTGTTGTTGTTTTGTTTTTTATGATTGTTACTTATATCTTTCTTCCCCCCCCTCTTTTTTTTTAACCTTTAAAATCTTAATAAAAATCTATTTAAAAAAAAGAGGTGGAACTCGGTTCTCTGGGCTGCTTGTGCCCTTGAAACACATTCTGGGGTGGGCGGGGTGTGTGTGGCTCCGCTTCCTTCCCCCGCGTCATTGCACTGAAGGGGGTCGGTCTAGATGACCCTCAGGGGTCCCTTCCGTCTCTTCAAACCCCGCGACTCCTCCCCTCGCGCCCAGAGCAGGCTTCCTTCCCTCCTTTCAGAACCGGGTCCCGCCTGCTCCTTTACCTTCCCCGCGCGGCCCCGCTCCCTCCGGGGAAACCTCGACGCCGCCGCCGCCGCCGCCGCCGCCGGAGAGGCTGGAGCCCCGTCAGCGCCCTCCGTTGCCATGGAGACCGGCTCTCCTCTTCCAGCCCCGCCCTCCGCGCTTCCTATTGGGCAGCCGCAAGACTCCATCCTGTCCAGGGAGACATCCGCCTCCCCCAGCCGCTCATGGGCCAAGGCTTCCCCGGGAGACGCTCAGCTTCCCGGGACTTGTAGTTCGGCCTTCGGGCTCCTTCGTCGCGCCGACGTCAGCAAGGAACCACAATTCCCAGCAGCCACCGCGGCGCGACTGGACTGGCCAATCGCTGCTAGTACAGCTCACCGGTTCTGCGCTTGTTGTTTTGAAACTTCCAGGATGGGTTTGTAAGTGGGCAGAGGGGGGTCCCCCTAATGCAGATACCTCTGCCCTAAAGGGTCTTGGGGAGGGACGGGGGAAGGGGGTGTCCCATGCCCTGCCCAGAGCCTGGAGCGCAAGTTCTCCCTTTGCACTTTGATTTTCTTCTTTGCAGGGCTGGGTTGTTGCGTGTCAAAAGGACCCCTTGAAGCAGCCTCAAGGCAGTGCAGGATGCGGCCTCTGCCCCCAAGAGGCTGGTGCACGGCAGCGAGGGCAGTGGCCGGGAGCTGGCATCGGCTGTTGAAGGGCGGAGGCGTCACTGGGCGAAGGTGGTGGACTGGCAGCTGCCAGCAGCCTCGCTGGTTTGCTGCCAGCCCTTGTCTCTGCAGCAAGTCCGAAGCGAGCAAGCGGAAGGGCAGCAAGCCTCTCAAGGAGTGGACCCTGGTTGTCGGCCCCTACGGCCTCCTGAAGGCACGGCTCCCTTGCCACGTCTCTGTGCACCCTTTGGACCCACACAAGTACCCCCAAGCGGACAGGGTGTTCGTGACGGTGCGGGGGGCGACCGCCGGCCCCGCGCACGGTACAGATTTGGATAGTTTGCATGTGAAGTATGATGAGGTGCTAAAGGAGATTACGATTATCTCGGAAGACATGGACGGCGCAGCCTCTGTGGATGTGAGGACCCCCGTAAAATTTGGTATGTGCAGCGACTGGTCAAAAAGAGGCACTACTGTGACATTTAACTGAAGTGCCCCATGCTCTGTGGTGAGCAGTTAGGATGGCTGTTTCTTCAGCTGTGAATCTCAGTTTGGCATGCCATAGTAGATAATGTGGCCCATTCAAGTTGCTACTTCCCTGCTTTTGCAGATACAGTGGTACCTCGGGTTAAGAATTTAATTCGTTCTGGAGGTCTGTTCTTAACCTGTAACTGTTCTTAACGTGAGGCACCACTTTAGCTAATGGGGCCTCCTGCTGCCACCATGCGATTTCTGTTCTCATCCTGAAGCAAAGTTCTTAACCCGAGGTACTATTTCTGGGTTAGCGGAGTCTGTAACCTGAAGTGTCTGTAACCCGAGGTACCACTGTACACTGACCCAATGTTGCTATTGACAGGAGTCATAATGTTCACTGCTGCAGCTCAAAGGCTTCTGCTGCAAGGCCAGAGTTCAGGAAGATGCCTTGGGAAAATTAGGAACACTGTCTAAATCCCAGCTGTTTAGTCAGCTCAGCTTTTCTCTTGCCTGCTACTATCACCAGGCCAAACCCAGAAAGCATATTTTCCTTTCTTTGACAGTTATTATGGTGAAGTCACTTGGTAGGTAGTCTGTTGGACTTGGATTGGGGAAACTTGCATTCCAATCCTGCCATTCGCAAAGCTCAACACGGAACCTTGGACCAGTCACAGTCTTTATTAGTCTCACAGGGTTATTGTCAATAAAATAAAATAATTAGATAAGCTCCATATATGCGGGTGGCGCTGTGGGTAAAACCTCAGTGCCTAGGACTTGCTGATCGTATGGTCGGCGGTTCGTATCCCCGTGACGGGGTGAGCTCCCGTCGTTCGGTCCCAGCTCCTGCCCACCTAGCAGTTCGAAAGCACTCTTAAGTGCAAGTAGATAAATAGGTACCGCTTTATAGCGGAAAGGTAAACGGCGTTTCCGTGTGCTGCGCTGGTGCTGGCTCGCCAGAGCAGCTTCGTCACGCTGGCCACGTGACCCGGAAGTGTCTTCGGACGGCGCCGGCTCACAGCCTCTAGAGCGAGATGAGCATGCAACCCTAGAGTCAGACACGACTCGCCCGCACGGGCAGGGGTACCTTTACCTTCACCTATGCTGTCCTTGGAGGAAGAGTAGCGTACACATGCCATAACAATAATCATAACTGGTAATAATGTGGCTCACTAACCTGGGTATATTTTAAATATATTCCTTGTTCTTCGTACACATCACTGTAATGTGTATTTTTTTCTTAACACTCCAGATGCTGACATGTGACACTAATTGTTTGTTTGGGGGACTCAGGACATGCTTTGAAAGTGGGATGCTTTTTCCACTCTGTTACATTGTTTTGCTAAAGGAAATCAAAAATTTAGATTGATTTGCATTGAATTTGTTTGTTTCTATTTATCTCCACTATTTAAAATTGATTTTAGACTTGGATATCAAGACAACAGGGAATGGCTGTGTGAAGACTGAGAAAATTGAATGTAACAGCTGCAGAATAGAGACAGAAAAGGGAACAAGCATATTGCGGTCAATAAAGGTACCAGTATAGATACAAGAGTACAAGACTTGTGTTTTCTATCCTCTTGTATATATTTTTTGCAAGTCTTTTCCTGGGACCTCTCCTGCAACTGCATAACAAGCAGAAATTCAGAGCTGGAACTCTTTCAGCCATGCAGATATAATTGTGGGACCTGCAAGAATTAATTGATGTATCATTTTCCATAATAACAACCGAGAGATGCAGGTGAAATCTTAGTTAGGGCCCATCATAACTATCTTCAAAAAAATAAGAACTGAACTCTTTTAACATGTATACAATTCTGTTTCAGAGTCAGAAAATTGACATTCAAGCTAAAGGAGGGAAAGTTATCTGCCTGGGAACTCTTCAAGGAAATGCTGATATTCATGTGTCACAAGAAAGTGTAAGCATTTTTAAAATGTATGGGCTACAATTATTTGGGTCACCTATAAAATACATTGAAGAACTACATTACAAAAATAGCATTATGGGCTTTTAAAATCTTCGTGAGAATATGTGTCTTCACTTTTTCAAGTTCTGTGACTATTGCAGGGTTTTTTTTTCAAACAGAGGCTCTGTGTCTTTGACAGCTGTGGGGCAGGCAAAAATTCAGCAAGTACAGTGCTCCTGTCATTGTCTCTCTGGGCTGGGCAAACTGCACCTGCTTGCGTTGAAGTTAAAGTTATAGAGCCTACATTGGATAGACCAGGGTGTGGAGTGGAAAACCTATGTGTAGAAACTAGCAGTGCCTATTATAAAACATATATTATTACATTTAGCATCAAGGCCGGCCCTACTGTGAGACAGAATGAGGCAGCTACCTCAGGTGGCAGATGCTGAGGGGTGTGGAGTGGACAGAACTGTGTGTGCTCTTCATGTCCTTCTCCACACCCCTTAAGATACCCTGTTGTCTTCAGATGCAATGGTGGAATTCTGTAGCATTGCCAGTGTTGAACTAAGGCCCCATCTGTGTCATACATTTAAAGCAGTATCATACCGCTGTAAATGGTAATGGCTTTCCCTTCAAAATCCTGGAAATCTTAGTTTGAGGGTGCTGAGAGTTGTAAAGAGACCCTTATTCCCCTCACAGAACTGCAGTTCTCAGAGTCATTTAACAATCCCTCTTCCCAGGAAACTCCGGGATCTGTAGTTCTGAGAGGGGAATGTTGTTGTTGTTGTTTAGTCGTTTAGTCGTGTCCGACTCTTCGTGACCCCATGGACCAGAGCATGCCAGGCACCCCTGTCTTCCACTGCCTCCCGCAGTTTGGTCAAACTCATGCTGGTAGCTTCGAGAACACTGTCCAACCATCTCGTCCTCTGTTGTCCCCTTCTCCTTGGGCCCTCCATCTTTCCCAACATCAGGGTCTTTTCCAGGGAGTCTTCTCTTCTCATGAGGTGGCCAAAGTATTGGAGCCTCAGCTTCAGGATCTGTCCTTCCAGTGACCACTCAGGGCTGATTTCCTTCAGAATGGAGAGATTTGATCTTCTTACAGTCCATGGGATTCTCAAGAGTCTCCTCCAGCACCATAATTCAAAAGCATCAATTCTTCAGCGATCAGCCTTCTTTATGGTCCAGCTCTCACTTCCGTACATCACTACTGGGAAAACCATAGCTTTAACTATACAGGCCTTTGTTGGCAAGGGAATAGGGGTCTCTTAACAACTCTCAGCACCCTTAACAAACTACAATTTCCAAGGATTATTTGGGGGGAAAGCCAGGACTGATTAAAGTGTTATGATACTGCTTTAAATTGCGTGGTGCAGATGAGGCCAAAAATTCAACATCCAGTCTGGGCAGCTTTTCTAAATGGAATGGTGTGTGTTTGTGTGTGTTGGACACAATCTTTCCCTTTGCCTCAGGCAGCAAAATGTCTTGGGCAAGCCCCATTAATCATACTGCAACAACAAGTTGACTCTGTGAAAAGTGATTGCGATTCCAGCAACTGAATTTGAGCTGAACGTGCTTCTATTATAGGTCTCTGAAATTAGACACATACATTAGGCTGTTGCTTCCTTTTTCTCTACAAATGTCAAATTGCTTTCAGTTAAACCCTGCAGAGTGAATCAGCTTTTAGATTTGGATTTAATATCCCAGTCATAGGCAAGCTATTCTCAAAATGCAGGGCCATAATTTTTAAATGGGCACATGGCTGAGATGGCATTCAATGGATGTTAATGCCCCCTAATTATCCCAAGGCAACAGTAAACACAACTGAAATTCACGTCTTCTGTGGAAATGCAGGTGAGGTGTTGAAACTTCAATTAGTACCGGGTATTTTCCAGAAGATGGCGCCTTTGGCTTGTTTGCTTTGTTACTGGGAAGTGTTACTGTTCTTGGAGATGTGTATAATGTGACCCTGATTTGAGCAGCACCCAGGGGTAAATAAATATCTCATAGGTAGACAGCAGAGAATTTTCCCATCCATTCAAGGCCTGCAAGAAAAGAGCAATATCTCAAGTGTGCTTAGTTTATTGCTGGAATTGCTAGCAGGAATAATAATTCCAGCTAGTTCCTTGGAAATAATTTAAAGTGAATTTGTAAGAGCATAGAGATTATTTGCAACCTCCTTTGGCTTACCTCAGCCGAGATGAATTGATTAGAGAGACTAAGGCTGCAATCCTAACTGCATTTACAAGGGAGTAAGCCCTGGCTATAGGACTTTTGCTTCATCTTACTTTGTTTAGAATACAGTGGAACCTCTACTTACAACCATGATCTGTTCCAGAGGTCTGGCCATAACTAGAAACATACATAAGTAGAGGCATGCTTTTCCATAGAAAGTAAAGGAAAAGTGAATTGATCCGTTCTAGATGATGAAAAACACCCCCTAAAACAGCAATTTAACACGGATTTTACTTCCTAACGAGACTACAGATCCATTAAAAAGGTAATAATCAATGTACTGTACTATAAAATAAATAAGACAGTATTGTAGATGAAAAAAAGGAACATTAATTTTTTTTCTTACGTGCACTGAGGGTGGGTGGGCTTATCTGGCTACAAGCTGGGGGTGGGGGCAAGGGTCAGTAAGGACCTGGTTCACTTTGGCCAGGGTCAGTTTTTTTCTTGCCAGGCCAGGTTCTTCTCTGGACTTTCTCAGGTTAGTTCCTCGGCGGGGTTTGGGGCTGCAGTGTGCCCTGCTGTGCCTCTTCCACATCTTCGGGGGTGGGATGGGGGCCCTCTCCCCAGCAACAGAGGCCTCAGTGTTGTCCTGCAGCTGATGTGGTGAGCTCCGGGCTGCTGACAAAGCCTCTATTCGTATCTAGAGGAAAGTTCATAAGTCGAAGCACCTACTGAAAGTCATAACTGGAATCGTACGTAGGTAGAGCCGTACATAAGTCGAGGTTCCACTGTACACTGGATGAAGAACTCACTGTTGTGTTAACATACAGCTGTTTTAAAAGACAGCCAGAGTTGTATTTCAGGATGTGTAATAATCTCTGATAAAGCAAGAAAGTACAATATGTGGGGTTATTGTGGTAGCCATAAGAATCTTAATGCATAGTATAGAAAAATACACACTTCCAGTTCTGGCTGGGAGATACTAAAGTAGGGTTGCTATATTTCAGGAAGTGGAAATCAGGAAACAAAAGCAAATGGCGTGAAAAATTTCACATATTAAACTGGAAATGTCTAGAAAATAAGAATTGGAAATGATCCGTAGATAATTGCAAGCTGAAACATTGACCCTACTAGGGAGTCATATTGAAATGCTATACATTTATGCTCAGAACAAAGCCCCATTGAGTTCCTTTACTCCCAGGTAGCTGCCTACTGCAGAAGCCTTCCCCAACATGGTGCCTCCCAGATATTTCAAAGTACAATTCCCATCAACTTTTACTCTGGCTAAACTGGCTGGAGCTGGTGGAGTCGCGGTCCCAGGATGGAGACGTCTGGTGTATCAGATTGCTGCCTAAGTCCTTTTTGAACTCAGTGCGACTTAATTTTAGTAAACTTGCTTAAGTTGTATATATATATTTTAGTATACAAATCAGTTTTAGCAGGGTTTGTAAGGCAATGTCATAGAATTGTTGAGTTGGAAGGGACCCAAAGCCTCATCTAGTCCACCCCCTGCAATGCAGGAGGTTGGCTGCATCAGGTCTTGGGTCCAAACAGATATTCAGAGCTGATTTGCCTGCCCCCACTAGTCACTTCTACTGCTGCCAGCGATATCATGTCAGCACTTAGCAGTGAGTGGCGCTAGACCAACCCTCCTCAACCTCAAGACGCTTTGGACTACAATGCCCATCATCCCAAATCAAGCATGAGCAATGGCTGGGGATTATGGGTGTTGTGGTAAAGAACATCTGAAGGGAACCGGATTGGGGAAGGCTCAGCTTGACTGGGGGCCATTGCCAAACATTTGGCCCCATGGCATTTAGGCTCATTTACCCTCCCTCACCAAGAACGCGGGTGGTGCTGTGGGTTAAACCACAGAGCCTAGGGCTTGCCAATCAGAAGGCTGGCGGTTCGAATCCCCACGACGGGGTGAGCTCCCATTGCTCAGTCCCTGCTCCTGCCAACCTAGCAGTTCGAAAGCATGTCAAAGTGCAAGTAGATAAATAGGTACCACTCTGGCGGAAAGGTAAACGGTGCTTCCGTCTGCTGCTCTGGTTCGCCAGGAGTGGCTTAGTCATGCTGGCCACGTGATCCGGAAAGCTGTACACTGGCTCCCTCGGCCCATAAAGCGAGATGAGCGCCGCAACCCCAGAATCTGCGACTGGACCTAATGGTCAGGGGTCCCTTTACCTTTACCTTTACCCTTCCTCACCAGTGATATCTTCACACATGTGCAATACAATGACAATGTAGGTAACATTGTAGGAGGAAAGAGGAAGAAATTGACAAAGGATTGCATTTTGCGCAGTAATCCTTCACTGAGTGTATTCTCACCCTTTGTTTACAGACCTGATTTGTATGCTAGTGATTAACTTTTGAAGATTTTTTTTATCCAGATGAGAAGCATAGAATTTATAATATACTAATTTATCTTGCCGTGACCATATAATGTTCTGTGGTGTGTGTCCCTGTGTGTAAACCCTACATATAAACCAGCAAAACCACAGCTGTAGAATTAAGCGTCAAAACTGACATGTATAACACTTATCTTCCAAGCACAATAGCAGAGCAGCCAACTTTTTGGAGGAAGAAGTTTGGCTTGCTTTCTCGAAGAGCCATTTCTGTTAGCAATCAGCCTGTATTTTATCTGCCATGTGGGCTTTTATGACAATTTTGTTCCATCGACTACAGTCATCATTATGTAGCTAGGGCTCTGTCAGCGTTTCCAGTGTAAACCAAAACTGTCAGAGGTTTGTAGCTGTGCATTATAATTCCCCTGGCAATGAAACTGGACACTTTCTACTTCAGTCACTGGGGCAAATGCTTAAAACATTGAGAGAGAGATTGGGATGAACATTTAAAAACCTGCAGATTAATTCAAATGTTTTGTTTTTAATTTTAACAAATAAAACGGGGTTAACCCAAGTAGCAGCTAGAAACAAGCAGCAACTGTTTCCTGGGGCTGCCTCTCTCCACAGAGAGGCTATCTCAGGCTTCCTCAACCTCGGCCCTCCAGATGTTTTTGGCCTACAACTCCCATGATCCCTAGCTAGCAGGGCCAGTGGTCAGGGATGATGGGAATTATAGTCTCAAAACATCTGGAGGGCCAAGGTTGAGGAAGCCTGGGCTAGCCTAAAATCCCACTGGCATTGCAGATGTGGTTCCTCACCCAATTCTCCTTATCACATCGTACCTACTGGTGTATGTACCCAACTGACCAAGTGATGGAAGCACTAAACTGCCTTGTGGACAGACAGTAATTGCATGATTTTTCAGTGCTGATGTCTGACCCCAGTTATCTGGCGTACATACACATAAGCAGGCTGACATGGGGTCAAATTGATACTTAACAGTGGTTGAAAGTAAGAGATACTGTGTTCCGTAGAGAAGTGTGATGCCTTGCTGAGCATCTGGTCGAGAGTCTTCTTTGTTTCGGAGGAATTGTCAGCAGCTTGACTACATCATACAGTTCTTCATTTTATAAGGCTGTGATAGATCGTGCTGAAATGCTAGAGCAGATTTTAAGCCAAATTAACACACAGCTTTAAATCAGATAGGCATGCTGGGTCACAAAATTGCATATGAGACAGGACTGAACCGGAAAATTAAAAGCATCTGAATGTTTTATTGTAGCATAAGTCAAACCGAGCTTAGTAGAACACAATTAAATTTGATACGGTATTAGTATCTATTATAGTCTTCGTGTTTACAATAGTTCCAATGTGACTGTAGAAACTGTTCGTTTGGTAAAACATCTTTAGACTTTTATTATCCTGGCTCTTGCTCTGGCTGCCTGCTGTATCCTTCTTCGTCTCTTAAAAAATGGAGAATTTATCAGCTGATTCCATCCACATCTGTCTTGAGCCACCATTTGATCCTGCTGGGAGACTGGTGTTAATCTACTGACCCTCTTCTCCGCTATTGGCAGCCTTCTACAGAGCATCAGTTTGAGGGAAACCCTAACATCACAAATGAGTGGGAGGGCTGAAATCATATGGTCATAATTTCAGATATTCTGTAGATGTTATTGTTCCTTTGCTTTTCCAGCCTTATTACACTTTTGCAACAATCAGGCATAATATATGTCTTCTTGTCAGGCACACTGACAAAACTCTGCTGTGGCCGGAGCCAAATCAAAACCAGATGGTGTGCCCAAGCGCATCCAACAGCCTTGCAGAGTGATACTTTTGCCAGGGGTTCCTGGGATAAGCCAGTGCCAGACCATTTCTTGAATATAGCCCTTGTTCTCCAGCACAAGCAAACAAGCTAGGCAGAATACCAACCAGGTTAGGAAGGCAGTCCAGGGTACAGCCATGGACATAGACTGCCAAGCAGGAAGACCAAAGACCTAAACTAACAGCTCCAGTGTTGAGGCGATTGAATTTTTGATGTAAATTGTGCTGATTTCCCAAGAGCTTGCTAATTTATTCCAGCTGCAGCCAATGAGGCAACTGGGGCCGAGCCATTAGTTCGGGTTTCCTCAACCTCGGCCTTCCAGATGTTTTGAGACTACAAGTCCCATCATCCCTGACCACTGGTCCTGCTGGCTAGGGATCGTGGGAGTTGTAGGCCACAAACATCTGGAGGGCCGAGGTTGAGGAAGCCTGCATTAGTTTCTTTCCTCCATTTTAGCAGCAGTTTCAGTGCAAACCACTTGTTGCTGCAGGAACAGCAAAGCCCCTTCCTCTGCAGTTTGCAAGCACCCAAGAACCAGGTGGCTGTTGGACTCTTGGGCAGTGCTGCACCATGGACTGACAAGTAAGTGAGGCAACTCACCTGGCAGTCATCTGATACTATAGTGATGCTAGGTGGTTGGCAGGTGGGTTATCCCACCCACCTGTTGAAATTGGGCCACAGGAGAATCTGGCTTACTGGGCCAAAAATACTCCCCACCACTGCACTAGAGGCAGAAATCCACACACCTGGGCCTTGATGGTGACACTGGGCTTTAGCTATCATTAAAGCTGTACAGTGGTACCTCTGGTTACATATGCTTCAGGTTATATACGCTTCAGGTTACAGACTCCGCTAATCCAGAAATAGTACTTCAGGTTAAGAACTTTGCTTCAGGATGAGAACAAAAATCGTGCTCTGGCAGTGCGGCGGCAGCGGGAGGTCCCATTAGCTAAAGTGGTGCTTCAGGTTAAGAACAGTTTCAGGTTAAGAACGGACCTCCAGAATGAATTAAGTACTTAACCCGAGGTACCACTGTAGTTCCAGTCAAATGCTCTGCTGCAGGCAATGAGTTTTTCACTTTTTGCAACCAACTGTTACATGAACATGGCAGACTCTTCAAAAAAGTAGATGTTGCTTTACCTGTTTACTTGCAGTGCCATATATCTTCTAGCTTCTTACTCTCCTCTGTATACGTTATCCATGTCCACAACCACAAATCTGGCCATCTGTCCCACCATCAAGGGAGTACTTCAACCTCTAATGCTAATTCAGTGTTATGAAATTTCACGGATTGTCATTTTGCAAATCAATGCAACTGTTTTCCGGTGCATAACTTCTAGCTGCAAGCTTTGTCTTTCTTTGTTGACAACGTGAAGAGAACCATAGGTATCAACTCCGGTAGCCAATTAAGTTTTACGCAGAGTAGACCCATTGAAATTAGTGAACATGATGAAGTTAGAGCCACTAATTTGACTGAATCTACGCTGAGTAAAATTTAGTTGACTACGATCCCAGGTTTCTACATGGACGAGCCACATGGGGCTGTTGCAGAGAGTCACGTCTCTCCCAAGAGATTGGGAGCCAGAGACAGATTCTCATGCTGTCTTCACCTTTCCCCTCAGCTTAGGTGCAACTTCACTGCTCCTCAGTCATTGGCACTGACATTATCAGGCATTTGCTTGTATATTGTGTATTTGATGTTTCTTTGTCACCACTTTCTGAACTTCTGTGGTGGAAAAGTGACTGGATAACCTTCTTTCCTCCCTCTGCTTCAGTTTTCTGCTTGAACAATAATTTCAACCTTTTATAGTTAATATCTTCTATAGGCTTCTCCAGGCAATCTAGTTATTGAGCATTCATCCTGATTTGCTTGCACAAGACTTACATGGTTAGATACAGTGGTACCTTGCAAGACGAATGCCTTGTAAGACGAAAAACTCACAAAACGAAAGAGTTTTTCGTTTTTTGAGTTGTTTCGCAAGACGGATTTCCCTATGGGCTTGCTTCGCAAGACAAAAACGTCTTGCAAGTTTGTTTCCTTTGTCTTGCAAGTTTGTTTCCTTTTTCTTAAAACCGTGCATTCAATTCGAGGAACAACTAATAGCAGGCAGTGTGGTGGCCTTTTTTGAGGTTTTTGAAGACTTTGGTGATTTTTGAAGCTTTTCCAAAGTCCGTGCTTCGCAAGACGAAAAAATCGCAAGACGAAAAAACTTGCGGAACGAATTAATTTCGTCTTGCGAGGCACCACTGAAATATTCCAACTTTATTGAATAGTTATTCTGATTTGTTTGTGGGGTGTTTTTACGTCCTCTTGTTAGTCGTTTATTCATTCTAAACTTTTCAATGCATTTCCCCTTCACTTTCCAACCTGCAAAAAGTCCAGTTCTTTTTCTAAAGTGGATTTGTGACAGAGTGCTTTAATTTTATGGCTACGTTTACAGTATGGGCCTGAATCCTACCTGCAAAATAAAACCGATTGGAGACATTCCATACCATCCTTGGATGAATATTCATCCCCACCTCCCGTCTATTCTGAAGATTCTAGCTAGCAGATATCTGGAGCGCTATGAACATGTGTATGTGAAAGATGTAGCTTAATATATCATCAAGATGAACTGATGTTTGTCTGTTTCTTGGCTGTAGTGCTGTTATATTAATTTATTCATTTCCCCCCTTTTACAGAGTGTGAATATAGAAAAGCTACAAGGCTCATCTATTCACATTTCCACCAAAAATGGCTTATTAAAAGCCAAATATCTTTATGCAGAATCTTCATTGCTCTCTTCAACGGCTGGTGACATTCTGCTGGGGAATGTTCATGGTAAGATAGCAAATTGGTCTGCAATTAGAGCTACATTTTGTTTAGCAAATGCCTTTTTAAATATTTGTGATAGAAGGTCATCAATTTCACATTTGAGTTCTTTGAGAACTGTTGGGTAGATGCCAGCTAAATGCCATGATATGTCAGTTTTTATTTTTCCAATAAGGCCTGGAACTTTGTGCCTTGCCACCACTATCTGCCTCAGTTCCTCAGACTCCCTTCTTGCAAAAGTTAGTTCAGGCATCAGGATCTGCCCTTTATCTTCCACTATGAAGACGAACACACACAAAAATTCACCTTCTGTGCAATCGCTTTATCCTCCTTTTCCACACCTCGGATTCCCTTGTCATCCAAGGGCCCAACTACTTCCCTAGCAGATGTCCTGTAGTTGAAGAAATTCTTCTTGTTGGTTTTAGTATTTTTAGCAATGTGCTTCTCAAATTATTTTTAGCAATCTTTATTGTCTGCTTGCATTTCTTTTGCCAAAGCTTGTGTTCCTTTTGTTCTCTTTGTTTGGACAAGACTTCTGTTTTTTTAAAGGAGGCCTTCTTGCCTGTAATAGCTTCTTTGGCTCTGCTTGTTAAGCATGCTGGCATCTTCTTGGCCAGGGTGATACCATTTCTGATCTGCGGTAAACAGCCAGTGGAACTCCCAGCTAAGTGTATATAGGATTGCGGTCATACCTAATTCCAGGCCTGGCAGATTAATAAACCATACTCAAAACTATAAACTAATACACTGACAGTCACTATAGCTATAGCTTTTTGGCTAAACGATTGCATTAAAATATTATACAGATAAAGTGGTATTTTAAGGGAAGTACCCTATAACTACACCAACAATAGGTGGAAAATGCAATACTTGTAGCTAGAGGAATTCCACTGGCATAACAATATTTTCTTCAGAAACAGGATCTGTTTCTTCGTTACTGTAATTATATGTGAATGCTGCTTCAGTGTGGCCATTCTAGCAACGACAGGCAGTGGAAATATGAGGGCTAGGAAAATGTCATGCTTCTTTCTTGTGCCAGAGTTGCCCTTCCTGGGGCCATGTATATTCCCAGTTTGGGAAGGAACTTGGAGCTCTCCCTTATGAACTGGATCTAAATCTTTGCAGAAATCAGCGGGGTTAGTGTCTCTTGATATAAATTGGTGTCACGATGACTTGTGTTTATGCTGATTTGTTGGAAACATTTCTCTGGGTGTTTGGGCTGGCATGGTGCACTCCAACCAAGGCACTGCCAATTCCATTCTTGGTCAAGAGCATCCTATGTGTTGGTCCAGTGGTTCTCATCTGTTCTTGGGCAGATGACTAATCTGTGTATTCTTCATGTTGCTTAGGTTGGTGGTCAGAGTGTGGGTGTGCAGTTCCTCTAGTCATAATTTACCACTCCTGGTGTGCAGACTTTCCATGTGCTTGAAGTATTCAGCCTTGGTGATTCAGAAGCTTATACTGAATCTGAAAACTACCCATCTTTATAAGGCCACAGAAGTTCAGCACTATGGCACCAAGCTGTCAGCTCCCAACAAGTGTCCATCTTGCTTTAAATGCCATTAGTTCTTTCTGCCCCACCCACCCCAGTCCATAGGTGTATGCCTCTCTTTATTTTTTCATAGTGAACTGGCTGCTAACTTAAACTCCTGGCTGTCTTCCCAGCCTTCAGAATAGAGCCAGACTGACTGGGCACACACAGTCTTGAATAAATAAATACAACTTGATTTTTAAAATTATGGAAGTATGAACTATATTTAGCCACCATGTAGTACACTGATGTAAATTTGCCAGTGTCCAATTCGAAGCTCCTAACTAATAGGTTCTTAATTTGTTCACAAAGGCCTATTATGGATGTTTTAAACTTAGTTCGTACTTGTGTTGTGTGTGTTTTAGGTTACTTTTACAACACTTCCTGTAAAAATATGTTGTATTTTTCTTCCAGGGTGCAGTAAAAAGGCAAATAGAGTTGTATCCAGTTTAAACAAGATAACCTTAACATTGCTTCATGCTTATTTTCAGAATGCTGTTAATGAAATGTTATTGGGACGTTCTGTTATTTTAAACAAGTGTTCTTTCTATAAAAAGTTTTAGAGTCATCAGAAATGAAACATACTTCTGACAGTACAATCTTATTTATACATGCCTACTCAGAAGTAAGTCATATTGAAGTTGCAGTCATATACACCTCACTGAGAATACACTCCACTAAATGGAGTAGGACTTACTTCAGAGTTAATGTGCCAAGTAATGCACTGTGAATGTGTTTATTATACTGTATTCATATTTTATGGGAAATTAAAACGCTGTAGAAAAAGCAAATAGAAAATGAATGAGTTTTGCAATGAGTGGTGATTCCTTCCAGATGGTGTCATGGGGCCTCTAATGGGCCACCCTAAATCTTTCTGGAAGTATCAACCAGTTTAGGCATATATTTTGGGGGTGGAGTAGGACAGGTATCTGGTAGCCACAGACCCATCTACATAGAACTGGGGGTGGGGAGGAACAACACCAACAAGCTCAGAGTCATCTCTCTGTGCAGTGCTTGCAACATAAATGGAAGGAACCCTAAGTATTTTC
This sequence comes from Podarcis erhardii, assembly GCF_964252035.2. NCBI lineage: Eukaryota > Metazoa > Chordata > Lepidosauria > Squamata > Lacertidae > Podarcis > Podarcis erhardii. The sequence continues at coordinate 70,958,616 of NC_138500.1, read as the reverse complement.
AGATGTCTCTGTTTTTGCTCATTAGTAGATATTTGTGGCTTCTCACATCAGGGCTAAAAGCAAGATGGATTGTTGAGCTTGTATCTTGGAGCCTTCCTCTGTATTTAATCTTGCATCTGATGATGATCCTAAGTCAGAAACTCAAAGAATACAGTCGTACCTTGGAAGTCGAACGGAATCCGTTTGACTTCCAAAATGTTCGGAAACCAAGGTGTGGCTTCTAATTGGCTGCAGGACGCTCCTGCAGCCAATCAGAAGCCATGGAATCCACATCAGACATTCGGGTTACAAAGAATGTTTGCAAACCGGAACACTCACTTCTGGGTTTGCGGCGTTCGGGAGCCAAAACGTTCGACTTGCAAGGTGTTTGGGATCCAAGGTACGACTATAGCACAGCAGAGACATAGTCATCAGGTTCTGGAACCAATATTGTCTCAGCCTGATCCTGAAACTTAGACTTGTATCTTACTATGTACAGAGAAACAAAATGTGGGCTTTATAAAAATGCTTCCAGTTTTCATAAAGAGCAAAAATGAAGAAAGCTTGAATTGCTTTTATCAATGATACATTGCCCAACCTCTGTAATTCCTGGATGTCAGCACTAGTTTAGAATAAACAATTTGGCTAGAATTTGACTTTTTCCTCTCCCCAGAATATCTCGATTTGAGGGTTGGTTAGTATAAAAATTATAGGCTTCATTAAGCACTGTTATTGGTGGAACAATTATATGACCACACAATTCTTGCAGAAGTTCATCCTTCCAAAGCAGCATATTGAACTTGCTTCAGATAATGTGATTTGCGAGACCTTTGTTGATCTTAAAATGTTTCTCATTCTTTATGGGTATCTTTAGAAAGTCCATAAACCAAATGAGGTGGTAAATCTTATTTGAGAAGATCTGAAATTTTTTTACAAAACAATGTGGTTTTTGAAAGTGGAGAACAGAATACATGCCATTCTAAAAGACTGTCAGCAAATGGTCTGGCTTTGGGAATGAGCTGTAGGCGTCAGCCTGAGATGAGCTGGGAGATGTGCTGGGGAATTGGAGCTGAAGAGCAAGGCAGGAATCAGAGAAGAGCAATTATCAGAAACCAAAATCAAGGAGTAAGAGCTGAAGGGTGAAGCCAGAAGTCAGGCCCAAAGAGGAAAGAGGGACAAATGAGTAGGCAGGCCCAAGGAGTAAGAATCAAGAGTCCGAATCGAAAGGTCACACAGTAATGCTTCACTGCCCTGGAGGCTAGGACCCGAATCAGTGGATTCAAGTCAAGAAAGGAGATCCCAACTAAACATCAGGAAGAACTTTTCTGACAGTAAGAGCTGTTTGACAGTGGAACAGACTCCCACAAGAGGTGGGGGACTCTCCTTCCTCAGAGGTTCCTAAGCAGAAGTTGAATGGCCATCTGTCATGTATGATCTGGTTTAGATTCCTGCAATCCAAGGGTTGGACTAGATGACCCCTGAGGTCCCTTCCAACTCTACTATTCTGTGATTCTGTGAAACAGGAAGTCCTTCCTGTCTGGGAGAGTTCATTGGCCAGCCAGGATGGGCAGGGCCAGACTTGAGGATACTTGCTTCCTAGGCAGATGCTGTAACTTGTAGTTCTGTGGCAGCTTAAATGAATCCGAAGGTCCTCTTATTTGAGCTCCTGACAGGGGCACAGTCTGCTTTTGGATCACAGTCTGAATTTGAGACCTACATACAGCATGGGTTCAGAAACTGAACTAATGTTCAGAAGAAACTAAAATGTTGCATCCTACTCAAAACACTTCTGTGAAATAACTGTCCATGAAGAGATTGTGAGGTCTTCTTAGTAGATGAAAGGCCCTGAATACAGAGCATCTCCATACAAGTGTCAATGTATGCATCTATGCGTAGACCCTCCATGTGATCAGGAACATTTGTGTCATGACCCTAGCTTCAAGTAGTGACTAGAGCATGGACTGGGATGGAGGTTTCTAAAAGTCTCAGGGAGTGAACCTTGTGGCAAGGACTTCAGAGCTGTTGGGTAAAGGCCTTGACACCTGTACAGGATCTAATCACCTGACTTCCTGAGACAGCCCCCACCCTGCAAGATATAATTCCCTCTCCCCAAAGAGTGACTGTCGTTATCCCCAAGGACCTCATAAACTGTGCTCCAGCCGGGCCACAACTTGAATGCAGATGGTTAGACTTAGCAGAGGAGTGAAGGAGTATGAATCTCTAGGCCTCTAAAGCTTTCCACATGGCATAGATAGCCAGGCATAGCCGATGGGATATCCTCCATATGTTGCCACACTACACCTCCCATCATCTGTTATCATTGGCCATGCTGGTTGAGGCTGATGGGAGTTGGAGTCCAATAACATTTGGAAGGTACCAAGTTTTCTACTCCGAAGGAGTTAGTTGGGCACCAGACCTTATTGGAGGAGGTTGCAAACCTAGGGGTGGTTGGTATCCTGGCACTCCAATCCCACCAGCTACTCTGCCTGGCTGATTCAGGATTCTCATTCTTTTCCATACCCAAGGTTGTTTGCACTTCCCTGGGCAGGGCACCACGCATGGGAGGCATATTTGAATGCTTGTGATCCCAAGGTTGCACAATGTCACACAAAAACATCCCTCCCCCCCCCACCCTAAGCAGCTTCCAAGTGGGGAGTGTTAAGCCACAGGACAGATTAAAAAACACATGACAAGACCTTTAAAAATACTTAAAGAGGGCTCAAAACCACTGCTGGACCTTGAAAGTACAAGGCTACAAGAAGCCTTGAAATATTAAATGCATCACATCTTGGAAGTCTCTGGAAGGGGGGGCGAGTTGTGCCTTAAATTATGAAACCTAGTAGGAGGCTGGGATAGATCACAGTGTAATAACATAGCGAGAAAGTTTCGCAATAAGGAAGAACACAGGTGGGATCATAAATCAAGGTAGTAGAAGTGGAATTGGAAGCCAGATCAACATATTAGGGTCATTGGTGCAATCAGGAATCCTGCAGAAGTACAGCGCTTCATTTTCTGCCTATAATAGGTAGATTTCTGCTAAGAGCTTTTCCATGTTCCCTCCCTTTTATTTACAAGAAATCTCTGCAAACCAGAAGACAGGAGGAGATGGACTCTCTACTGAACGCACATAACCCTATCTCCTGTTTCCCAGAATCCCTTTATGTCCCAGAGCAGCTGTCAGACACCACTTTGTACCATGAAAGCAGAATACAGATTTGGCCAGCTCAGTGATACAAATCCATTAGCTCTGCTCCTGGTAAGACAAGATTCTGAACAGAAGTGCAGATGAGCTAGTTCCATGCCAAGCGAAGGCAGCTTTCAGTTCCACTGGTTTTAATTGCTTGCTATTTTGAAGCATGAAATCTTGCCAGGATGATTAAAACTGATGATTTATAGCCATCTCACCAGATATCTGACGCTGGTAACATCCAGCATTTACTTGGCATACGTAAGCATTGCACTGAATTAATAGGAGTCATGTGGTCACCACAAGCAGGCAAGGCTCAGGGGCACAGCTGTGACTTATTTGGTTGATTCTAGAGACATCACCTTGCCAACAAAGGTCCGTATAGTAAAAGCTATGGTTTTCCCAGTAGTGATGTATGGAAGTGAGAGCTGGACCATAAAGAAGGCTGATCGCCGAATAATTTATGCTTTTGAATTATGGTGCTGGAGGAGACTCTTGAGAGTCCCATGGACTGCAAGAAGATCAAACCTATCCATTCTTAAGGAAATCAGCTCTGAGTGCTCACTGGAAGGGCAGACCCTGAAGCTGAGACAATACTTTGGCCACCTCATGAGAAGACTCCCTGGAAAAGCCCCTGATGTTGGGAAAGATGGAGGGCACAAGGAGAAGGGGACGACAGAGGACGAGATGGTTGGACAGTGTTCTCGAAGCTACCAGCATGAGTTTGACCAAACTGCAGGAGGCAGTGGAAGACAGGAGTGCCTGGCATGCTCTGGTCCATGGGGTCACGAAGAGTTGGACACGACTAAATGACTAAACAACAACAACAAAGGCTGCAGATCTGGGCCTGTTCTCCCATTGCTTCATTCTAGGTGTCATAGTTTCATTTTAGGCTATTTGTCTTGGTTGCAGTCGAGTTTTCTGTACCATGCAGAGCTCCATACTACAGTGGCACCTTGGAGATATTGTGGGCAAGGATGCCCAGACTCCATTTCTCTCTGTCACTAGCCAAGAGTATCAGAACAATTTCTACCCAGGATCTGCCAAGCAAATTGCAGAACTGTGATTAATCTTCAGATGGAAAGTTGAGCAAAATGCATTTCTCCAGAATAACATGAAGGGACACAGATTGAGGTGGGGGAGTGGGAAAATGTCACCAACTCTGCATGTTCACAATCTGGAAAATATTTTCCATTATTTGCTGCGAGATGTATTTCTTGTAACTTGCTAGTAATCTGTTGTGTACACTGTTTGGGACTATCCATAAAAAGGGTGGTATTGAAGTCATTCCAATCACTATCCCTCCCCCATGTAAAACAATTGGGCAGGGGTGGGTGGGTTGGTCCAAAATGAAATAGTTATCAGCTCTGGATATTTTGGGGAACAGTATTGTTTGCTCTTTTTTTTTTTCATATAAGCCACCTCTGTAAAATGTTTAAAAAGACAAACTATAAATGGCATTACTTTCTGCTTTGGGTGTGTCAGCATATTGCAAATAAGAGGTGATTTATAGTTAGCAGGACTGGCCCCAGACATCTTAGGACCTGAGGAAAAATGGTGTCTCTTTCCCCACCAGGGAAGGAGGAGTGAGTGAAGATTTGCAACAGCAACAAGGGGGCAATAAAGGTCTGCTTCAGGATCTGCTGCCTCTGTGGATCCTGTCATCTGAGGCAGTCTCCTCACCTTGCCTCATGGATGGGCTGGCCCTGATAATTGGCCTCAGGACCACTCAACATCTTGCTAATTCACTGTGTGAATTAAAACCGTCGTACACCAAGCTTCAAACTACTGTTTTAATTTTTTTGCAGGAGACACAACCCTTAAAACAAAAACAGGAAACATCACAGTAGGTAAGTTGAAGGGTGTTTGTTTGTTTGTTTTTACCCTTTGCAGATGTCACGTGTGGGCAGCTTTTCAGCCCCTGGGCAACTTTTAACTGTGCAGCTGCTGAGCTATTATTATTATTATTATTATTATTATTATTATTATTATTATTTCATAAACGACATCAGGTATGGAACAGGTAAAAACCCAGCTCAGCCAAAAGCGTGTTTGCAGACATTGTTGATCAGGGGAGCCTGAAAAGCTCCTTCAAAACTCTTCTTCTGAAGCCTTCCTCCGCTCACCTTAGACATTCCTGAGGTCCACTGAAATCAGTGGTGCTAAAGAGAGTTAGATATTTAAGTTCCTTAGATTACAGCATGACTGACTCCTGCTGTGTTGTGTCGGTTAACTCTTTAACACTGTGGTCTGGAACTTTCTTGGAACAGTCGTGAACTTATATATATTGTCTTAGCGGGGGAATAAGATACAGCATAAATTAAAAGTTTAAGAACATCTCATAAAAGGAGATGTTCTTAAATGAATACATTTTTGTCTTGGGATGTAGCGACCATATATGCATCTAAAGAGTATAATCAATAGGAAGACAAAGGATTGCGACTCAGAGTCTAAAAATGAAAGACGATCCTTGTGTAATATACATTCCAGACATCTGGTGTCTAACAAGACACTCAACGATAATTCTATCCAGATTGTTCAACCTCATGCAGGCAATAATTTCCATTCAGCTGGGCTATCAAAATGAATTTGTAATACTTTTTCCAGCCTTGATGGCATGTATTTCATTCAGCATCAATGCCTGCTATTTTTACCCAGGACACCTAATGAATAGGAACCTTGAATTTGTGCTTTGCATCCTGGCCACCAACAAGATTTGCCCTAAATTCAGATTCAATAATTTATAAAACCTGCAAGGTAACCCCACTGGAATGAGTAAAGTCTTGGGAGGCTGAAAATCCATAATTTTTCTTATTTTAATGATCATTAAAATGGGTTGGGGAAGGTTCTCTCTGATTACACCAGAAGTTGGCTGTAGAATGTACTGATTGGCTGGGGGTTATGACATCACAATAAAGTAAGTTAGACCCATTAAAACTTAGTTGACTACCATCTTGAAGACCCAATATTTGTTGAAGGTAGGTAGAAGCTGGACTTGCTTGGGGGTGGGAATAATCCCAGTCACCCACACAGCGTAGTCATTTTTTAAAGGCATGTATGTTGTTTGTGGTGCTTCATGCTTGCGTCTGCTTCTTGTATTAATTGAGATCCATATGATGTCTCATCACTCCCTTAGCAGAGAGATTATCTATTCACTCATAGGAGGTGCACAATTGTGCCGTATCTTCTTTGGGCACACAATTGTATATAGGCATTTAAAAAGAAGGAGGCAGTAGAGGAGTTTCCCAGGAACAACACTTTCCCCTGGGCCCTTCTGTGCAACCACTCAAAACAGCCACTGAAGCAATAACATTTGATGCTCGGGCATTTTCTCCTCGAGAAAGCTTCTCTTTTACTTCATCTCCTATATCAGCTTCGATTTTGAATATCAGAAATCAGACTGGGGAAATGGGTTCTTGAAAGAGGTAGAAAAACTTCCCACTCCTTGGTAAATATTCTGCTTTAAAGACCAAACACAATTTCTTGAACATTTTCGTGGCAGAAATGGTGTATCTGGGGGTGGGGGTGGGGAATGATTGTCAGGACTGTATATTCCCTCCTGAGATGCAAAACATTCCAAATTTTCATAAAGCGTTTCATTCTGTGCTGACTTCATGGCTGTGGTTTATATTCTGTTCTTGTATCAGTTTCCCAGACTTAGTGAGGTTCATATGGCTCACTGCTCTGTAGAATATTTGCCAAGCTTCAAATAATGTGATCCAGAAGGACGCTCACGTCAGATTGGCTCTCCCCCCTACACGCACGTTCAGCAACTTTCCTCTCAGTTTGTGAACCCAGAATCTCCAGAGTTTTTTTGGGTTTTTTTAAGCAGATCAGTGTGGTTGTTGGGTGTCCTGGCAGTGACTGAAAGTGAAATGGAAAACCTTGGCACAAAAATAATGCTAAGAAGAAAGCCCAAAGTGTGTTTTGTGTTTCTAGTTTATGATTTATGGATCCTGCTGCCTTTAAAAAAATATTCATTTCTCTGCAAACCTGTGAGTGAGCAATTAGCGGTGAACAGTAAGATAGCCAAATTTGCTGCTGACACCATTTTTTTCAGGACAAGAACAAAAAAAGATTGCAAAGAGCTCTAAAAGCCTCACTCCAAACTTGGTGAATGGGCATTAGATGTGATTCATTGTAAGCAAGTGTAAAGTACCGTATTTTTTGCTCTATAAGACTCACTTTTTCCCTCCTAAAAAGTAAGGGGAAATGTGTGTGCGTCTTATGGAGCGAATGCAGGCTGCGCAGCTATCCCAGAAGCCAGAACAGCAAGAGGGATCGCTGCTCTCACTGCACAGCGATCCCTCTTGCTGTTCTGGCTTCTGAGATTCAGAATTTTTTTTTTTTTTCTTGTTTTCCTCCTCCAAAAACTAGGTGCGTCTTGTGGTCTGGTGCGTCTTATAGAGCGAAAAATACAGTAATACACGTTGGGGCAAAACCCTGAACTTCACTTATGTGCTAATGGGATCTGAACTGGTGATGGAGGCTGGGGAAGCTCGGTCGGCGTGAGGCTCTTAATCTCAGGCCCCACGCTGGGCAAAAGATTCATGCATTGTAGGGGGTGGACTAGATGACTCTGGGGGGTCCCTTCCAACTTTACAATTCTATGAAATAAAAAAGGAATTCGATGAATTCGCACGGACAGAAACAGGGTCCAATCATGTCGGTCAGGAAAGGCCTGGGCAAAAAGATAAAGTCTTTATAAGATGTCTGATGCAGCTGATGAATGCCATTTATCGTAGAGGGAAGGGCATCCCATAATAGAGGACTGAGAGCAGGAAATGTCTGTTCTATGGTCACCGCTCTATAACAGTTTGTAAGGTACAGCACTGTAAGTAGAATTTCTGCAGATGTTCTTAGTGATCTTACAGGCAGTAAAGAGGTAAAGGTAAAGGGACCACTAACCGTTAGGTCCAGTCGTGACTGACTCTGGGGTTGTGGCGCTCATCTTGTTTTATTGGCCAAGGGAGCCGGTGTACAGCTTTCGGGTCATGTGGCCAGCAGGACTAAGCCACTTCTGGCGAACCAGAGCAGCACACGTAAACGTTGTTTACCTTCCCGCCGGAGCGGTACCTATTTATCTACTTGCACTTTGACGTGCTTTCATACTGCTAGGTTGGCAGGAGCAGGGACCGAGCAATGGGAGCTCACCCCGTCGTGCAGATTTGAACCGCCGACCTTCTGATCGGCAAGCCCTAGGCTCTGTGGTTTAACCCACAGCGCCACCCTTGGCCCAACAGTAGAGAGAGGGGCAGGCAAAATGCAACTCTTTGGAGGAACATCTGGATCCCAATGCAAGTCAGAAATAAAACACAGAGGGAGAGAGGTGGGACCTTCTCATTAGCATACTCCAGCTGCAATTTCCAGCATGGCTCACATCCTTGAGACTCTTTTGTAAACCTGCTCTTGCCCACAGGTAGAAGTGAGGGGCCACATGGGGTGGGGGCGGCAAGAGTTACTGGAAACACGAAACTGTTATAGCCCAGTTCTCAAGAGTAGCAACAGCTTTTCAGATTCCTAGATCCTGGAACTCATATCTTTATTACCTCACAGTGTGATTCAGTAAGTCCCATTGCTGTTTCTGATCACTAATGTGCCCAGTTATCAGCATTGTTGTCCCCGCCCCCTGGCCAGCATCTGAATCAGTTCAACAGCTGTGGCTGTTAAAACAAAAAACAAAAGCCCTGCTCTCGCCAAAGGTTTGCAAGATCATGCTGAGAAACTCTGGTCATATTAAACTGATTTGCTACACTTGATTTCTTCTTAATTCGATGACATCTGATGTGTCTCACCAGTGGAAATAGGGAAGCAGGAAGAAACAGATCAACTGGAATCCTTCTATTTATGATTGGGAAAGGAGTCCTTTTTCTCATTATTCTGAGTGCCCAACTCACTCTCTTTAGTTCATACATTGGTCTCTCTCCTTAGCATATCAAACCCTAAATAGCTCTTGATCAGAGAACCCTAAGCTTCCTTACCAACTTAAATTTAATTCATTTTAAAGGCTGCTGTGATTAAAAATCCAAAAACAACCACTGCAAGTAGTCTGCAGATTATTTCCCCCTTTTCTCCATAAACCTTAGCTTCCTTTGTTACAACTTAGAAAGCTGAACAAAAATGGGCTTTGCATCATTTGTGTGTTTAGCCCCAGAAATCTGTCTTTCATAAACTGAAGCAAATCTATCAAAACTGTTCCTTCCACTTCATCTTCTGTGCTTGTAAAAACCAAGTTTGCTGTAATATCTCAGGAACACCACACCGTTTATCACAGCCATCTGTACCTTTTAGTTTTGCTCTCTGCCTTCTCTAGAGGGCCACCCTAAAAACGGTTGAATTTAAGCTGGTCTCATTTTATTCACAATCAATGCAAGCGCAGCTAAGCTTAGTTGCAAGTTAGACTCATGGAAAGGTGTGGAACCAGGACGGTGATTAAGTTCTTTTGATTCCAGTGGGAATTAACTAACCTTTTGGCTAGATTGTGCCCAATGTCCTCTATTTGCACCTACAGTTTCAAGGTTGACATGCAAACATAGTATATATCCCCTCCAACATGGAGCAGGTGCTGAAGCTGAGGCCGCAGTTCCAGAGCTCTTTTTTTGGACAAAAGGCACTTAAATCCTACCTGGCTCTTCAACAGGAAAGAAGAGGGCCATTCCTCTTTGGGGGTCAAAATAATGTTAGATCTTTGCTTTTGAAAAATGAACAGCTCCGTGTGTACAGCCCTAACTGTTGGATTGGGGAGAGGAACAACACATGCCCTCTCCATGTAGCAGAGCAATCCTGAGGCTTTGCAGAGGTGTGGAGTTGTAAGTGCATCCCTAGTCCAGAAGTGGAAGGGGGGGGAGAGAAGATTGGGCCTGATCCCTGTGCCTTCTTTAGGCTTCTGTAGCAGTTGGGCCTGGATCAGGGCTTCTGCTGGCCGACACTAGCAGCGAGAGCAGCTTGGAATCTAGCTGATCCCAGGCCAGGTCAGAATGCCCTGTTTCTGGGCCTTTTGTTAGGCTCCACTGGTGGGGATATGGCGGCAAGCTCCATACCTGCAGTTTCAACAGGTGGATGGGGAAGGCTTGTGCCAGCAAGGTGATATGAGCATCACTGTGGCAGCTGGTGAGAGGCTGCAGCCCACATAAGGCAGTGTGGCTAAAACTGTGGATGTAAAACGTCCACATGCGTTGTCCCAGGACTGGGTTGATAGTATCTTTGATCTTTTGAATATATTGGATCCTCTGTGTCCACAATGAATCTCCGGGACAGGACAAGGAAAGGAAACCGCGAAAGCATATTTCCCGTCCCTCTTTTGTTCCGGGTTCTCTGATAACACCTGTAAGAAGCTGCACATCCCAAATGCTGACTTTATAAATGTATTCTAATTTAAATTCCTGTCCTGGAAATGTAGTTGGCCAGCTTTAGGAAACGCTCCCAACAGCATTCCAGATGGGAGACGCCCTATTAATCTGAAGACTGGGAACGCAGTCATTTTCTGACTTAATTCATCATTTATCATGGCCTGAGCGTATTTCAAAGCTTGGCACAGCAACAGCCACCTTCAGTGGCTACTCCATTTAAGCTCCTTCTATGTTTTCTACAGATACTGACTAAAAAACCCCAACCCCAAATCCCGTTGTTTTTTTTCAACCGATGAACCAGAGTGGTTGCGTTCCAGTCTCTCTCACAGGCTGACGTATCAAAACTCCTTTTGGGCTGGGTGGGACAAGGCCACGTTTGAAGCTGTCTTCTCATCATTGGTTGTTTACCATTTTTCAAAGCCAAAAAGATGCTGTCACTTTTTCAAATGACCTGAGTTGGCAGCTCTGCTTTTATTCTCAGGAAGAGATTGTGTTCCCTTATTTCATTCACATTCCTTGGCATATTATCCAGCTGTGTTGTCATGTACCCCTGGAACTGAAAGCGCATGAAATTGTGTGAGCAACTTCCAGTGTATCAGTTAAGAACAGAGTGCCTTTCTGAATGCATCAAGGCTGCAGTTCTACATGGAACCCTGACACTTTTATAGGATCTTTTGACACGGAGAGCTGACCACACTCCAAGAGTAAACTATGACATCAAAGGTAATTCTAATATATCAAAAGGGAATTAGCATACATATTGAATATATGTGAAGAGATGTGAATTGACACAGACCTTCCTAAACTGTACACTAACAACAGATTAAGTTTCATAGAATTGTAGAGTTGGAAGAGACCCCAAGGGACATCTAGTTCAAACTCTTGCAATTTCAAGAATCTCACCTAAAGCATCCATGACAGGTGACCATCCAACCTCTGCTTAGAAACCTCCAAGGAAGGAGAGTCCACTACTCCAAGGAAGTCTGTTCCACTGTCGAACAGCTCTTACTTTCAGAAAGTTCTTCCTGATGTTTGGTCGGAATCTCTTGTAACTTGAAGCCAAAAGAGCTAACAGTGAATAAGCAAGTTAAAACTAATTATCTCAGCTTGCGGTTCTAAAGCATGCCTGAAAACACATGGAAGAAGTAGGATGCAGTAAAACTGGGCAGGGAAACGAGAGAGTCACAAGTGTTGGCTGAAGGGGTAAAGGTGGTAAAACAAGGAGGCTTGGACCACTTGATTTAGAGAGAAAAGGACAAGATCAGAGGTGGAAGGGAGTTTGCATGGTGTCAGGAGCTGGAGTCAGCAATAAAACAATCAAGCACCCAATGTCAGTGAAGTTAATTCTTTATTCAAAGAACAAAACAGCTCAGTCATAGTTATCCCAGCAACTCTGCCAACAAGGCAGTTGCAAGGACTGAAGAAGGTCCCTGCCTTCCCACCGCTCTCCTTCCCCAGCAGCCTGAGGCTTCATCATCTTGCCTCTTGTTGTTTCTCCCTCTTCATTTCTCTGCGTGTTCTGGGAGACCAGGGAGAGGGGAGCTGGTCGCAGCAAGAGGGAGAGACTCCCTGGATTCTTCAGCAGCCTGCCTCATCTCTGCCTCCTGTAACTTCTTCATTAGCCATTTAGGGAAGAAGCAAGGAGTGACACGTTGGGTGATCGCATGCTGGCTTAATGCTTCCAGAAGGAGTCCGATGCTCTTTTGTTTACTTTTGACATGGCAAAGATTTACATTGAAAAGAGGTGGCAGTTGGCGGATTATGCAAGAGGTGCTGAAACTCTGCTTGCTTGAACATACTTTACCTGAGTTGCTAGTAATGGAGGGTCTTTCCTTGCCTCTGCAGGTCAAAATAGATCTTCCCTTCTTAGGTGCAGGCTCCTGCAATTCTACCAAAAGCTGGATTTTAGGGGTACTTCATAAAAATGGACATACAAGGCCAGGATCCTAGGCTGAAATGGCCGATGCAGTGATACAGTCCAAACATCCGTTGCCGGCTTCTACAGTGGCAGCAGAAGTTGGTCGGGAATTAAAAAATGGAATGTTTGGTGCTGCGAGCTTTCAAGCCTAATTCCAAGAATAAATTGTTCTCAAAGACCAAGTGATAGACATGATGAGAGATTATCATGACAAAAGTGGGCACAGTGGTGGTGGTGTTAATTCAATTTATATATCTCCCTTTATGCAGGCGGCACGCAAAGAAAGGCCTCAAATGGTGATCACAGGGTCTAGCTCAGTTCATATAGGGAAAGGCAGTCCTTGAGGTATGTAAAGCCATTTAAAGCTTTACAGCCAGCACTTTGAATTGGGCCCAGGAACTGCTTAGCAGCCAGTGCAGTTGAGCCAGAATTGGTGCTACATGCTCAAACCATCTTGCCTCAGTCAGCAGCCTGGCCACTAAGTTCAGCACCAGCTGAAGTGTCTGAACCATATTCAGAAGCAGCCCCACATATAACACGTTGCAGTAATCTAGCCTAGAGGCTGCCAGAGGATAGACAACAGTAGCTGAAACTGGTGGAAGGCACTCTGCACCACCAAAGCCACCTGAGGCTCAAGTGACAGCACAGGATCCAGGAGTACCCCCAAGCTGCATACCTGCTCCTTCAGAGGGAGTGTTACCCCATCAAGAGCAGGCCACCTCCCATCCATCTGTTCAAGCAAACTGTCCACTAACAGTGCCTCAGTTTTATCTGGGTTGAGCTTCAGTTTGTTGACTCTCATCCAGTCCATTACGGAGGCAAGACAATGGTCTGGCACAATCACCAACCGCCGTACCTGCAGATGTAAAGGAGAAATAGAGCTGTGTCCCATCAGCATATGGCTGATAACAGTGCACTCCAAAACTCTGGATGACCCCACTCAGTGGTTTTAAGTAGATGTTAAGCAGCATGGGGGATAATATGGAACCCTGAGGAACCCCAAGCATCACCCTGGAAATGACTATCCAAGTAGGATCAGAACCACCACAAAGCGGTGCTACCCACTCCCAACTTGGATATGCTCCAGAAGGATATCATGGTCAATGGTATCTCAAACCACTGAGAGGTCAAGAAGGATTAACAGGGATACAGTGGTGCCCCGCAAGACGAATGCCTCACAAGACGAAAAACCCGCTAGACGAAAGGGTTTTCCGTTTTGGAGGTGCTTCACAAAACAAATTTCCTATGGGCTTGCTTCGCAAGATGAAAATGTCTTGCGAGTTTTTCTGACTTTTTTCCCCTCCCCCCCTTTTTCTAAGCCACTAAGCCGCTTATCTGCTTATCCGCTAAGCCGATAAGCCACTAAAAGCCGCTAATCCGCTAATAGCGCTAATCCGCTAAGCCGTCAATGGGCTTGCTTTGCAAGACAAAAAAACCGCTAGACGAAGAGAATCGCGGAACGGATTCTTTTCGTCTTGCAAGGCACCACTGTACATTGCCCATGTCTCTCTCCCGAGGCAACCAGGGCAGTTTCTGTGCCAAAAACTGGGCCTAAACTCCACTTGGATCAGTTTCCTCCATGTGCACCTGCATGTGGTCCACATTGATGTATGTGTAGCAAACGCAGGCTATAATAGCACATTCTTGCTCTTTTTCTGGGAGGGGTGATCTGTCACATACATGGCCCAAGAGCTTTGTTAAAAGAAAAACTATGAACAAGTTAAATGCATTTATGATTGCTACTGGACAAACCCTGGAAACCTGAGGAACAAACCTGAATCAAGCTTTTGGTTTCCACCAGTTAAAAAACTCTTTCAAATAGCTCTTCCTTTTTTTGTCTAGTTGCGTGGTTATCTCTGAGATTTAGCTTTCAAACCACCATGACTTTTTCTGTTCCTTGTTAATAAATCCTTTGGATAAAATAAGTACATGTTGGGGGAAAATACTGGCAATTCAGCCTTAATCTGCAAAGATTTTTAGAGCATTTCCTGTTGTTTAGCTTCTGGGTTCAGCTTCAGATGTATTCTGAAACTCTCTTAATATCATAGTGTGGGGGTTTAGATTTTTTTTTACAAAAAATAACAAGCAACTTTTGTTCCCTAGAGTTTGTGCAAATTAGCTTTTGAACAACTTTTAAATGCAAGCTTTTCTTTCAGTGTATGTATGTAGGGGGAAACATTCATCAAAAGCCTGGATAGCATGCAGAGACAGTTTAGAAAACAATGTTAGGTTTGTTATCTTTGCACCCTTCGAAAACATGCTCCTTTTAGAATCACCCATACATCATTTTGCTTTTGGTGAACCCTTCTTCCTGTTTTCCTAGAGGAGGAAAAATGAAAATGTCTGATGAAAAGTATCTACGTGGTTATCATGAACATTTTGAGAAGAACTAAGCTGTGTTACCATCTCTGAACAACTGCAGATGTTCTTTCTATGTTAGATGTTCAGTGAGTCTCAAACTATCTATTAAAAGTTTAAATATAGAGAGAACATTGTGTCCCTTCTTCTCTCTTCCCCCACAAAAACTCCACGGCACTGCTTTCGCCCTAGGAGCAAACATTTCAGAAACAGTCTTTTAATATGGGACTCACAAAATATACATACTATTTCATTGGAACCCACACGGCTCAAAATATTTTCATTCTTTTGTTCTTCAGATTCCGCCGAAGGATTCCTGAAAGCTTCTACACATCATGGGGAGATAGATGTTTACATTATCAATCAAAAGGGGGAAGTGGATCTGAAATCTCAGGAAGGTTAGTAAATAGTAATTTTGTATGTGAAGCTTTTACAGCTGAAGCACTTTTACTCAACAGCAAGTTCTTCTGATTTCAATGGGATTTGGCTCCAAACTAAATGTACCATTATGTGTAAATAACCAATATGCAAAGTTCTTGAAATTTGCACTTCAACTTTGTGGCTCTGTGGAAAATATGATTTCTGCTCTCTCTCGTTCTTTTTTTACATTTGTGCTGAGTGAGTCACTTAAATTACTATGGCAGAAATGAAGTTAACCTCCCTCTCAAACTGTAGAGCTCAATCAGGGTTTCCCGATAAAGTATGAAGAGAGTAACCCTTTCCAACAAGAAAAAGCAGAGGTGGCATGAGGATCATCATCCTGATAACTTCTTAGGTGTTCACTGCAACATCCAGACTTCGCACACACAAACCAGTATAGAGTCAAGATTTGTTGTCCAATATGGGCTGTGAGTCCTGGAAGACGTGACCCCTGCTTTAGTAGCTACTTTCCACGTGGCCTAGGAGGGTGGAGCTCTGCCCGCTTGCTTGCCTGACTCCAGCTACAAAAGCTGAGGCTGCTGAAGAGGCCCGGCACCATCTTGGCTGTGAGTTCTGGGGGGCCTGCTCACTGCCTTGCAGGCCTTTTCCCACCTGGCCTGGGAGGGAGGAGGCATGACTGACTCCAGCTACGAAAGCTGAGGATGTTGAACAGACTCTTGGGCAGGGGATTGCTTAGGGGGTCTTGTTGCTATTAATTATTTGCACCTTTAATTTTTAGATCTTATGATTTGCGTAGAAATGGTTCAGATTGTTCGTGTAGTTTTTGATGTGTTTTATTTCTTGTTTATGACTGCTTTTGTTTTGTTGGTAATTACATAAAGATTTCTGTGTTGTAAGCTGCCTTGAGCATGGAAAGATTTCCGTGTTGTAAGCTGCCTTGAGCATACCAATATGTTGACAAAAGCAGCCAGCACATCGCTTTGGAACAGGGGCATCCAATTTTGCCCTCCAGTTGTTGTGGACTCCAGCTCCCATCGTTCCTGACCATTGGCTATACTGGCTGGGGAAGGTCCAAAGGGGGCTCTGGAGTCCAAAAGATCTGGAGCTGCCATATTGCTTTCCTTTTGCTGGGTAAAAACTGCAAGCCCACATTTCTCATGGAACTCTGTTTAATTATTTTTTTTTTGGGGGGGGGGAGTTTCTCTGACCCAAAGTGGCTTATGCCTGTCACCTTGAATTGTCTTAACACAAATCCTTTTGTTCTTGTGTATAATAGGCTCCATTACTGTCAAGGTGCCTGCAACTCTTCAAGCTTATCTGCAGTTATCTGGGAGCAAGGTTGAGGTGAGCCCAGAGATCCAGTTACAGGAGACTCAGAATGCCTTTAGGGAGGACCGCATTACAGTTACAGGTCAGTCTTGTCTTGTAGACGCTCTCCCCATAAAACTTTGCTTTTAGGTATGAATCAAATTACTCTGTTAATTAAGTGTATGCAGTCAGGTTTGCAACCCTTTCCATGGGTGCAAATTATGTTTGTACCAGATTCTGCCCATCATTTTTAGCCTAAACTGTAGTTAACACCATTGCCTAGGCAATGCTTAAGTGGGGTTAACCTAGGAGGAAGGATGTGGTGGGGAGAAGCAATCTTGTTGTCCACGCTAGAGCTTTTAGTCATGGGATATCTTTAATGGGACCGTGATGGACAGTTCTAAGTACAGAGAGCATAAATTCATGCTTGAACTGCACAAAACATCATGAGATTCAGTGGGGGGGGGAGCTACCCTACTTTGCTAAATGGAAAATTCTCAGAGAGAGCTGCACATTGTCTCTATTTTAGTCATCTGAACTAAGAGCTTGCTTCACAAATAAGCGGCTCCTTGGAGAATGGCTCAAATGATGTGTATCTTGGGGGTGATTGATTTTTTTCTGCTGGGAAGAAGGAAAGAATAGATAAGTTCTGGTTTAGACTTGCCAGATGTAATTACTGTGCTTCTCAATACCCTTTGCTGATGTAGCACTTTAGAAACAAAAGGAATGCTAGCATAAATCCAAAGTTTGCCTTGCTTGCTATAGACGAAGAATATATGGGAGACATGGAAGGTTGATTTACTTTTATAAACCTCAGTTATTTTCAGTCAAACACAATAAAATAATATTATATGCACCTTCAGTACAGTTTTCAAGTCCTACGGACAAACATCCTTTTGATACTCTGGGTTTTATCCTTCAAATTACTGGTACTGTATAGGTTATTTCCTTTTGTTAGCAGTCCAATAACTTGTTCCCTGGCAAACTGCAGGAAAGAGTGATTTGCTACCATTGAGTCAAGAATGCTTATTTGGGTTTTGCTTCGTCATATCCATGCACCACATCAAGGGCCTTTATATATCCAAGGGCTGGCACCAGTTTTGCTTGGACAGTCAAAGCATAACAGAGGAGGCTGCTCCAAACTGCAATTCCAAGCTACGCACTTGTTTTGTTCCTCTAATTTAAACAGCCTTTGATGACACAAATATACACAGACACAGCCCAATACACAATTATCTGAGCTCAGGCAAGGTCATAGGAGAGTCAGAAAGGATACCTGACGAAGAATCAATGTTAGGGAAGCCCACCTAGCCTGTTTTCTTCTTACATCATTGCCTCTCTATCCTAGCCTATCAAAGACCTTCTTATTTAAGAAGCCATTTAGGTTGATGGAAGAGATTGAAACTAATTTTGTTGTTCTCGTCCAGGCTTTTCTCTGCTGCAAGTTAGAATAGATGTAATAAATGCATGCCCATGTTTGTAACTTTTCATCGAAACACAAATTTGCTTGCTTCATTGGTTCAGAAGCAAGCCATGCTCTTCTTAACTACACAAGATAATCCCAGTATATGGGAAGGAGAACTGAAGTGAAAATAAAACTTGCAGAACTTTGTAGGGAAAACATTTTAGTGGCTCACCAGTTGGAAACTGAGTCAATGAACTGTACTTAGTGGAATACTACAAATTGTGAACTATGTAAAACAGTTGTCTTCTGTGAAACTACTGGAGGCCCCAAAACAGGGTGAAACAATGTGGTAGCAGCCAAGGATCTGCTGGGTTTTAAATTAATTTTAATTTAATTTAATTTAATTAATTCTTCGTCATCCTTCACTATATTTAGTGAGCAAGCCAGGAATATAAACCACGATTGATCTCTCTTTCTTTGAATGGACAACAGTTTAAGCTATCCAGCATTTGCTGCGTTCAGATGTAACAAGGAACTTTGGTTAATTTAAAACTGGAAGTAGTAGCTTTCAGTCTCCTGTGGCATGTGAAAGGGAATGGGGAAGTGTGGGAGCCCATGGCTTGCTGTGGGTTGTCTACACAGCACTGAACTATGACTTAGAGTTGCATATGAAGTGGTCTATAGAGACAGCATTTTAATATTTCAGGCAATGTCATTTCAGGCAAAATCATTCTCATTGTATTATTAACTTGTTGGATCAAAGGTTGATCACTTAATACATTTGATATATTTATCTAATTGAATAAAAGAAAAAGCATGTTTATGTCAAGGCAAGTCTTCATCAGCTTTTACATGACTCAGCTATTTCCCACCAGCCTTTAACTTCTATATGTATTATGTTTTCCAGCCGAGTAATTTTGCTTCCATATTAACACAAGTTCCTGTGGGATTTTCCTCACAATTTCATTTAAAGGATCGTGGAGTGAGTTCTCCACCTCTGGTGTTTCTGATGAAGCCCATTATATTTGCACAAGTTGTGATGATTAAAATATCTCGACCCTTTGTGTCACTGAGAAGGAATGTCCCTGTTAAGAGCAAGGGAGCAAATTTGCCTACTCTTGGTTTTCAAAGGATGACCCTGAAGTGCAGCTAAGTATTCTGCAGCCTTCATATCAACAAAGAAAAACTTTGTTTTGGAAAATGAACTTAGCAAACGTAAAAATAAACCAGCCGCAGGAGAAGACCCTTAGGACAGTTGAGCAAAGAGGCTTCCCAGACGCAACTGCAAGAAGCTAGCCAGGGCACGCAGCATTCTTCCCCCCAAAAGATCTGGGGCAAAGATGCTATATATCTTAGACTCCATTTATTAATATGGAGTCAGGCTGTGTAAATTACAAGCTTGGCAGCTACATTTGGAGTGGGCAGAACAAGCAAGGAAGCAATTTACAACATTTTTAATGCTCCCCTATAAATCTCTGTGCTGTAGTAACTGCAAATTAAAAAAATAGATTCCCCCATCTATATTTAGCACCCTGCTCATATATTCCAAAGAAAAGAGGTGAGCCAAGGCATTTTCAAAGATGGAGAGTCTAGCCAGTCTATCATCAGAACCCAGCAAGCATGCAGCAGCCATATTGCTAAATAGTTTGTTTTGCAAAATGACTCACATTTTAGTCGTGTTAGAAATGGACCTTTAAACTCCACTAGTTGTACAAACATCCCATAGTATGATCTGCTGTACCTGTTTCAGGCATTTCACAGACCCAGTGCAGTGGGAATGTTTTCCAACCCTAGGATTTTTTGGCCATCAGTATTGATCAAAGCATGGTGAGATTTCCACACACAACCCACCGCGGTGTGGATTCTAATGCTTGCTAAAGGCTGGGTGGTTTATCAGGCGATAAGGCCTTTTAATAAGGTATTTTAATATATAACATTCATGATTTTTATTCCATACTAAGATGGTCATTTACTGTTTGAATACACTGGGCAGAAATAGAGAAATAAAAAGTGTGGGGTCTTGTTCCAGCTCACAGTGATAGGAGGGTACCATGTTGGTCAGATTACTGTAGTGTGCTTTAGGGTTTTAAAAATTATTATTGAGAAAATGTAGCCATACCTTGGCGATGAGGGGGCTAGGTGAGGTGTGAGCATTATAGATCTTGATGGCATCAAAGACCTAAAGGCACTTTTTGAAACAGGTAGATGTTTTTCCTAAGAAAAAGAGAATACATTCAAAGAAAGCAGGAAATGTTTTATAGACTTCTTTGAATAAACTTTTAAGACTGTGAGAACAGATGAATCATTTATTCCTCCAAAGGACAAAGCAAAATAACACTTCAGCAGTGTATTGAGGAAGAGGTCTTCCTTCAATAACAGCCGAGTGACCAGGAGTGAAGCAACAACATTAGAATAGAAATAATCTGGCCACAGTGGTCTGTATGGATGCACTTTGCCACACTTGATAGCACACATTTAAGAAGCAAGCAAACTTTCACACACTAACCACTTGATAAGCTGGTGATTTATATTCACCCATTATATGGCTGGTGCCAGTCTTAGTGCCATATCTAGCACAAAATTTGGCACTACGGGACACAGAGATACAAAATATGGCAACTGTGTGCTTATAGCATAGGTGACTGAATAAGGGGTCCAGATGTTGGTTTTGGTATCACCAGGATTCTAGTGCTCTTGAAGGGCAACAGCGCTTGAAATGTGTATGTAATAGTAGCTCAGCTTCTTCAGAGATCTCACATGCACTAGATCTCTTTACACATTTATACTTGGGGTAGGACTAGCCAGTGTGGGTGCCTTCCAGATGTTATTGGACTCCCAATCTCATTCGCACCAGCTAGCATGGCAAATGGAGATGCATCATGGGAGTTGTAGTTCAGCTCATCTGGAGGCTACCACTACTCGACCTGGAGCATGATCCTGCACCACCACAGAGGGATTGGCATTGGAGCTCAGTAGAGTCCCTGTGCACTTTCCTGTCTTCTTCTTGCTCTCCTCTGCATCCAAGTGCAAATTAATGGCGCTCTGAACTCTGAACCCAGCATAAAAATGATGTGGCATTAATGTAACATAAAGGAGGCAATAATACGTTACCACTTAAGAAGGGTTTCAGTCTTCACCAGAGCCTGTTGCCTTTTCTCTTGTGGATTAAATTCTTGAAGTGACTCCAAAACACGTAGAATCTAATAACTCAAGTGTAGATGCTAAACGGCCACAGCTGGAAGAAGGCCTTTCTAGAAAGCTATGCGTTTTTCATTTACCGTGTGTTTTGGATGGAGAGAGCCAGGTCCTGAGTACATAAATTGTGTTGAATTTTAAAGAGGAAATAGACCTTCAGGTGTAAAAATAAAACGAACAGTCATGAGTTTGAGAAGTGTTCTGTACACTATGAGACTCTGTCACTGGCACCTGGTTTATATAGCGGCAAAGAAAACCTTAAATCCATCAGGAAAAAGTTCAGTATTGCTTCAAATACAGTAGGCATCCTTATACTGTTTTTAGTTGTACATTTTGTGACTTAAGTAATTAATTTTGGCCATTTTTCCTATGAGAGGCATGCTAACTTTTACTTCCTCCAAGGACAGTCCACTGTAGTTTGCACTTATGAGATATGACTAATTTCAACAGAATATTCTTAGGGGAAGGAACAGATGTCTAAACTAAATGCTTTCCCATAAATCATTTGAGTTCAAACAAAGGCGCTAAATTGTTTTATGCACATAATATCCTTCCAACTTAGCTACTCGTTCATTTTCATCTTTTGGAGGCTTACCCAGGTTACCTCTGGAATACAGTTCTACTTTGTTTTCTAAATCCAGAGGCTGAAAATAGATTTTGGAGCATAGCTTAGCCTTGGAAGATAAGATTAAAACATAGAAGTCCATGGATTCTAGTCTGCATGGAGTGGCAAGAAAGTGATTCATTCAGCCTGCTACAGCTGTACTCAGCTTATGGCCAGCAACAGAGACTGAGTCCCAAACTAGGAATTGTGACAACCTGAATTTAAGAGCTAGCTTTCTGCATCCACAGGGTTCGCATTGGGGAAACATGTTTCTATAATCATGGACTATCAGTAGGCTTGATTTAAAATCAACATAATGCAAAGACACATTATTCTTCCCCAAATCTATTCTGCTGGGACTTTGCTGCGATGAGTCATGGTATGATGTCAAGGAAGAAACCAAGCAGCAGGACATGCCATGATTTATTCCAGTAAAAATTTCCATGAAGGTAAAAATGAATCTGCTTAGAAAAAGGTCCCAGAATCAATTTGTGAAATTAACTACCATAATTTTTCTTTTGTCCATTTAGGCCATATGAATCAACAGGATAAACAAGGAAAATATATTAAAGCAGAGACAGAAAATGGCACGGTTCATCTCAAAAGTCAAACCTGGTTCCAGTCTGTGAAACTGAAGGCCTCATGATGGAGTGAATAATCTTTACTTAATCAAGAAACAATGCAGACGGATTACTGTAAATCTTGCCCAATGTTTGCATATAATATGCACTGAGGCATGTTTTAGTGTTTCTGGTGTCTTTGACTTCAAATGCTCAAAAATCAATGGAAACCTTTCCCCCCTAACTTGTTTATTGATCACTTTAAACAGCCAAACTTTCAATAAATACCCTGAATATTAAAATGCTTAATCCTGAGTTTTGGTTTTTTTTTAGTTTTTTTTTTGCTTTCCTCCACCTTTCTTCTAGGCCGTTAGCCCCAATTCTCTCCCTCACTGCTTCTGACACCATGGTGTGGCAAGGTCTCTCCCCACACTGGTCCCCCACCTTTTTATAGGAATATTGGATAGCAAAGTCACTGAGGACGATGCAGTGCAAGAAAGCCTCCATTCAATGCAGGTTTGAGTAGAGCCAGAATAATGCAGTGGAGGCCAGAGTTGTTCCCAGCAGACCTTGGGAGTCAGCACCACCTCTCCTCACCCATAGGACAGACGGTTGGCGTTAGATCAGATCTCCCCAGTGTGCACTCACACCCACAGTGGTAACCCATCAGCATTTCGGAGGCCTCTGCAAGTGACAGAAAGAAAGCAGGCCCACATTTGCCAGCCTACGAGGCTGGCCTCGGTCATCTGGAGGGGGTGAATCAAGCAGCTCCCAATCTGCTGTGAGGGTCTCCTAAATCTCCAGAGCAGATTTTGGTGGCTCACAGGAGGAAAAGAAGGCTCAGTTGCCCAAGCAATAGTCTGTTGCACTCATGCAGCGACTCCCTCAATTATTTATTTACTAAAAATACTGATATATCACTTTGTAGCCCCCCCCCAATTCTCTCAAAATAGCTTTTAAAAGCTTTGTACGATACAGTCACATAAACAACAGAACGAGTGAAGCAAGACTATCATTTCCAAAGTTGCATGGCATAAGGCACATGATACAGCTAAGCAGCTCTGCCTTTAGTCAGTAAATGTGAAATACTACCATGTTGGGTTCCATTATTGAAGAAAGGCAGGACACCTATGTAATAAGTAAACAATAAAGAATGTTTATTATTTGAGGGATGTGTGTTTCACTTGCGCATTTTAGGTAACGTGTGGGTGAAACTGATTGGCATACAAACTATCTAGTGCAAGATACACTTAATATTCCATAGATAAAATGCTGTACTGTACCTTTTTTTCTTTTTAAGGCCTCCTTAGTTGGAATGACACCTGGAGAATTCTGAGCTTACTCAGGGGCAGAATGCTGTCTTCAACAACCAGAAAAATGCCAACTTAATTTTCTTAAATGTACATAGCACTAAACTGTACACAAATTATGTTAATTATTTGTAGAGAAAACTAAGCTCTTTGTTGACTGGTGTTCAAAGAAGAACTGAACAAAATAATAACATTTATTTGACTGAACTAATTAGGAAAGACAGTAACAATGTTTTCTAGGGTGACTTGTACTAGCTATCAAACGAAAAACAATCTTAAGACAATGTATCATTATCTTCTTAAACAAAACAAAAATGAGTTTCCATTTCAATTCTTTGTGCTTAAGGCTATTAAACATATATGATTGCCAGCATTCTGCGGAGGTTCTATTGTGGGGGGAGACTGAATTCCACACTTTTTTCTGCTGAAGGGGATAGTATGGAGGGTGTACTGGACTCTATACTTGGTTCTATGCTTGGCCGAGGTTTTTTATGTTTCTTTGGAATGGGTGTGTCATCCTTGGTATCATAACCAAACCACTGAGGAGGTTCTTCATCGTTGTATTCGTATTTCTGGAGCCTTGGTGCAAATTTTGAAACTGCGTGTCTGAAATAGATAGATGGACAGACACTATTAATGTACAGTATAAGTCTTTCCTTTGAAGGAATCTCTTGTGTAAAACATAAATAATATAGCAAAAAACTAGAGGACCCTATAACCAGCTGTGTGTCTGGGCTTCTAACCCACTTTCAGGACTGTGTCATAGAATATTCACAAACACTGTAATTGTTCATAGTGACTATGATAGCAACAATAATTTAGAAAAATTGTATAGGTTTGGAGGGCCAAACAACTTGGCACTCATTCAATGAATACAATTTAACATACACTAATACTTGTAACACAACTTCCAGGTGGTATGCTTCTTGCAGAGGTCAACAAAAATAATGAAACCATTACATATACACATATAGAGTAAATTACAGGTTTTTTAAAAATACCACCTGTCTTTAAGTTAACATCTTACATCAAAAACCTGACAGTACCAAACTACCAAAGGCTTTTCACCAAAGCCAGACGAAATGTCTTTCCCTCTGCAGTGTTGGATGGTAGGTTGAGAGGAGTTCCCTACCAGGACAGACTTTGCTTGTGTGCTCAAGACATCGATTCCATAAAACGTATTTTGTTGCATTGTGCAAAATATGAGCAGGCCAGGGCTGAACTGATACTACCCTTGCTGGTATCTTTTCTGGGAAAATCAGAGACTCACTATGTCAGGTTCCTACTGGAAGACCGGACAAGTGCTAGAACGTTAGCAGTGGCAAAGTTTTTATCGGTGGTTGCAAGAACAAATGAGCCCTATATTCTAAACAAAATGCTTGATTAAGCTGGAGGTAGGGACGCGGGTGGCACTGTGGGTAAAACCTCAGCGCCTAGGACTTGCCGATCGTATGGTCGGCGGTTCGAATCCCCGTGGCGGGGTGAGCTCCCGTTGCTCGGTCCCTGCTCCTGCCCACCTAGCAGTTCGAAAGCACCCCTAAGTGCAAGTAGATAAATGGGTACCGCTTTATAGCGGGAAGGTAAACGACGTTTCCGTGTGCTGCGCTGGTGCTGGCTCGCCAGGGCAGCTTTGTCACGCTGGCCACGTGACCTGGAAGTGTCTTCGGACAGCGCTGGCTCCCGTCCTCTTAAACGAGATTAGCGCGTAACCCTAGTCGGACACGACTGGCCCGTACGGGCAGGGGTACCTTTACCTTTTTAGGCTGTATGAATTGTGTATTGATTTGTAATGATTTTTTGGGTCTCTGGACCGTAATAAAGATTGATTGAAAATACCACCATCATTAAGTATTACAGATGCAAAATGGCAAGATCTAGCAACTCCTGCAGCAAAGCCAAACCTATTGGTCCACTTTCCTTTGGATCACATCAGCAAGGCTGGGGGGGGGTCCTCACAACTATGGAACACCCTCCCATCAGATGTCAAGGAAATTAGCAACTATCTGACTTTTAGAAGACATCTCAAGACAGCCCTGTTTAGGGAAGTTTTTAATGTTTGATGTTTTAATTTGTTGGAAGCCGCCCAGAGTGGCTGGGCAACCCAGTCAGATGGGCAGCATGTAAATAATAATTTTTTATTATTGTTATTATTCACACTGCCTGGGCTTGCACCCCAGGGTCGTCTCTTCTCTCGAGACAGAAGGATGCCCACAAGTGAAAAGAGGTGTGTGGTTTTGTTATGGAAATATGCATTTTTTTGTAAATAGCCCTGAATAAGCTGAAGCATCCACCAGACCATAGTCAGAACAACAAAAATCCTCTCCAAATATGATACTTGCTTTCCAAGGGAACTTACTATTTGTCCTGATGGAAGCTTCCCATGAAATGTAAATAGTGTGCCAGGAGAGGCAATTTTAGCTGAGACTTTGGCAGTGAAAGAAAGATATGCATTTCTCCTTCACCCCATGTCCCTGAGCAACTCAAGCTTTAGGGCCGGAGGGAGTGGGATTAATATAACAAAACATGCATATAATGGCAAGAACAATTTGGCCGGAGAGGACATTAAAAGCTGGACCATACAATATGC
Organism: Podarcis erhardii; assembly: GCF_964252035.2. Lineage (NCBI taxonomy): Eukaryota > Metazoa > Chordata > Lepidosauria > Squamata > Lacertidae > Podarcis > Podarcis erhardii. Next base: position 70,932,475 of record NC_138500.1, on the reverse strand, counting down.
TGTTCATATAAATTGCAACTGAGTGATTGGCTTTTAGAAAGCAAATAACACTAATGGGTGCTTGTGGGTTCTTACCTTTCAACCCTGCTGAACTCAGAAGATACAGCCCTGGGAACATCATATGCACAATCTTTGTTCATTTTAATAAGATTTAGTTAGAAGTAGTTCTTCACAGAATGTAGCTTTGTTTTCCCCCAATAAGATGGATGTGTCCATGAAGCCCTAGTGGTCAGGGTCAGACATTGAGTTCAATGGGACTTAATTCCCAGAAAAGTGTGTATAGGTTTGCACCTAAGTTTGGTTGGTTGACATCTGTCTGTCTTGGGAGACAATGGAAGAGTGTGCCTTCAGGTGTGAAATCAAACCCCTGGAAATCAAACCCCTGGAGAGTTGCTGTGGCTGTAGAAACATGTTTTGTTGCAGCTGGGGTGGATGAAGGCTGATCATGATGAAGATGGATCATTGGGACTATTTTGTTAGCAAGAATGTTATTGCAATGACTCTTTTGGTACATGATGTATACATTTATTAAGTAGCTTATGTGGTGATCTGCAAGCAGATTAGTCCACAAGAAGACCAAGCTCATCCACAACTTGATTGTTGACATGAATCAGACACCTTCACTGTACACTAAAAACATGTTTGTTTAGGGAAGCCTATTCAGACTTGTAGAATGTTGACATGTTTTACAATCTGTTTTTACAATCTGTTATCATTGATTTTAATTAACTCTGAATGATTTAAATAGTAGTTTTTAACTGGGTTGAGGGTTTTTTACTAATAATTTTATTCTTTTTGTACACCACCTTGAGGTTTTTATTACAATCAAGAGGATATAAATCTTGTGAAACAAATAAAAACTAGACTTATAGAGAACAACTTACCTGGTAATATTTGGGCAGTACAGCATCTTAAGAATTCGAAGCTGAAGGCAACCTTTCCACAGACACTTAAGTGTTCTGTCAGTAATACACATGCAGCCTGAAATATCCAAATAGTGCAGAAAAGGGCATTCTGCAGCCACAAACTGAATGCCAGTATCAGTGACCTGTCAATGAAGCAAAAAAGATACACTTTGGAGGAAAATAAGGAATTATTAGCGACAGCTAAGAGAAGTAAAGTTTTAGTAAGCTCATAAAATATTTAAGGTACTGTATATTGAAGGCATTACCACCAAAGCCTTTAGCACTCATACAAGCAACACTGACAATGATTTTAACAGAACAAAGTCTATGTAGTAACAGAGTTTCTAATACTAGTTGTCTTTCTTTTCATACATACCTTGGGACAACCAGTCACACTTAGAATTGTAATTCTGTGGCAGTTGAATGCCAAATGTTTTAATGAATTATTTGTTAACTGCTGGTTATAAGATAAATCAACGTGGTCTAGGCGTTTTAAGTCAAGGCAGAATCTCTGGAACAGAAGTCACAAATCAATCAATCAATCAATCAATCTCAAATTTACCCAGAACACTTAGATTTAAGGTTTCACAATGCACTCACGCTGAAGATAATCTGCTAATCTTCTCCAAACACTTGATGCACTTCTCTCATCAAATGGCTGGGAAAAAAATCAAAGGAACATAGGAAGCTGCTTTATATGGAGCTAGACCATAATAGGCCCAGTGCTATTTTTCTAGAAAAAGAGGTGCTGGAACTCACCATGAACACCTCCCTCTTGTCTTAGAATGGCAATGGCGCCTACCAGAGAGGTGCTGAAACTGCCAGAACCCACCTGAGAGGTACTGGAACTGAGTTCCTGTGAGTCCCCCTAAAAAAGCCCTGCATAGGCCCATTATTGGCACAGATGGACAGTGGCTCTCCAGGGTTTCATATATGAGGTTTTTTCTAATCACACCTGGGACATTCTGCTTGCAAAGTATGAGCTGTGGAACTGAGCTACTTCCCTCCCCTAATGAGTTAAGTTATTTATTGATTGCATTCAAGAAAAGCTCATTTGAATGATCTGTACATGCTTCTGTGCTCTTTCAAGCCTCCAAACTGCTCTGGGATTTGATTTATTAATTTTTCATAGTGGTAAGAACAAAAAGGGACTGCGAGGAAAGAAAGAATTGCTTCAAGCTTGGTGAAAGGGCATAAAATGTGATTCAGTGTAAAGAAGTGTAAGGTGATGCACACAAGGGCAAAAAAATATATGATAACAGGGTCTGAACTTGGTGGTGACTGACCAGAGAAAGAACTTAGTGGACTGATCAAGTATAAAATGAAATGGATGTGTGCAAATCTGAATAAAATTTTGTAAAACCTAAATGAAAAAATATATAAAACCTAAATTTCTAAATCTCCCTGATAAGCTACAACATTCTCTCTCAAGAAATTACTCCTCTCATCAGATACTGCAGATAGAAAATGTGCAGTCTTCACAACTGTATTTTTATCTTGTCCACCCAGTATGTGTATATTAGTAAATAAATTTCAATATTGCAAATTGACATATGTTTCCAGAGATCCTTTCTTCCAAAGGAACCCAAACACTGTGAAGCACTAGACCCCTGGAATGTCTCACTGCTTGAGAAAAAGGTGTACATTTGAGACTCTTAAACGTACTAAACTGATGATGAACAGTTTTAAACCTCAAAAGATCATATCCGTAGTTCTTCCTGCTTTCAGAAAGTACTTGTGCTAATTAATCACATTGTCTCAAACTTGTATTTTTATAGCTGATCAGTTTGTAGAGGGAAAATAATTCAGCGAAACTGCCTTGGCAACACGGGTGAACCAAACATAATCTGGCAATCTTAACACATAAAAGTGATAGAAAACAGCTGTTGTATACTTTTTTCAAATAACACTCTTATTTAGTAAGCTGGTTATTTTTAGAATATACTCTAGACAAGGCTTCAAAGCCCATCTCACAATGTAGGAGCTAATTCAGACTGGGAGTATAGGTCCAAACTAGACGACCAGATTTCCCTTCTTTTTAAAGCATCCCTGAATTGAGTTGGGACAACTACTCTGGAAGAGAAGTGTTAACCTTATCTTAGCCACTGTGCCCCCCATGTAAACCAGCTCCTTCAAATTTCTACTTGCTCAATTAACAGAGGCATACAAAAATAGGGGGGGGGGTTCATTCTTGTTTATTTAAGCGGAACGTATCCTCCAATAATGTACAAGAAGAAAGAATGAAAATTACACACACAAAAATACAATCCCTGGGAAAAATAATGGTGATTATTGGTGTTGGGAGGTAGTAATTTTCTAAGGAAGATTTGGTTTATTTATAAATATCAGGCTATTCTTGGAGCGAGGACTTATCTCTTTGAGAAGGAATTGAGAAAGAGAAGCTCGGCACATGGTGTTGGTGTGTTCCCCACAAAATTTTAAAACATCCGACAGTGCAAGTGGCCCTCAACATCTAGTGCTGAAAGAAGAGAACTGGGAAAGATTAAAGCCCACAGTGTAACTACAATCTGTTGCATGATGTTAGGAGTCAAGAATCTCCATCTATGTCATCATCGTATTGGCTCACATGGCCCCTAGCAGATGGATCCAAGTTGCATCCTATGTGAAGATGTTACACCACTTATAAAGAAGTGATTAAAGTCACTGTAGCAAGCAAAAAAGACATGTTCCTTGGAAATTTTGATTAGCTTTAAGGAATTGACTTTGTGGAAGAGAAATTGTTAATCCCATTTAAATAAAGTTTCAGTTCCACGCAGCTTTCTCTAAATGCTTTTCCTGATGTCTGTATGAAAGCCCAGATGACTACAGAACGGCTTTCCATAAATTAGACAGGATATCTGTACTCTAACACAGTTGCTCTTTACATTACAATAAACTAGGAACATGGCGGCACACTGGAAACTCCATTCATAACTATTCTCCAAAGAATAAATTATTCTGTCAAATGTGTGCTTGTGCATTATCACATACATACAGAGCAGCAAAATTCAAACCAGCTCTGTGTGGCTGTAGATAATGAATGATACATATATACAACAATAGATTGATGGATGCTCGAATTTTACGACGGAAAGGTACTAATTCATAGGATAGCATAGTCATTATTTTCATAGTCGTTACTTGATCAAATGTGATGATCACTGTGATTTCTGTGCAAGATTTTTGGGCATTTTTCAGAATATAGATTAAAAAATATAACAACTGTACAGTGGTGCCTCACAAGACGAAATTAATTCGTTCCGCGAGTCTCTTCCTCTTGCGGTTTTTTCATCTTGCGAAGCACCCCTATTAGCGGCTTAGCGGCTTAGCACTATTAGCGGCTTAGCAGCTTAGAAAAAGGGGGGGGGGGAGGAAAAAAACTTGCAAGACTCGCAAGACGTTTTCGTCTTGCAAAGCAAGCCCATAGGGAAATTCGTCTTGCGAAGCACCTCAAAAAACAGAAAACCCTTTCGTCTAGCGAGTTTTTCGTCTTGCGAGGCATTCGTCTTGCAGGGCACCACTGTATAAGTTTGTAGTGAAACCATGTTATTGCTAATGCAGGGTTAATATTTTGCTAGATTAATTCACCGAAGAGTCTCTTTCTATGCTTGCATAAGTCTTTCTCCTCCACTACTAACATTATAGGTGTTTAAGATTTCCTCCTGTTCTTGAAATAGTTCCTTCGTTCCTTCGTGATGGTCGATTCAGCTTCCTTCAGCTGAGTTTCCCCCAGGAATCTGTCTTCAGTCCTTTCTCTCTCTTTTTAGCATACACCAGACACAAATGATGGGAAACGACACCATTTTTATTGCAAAGCTGCAGTTTTCTATCCACAATCTGTTTTCTGTCTCAGCCATCTTATCAGAATCCCATGAGGGCTGCATAGCAGCCACTGCCAAAAACACATCCTGTTTTAAATAAGTCCTGCTAAAAAGTAAAGGCAAAACTGCCATTGGTTGCTGTGCAGAGACATTTTTCCCTTCTTAAAACGTTCTAGTTAAATCTCCCTTCCTGGGCTGAATATTATCTCTTTCCACATTCCAAAACTCTCAGTCACTGTAGCTTCACTTGCCCACATTTGCATCTATAAGGCTCAGGAGTTCAGAGCGGGAGCAGCGCAGTGGTTAACAATATGAGCTAAGAAACTGAAACCGCCAATTCAAATCTCAACTCATCCTTAAATTTCCTGGAACACTTTACGCAAGCCACTATTTATTTATGTAAAGTGGTTTTACAGCCCTTCAATTATATTTCCAGGGGAGTTTACAAAAAGAATAAAACAATGAAAATGTAAATTACACAATATATCATAAGCTAAAAGCTATAAAAATCATAAAAGTGTTGTAAAATAAAAAGGTCATAATGGTCTGGAGCTGAAAGGACAATTAAAGAGCCCAAGTTGGCATGTAAAGGAAACCAGCCAAGGCTTGAGTACATTTTCCTAATGGCAACATGTTTCAACAGTTTTAAGAAAAAACCTCAGCATATTTACTATTTGATTGTAAATCAGACGTGTTCAAGAGTGACATACATTTACTGATGCTTGTAACATGCATAACATAGGATCTTATTTTACCTTAATTCCTGTATCAGTTAACAGCCTGCATTCTGATATAATAATCTCTTTAATTTTCCAGAGTTTGCCAAGAGCATCCAAAGCCTAAAAATATTTCAGACAAATATTAGTTTGTTGGCACACATATGTAAAAAACCTGTTATACTACATAATGTATTTATTTTGCTTTGCTGTTATTCAATGCTGTAGGTCCCCCCCCCCCATTACCTTTTAAAACATGTATTCTTTTACCAAAACAAAACATAGCTGGAAACTTAGGAACATGCCATGGGTTTGTGCACTCAGTTGTTTGTATGTCCTTCCCTCTACAATGTGCATAATCCTAGTCTGCTATAACTGCCCCAGTTGAAACAAAATACAATGAAAACATCACAAAACACCATAGGAATTGTTCAGCAAAACCGGAGTGTGTGTGGTCAGGGGTGTAGGAAGGGGGGAGGTGGGGGAGCCGCCCTGGGTGTCTTCCCTAAGGGGGGGTGACAAAAAGGCACACTGCGGGGGGCTCACCCAGCTGTCCCCACGCGCGGCAGATCGCATCACCTTCACGTGCGGCAGATCACCCCACCGCAGCAGCGGATCATGTTGCCCCCCTGCACAGCTCCCCCCCCCCCCCGCCGAGTGCACGGCATGGGCTCTGGGCACCCATGCAGCTAACTCCGCCACTTTCCCTGCCTTAGCTGGAGATGGACAAGAGGGGGAGAACAGGACCCTTTGGTTTGATCAGGCAAGGCTATGCTTACGTAGCAGGGATATTTACAATAAAGCTACCAAGATGTCGTGTCCCCCTCGCTTTTCTACGTCCATATGATTATTGCGGTCCATGTGTGCCAGGTATTCAGCAACTAATAATAAAAATAGTAAACAAACATGTCTTTCAAACACAGAAGCTGGGTGACGTGTTCTCAGTTTGATTCAGCCAAGAGATACATCAGTGCCTCCTAACCCCCCAAAGAAACACAAGTTAAGATCCATACATCAACATTTCAGGAGAGAGTTAATATAAGAATATATTCACGTTAGCATGAAAATTGTTTGTCATTCTTCAGTGAGCTGCTGAGACGGTGCTTACACAGCTGTGCCCTTCTTTGCATGTCTACTTAGAAGTAAGCTGCACTGAGTTCCATGGGAATTCATCCCAGGAAAGCAGGTGTAGAACTGCAGCCTAAGAACATCCGTTTCTTTTTGAAATGGTCTGTTTAATTAAATCAACAACAACAGCCCAATAGTTGAAGTTGAACAATACTTTATTAGGACTAACTCAAATGTCTCAAAAGAATGAGCAAGTGTTTGAGTTGCAGGTTGTTCAGGGCAGATACTAAGAAAAAACGCAAGGAGTAGGAGAGGAAAATGGCCCCTTGAAAGGGATTTGTGCTTCTGATACGGTGCATTACACGGTCAGCTTTAAAACAGGGGGTTGGGGGGCTAGTCTGTGTCCCTCCAGATGTTGCTGGACTACGTCCCCCACTGGTCCCAGCTAGTATGGCCAATAGGAGTGATGGCAGTTGTAGTCCAGCAACACCTGGAGGGACACAGATTAGCCACCTGTTTTAAAAGGCATTATAAAAGTAAAGGGAGCTGCACCGAATCATAAGGAAAACATACATCCTTATTAGGGCAATTCCATTATTAGGCCTACCTATTGCAAAATAGTGTGCAAGGTTCAAGTTCTACCATCAGGCCAGTAAACAGAGCAATGGGGTGGTGGGTTAGAAGAAATTTGTTTCTGGCTGATATTGAAGCCACAGAGTCTGCAGGGGTTTTAAGTTCTTACGCTCACAATGTTAAGTAAATAAACCAGAAAATAACACTTGCAACTGTAAGTATCTTATTTTTCCTTCTTTTAATAATTTCAAGGGGGGGGTGACAAAAAAAATCTGCACCAGGTACCACCTGACCTTGCTACGCCTCTGTGTGTGGTTACATAGTTCCCAAACTTGTCAAGCATGATACTTTGTGAATTGCCTGCCTCAAACCGCCATTCATATTCAGACACATTTTATTTACCTCTCCAGCCATTTTAAATACCCATCTCCTTCTCCCTCCCAGATATATTCTTCTTGGTCTTGCTCCAATTCCGCTGCCTGTCAGTTCCTGTCTTCTACTGACAAGCAACCCCATGACACATTCATAGCCCGTTGAGTAGTTTCCAACTTTCCTATCTACTGACTTTGGAGGTGGTTGCTGGGCTGAAATATGAGCAAAACACTACTCTCCTGCCCACCTTCTGGTTCACTGTATCATTTGACATGATTTTCATTCATAAAACACGGTTTTCCATTCACAAAACATAGTTATGAAGTTATCCTTTCCAGGCTGTGTGCATGTAAGACACATGTATGGTGCATGCCCTCAATTTACAGCAGAACCCATTAATAAGCTTGCTGTGTGCCTGACGGGAGGCACTGAATTAGGTCTCTGCATGGCTCTGCAAGGTGCTCACTATTGCAAGGAAAGTAAAGGTAAAGGGACCCCTGACCATTAGGTCCAGTCGTGGCCGACTCTGGGGTTGCGGTGCTCATCTCGATTTACTGGCCAAGGGAGCTGGCGTACAGCTTCCGGGTCATGTGGCCAGCATGACTAAGCCGCTTCTGGCGAACCAGAGCAGTGCACGGAAACACCGTTTACCTTCCTGCTGGAGCAGTACCTATTTATCTACTTGCACTTTGATGTGCTTTCGAACGGCTAGGTTGGCAGGAGCAGGGACCGAGCAACGGGAGCTCACCCCGTCGCAGAGATTCGTACAGCTAACCTTCTGATCGGCAAATCCTAGGCTCTGTGGTTTAACCCACAGTGCCACCCGCGAGGAGGAGGTTGCTGTAGAAGGGAAAGGCGCTAGTTTGTAAAGGGAAAAAGTGGGTTTTTCAAGGGATGCCTATGTCTCTGAACTCCTGCTACAATGACCGCTCCCCGCTTAAAACGGGGGGCGCCCTTTGCGTGGACGCGTGCAGCCCTGGATCTGGAGTGGCCCCATCAGCATAGGCTTTGCCTTCCCTCAGGTGGGATACCTGGAGGTCCCCGCCTACCCCAGTGAGTTGTCCAATCCCACCTGGGGGAAGCGTTGCCAGGGAAACCAGGCCAGGTAGGGGGAGGGATTACCTGCCCACACAATAGAGGGTGGATCTTACCTGGTAATCCTCACTTGGCTCCAGAGCTTCTCCCACCCTACCCACCCTCAGTTAATGTCTTCTTTTGCAGGTTAACTTTTCTTCATAGGTGTCAGGGGTTCAGGAGCAGAGACACAGGAGATGGAGCAAATGGAGAGTGAGGAGGAGGAATCCGAGGGGGGTGTAGGCAGTGACAGTGGTCAGAGAGATTCCACGAGTCTCTCCAGCGAATCGGAAGATTCACAGAGAGGAGCGCCGATGGCCAGGGCAAGGGGGGTGCCAAGGGGGAAACCCCAGAAGGAAGGGGCCAGCGGGGACTCCCTGAGCAGCAGTTGGAAATCAGGACCAGCTTCCCCACCAGAGCGCAGTGGGGGGGAGGAGTCCCAGGCATCGGGACCAGTGTTCTCACCACCAGAGAGAGGAGATGAGTCAGGATTGACCACGCCTCCATCGGAGAGCGGGGAAACGGTCAAGGGGAAAGTCACCGGCTGGGCGCGCGCGTCAAGTTCAAATGTACAGGCGAGCGGCACAGCAGGTAGCCCGGATAGGGAGCCAGGTCCTAAAGCCCGCCGGAAGGAAGGGCAAGACTCAGGGGGGTCAGCGTCAGAAGAGTCCAGGAAGGAGGAAACCCCAGGGGGCAGAAGGACCCAGAGGAGGAAGGAACAGCGCAGGAGGTGGAGCCGGGCTAGGATCTTAAACTGGTGCGGAAGGGGTAGTGACTCAGAGGGGACTTCGCCGATCTAGAACCAAGACGTAGGGTTGCACGCTCTGGGGTTTGAAATGGAAACTAAACTTCAATAAAGACTTTTGTACATTACATCAACCGGGCGTTGGTCCTCTGTGAGCTGGGACCTAGAGGCAGCTCTGACAATAGGTTTTGCAGGTTAACCTTTCTCCACAGTGTCAGGGGCTCAGGAGCAGAGGCACAGGAGAGGGAGGAAATGGAGAGCGAGGGGGAGGAATCCGAGGGGAGCATAGGCGGTGACAGTGGTCAGAGTGATTCCATGAGCCTCTCCAGCGAATAGGCAGATTCACAGAAGGGAGCGCCGATGGCCAGGGCAAGGGGGGTGCCAAGGGGGAAACACCAGAAGGAAGGGGCCAGCGGGGACTCCCTGAGCAGCAGTTGGAAATCAGGACCAGCTTCCCCACCAGAGCGCAGTGGGGGGGAGGAGTCCCAGGCATCGGGACCAGTGTTCTCACCACCAGCGAGAGGAGATGAGTCAGGATTGACCATGCCTCCATCGGAGAGCGGGGAAACGGTCAAGAGGAAAGTTACCGGCTGGGCGCGCGCGCCAAGTTCAAATGTACAGGCGAGCGGCACAGCAGGTAGCCCGGATAGGGAGCCAGGTCCTAAAGCCCGCCGGAACGAGGGGCAAGACTCAGGGGGGTCAGCGTCAGAAGAGTCCAGAAAGGAGGAAACCCCAGGGGGCAGAAGGACCCAGAGGAGGAAAGAACAACGGAAGAGGTGGAGTAAGGCTAGAGTCTTCTACTGGTGTCTAGGAGGCGGAGACTCAGATGGAGCTTCGCCGGTCTAGCTTCTAAGACGTAGAGTTGCACGCTGCGGTTTGGAAATGGAAACTAACCTTCAATAAAGACTTTTATACGTTATTACTGGCTAGCGTTGGTCCTCTCTGAGCTGGGACCTAGAGGCAGCTCTGACAGTAAGCTCCATCTCCCAAAATAAAACCTCGCAACGTGAGTGGACGCAGCGAGGGGCGAAGATTGGTGCTTCGCAAGCTCACGAAAGCAAGACAAGATGACTACCGAAGAACACATAACAGCCCTGCAAAACGCAGTGGCACAACTTAACTCGGAAATACTGGCATCCAGGAAGAGGGAAGACCAAGCCGCTGCTGTCTGCAAGGATCTGCAAATCAGGTTGGAAATGTTGACTAAACAGGGGGCGCCGGGAACCAGACCCGAGGGGATTGGGCTGGGAAAGAGAGGAGGCAGCCTTGTGTCGCATTTCGATGGGAATCTGCAGCAGTACCCTAACTTCAGAGCAGACGTGGTTTTCGCCCTAGAATTGCTGGAGAAGGACTTTAGGGATGAGCAGGAGAAAGTAGGCTTCATATTAACGCATCTCCACGGAGACGCTAAAGCGTGGCTGCGGAATCTGTACCGAGACAAAGACCCAGCCCTCAGAGATGCGAAAGCCTTCATTAAGGCGATGGATGCGTGCTTTTTATCAGAGATTGAAGTAGATATCGCCAGAAAAGAGATACATGGGTTGAAACAGGGGAGAGCCACTGTAAGACAATATCACTCCTGTTTCTTTGCACTGGTCAACGCGCTGGGATGGGAAAAAGATTCAGCTGCCGTCAGAGACCTGTTCTGGGAGGGGCTGAACGGAGCTGTGAAAGACGAAATTGCGAGGGGGGAGAGGCCCCAGACCACTAAAGACGTGATCCAGAGAGCGCTGACGATTGGGGTGAGGCTGGAAGAACGTTCCTGGGGCAAAGACGAAGGGCGTTGGGGACGCACACCGGCAAGAGCACCGCCTTTCTTTCCCAGGGAAACAGCGCGCGCTCAATCCACGCCCCCACTGGGAGGGGGAGAGGAGCCGATGGAGTTAGGTGGTGCCAAGGCTCAGTCAGCAGCCAGAGCCCTAACGCCGGGAGCAGTCAAACCGAAGCCTCCTAGAGGGAACAGGAAGTGTTACATCTGCGACAGTGCTCAGCACATGGCGAAAGAGTGTCCCCAGAGGATTTGCAAGCACACTGCAGCCTCAGCGACAGTTACGGAAATAGTTCAGCAGTGTGAACCACAGCAGGGAAACGACGATGTCTGGCTGGAATCAGAAGTACTGGGGCCCAGCCAGACGAGTCAGTGAAGCAGTCCCCAGGGATCTTACAGCCCACAGACCCCCTCCCACCCAAACCAGTGGTGCAACTCACCGCATCGCTTCAGCTGCCCACTGGACTCACCATGGAAATCCCTATCACCATTGACTCTGGCAGCAATGCAGACTTTATATGTCACTCGACATAACATAGCGCTCCTGCCTGCCACGATGCCGTTGAAAGTGGTGACAGTGGATGGCAGGGAGTTGCTAGGGGGACAAGTGGTGCAGCAAACACCGCCAATGGTGATGCAAATTGGGAATCATCGCGAAATCATCAGCTTCAACGTCACCCAACTGTCGGACACTCCCATAGTGTTGGGCATGAGCTGGCTGGACCGGCACAGTCCGGCATTAGCATGGTACCAGCGCCAATTGACCTTCAGCTCTTCCTACTGCGCAGCGAATTGCATACTGCCTACCCAGGAGGATGAGGGGCAAGAGGATGCTCCACAACTACAGCTAGGCATGGTGCAAGCGGTACCCAACAAGTACAAGGCGTTTTTGGAGGTCTTCTGCGAGAAGGAGGCTGTGATGGCCTGGGATTCCGATTCAGAGGATGAACCAGAGGAATCCCAGCCTGCACAGGAGTCCCCGCCTCCAGGGCCGGCTGAACTGGGGCAAGGCCTAGATGCTGAAGAGCCTGCACCTGTGACAGAGCATCAGGAGCTGGCCCCAGGTGAAGCCCTTCTGGCCCCAGAGGGGCTTGACGACTCAGTGGCCACAGGTGAGCCTCCTCCAGGGCCCAGTAACCCTTCGGCCTCTCCTGATCTGCAGAGGCTTAGGGCAGAGAGGCGAAGGGAACTGGTTGCCCCCAGGAGGAGTGCTCGCCTTAAGGCCAGAGGAGGCGGGGCTCCTGGGGGCCGGGACCGCCCCCGGCCTTAGAAGAGGATAAAAGCCCAGTCAGCCTGGCCCCAGGTTGCGGGAGCAACGTCGTTGTTGGCTTTGGACCTTCCTGTGTTCCTGATCCCTGCTTGGCCTCCTGTTCCTGACTATCCGGTGTTCCAGTTCCCAGCTCGGCCTCCTGTTCCAGCGTACCTGTTCCCCGCCCGGCTCCCCGTCTTGGACCTCGCCCCTCTTCGTGTGGACTCTGCTTACACCCACGGTACCTTCCCCCGGGACCAGCACAGTTTGCTCCCGCCACACCCGCACTCCCCCTTCGTTGGGGTGCGTTCGGGAAAAGCCAGAGGCCATGGCTGACCAGGCGGCTGCGCTGGTGGCATTGGCCCAGGAAAACCAGGCCTTGACCCACACCGTTCAGCAGCTAAGCGATGTGGTTGCGGCGCTTCAGCAGCGGTTGGAAGCCTTTCCAGATCCTGGGGCCGACGCCCTAGCTCCAGGCAAGTACCCAGTGGCCTTGCCAGAGAAATTTGATGGGACCCAGGCCAGTTTTCCCATGTTCCTCGCCCAGGCCAAGTTGTACATTCAGGGGCGAGCCCGGAACTTCCCTGACGACCGCACCAAGGTGCATTTTTTAATCAGTTTGTTAAAGGACCAGGCGGCCAAGTGGGCTTTGCCACTGCTCCGGCAAGACTCTCCTTTGCTAACGGACTATGTGGGGTTTTGTAACCACTTAGAGACTGCGTTTGGTAACCCACTGAAGGAGAGCCAAGCCAATCGGGCGATTCGTCGGTTGAGACAGGACAAGTCCACAGCCGCCGCCTACGCCACAGAATTTCGGCTGTTGGCACAAGACTTGTCTTGGAATGACTCTGCACTACGGGACCAGTATCTTGAGGGACTGTCGGACGAGATACTAGACCAGTTGGCCATGATGGATCGTCCCACCACACTGGATACCCTCATTCAGCGGAGCCTGCAGATAGATGATCGGTTGGAGGACCGTCGCCAGACCCGGGACCGCCAGCACTCCCGACTCCTGGCGCCAGTCCTTCCCAGCAGGTCCACGCCCACAGCCGAGTTGCCAGTCGAGCCAACGCCGTTCGGGGCTGCGCGACCTCGGCTCTCCCCCTCGGAGAAGTCGCGGCGTCGGGAGGGGAACCTGTGCCTTTACTGCGGTGGGGGTGGACATTATGCCCGTTCCTGTCCCGAGAAGCTACGAGTCGCAGGGAAACCGCCAACCTCGGTAGCCGAAGGCCCTAGCAACGTGGGGTCCCAAACCATGCAAGAAGGGCCCTCACCAGTAGAATTGCGACATCTCATGGTACCGGTGCGTCTCTACCCTCCAGGTGGGCCCTGGATTCTTACCCACGCTTTGGTAGATTCGGGGGCAACCCGCTCCTATATGGACGCTGCCTTTGCCGCTCATCATCAGGTGCCACTTCAGAACAAGCCAGAACCGGTACAGGTGGAGGCAATTGACGGACGGCTCCTGCGTTCGGGTGCCGTCACTCGGGAGACCCAGCCCTTGGTCCTGTGTCTCCAGCAGCACCGGGAGGTGCGAACCTTGGACATTGCCTCCATGCCCCGGTTCCCCCTGGTGCTCGGAATGGACTGGCTAGAGGCTCACAACGTTCAGATTGACTGGGTCAAACGGACCGTACACTTCCCAGATCCATGTTCCCATGCTCAGTCGCAGATGCTAGCGGCCGCACCCACGGAGGAGGCAGCACCCACGCTCCCAGCCGTGTACCGGGACTACCAAGACGTGTTCGAGGAACGGGGGGCAGACCAGCTGCCGCCGCATCGGTCTTTTGACTGCGGCATAGACCTCCAGCCCGGAGCGCCCCTACCGGTGAGTCGCTTATACTCTCTAACAGAGCCAGAGCGCGAGGCTTTGCAGGACTTCTTGCGCAAGAACCTGGAGCGTGGGTTCATTAGGCCTTCCACCTCGCCTACTGCGGCACCAGTGCTCTTTGTTAAGAAGAAATGTGGGGAACTCCGTCCTTGCCATGATTACCGAGCCCTGAACAAAATCACCATCCCAGACCGGTACCCCTTGCCCCTTATTTCGGAGTTGCTGGAGCGGGTGCAAGGGGCACAGGTGTTCACCAAGCTGGACCTCCGGGGGGCCTACAACTTGATTCGGATCCGAGCCGGGGATGAGTGGAAGACAGCGTTTGGGACCCGGTACGGGCAGTTCGAATACTTGGTTATGCCTTTTGGTTTATGCAATGCGCCTGCTGTGTTCCAACGCTACATCAACCACGTGTTCCAGGATCTGTTAGACAAGTACATGGTGGTGTACTTGGATGACATACTGGTTTACTCCCGTGACCCGGCTCACCATGAGGGACATGTCCGGACCGTGCTGCAGCGCTTGCGTGAGCACCGTTTGTACGCAAAGCTCAGCAAGTGCGAGTTCCATCAGCGGACTGTGGACTTCCTTGGTCACCGGCTCTCTCCAGATGGGGTGCAGATGGACCCTGGGAAGGTGGCAGCGGTTCGAGAATGGGCGGCACCCCGGAACCGCAAGGACCTACAGCGTTTCCTGGGGTTCGCCAACTACTACCGGACCTTCATCGCAGATTATGCTCATCGCACCACCCCGTTGACCCGGCTACTGCGCCCAAAGACGCCGTTTTCCTGGGACGAGGAGGCAGAGGAGGCGTTCCAGGGGTTGAAGGCCTGTTTCCAGAGGGCGCCGATCTTACAACATCCTGACCCCTCTCGACCCTTTGTGGTGGAGACCGACGCCTCCAGTACGGCTCTCGGTGCCGTCTTGTCTCAACAGAATGGACCTGAAGCGCCACTCTTGCCCTGTGCCTTCTATTCCCGCCAGCTCCTACCAGCGGAGCGTAACTATACTGTGTGGGAGCGGGAACTACTGGCCATCAAGGTGGCCTTTGAGGTCTGGCGCCACCATCTTGAGGGGGCACGACATCCGGTGGAGGTGAGAACCGACCACCGGAATCTGGAGTACCTCCAGACCACCCGCAAGCTGAACCAAAGACAGATCCGGTGGGCGTTGTTCTTTTCCCGGTTCCAGTTCCGGATCCGCTATATCCCTAGCTCTCAGAACCAGAAGGCAGATGCCCTGTCCCGGAAACCTGAAGACAACGCAGACACGGTACAGCAAGCAGAACCCACCACGATCCTACCTCCAGCTGCGTTCCTGGCCACCCAGGAGGCGGAACCACTGCAGGCTCGGGTGCGGGAACAGCAGCGGGTCGACGCTTGGGCCCAGGAACGACTCCGGGAGCTGGCTGAAGGGTCCAGCCCACAGTGTCCGGGGCTGGTCCTGCATCAGGGCCTTCTGCTGCACCACGGCCGTCTGTACATCCCGCCAGGGCCACTGCGGCTGGAGGTTCTCCGGATGGCCCATGATGCCCCAGCAGCGGGGCACTTTGGACGGTATCGGACCACCCATCTGGTCAGTCGTGAGTTTTGGTGGCCCCGCCTGAAGGCCGACGTGGCTCGCTACGTTGCTGGTTGTGATGTCTGCCGGCGCGCCAAGGGTCCTACCGGGCGACCCCCCGGCCTACTTCAGCCATTGCCAGTTCCACCGCGCCCTTGGCACACGGTTTCGTTGGACTTTGTAGTGGACTTACCCCCGTCTCGTGGCTGTACCTGCCTTCTAGTGTTCTCCGACCATTTCACCAAGATGGTGCACTGCACCCCCTGCCCATCTGTACCCACAGCCAAGGAAACCGCTCAGCTGTACCTTCAGCATGTCTTCCGCCTGCATGGCCTACCAGAGCGCGTGGTGTCCGACCGGGGCGTTCAGTTCACATCCCGGTTCTGGCGAGCATTACACCAGACCCTCGGGACAGAGGTCTGCCTCTCGTCAGCCTACCACCCACAGACCGATGGCCAGACGGAACGGGCGAACGCGGTGCTGGAGCAGTACCTCCGGTGTTACTGCAGCTACCAGCAGGATGACTGGGTCGACCACCTGGCATTGGCGGAGTTCGCCTACAACAACGCGGTGAATGCGTCCACCCAGCAGACCCCGTTCCAGGCCAGTTACGGTTATCATCCACGGCTGTTTCCAGATGTGCTGCCGGCATCCGCGGTCCCGGCGGTGACGGAGTGGCTTCAAGAGCTCCAGTCCCAGCAACAGCTTTTGGTGGAGCAACTGCACCAGGCCAAGGAAGCGTACAAAGCCCAGGCCGACCGCCACCGCCAGGTGGGGCCGGAACTTCGCGTCGGTGACCTGGTTTGGCTCTCCACTCACCACCTCCACCCCTCTCGACCTTCGCGGAAGTTGGACGCCCGCTTCACCGGCCCGTTCCCTATCGTGGACCAAGTCTCTCCTGTAGCATTCCGTCTCCGGTTACCCGCAACCCTGAAGGTTCACCCGGTCTTCCACAGGTCCCTGCTGAGTCCGGTGGCCCCACCCGACGAGTTCCACCCGAACCGTCCCCGTCCGCAGCCAGTGTTGGTTCAGGGAGAGCCTGAGTATGAGGTGGAACGCATCCTGGACTCCCGATACCGCAGGGGAAAGCTGCAGTATCTCATTGACTGGAAGGGGTATGGACCGGAGGACCGTTCCTGGGAACCAGCGGCCAACGTCCACGCACCTGCCTGCCTCCGAGAGTTCCATGCGACGTACCCCGGCAAGCCGGGTCCGGACCCTCGGTTGAGGGGGGGGCCTGGGAGGGGGGATGGTGTGATGGCCTGGGATTCCGATTCAGAGGATGAACCAGAGGAATCCCAGCCTGCACAGGAGTCCCCGCCTCCAGGGCCGGCTGAACTGGGGCAAGGCCTAGATGCTGAAGAGCCTGCACCTGTGACAGAGCATCAGGAGCTGGCCCCAGGTGAAGCCCTTCTGGCCCCAGAGGGGCTTGACGACTCAGTGGCCACAGGTGAGCCTCCTCCAGGGCCCAGTAACCCTTCGGCCTCTCCTGATCTGCAGAGGCTTAGGGCAGAGAGGCGAAGGGAACTGGTTGCCCCCAGGAGGAGTGCTCGCCTTAAGGCCAGAGGAGGCGGGGCTCCTGGGGGCCGGGACCGCCCCCGGCCTTAGAAGAGGATAAAAGCCCAGTCAGCCTGGCCCCAGGTTGCGGGAGCAACGTCGTTGTTGGCTTTGGACCTTCCTGTGTTCCTGATCCCTGCTTGGCCTCCTGTTCCTGACTATCCGGTGTTCCAGTTCCCAGCTCGGCCTCCTGTTCCAGCGTACCTGTTCCCCGCCCGGCTCCCCGTCTTGGACCTCGCCCCTCTTCGTGTGGACTCTGCTTACACCCACGGTACCTTCCCCCGGGACCAGCACAGAGGCGGACAAGCTACCTCCCCACAGGCCCTACGACTGCAAGATTGACCTCCTGCCGGGGGCGACGCTGCCAACTGGAAAACTGTATTCCATGTCTGAGGATGAAATGCAAGAACTCAAGGAGTTCATAGATCACAACTTGCAGCGGGGATTCATCCGGGAATCCAAGGCAGTGGGGGGCAGTCCCGTGTTTTTTGTGAAGAAGCGGGACACGCCCCAAAAGAGGCTGGTAGTTGATTACAGAATCTTGAACTCAAAAACCAAGCCCACAGCCTTCCCCATGCCCAAGATCGATGACCTGCTGGCGACGGTGAGGAAAGGTCGCATCTTTACCAAGTTGGATCTACGCGGAGCGTACAATCTTATACGCGTGCGAGAGGGCGACGAGTGGAAGACGGCCATGTTTACGCCGCTAGGCACCTATGAATATAGAGTTATGCCGTTTGGATTACAAAATGGTTCCCACTGTTTTCAAGCCTTCATGCACCACGTCTTGGCGGGTCTCCTCTACAAGAAATGCGTCTGCTTCCTGGACGACATCCTGATCTTCTCGGAGTCGCAGGAGGCCCACGAGAGGGATGTCAAGGAAGTCCTGCAGAGACTACGAGAGCACAGGCTTTACGCCAAACTGGAGAAGTGCCAGTTCGACGTGACGGAGGTGGATTTCCTGGGCTACAAGCTGTCAGACAAGGGACTCGCCATGGACAGCGCCAAGGTCCGCTCAGTGCTGGACTGGAAAAGCCCGTGCAATCGGAAGGAGGTCCAGAAGTTTGTCGGCTTTGCCAACTTTTATTGCAAGTTTATCAAGGGTTTCGCCATGCAGAGGGTGGCCATCACCGACACCCTCAGCTCCAAGAAGAAGAAATTCATCTGGACGGAGCAGGAGGAGCAGTCCTTTCAGAAACTCAAGCGTCTCTTCGCGTCTGAAGAACAACTACTACATGTAAACCCCAGCAAACCCATGAGGGTTGAGACGGATGCCTGAGACAGAGCCGTGGGGGCAGTCCTGTTGCAGCGAGATCCACAAGGGGACTGGAGGCCGTGCGCTTTCTACTCCAGAAAACTCAGCAAGTCGGAGCAGAACTACACCATCTGGGACAGAGAGTTGCTGGCCATTCATGCCGCGTTCAAGGCGTGGCGGCACTTCCTCATCGGAGCCAAGCACACGGTGCAGGTCCGCACGGACCATAAGAACTTGGAGTACTGGCGCACGGCGAGGTTCCTGAACCAGAGACACATCCGCTGGGCGGAGTTCTTTGCAGATTTTGACTTCAGGATAGAATACATCCCGGGAGACAACAACATCATGGCGGATGCGCTATCCAGGAAACTGCAGTATCTCGAGGAAGAGGCACCGGCGGCGGCCAAACGCGTTTTCGCACCGAAAGGGTGGGCATGCGCCTCAGCCACGGTGGACCTGGACGCAGTATGGCGCGCGCTGCAGACGGACTCCTTCGCACGAGCCAAGATGGAGGAGGTGCGCCGCGGCACAGCGAAGGATGACGAGTTCCAGATACGCGACGGACTGCTCATCCGCAAAGGGGCCCTCTACGTGCCGGAGGGGCAAGACTCAGGGGGGTCAGCGTCAGAAGAGTCCAGAAAGGAGGAAACCCCAGGGGGCAGAAGGACCCAGAGGAGGAAAGAACAACGGAAGAGGTGGAGTAAGGCTAGAGTCTTCTACTGGTGTCTAGGAGGCGGAGACTCAGATGGAGCTTCGCCGGTCTAGCTTCTAAGACGTAGAGTTGCACGCTGCGGTTTGGAAATGGAAACTAACCTTCAATAAAGACTTTTATACGTTATTACTGGCTAGCGTTGGTCCTCTGTGAGCTGGGACCTAGAGGCAGCCCTGACACACAGGTATGCGGGCGCTGCTACGATAAGGTCGCTGTTAAAGGGCCGGAAAGGAATTTCCCTGCATTGGCAGGTTTCGCCTTTCCCGTAGCAAAACGTCACAACTTTGGCGGTATCAGGCCTTGGGCGGAATCCTTTAGTCCATCTTCCTCTTTGCGGCGGCGATACCAGGGTTCCCCGTTAAAGGGGTTTCTGAAGGGAGGCTTTGACTGTACGCCGAAAGGTCGTCATTGCTCTCCCCTGCAGCGGCAGCGTAACGGGGGCGGCTATCTCTGCTTGAACATATGTTCTCCAGAGCCAGCCCTTCCCCCCCCCACACACACACTGGATAACCCTGTAGCTCCCTAGGTCCCCGGCTGGGGACTGGGGAGGGAGAACGCCCAATGCCTGAGCCAAGGTCTACCCACATTTGAAATTTAATAAAGTTGTGGCCAATTTAATCCCATAGCACGTTGTCTAGAGTCGTTATTCCACATGACGGGGGGGGGAACCACTCGAGATCTGGGGACTCCGCCTGTCCACGCAATTTCTGTGACACTTATCTTTAACAGAGAGGAAGCTACTGCATTATCAGCGAATTAACTTGTGAATTCCAAGTATCATATCTGTAAACACCCACTCACATCTGTAAATAAGCAAGCGTATTGCTTTTGTACTAATTCCTTGAATCCAACCAAGAGAGAAAAACATGTTGTGAAAATGTTCATGAAATGGTTAGCTGAAAGAACAAAATGTAGTGCATGTTAATAACATTATTACATGGAAAAAGTAGGACATGTTCATGGTATATGTGTAAAATTTTACTGCATAATAAAAGGTCTTTTGACAGCTTTTCATGTTTGAAGGAAACAAAGTATGAATGAAAAAGCAGAAGGAAACAGCCTATTTTCATAATTCAATCCATAACACACACACACACACACACACACACACACACACACTGGATAAGGACTCCCCACTTACTACCAACTTTTGTAGAATACATAACGATTAAACCTTGACTAAATCATTTGGGATACAGGGTAAATAGCCTTATGTCAAAGGAATCCTTGGACTTTCAGTTATGGCAGTTTTCACCATTTGGGAGTGTAGAGAGAGTAAAAGAATTTATGCATTCTCCACTAAAAAAGGCCAATGCCAAATCTGTACTGGTTAATAATAATAATAATAATAATAATTAATTTTATTTATATCCCGCCCTCCCCAGCCGAAGCCGGGCTCAGGGCGGCTAACAACACTAAAATAGTGCAACATTATAAAAACATTATAAAAATTAATTAAAATCAAAATTGATGGCAACCATAAACTAAAGTTTTGTAAAGATTGCCAAAGGAGGGAGTCAGGCTGCGCCCTGACCAAAGGCCTTGTGGAACAGCTCTGTCTTGCAGGCCCTGCGGAAAGATGTCAAGTCCTGCAAGGCCCTTGTCTCTTGTGACAGAACGTTCCACCAGGTTGGAGCCGCAGCCGAAAAAGCCCTGGCTCTAGTTGAGGCCAGCCTAACTTCTGTGGCCTGGGACCTTCAAGATGTTTTTATTTGTTTTTTTGTTTTGTTTTGTTTTGTTTTAAATGATATTTATTCAAGTTTAACAATAGAGACATACATAAACAAAAAACAAAAAGAAAACACGTATAATTTCCATCCTTATTTTCTTAAACCTAATTTCCCCGACCTCCTCATACCTCCCCCTTCTGTATTCTAATTTCATTATCTAATCAGCAAATCCAATCCCTTATTTCCCAAAATCTTTAATAATTCCGTTCTTTTTCCATAATTAACATCCCTGAAAACCACAAAATTTCTAAACCCATGTCAATTCTAACCTTCATTAATTTTATAATATTTGTTAAGATAGTCTTTCAATTTCTTCCAATCTTCTTCCACTGTCTCTTTCTCCTGGTCTCGGATTCTGCCAGTCATCTCTGCCAGTCCCATGTAGTCCGTCATCTTCATCTGCCATTCCTCCAGAGTGGGTAGATCTGGTGTCTTCCAATACTTTGCAATAAGTATCCTTGCTGCCGTTGTGGCATACATAAATAATGTTCTGTCCTTCTTTAACACCACATGGCTAACCATACCCAGGAGAAAGGCCTCTGGTTTCTTCAAGAAGGTATATTTAAATACCTTTTTCATTTCATTATATATCATTTCCCAGAAAGCCTTAATCCTTGGGCATGTCCACCAGGGGTGAAAGCATGTACCTTCATTTTCTTTACATTTCCAACATTTATTGTCTGATAAGTGGTAAATTTTTGCAAGCTTGACTGGGGTCATGTACCACCTATAAATCATTTTCATAATATTCTCTCTTAAGGCGTTACACGCCGTAAATTTCATACCGGTGGTCCACAACTTTTCCCAGTCAGCAAACATAATGTTATGTCCAATATCTTGTGCCCACTTAATCATAGCTGATTCAACCGTTTCATCCTGTGTATTCCATTTCAGCAGCAAGTTATAAGAACTTGACAAGTTCTTAGTTTTGGATTCTAACAACTCTGTTTCCAATTTTGACTTTTCCACCTGGAAACCGATTTTCCTATCCAACTTATAAACCTCCATTATTTGATAATATGATTTTTAAAACCTTTGTGAGCCTTAACTTTATCGTACCAGAGATATGCATGCCACCCAAAAAAATTGTTGAAACCTTCCAGATCTAAAATGTCTGTGTTCTCAAGAAGCAGCCAGTCCTTTAACTAGCAGAAAGCTGCTGATTCATAGTAAAGTTTCAAATCTGGCAGGGCAAATCCCCCCCTTTCCTTTGCATCAGTTAAAATCTTAAATTTTATTCTGGGCTTTTTGCCCTGCCTGGCAAGATGTTTTTATTTGAAGACCGTAAGTTCCTCTGTGGGGCATACTAGGAGAGGCGGTCCCGTAGGTACGAGGGCCCTAAGCCGTATAGGGCTTTGAAGGTTAAAACCAGCACCTTAAACCTGATCCTCTACTCCACCGGGAGTCAGTGCAGCTGGTATAGCACTGGATGAATGTGATCTCGCAGCAAAGACCCCGTAAGGAGTCTCGCTGCGGCATTCTGCACCCGCTGGAGTTTCTGGGTCAGTCTCAAGGGCAGCCCCACGTAGAGCGAGTTACAATAATCCAGTCTGGAGGTGACCGTTGCGTGGATCACAGTGGCTAGGTCAGGGCGAGAGAGGTAAGGAGCCAACTGCTTAGCTTGGCGGAGATGAAAAAATGCCGCCTTTGTTATAGCTGCAATCTGCGCCTCCATGGAGAGGGAGGTATCGAAGATTACACCCAAACTCTTAACGGACGGTGCTGGCACTAATTGCACCCCCGCAAGAGATGGGAGTTGCCCCCTCAATCCCATATCGTCCCGTCCCAGCCAGAGGACCTCTGTCTTCGAAGGATTTAACTTCAACTGGCTTCCACGTAACCATCCAGCCACAGCTTCCAAGCATCTGATCAGTGTGTCTGGGGCCGAGTCAGGTTGGCCATCCATCAACAGATAGAGTTGGGTGTCATCAGCATACTGATGGCAGCCCAGCCCAAAACTCTGGACAAGCTGGGCGAGGGGGCGCATAAAGATGTTAAAAAGCATTGGGGAGAGAATCGCACCCTGAGGCACTCCACACACCAAGGAGTGGCGCGATGACAATTCCCCCCCAAGCGCCACCCTCTGTCCCCGACCAGAGAGAAACGACCGCAGCCATTGAAGGACTGTGCCCTGGATCCCAACGTCGGCAAGGCGGTGGTCCAGGAGTTCATGATCGACCATGTCGAAAGCTGCTGACAGATCTAGAAGAATCAGCAGCCCCGACCCGCCTCGATCCAGCTGTCTACGAAGATCATCTGTTAGGGCAACCAGAGCTGTCTCGGTCCCATGACCAGCGTGGAAGCCGGACTGGAATGGATCCAGAGCCAATGTTTCATCCAGAAACCTACCAATCTGTTCAGCAACCGCTCTCTCAATCACCTTACCCAGGAATGGAAGATTCGAAACCGGGCGGTAATTGGATAGATCTAAGGGATCTAAGGATGTTTTCTTTAAGAGCGGGCGCACCACTGCCTCCTTCAGTTCCCCTGGGAATGTCCCGGTGCCAAGGGACAAATTGATGATATCCCCCAGGGGGGGCCCGCACCTCGTCTGGACACGCTCTAATCAGCCAAGACGGGCACGGGTCGAGAGGACAAGTGGTGGGCTTTCCAGCTCGGAGGAGTCTGTCCACATCGGCTGGGGATATCCGGTCAAAGTGGTCCAATACTGGACCCGAGGACAGTCGAGGGGCCTCCAGTTCCTTTATTGTATCCAAATTGGCAGGGAGGTCATGGCGGAGCAACAGGACCTTCTCCGCAAAAAAGCTCGCAAATGCCTCACAGCTGTGTGTCAAATTGTTATTTAAATTTGGCTGTCCTTCAAGGGACGTTAAAGACCTAATTATACTAAATAACTACGCCGGGCGAGAGCTAGCGGATGCAATGGAGGCCGAGAAGTAGGACTTCTTAGCGGCCTTCACTACCATCTCGTAGGTTTTCATAAAAACCCTATAAGATGTTCTTGAGGCTCCGTCACGGGCACCCCACCATACTCGCTCTAGCCGTCTGAGGCTTCATTTTCCGAAGCTCCTCGGTAAACCAGGGAGCCCGGTTTCTGCGGGGTCGCAGAGGGCACCTAGGTGTGATCTCATCTATGGTTGCCAGGAGCTGGATATTCCAGCCCTCAACAAGCTCAGTCAATGAGTCGCCAGGGGGAGCAAGGTCCCGCAAGGCCTGACGGAATCTATCAAGGTCCCTCAGCCTCTGCGGGCGAGCCCAAATCGGCTCGCCACCTAAGCAGGGTGGGGGTGGAACGTCAATCCTGGCTTTCAGAGCGTAGTGATCAGACCATGGCACCTTCATAGAAGGAAACATGATCACATCTATACCGACGCCAAAGATCAAATCCAGCGTGTGGCCTGCTTGATGTGTGGGGCCCGAAACAAACTGGGAGAGCCCTAGTGTCGCCATGGAAGACACCAGGTCCAGAGCCTGTGAAGAGGGAGTGGCATCAGCATGGATGTTGAAGTCCCCCAATACCAATAGGTTAGGGAACTCCAAGGCCCAGCCGGCCACCGCCTCCAGCAGGCCTGACAGGGTGGCTGCTGGTGCGCTAGGTGGCCGGTACACCAGCCAGACAGCCAAGCTCACCTCGGAGCCCCACACTAGGCCAACACATTCAATGCCGGGGATCAATGGCGATGGTAGAGCCCTGAAAGAACAATCTTCCCGGATTAATAATGCCACCCCTCCCCCCCGGCCCACAGTCCGCGACTGGTGGAGGACGGAGAAACCCGGGGGCGCCATCTCTTGTAAGGTAACAGTATCCCCTTCGCGCACCCAGGTCTCTGTCACACAACCCAGGTCGACCCCCTGCGAGATGAAGAAATCTCACAGGGTGGTGGTTTTGTTGCCTATAGACCTGGCATTGCACAACACCAGTGACGGAGGTGAGTAATCCTTGCTCACCCTACCCTCGTCTCTCGGGATGGGGTACGAGCATATCCGTATCTCGATCCCCTTCGCCTATGACATCTGCCCCCACCGCCATACCTCCCTCGCCCCTCCACAGTAGGAATCCCAAGCCTCATACTCGCCTCCATTTACAAAATATAAAAGCAAACAAACAAAAAACAATTACACCAAAACAAAACCAATCCCCACCCCACTCAACAACCATCGCACCCCAACCCAAAATAAAACAAAACAAAATAAAAATACATGGATAAAAACCACCGTTTATGGTGGTACAACAAAGTAAAAAGTAAAAACACTTTTAAAACAGTTTAAAATATATAAAAACATTTTAAACATTTGCTGCAGCAGCACAAGTGTCCTTAAAGTTGTGGCGGTGGTGAGTGTGGGCCCCGCCCCCTGGCCTGGTGAAGTTGGCTTGCAGGGGGAAGAGCCCTCCCCACAAACTCACTGTTTACTGTTTACTTCCACTTTGCCAAACCTTTATTAGGCATTACAAATATACGCCATCATAAAACATCCATATATAACATTTTAAAATATATACAAATAAACAGCCACGTAAATATATGTAATAGTGAAGATTTTCATTCGAGAGTTTTCCTGCTAAACAGTGCCATTCACCACTCTAAGAGATACTACAGTGGTGCCCCGCAAGAAGAATGCCTCGCAAGACGAAAAACTCGCTAGACAAAAGAGTTTTCCGTTTTTTGAGTCGTTCCACAAGACGAATTTCCCTATGGGCTTGCTTTGCAAGACGAAACGTCTTGCGAGTACTTGCAAGTTTTTTTCCTTTTTCTTAAAGCCGCTAAGCCGTTAATAGCCGCTAAGCCGCTAATAGCTGTGCTTCGCAAGACGAAAAAACCGCTAGACGAAGAGACTCGCGGAACGGATTAATTTCGTCTTGCGAGGCACCACTGTATTGATAAAAACTCAGCCACCCTTACAGTTAGGTTTACTGTATGTTTGAGATAAGCATACCCTCCAGAATGCCACAAATGACATTAGGGACATGCTTCTAACACTTACAGTACTGAATATTTCTCCTCCTCAAACATTACACTTTGCTTAAGGCTCTACTGTGTTTTATGTGCTTTCCAATAGCCAGTCTTCAGGTGATTTAAAAGTCAATATGGTATTTGTTCTTTAACCAAGAGAACAAGCTTGGTCTTGCCTTTTAAATTAGAAAACATAAATGAAATGACTGGCATGCGGAGAGGAAGCAGATCTGGAAGAAAGACAAGTCTCACAATTCACACTTGTTGTTGGCATCCATTTTTCTTGAGAGACAATGGAGTGCGCCTCCAGGGGTGAAGTCAAACTGCTGCATTAGCAGCACCCTGGGGTGCAAGCCTGGGCAGTGTATATGGAGGTTCTGGGATGCCCAGATGACAAGACACACACCCTGCCATGTTGATGTGGTCCAAAGGAAAGCAGAGCAATACATTTGGCACCGGCTTGGCTGCAGGAGTTGCCAGAAGAAGGGGTCCAAGGACCGATACAACCATCTTAGGGACTCTACTCCGAAGTTGTGTAGGCTTTCCTTCTTAGGCTTTTCTTCTCCAAAATATGTCCCATAAGGCTATGAGTCCCCTTACTTGTATTACATATCTTTACTTTATTACCTTGGGCAACAATGAATCTCCAAATTTGATTCAGATGTTGTGCTTTATTAAAATTAGCAGCTCAGTTTTTCACAGGATATAAGATCAAAGGAAAGCTTACGTGTTCAGTACATCTGGACGTCAATCCCTATGTTTTGATACATCAGTACAAGTTTAGATGCCTAAAGATAGGGCATTCGGGTTAAAAATACTGACCACTATGATTTCTCTCAACTCAGAAAGGAAATTAAAGCCACAGTCAGGAAGAAAATGTATAGTTTCACACACACTCCAAATAATTGGTTTGAAGTAAATATTTAAAATGACACTCTCAGGCAATCACTTCAACAGCCACACAGTGCACAAAAGGTAATTGAAAATATGATAGAGGGAAATTAATGTACAGTATTTATTGGCTAGAATGCAGATCGCGAGAGCTGGGCTAATGTAATATTATGTCAAACTAGGCAGGAAAAATGAACTGTCACTCCAAGAGAGGGGCAAACAGATTCCATTGGAGTGGTGACATTTTCCTGCCTTGCGAAATGGGAGGAACTTAATATTCCATTTGGGGATGTCCTACTGTCCACTGGAGAATGTACAATATAAATATAAAGAGATCCTGTGATGAAATTAGGGCAACCAAACTTTCCAAGCAAGGATCCTATCAGAGTGCCTCTGAAGATAAGAGATTCTGAGAATCTTTGGGACCTTTGGCAGGGCCATCTTGACAAGCGTGTTCCTAAATACTGTATGTTGTTAAGAATTTTTTAAAAGACATATGAAAAAGAAAAAGGTCAGCAGTGTTGGAAAACTAGCCAGTTGAAAATGATTAGGGGAAGGGTAGATTTTGAATACGGCTGGATAATTAATTTTTTCAAAGGCAAATAAATTTATGGTATATATAGAAGGAAACTATAGAAATTTAAACACTATAGCAGGTCTATTATAAACCTTACGACGCGCAAACCATTAAAAATTTATTAGCTGCAGAGAAAACTTTTTTTTTTAAGAAGCCCGAAATCGGGAGGGAAGGAGGTCAATAGCAGGGTAGAAGAAAGATCTAAATACCTAAGGGCATAAAATTTTGAAGTATAAGTATAAGACAAAGAACCGTAACAGAAATTGATGTTTTTTTGGTGTTATGTATGGATATTTGTTCTTTCCTGTTTTTCATTCTTTTTTCTGAAACTGTTGTTTCGTTTTTTTTGTTTTTTTTTCTGGGTGTTTTTTCTGTAACTGAAACTTAATAAAAAGAATTAAAAAAAAAATTTCCAAAGGCAAACAATATTGCCATACGATTGTGTTAAAATATACAACCTCCACTGTAACAATTACAACAATCACATCCACTCTGAGCCCCTTGCTTTTAGTAATGTATCAGTTCTTGTATTTCACTGTGTCTTTGATTATAAGCCAAAATAAAAGTGCAGTAAACACTGAATAAATGTAGTACAGTTATTTTTTCAAGAAAAAGGGTCACGGCAAAATATTAATTTCCACATAGCAAGCATATTTCTCATCTTTAGTATCTCATATGTTGCATATTATTCAAATTATAAACATTGTTTCTTGTTTAAGCCAACAAAGTATGCTAGAGAGTTATTAGGATGTATTTTTTCCCAAAACTTATTTTTAGATGTCTATGCTCCCAAAGCCCTCAGGACGATATCTTTCTGAACTGAAGCATGCTTGCCACTAGAAAGATCAAACATCCTTACATCCATTTTAATGAAAAACTTAAGACACAAGAATGTTAGAATACAGCTTACATGACCTTTGTACGACAGGTATAAAAAGACACCCTAAATGCAATACAGCTTTCCATCTTCCACAAGGGAAAGAGAAAACTAACAGAAATGGCTGAATTTACATTTTAAAAGTAAAACAGACTTGTTCTAAAAACACAGAAGATGATAGATGATAGATAGATAGATAGATAGATAGATGATAGATAGATAGATAGATAGATAGATAGATAGATAGATAGATAGATAGATAGATATAGAGATAGACAGACAGACAGACAAAGTGCTTCATTGAGCTGGTTCATACATCACAATAAGGCATGGTTTGTGGCTTACTATGATTGAACAGATTTGTTCTTGGCTCACAGCTCAAGGTTTGTCTGGGAAGAGACCAATCACAAGTGCTGGTTTGCACATAACACTAGAATGAATCACACCCTCCATTTATTAACTGCAACTAAATCTTTTTGAAGCCCGGATTTTGCAAGTATGGGGCATCATGCTTATGGGACTAAGTAGCCATTTCACAAAAGGGTGTCAGAGCATCTAGCTATGCCCCTGGACTTACCCCTTCTATATGACATGGTATCATTTTATCAACTTTGTTCAGACAATTGAACATGTTTTCCCATATATCCAGTTAACATATATGGTTTTTTAAATGTAAACAGCCTGGTGTACATCAGACCCTCATGTGCTGGGGAGGAGAGTAACCAAAAATAAACTCCCCTCTGAATGCAAATAGCAATTTTGAAAGGGAGGGTGTTTCACAGGAGGAGGAGAAAACACCTACCTCCTACAGTCCCAATGCTACTCAGGACACCTCATGACTGTTGTCAGGGCTGCCTCTAGGTCCCAGCTCACAGAGGACCAACGCCAGGCTGATATTATGTACAAAAGTCTTTATTGAAGTATAATTTCCATTTTAAAGCCAGAGCGTGCAACCCTACGTCTAGACTCTAGATAGGCGAAGTCCCCTCTGAGTCACTGCCCCTTCCGCACCAGTTTAAGATCCTAGCCCGGCTCCACCTCCTGCGCTGTTCCTTCCTCCTCTGGGTCCTTCTGCCCCCTGGGGTTTCCTCCCTCCTGGACTCTTCTGACGCTGACCCCCCTGAGTCTTGCCCTTCCTTCCGGCGGGCTTTGGGACCTGGCTCCCTATCCGGGCTACCTGCTGTGCCGCTCGCCTGTACATTTGAACTTGGCGCGCGCGCCCAGCCGGTGACTTTCCTCTTGACCGTTTCCCCGCTCTCCGATGGAGGCGTGGCCAATCCTGACTCATCTCCTCCCTCTGGTGGTGGGAAGACTGGTCCCGATGCCTGGGACTCCTCCCCCCCACTACGCTCTGGTGGGGACGCTGGTCCTGATTTCCAACTGCTGCTCAGGGAGTCCCCGCTGGCCCCTTCCTTCTGGTGTTTCCCCCTTGGCACCCCCCTTGCCCTGGCCATCGGCGCTTCTCTCTGTGAATCTTCCGATTCGCTGGAGAGACTCGTGGAATCTCTCTGACCACTGTCACTGCCTACACCCCCCTCGTATTCCTCCTCCTCACTCTCCATTTGCTCCTTCTCCTGTGTCTCTGCTCCTGAACCCCTGACAACTGTAATCTGTATTTTAAAATATGCTCACATTGTTGCATTCATACAATTAACTTCACATCTAGTTTAGCCATTTAACTGTACTTCTTTGTCACCATATGCTGCTATCTGTACTTTCAATAGTTTATTGAACATTTGTAAGCTTTAAAATGGCTGTATTAAGCCTCTGGGGTAACAGATATCAATATTTCAATACTGTAAGTCATGAACTAGTCTTAGTTCCATGATCTTCCACACCTTGCACTCCAAAGAGACTCTGTTTTGCTACTGCTGTGAATACTTGGTCTCAAACCTTTATAAGTCAACAGTGAACATGTAAGAAAGATTGGTTGTGTTAACTGAAGAACCTTAGCATGAACATTATTAGATTAATAAAAAACAATTTTCCCAGTTATCTCTTGTTTCAATAACCCAACCCACAAACTTTACAGTTTATCCTATTTAGCTCATATCTTGCTGTAATCCCTTATTTTTGAATGCTGTTCTATTTCTTGATCCTTCCAATGTGCTACAGTGACCAAAAGGCAAAGAGGATGTTAAGAATTAAGAAAAGGAATTGAGAATAATACAGAAAATATCACTGTGACTCACAGAAAGTGCTGGCACAGCAATACTAAGAGCATACAAGAACACATTGCCATGCCTTTGTGCTTTCATTTTTACCTGGTCTGTGACATTAATTCCAGAAATATTAAGATATGCAAGTGAGGAGATCTGTGTTAAAGCATCAATTCCAGCATCAGTCACAGATTGACAATAACGCAGATTCAGATAAATCAGGTTGTGGCACCTTAAAAAACAATAGACCTTGTTATTTCTTTTCTTATTATGCCATACCTGTGCAACTTTTGGCTTAGGTTTTCATAGGACACTTCCAAAATTACAATAAAAAATGTTCATTTACCTGCTCACAAAACAGGATACCCTAAGATACTAACTAAGACCATCCTATAAATATTGTTTTAAATTAGTTATTGGGCACTTCAGTGTTAGGCTGTATTGTAGCCTGCCTCACTATTCCTGTTCAGTATTTTAAAAACATGTAAAATGTTTTTTCAAGCTTTTCTCATTTCCTCTTTTGACCGTTTTGTTCATGTCAGGCATTCTCAGCTTCAAAATAAAATATGAAACATTCGCATGAACAAATTAGCCAAAGGAGACCAGTAAGTAGATCATTTTTCAATAAATGGAAATTGTCGTTGTTATTATTAGGTACTAGAACACAGACACTGGTTGTAAAAAAGCATCTTCAGGTATGCCTGGGACTTGCATATACCCAGTGGAATTTTTCCCTTTTCCTTTTGAGTAACAACCCCCACTCCCACCCCACCTGCCCTTTCAACTGTTTTGAGACGTTCTCAGAGTTTCAAAAGTAGTTTGCCATGTATAGTCAAAGAACATAAGCCCAAAGCCTATTTGATACATAGAACTTATATGGCCTTTTGGATCCCCAAAACAAAACTGCTGTGTTTTGATTATCTGATAATTATAACGAAAAACAAATTATGCATAAATATAGGTACACACACAGAGAGCCATATAAAAACCAGCAATAAATAAAATTATCTACAGGTATTAGGGAAGAAAAATAATTTTCTAAACACTCATAGAATATCAGAAATTTTGAACACTGAATCCTATGAATCATTTTTAATTTGTCAGTTTTGCAAAAAGTGACAAAACAGAAAAAAATAGCTGAGACATTAATGGGTGTGTGATTCATGGTTATAGTCCTGTGCTTGTCTATTCAGAAGTAAGATTCGCTGAGTTCAATGGGGCTTATTCACAGGTGATTATTGGATTCCAACCTAAATTCTATGAACAGTTCTTAAGAAGCTCCATTGACATGACTCCTAAAACATTACAAATGAGCTGTGAATTCCATTGATTTCAACAGGGCTTAGTCACAACAACTCACTTTGCACAACATCTTTTCCTAAGCTAGATATCAGAAAGAAGATTGATTTTAACAAGAATTTTGAAGCAACATTCCTGAAACGTATCTGTTATGTTTCACCAAACAAATAATATATATGGCATTATGGTACCTGTGGGCTATTTTTGTGATAGCATTGTCAGTGATATAGGAACAATTGGCCAAGCTGAGTTCTCGTATATTTGAGCCTGAAGCACCATCAGTAAATGCTTTTAGTCCTCCATCACTGACTCTAAAACAAATAGAAAATAAGTTATCTGATATATGTCACAATTCTAATAATGTCCTAAAAACTAGCATCTGAATGCAAGATCATCTATAACTAAACTATACAGCAGTCAATATTTGTCTCTGCATCTATTACAAAAGTGGGTACTACAATGCTAGGGTTTTTTTTCACAACTACAAGCTAAACAATGAGATTGTTGGAAACCTGTTTCCATCTGGTAGCTAAATGGCTACCCGAGAAGGAAGTCTCATTAAAATGAATTGGACTTACTTCCAAAACTTGACTCTCACCAGGAGTGCCAACTTGGCTCCATGACCATGGGTGCCTGGGCAATGGGCACCGAAAGTTGTGGGTACTCAGGCACCCAGGCTCTGGGAAGTTGACAGCTACTACTCTCACTGTGGGTGAGAGTAATCCATTCATTCAACAGGACTTCCATTTCCTCCCCACTGCCTCCCGCAGTCCCTCAACTCCATATGGTCAGAAGCACACAGGAGACTGAAGAGAGAAAAGAATCCCCAAATCCCACTGCACAAGTAGATTTCTATTGCAAACACAAAGATGGTATGTATGGAATGTCACCCACTAAATTGAAATAATTTACTGAACAGTAGTCCACTAACTTCAGTAGGACTACACAAGAATAACTGGTTCTTGTGGTCTCACTCAAATGGGTGGCTTTATGATGCTTTTACTAGAGTAGCCCTGTTATGCCCTGTTATGGTAGACACTTGCCCACACCAACCCCAGTCTTGTTGTCTCTGCCATGTCCTCTGTTGCAGTCTAAATTTTATCACTGTTGCTGCACTACATTTGGGGAAGGAAGCTGTTGGTGTCCTGTTCTACAAATATAATGTGCTGGTTGGTCTAGCACAGGGGTAGGCAACCTAAGGCCCGTGGGCCACAAACGGCCCATGGGGGTCGTTTAACCGACCCACGAGCCGCCCCCAAACTGAGCCACCCACTCGGTGAGTCCCCGCATGCTGCGCTAAACCTGCGCAGTGCGGAGCGGGGACTCGCTTTTGTGGTGCCGGAAATCGTGTCTGCGCAGACGCCGGAAATCACGGGCGCAATCCAGCCCACGGAGGGATCTCCGCTGGAGTGAACTGGTCCAGGCGAGGTAAACCTTGCCAACCCCTGGTCTAGCATATTGTGGTGTTACACTGGGGCACAGACCTTTTCTCCATTCTGTGTGCTTATTTGCAGGCATGGAGGCTAACACATTTTTTTTGCTAATTTGCAATTTTGTTAAAAGGAATAACCCACACAGTCTTTTGAATGTAACGGAATACCTTATGCAATCTGATAATTTCAGTACAACAATATCAGGCAGCGGTGCAATCATCTTGAGACTCAAATCTGTTATCTTCTGGCAGTCAGACACACAAAGGTGTTTCATATGAGGCCAGGATTTGCTTATGAGTTTGAAAGTTAGGTCAGTAATCTGATTACTCCCTATTGAAATCACAAAACAACAATTAGGTTACATTTGGCCTGAAGTCAATAGCTTTTTCAGTCACAAAAAGCATGTCTACTTATGCACACGTCTATATATGTCAAAGAGCCAACGCCATGGTAAAAAGGTAGCACATACAACTATTTTGCAGGAACTATTATACTATGTCATCACTAACCTTGTATTTTCATCTTGACAAGTTTACATTTAGCAAGTGCTTTAAAAGCTGCATCAGAAACATGTGGGGATTCATTAAATTCAACAGACACAATCTGATGGCATTTTTCAGCTAAAGCCTTTAAGAGAAAATACACAGGTTTCAAATGCATTGTATTTTATGTGGAAAATATACATTTTATAATAACAAATGCTGGAGTTTCTATCCTCTCATATCCAGCTGAATACTAATAACTGAAGAAGTAAAAATGGCACATCAATTCTGATATTGCTCTTAGTAGCTACTGTTGGTCTACTGAAGCAAAATCGAAATCTCTGCATAAGGTTAAATGTTTGATAAAAATGACACACCCATTAGATTTTTTTTGTTTTCATATTGTATTACTGAGTGCTTAACAATCTGATTCAAATTGGATTGTAGGTAAATTCATCTGAGCTCATCTTCTGATTAAATATGTACAGTACAGTAATGGGTTATTAGCTGCTATGGATTACTGGTGGATTGGACTCATACAATATACCATAATCTCATATCATTCAGTTGTCAAATATCTTGCTATCCAAGATAGATGGGAGAGATGCCTTGGACTCCAGTGCTGCACTGGTTCAGGGATTAAGCCCTTCTTGAGATGACCATGCTGTAAGATCTGGACTCCCGCCATCTAAATTCAGGTGTAAATATGTGAATAAAACATATTTCTTAAAGCTACGACAGCCTCCACTGTGTCTTCATTGCTCCAAAGGAGAACAGACCCTGGTTGAGGGCAAAGACCCCTTTGGTTAGGATTGAGGGGGCCTGTAACAATACGGAAATCCCCTGTGTAAAGTGAACATGGAGATAGAAATCTTTATCCGTTTATTTCATGAAAGGCTCCCCCCAAAAAAGGAAGCAGTGCAGTCATCCTATGTAAAGGGGAGCACTTTTTTACATCTCCTTCCCAGCCAGATGAAGCAGGGGTGGAACAGTGATTTCAAAGAGTAAACTCTCTCGTGGTATCTACTGCCTGGCAAAAAAAAGGTGATGGGGAATGGGAATTTTCCTTTCTTTCAGCAGGAAAATTAGACTGTATCGCCTGCACTACATGGCACACAGCATTCTAGTGGAGGGAAGAGGAACCTGATCCTCAGATGCTTCATTCTTTTCCAGGTGGTAGGTGCAGAGTCCCGATATAATATGCCACTTGTGGGACTGCTCAGTTGTGGGGCCATCCCAACAGAAGAACACTGTTACTTCACCAGTAAAAAGCCACTGTGGCTTCTATTGTTTTTTAATCTGACTGGGAACAAAACCAAGATAGAGCTAAGCTAACTTCTAGAATAGTTTTCTTTAGTTTTGCTGTAAAATGCCATATTTTTCATGTCTGGAAATTAACAGAATATATGTTTACAGAACAAATATATGACCGTTTCCGTTTCTTACCTGAATACATCTGTCTGATAGAGTGGGCATTTCATTAATGATCAAGTGTTTGATACCACTGCAGCTGTCAGCAATATTCCTGAAGCCTTCCACTGTGAGCTGATTTTTAAAAACATTTTTAATAGAAAACATGAACTGTAAGCCAGTATTGAAAATCATTATTAACACCTATATTTTGAGAAAATTATTATACATTATTTTCAAGCTAGTAAAGGAAAACTACAAAATATAATCTGGAACAAAAGAAGATTTGTTTCACGAGAATCTATAAGAAAACAGTCTGTCTGAAAATGTCGGATTCCAGATTCACAGCATTTCCCAGCTTCATAAATACTGGGTATGTGTGTACATGTCAAACGTGTTTTTCCATTTAAATATTAATTTTGGAAAGTTAATCCTATACATAGCAATGCCTTTATGAATCCATGCTATTTCTGGTTAAGAAGCCTAGGAAAATTAATAAAAATTTAAAGTTCAAATGAAGCCTATGTTAAATAAATAGGTGCTATAGAGAATGCCCTTCTATGTTCTTCCCACTAAAGGCTCGTTCAGCTATAACACGAAATTATACTTTGGAGCTAAATGAGTGGACCTTGGGCTTGCATGATCCCCTCCTCCCCAAACTCTCCCTGCCTTCCAATATCATGGGCAAGACATCGTCTGTTGCTACATGGGGAATCAGTAGCCCTTAGATGTTGCTGGAATACAACTCCCATCACCCATTGGCAATGCTGACTGGGGCTGATGTGACTGGAGTCCAATAACAAATGGAAAGCCATGGAAAGCTGTGAAGGTGTTGGACCAGTGTTTAGAGGCAGAAAAGGGCTGGATGGGGGCTAATCAACTGAGGCTGAGACCTGATAATCTGTAAGTGCTGTGAATGGGTGGTTCCCATACCCAGAAATTAGGTGTATGACATGTCCTGGGAGGGGTTGCACTCCTTCGGAAGGAACGGGTTTGTAGTCTGGAAGGACTCTTGGATTCTGACTTATCCCTGGAGTGGCTTCTGTGGTTAAGAGCGTTGATGCTCAGCTAAGGCGGATTTGCCAGCTTTGACTGTTCCTAGATCAGGATGGCCTGGCCTCAGTTGTCCATGCACTGCTGCCCTCCCATCTGGACTACTGTAATGTGCTGTGTGTGAAGCAGCTCTTGAAGAGCACCAGAGAGCAATTAGTGCAGCATGCAGCAGCTACTAGGGCTAGTAAGTAAGTAAGTAGTGCAGCTGATAGGACCACTTGTCCTGAAAGCACTGCATTGGCTGCCAGTGAGCTACCAGGCCAAATTGCTCTTAATACTAGCATATAAGTTACAGATAGGTAGCCGTGTTGGTCTGCCATGGTCAAAACAAAATAAAAAATAAAATAAAAATAAAAATAAAATAAAAAAATTCCTTCCAGTAGCACCTTAAAGACCAACTGAGTTAGTTCTAGGTATGAGCTTTCGTGTGCATGCACACTTCTTCAGATACACACGAAAAGCTCATACCTAGAAGCTCATGCACACGAAAGCTCATACCTAGAACTAACTCAGTTGGTCTTTAAGGTGCTACTGGAAGGAATTTTTTTATTTTGTTTTGACCATGGGTGTATCTGAAGAAGTGTGCATGCACACGAAAGCTCATACCTAGAACTAACTCAGTTGGTCTTTAAGGTGCTACTGGAAGGAATTTTTTTATTTTGTTTTTACTAGCATATAATTCTTTTAAAACTGTTTTTAGAATGTTTTTAAACTGTTTTAAGATTAATATGATAAGTATGTTTGCTGCCCCGGGCTTCTTTAGAAGGAAGGGTAGGATGTAAATGAATAAAAAAAGGATATAATAATATGAATATTCAGTGGGACTTACTCACCAGTAAGCGTGCTTAGAAATGTAACTTTAGTATCACTGCAGCTGAGCGATAGATCACTTTCCTCCCAGCACCAATTTTTAAATTTAATCATTCTAGATTGGGCAGCACCAATACAATTCTTCCAAGTTTTTGAAGGTCTATAAGTCAACTTCATATATAACAACTGATAGACATAGGTGACCAGGAAGTCACTGCCAGTGAGTGAATGAAATTCCATGTTGGCAAGTGAGTAGGGCAGGTAGATAAGTAACAGGTGGCACTTTTTTCTCCTCTGCCAGCTCACTTGGCTTCTGAATTGGTCATGGAGGAAGAAGAAGCCCTTCTTCTGCAACCAACATGGAAACTAAGTAAGGATGTGGAGACGGAGTGGGGTGGCTTGATACCTTCAATCAGCTTGGAAGAAGATGTTGTTGTTACTAGCCTGTCAAGATGCTGACAGCCTCTATTTCCATGCAGGCCACAAAGGGGGGGGTGTGTATGCGTATGTGTGTGCTGTGGCGTTTGCCTCCTAGGATGGGTCATAATGAAAGGGTTAAAATGGGTGTGATGTGATTGGCCAGTGAGAATGCAAGGGGGGAGTAAAAGTTAGAGTGGGAGGTTTTGAAAGTCAGTTGAGGTTTTGGAGTTGGGGAAGGAAGAGGGAGGATTGGGGAAGGAAGAGGGAGGTGTGTGTGTTTCTTGTGGCTGATTAGCTGCTTTCCCTGTGCAAAGGTCAGAGGGGGCAGGGTTTCTGTTGAGGTAGGTGATTAGCTGTGGGAGGAGCTTATCAGAGCTTGCAGGGCAGCAGCGCGCCTGGCGGCGCGCGCAGTTTGATCCATCTCGTACATTTAGGGGAGCTAGTCTCAAACGTTTGTTGGGCGAGACCTAGGGTTTTTTGGGGGGGAGAGTTATTTGTCCTGTCTGCACGCTTCTTATGATGGAGGACCGCTGTAGCCAGCCCCAACGACACGTTCTCAAGATGGAGAGTGAGGGAACAGCTGCAGTCGCCTGTGGTTCCTGCACAATGTTTGCCATCTTGCCAAAGGTTGCAGGCAGCTTTACCTGCAGCAATTGCATGTTGATTGCCCTCTTAAAAGACAAAGTCCAGCAACTGGAGGAACGTGTAGCTACGCTCCAAAGAATTAGAGAGCTGGAGCTCTTCTTGGAAGCAACAGAGCACACCGTCTCCACCAAGGAGGAGACAGGGGACTCCCCTGAGAAGGAGGCTAGTTCACCAACACAGGAGCCAGATATATGGAGAAATGTGACACAAAGAAGTAGGAAGCCCAGGGTTCGCTCTGATTGTTTAGAAATACACAATCGCTTTGAGGTCCTCTCCCCTAGCATGGAAGACGAAGAGCAGACTCCATTTGAGGATCTCTCCCTCATTACAGTCGATCAGGTATATGAAGACGAGCAGCAAAGTCAGTCCTCAGGGAATGTGCAGGCGACCTTGGAACGGACAGCTCACGGAAGAACCCCGACCAAACCTAAGAGGAGGCGTGTAGTGGTGATAGGGGATTCCCTACTGAGGGGAACAGAAGCAATGATCTGTGGGCCTGACAAGATGTCTCGGGAAGTGTGCTGTCTCCCCGGGGCTAAGATCCAAGATGTAACTGAACGACTGCAAGGAATCATAAAACCCACTGACAAATACCCCTTCCTCTTGGTTCATGTGGGAACCAATGACACTGCAAGCAATAGCCTCCAGAAGATCAAAAGAGACTATGAGGCTCTGGGCAGGAAATTGAAGCAATTAAATGCACAAATTGTCATCTCATTTGTCCTCCCAGTTGAACGACGTGGCCCAGGGAGAGAGAGAAAAATAGTGGAAGTGAACAGCTGGCTTCGCAAATGGTGTAAACAGGAACGGTTTGGATTCTTAGATCACGGACTGCAGTTTCTTGAAGATGGACTTCTGGCAAGCGATGGGCTGCACCTCACAACGGTTGGAAGGAATGTTTTTGCCAAAAATCTCAGAAACCTCATCAGGAGGGCTTTAAACTGACTAATGTGGGGAAGGGAGACAGTGCTCCTGAAGGTAGGAGTCTATCAATTGATGAAGATGATCATCCAAATTTCATAGACCAAATGGAGCAAACAGCACGCAGACCTAGTGGTGGGAAGAAAAAATCCTTAAATAAGAGACACGGGGGAATGATTAATGGACTTCAATGTCTGTACACTAATGCGCAAAGCATGGGAAATAAACAAGATGAGCTTGAGCTCTTGGTACAGCAAACTAAATATGACATAATAGGCATCACTGAAACCTGGTGGGATAAGTCCCATGACTGGAATGTAATAATGGAGGGATACAATCTATTTCAGAGAAACAGACCAGACAAGAAAGGAGGAGGAGTGGCGTTATATGTCAGGGATGTGTATACCTGTGAAGAGATCCAAGATTTAGAACCTCAAAGCCAAAGTGAGAGCATTTGGGTCAAAATTAAGGGAGAGAAGAATAACAGGGACCTCATTGTGGGAGTTTACTATAGATCCCCAAGCCAAACGGAGAACATAGATGATGCCTTCCTGGAACAGATGGCCAAGCATGCAAAAGGAAGGGAGATAGTAGTAATGGGGGACTTCAATTACTGGATGTCAAACTCAGCCAAGAGCATAAGGTCAAACAGATTCCTCACTGGCCTCCAGAAAGTGGGAGAAGCAACAAGAGGAACAGCCATTTTAGATCTGGTCCTAACCAATGTTGATGACCTGGTTAGTGGGGTAGAAGTGGAAGGATCATTAGGCGCGAGTGATCATGCTCTTCTGAAGTTTACTATACAGCGGAAAGGAGCAGCCAAGCATACTAGGACTCAATTTCTTGACTTTAAGAAAGCCGACTTCACAAAACTTAGGGAAGTGCTGGGTGAGATCCCATGGACAGTAATACTAAAGGGAAAGGGAGTTCATGATGGCTGGGAGTTTGTTAAGAGGGAGATAGTTAAAGCACAACTTCAGGCAATACCAATGAGACGGAAACATGGAAGGTGCCTAAAGAAGCCAGGGTGGCTATCTAAAGAACTTTTAACTGAGTTAAGATTAAAAAAGGATGTGTACAAAAAATGGAAAAGGGGGGAAACCACGAAAGAGGAATTCAAACAAATAGCCAGCACGTGTAGACACAAAGTCAGAAAAGCTAAAGCACAGAATGAACTCAGGCTTGCTAGAGAGGTTAAAAGCAACAAAAAAGGCTTTTATGGGTATGTTCGTAGCAAAAGGAAGAACAAAGAAACAGTGGGGTCACTCAGAGGAGAAGATGGTGAAATGCAAACAGGGGACACAGAAAGGGCTGAACTCCTCAATGCCTTCTTTGCCTCAGTCTTCTCCGATAAAGAAAACAATGCCCGACCTGAAGAATTTGGAGCAAATGATTCAGCAGAGGAAACACAGCCCAGAATAACTAAGGAGATAGTACAAGAATACTTGGCTAGTTTAGATGTATTCAAGTCTCCAGGGCCAGATGAACTGCATCCAAGAGTATTAAAAGAACTGGCAGATGTGATCTCAGAACCACTGGCAGTCATCTTTGAGAATTCCTGGAGAACAGGCGAAGTCCCGGCAGACTGGAGGAGGGCAAATGTTGTCCCTATTTTCAAAAAGGGGAAAAGAAAGGACCCAAATAATTACCGCCCAGTCAGTCTGACATCAATACCAGGGAAGATTCTGGAGCAGATCATTAAGCAAACAGTCTGTGAGCACCTAGAAAGGAATGCTGTGATCACCAATAGTCAGCATGGATTTCTGAAAAATAAGTCATGTCAGACTAACCTGATCTCGTTTTTTGACAGAATTACAAGCCTGGTAGATGAAGGGAACGCAGTGGATGTAGCCTACCTTGATTTCAGCAAGGCATTTGACAAGGTGCCCCATGATATTTTTGTAAAGAAGCTGGTAAAATGCGGTCTTGACTATGCTACCACTCAGTGGATTTGTAACTGGCTGACTGACCAAACCCAAAGGGTGCTCATCAATGGTTCCTCTTCATCCTGGAGAAGAGTGACTAGTGGGGTGCCACAGGGTTCTGTCTTGGGCCCGGTCTTATTCAACATCTTTATCAACGACTTGGATGATGGACTCAAGGGCATCCTGATCAAATTTGCAGATGACACCAAACTGGGAGGGGTGGCTAACACCCCAGAGGACAGGATCACACTTCAAAACGACCTTGACAGATTAGAGAACTGGGCCAAAACAAACAAGATGAATTTTAACAGGGAGAAATGTAAAGTATTGCACTTGGGCAAAAAAAATGAGAGGCACAAATACAAGATGGGTGACACCTGGCTTGAGAGCAGTACATGTGAAAAGGATCTAGGAGTCTTGGCTGACCACAAACTTGACATGAGCCAACAGTGTGACGCGGCAGCTAAAAAAGCCAATGCAATTCTGGGCTGCATCAATAGGAGTATAGCATCTAGATCAAGGGAAGTAATAGTGCCACTGTATTCTGCTCTGGTCAGACCTCACCTGGAGTACTGTGTCCAGTTCTGGGCACCACAGTTCAAGAAGGACACTGACAAACTGGAACGGGTCCAGAGGAGGGCAACCAAAATGGTCAAAGGCCTGGAAACGATGCCTTATGAGGAACGGCTAAGGGAGCTGGGCATGTTTAGCCTGGAGAACAGGAGGTTAAGGGGTGATATGATAGCCATGTTCAAATATATAAAAGGATGTCACATAGAGGAGGGAGAAAGGTTGTTTTCTGCTGCTCCAGAGAAGCGGACACGGAGCAATGGTTCCAAACTACAAGAAAAAAGATTCCACCTAAACATTAGGAAGAACTTCCTGACAGTAAGAGCTGTTCGACAGTGGAATTTGCTGCCAAGGAGTGTGGTGGAGTCTCCTTCTTTGGAGGTCTTTAAGCAGAGGCTTGACAACCATATGTCAGGAGTGCTCTGATGGTGTTTCCTGCTTGGCAGGGGGTTGGACTTGATGGCCCTTGTGGTCTCTTCCAACTCTATGATTCTATGATTAGGTGTGGGTTGGTAGAGTCGTATTGTGAGAGAGTGAGAGGAATTGTCAGGTGGAGTCAGATAGATAGTTGGGAATAATACAGTTTGAAGTTGTTAGGAACTAAGATTTAAGAAACTGACAAGAGAAAAAGAAACTGAAACCATACGTGTGTTCCTGCATTTAAAAATAAACTTGATTATTTGTTAATGTTACAACTGTCTGGACTCCGTGTGTCCCCGTGAGAAGCAGGGTGGTGGCAGTGAAGAAAGCAATCACACTGGTGGCACAGGGTCAATAGACCGTCAAACGTCCGGGGGCCCTGTGTGATCGCCACAGGTGAATTCTCTGCCTTTGCTGCCTGAATGGACATTCAGGACACTAGCCTCTTAGCCAGCTACTAACATCTGTGGACTTATTTACAATGCTAACATGAATACTAAAATAAGTATGCTAGGACTCCAAATTTTAAAAACAGCTTAGAAAGAAGAGTAAGCTTAATGCCATAAGTAGAAGCTTACTTGAACGTAGCCAGTAACGTTGAATTTTAGAATTTATTTTAGACACGGGAGGAAGAAGTAAATTTAGAATGATAAATGTGGGGGACAGGCTAGAGAAGACACAAAAATATAAACTTATTTCAGGCACCAACTCCACAGTTCTTATTTTCAAATGACATATAGCAAATAAATATGTGATACCCATCGTTTTAACTTCTGCCTCTCTGCTTCCCCACCAATTG
Source organism: Podarcis erhardii (assembly GCF_964252035.2). NCBI lineage: Eukaryota > Metazoa > Chordata > Lepidosauria > Squamata > Lacertidae > Podarcis > Podarcis erhardii. Next base: position 70,889,932 of record NC_138500.1, on the reverse strand, counting down.
CTCAAGAATATCTATAGTATGCCCACAAAGATGCCTACATATCCAGCTTAAAAGGCTTCCATATAGCTTTGCTCTGGACTTCCGGAGGCGGCGCAAAACGGCAATGGCGGTCCTCTTTACTCTGTGAAGAGGGGCTCTGCGAAAAAGGGTCGTCCGCTGCGGCAAAGCGGAGACCCACTAAGAAAAACCACAGGCAGAGCGAGCCTGTGGCCGTGGGACTCGGCGGGCGCCAAAAGCCCCCCCAGAAACGAAGAAGGAACCTCGTAAGGGGCTCCGGAACGTGAAAGGGGGAGCGGCGCTGTGAGTTCATCGCTCTTTTCGTGGATGCAAAGCCGCGCTGCTGCTGCCGATGAGCGCTGACCTTTCTTCTTGAAAACACTGAATTTGACAGCTACATACCCGTGAGTAAGGGGTACTAAATTTTGGACTAAATTTGGACTAAATTTGAGGATTTTGACTGAAAACGGGAGGCGAGTAACAGGAAGTCCGTCTTCCGATCCTGCTAATTAGATCAAAGCAAGGGCTCTGAAGAGCGCTGTAGCGTTCAAAAAGGATCGTAAAAGCAGAACAAAGGCGCATTGATAGACTCTGCCTTTTAGAAGTTAAAAGGGAAATCTTTGTTAAACCTGTGGACTCTATTTTTGGAACTTTCTTCCAATCTTTGAGTTATACGGAGTTAAAAGGGACAACCTAGACGTCGGGCTGCCAGAGCGTAATAGAGAACTGTCAAACTGCTGATACTGTTGCTGAAGTTTAAACTGTTACATAGACTGAGACATTAACGTTTAAACATTGTTGCTGGGACCATTCTTGACACCTTGTGGCTTTTATTCAAGAAATAGAAAGCCTTGGGAACCTTCCTTTTGTACTCTGGAATTACAAAGACTTAATACGGGGAATATAGGAACTTCAATGGCGGAAAAGAGTTCTCTCCTTCCTTGAAACTTTGAAATACCCCCCCTAGAGGATTGTGGAGATATAGTGGCCTGGGAACTGTATTTTATTGAGACTTCTTGTGGTTTAATTGTTTATATTTTGGACTTGTCTCTCTTATGGAATAAAAGACAATTTGACCTTGAACTGAGGCAGGTGTGGAATGAGCGGCTCAGGGAAAACAAGAGCAGCCAAAGCTAAAGAAAAAGAAAAAGAAAAGAAATCTGTGCAACTTGTTCAAACAACTTTAACTCATCAACGCAGATCATCTGTCCCAACTGTGCTAACAGCACAGGAGGTGGAAACTGAGCAGCCTGTTACAGAAGATATGGCAACTGGAGGATCTGAAACAGTCCTGAAACAAATTTTGGAGCAACTGGCAATTTTAAACCAAAAGGTGGACAATCAATCATTAAAAATTGATCAAGCTACATCCTCTATTAGTAAATTATCTGACCAGGTTTCCCAGCATACTCAGGCAATAGAGAATTTGCAAGGAGCTACGGCTGAAAATTATAAATTAGCTGTGGAAGCCAATCAAAAAGCAGAACAGGCAAATAAAAAAGTTGATGAGATTAAGGGGGAAGTAAGGCCTCTGAAAAGACAGGTAGGGGAACAACAAGCCTACCTGTCACTGGTTGAATTGAAAAGTAAGGAAAATAATCTCAGGTTAAGGGCCATCCCAGAATTGGAGGTAGGTAATTTAGAGGGATTTCTGACACTTTTATTTCCCAAATTCTGGGGAATTGAGGAAGACAAAGATTTCAAAATTGTGACGGCCTTTAGACTGGGAAGATCGGTAAAGAAAGATAAGGCCAGAGACTGTTTGGTTATTTTGAGATCAAGAGAGGAAAGAGATAAGATATTAGGCCTACATTTTAAAAAATCTTTGGAGATAGAAGGTAAAAAGGCTGAAATCTACAGAGATATACCCAAACATCTATTGGATCTCAGGACCACTTACACAGACCTGACCAAATTGTTAAGACACAACGCAATTCCTTATAGGTGGGAGTTTCCTCAAGGACTATCATTTACCTATAAAGGAAGGAAGGTAAGAATCAAAACACCTGAGGATCAACAGAAGTTCCTACACGACCACGAGGAGGACCTACAAAAGGGAGCTGCAGCTTCTTGGCCACCACCACCATCGGGACCACCACCAAAACCTACACCGTCTGGATCTGGACCAGCACCACTACCTCCGGGATCGGAGGAAAACCTAGACACCCCATTGTAGGACCCACCAACTAAACCAGGATGTCTCTGCAGCTTCTCAGCTGGAATATAAATGGCGGAAACTCTCCGGAAAAAAGAAAAAAAGTATTTCATATTTTGAAAAAAAGAACAATTGGACATTATTTGCTTGCAAGAAACACATGTGACAAGGCTCCACAGAAAAGTGTTAATTAATAAAAGATTAGGCCAAGAATTTATTTCTTCGGACAAAGTTAAGAAAAGAGGAGTGGTGATATATGCAAAGGAGAGCCTGTCACCGAAATTCTTATTTAAAGATGAACATGGCAGAATTTTGGCGATTGAAATTCAGACACAAGGAGAAAAATTTTTGATATTAGGAATATATGCACCAAATGAAGGAAAATCGGAATTCTTTAGGAAGTTGCACGAGATTATGCTGGACTATTTAGACTATAACAACATCATTATGTTGGGTGATATGAATGGGGTCGTATCTGTAAACATGGATAAGTCGCAAAGTGCTAACATAACGAAAGATGGCAGACTACCTAAAACTTTTTTTGAAATGACTGACAACATGGACTTAATTGACATATGGAGGGTTAAGAACCCCCTAGGAAAAGAAGGAACTTTCTTTTCTGAAGCTCATCTGACATGGACACGAATCGACCAAATATGGGTAACTAGAGGACTGGCACCTAAGACTAGAAAAGTGGAAATCTGCCCAAAAACTTGCTCCGACCATAACGCTTTGAAAGTGGAACTGAGATTAAACATAACCGGATCCTATAGATGGAAAATGAATGAAACCCTATTAAGGGATCAGGAGATTGTTAAGAAGGCCCAAAAAACTTTAAAGGACTACTTTGAGATAAATTTAAACACCACTGTGGAAAAAAGAACAATCTGGGACGCAAGTAAAGCAGTTATGAGAGGGTTTCTTATACAACAAAATACGATCAAGAAAAAGTTCTGGAATGAAAAGAAGGAGAAGATATTGGAGAAAATAAGAGAAGGAGAGAAAAAATTAAGATCTAAGCCCAAGTCGAAGGAAGTGCTGAGAGAAGTGAAATTTTTCCAGGCACAATATTCGAAATTGATAAATCAAGAGGTGGAATGGAAAATTAAACAAATGAAACAAAGATCCTTTGAATCAGCAAACAAGTGTGGGAAACTGCTAGCATGGCAGTTGAAAAAGAGACAAAAACTTAATACAGTTACAAATCTAGAGATAGAAGGGAGAATGATCCAGAAACCCGAGGAAATTAGAAAGTGTTTCCAGAGATATTTCAAAGAACTTTATTCACAAGGGCCACAGAAAGACTTTGAGGTGGATCAATTCCTTAAAACTAATGGATTACAAAAAATAACCCAGGAAATGAGAACTACCCTGAATAGTAATATTACTCCGCAAGAAATTGAAAGTGCCATTCAGAACCTTCAACTAGGCAAATCTCCAGGCCCTGATGGACTTACCTCCAAATACTATAAGGTTTTGAAGGACTATTTGATACAACCTCTGTTGGAGGTCTGCAATCAGATTATGGAGGGGAGGAAGGCACCGGAGACGTGGAAAGAAGCTTTCATCACATTGATACCCAAACAAGAATCTGAAAAGACCCAGCTTAAGAACTACCGCCCCATCTCACTCCTAAATGTGGATTACAAAATTTTTGCGGATATTTTGGCAAGTAGGTTCAAAAAAGTACTCAATGAAGTGATCCATAAGGACCAGGCTGGCTTTCTCCCCGGTAGGCATTTGTTTGATAATACAAGAAACATTATTGACATTTTGGAACTTCTACAAACAAATCTTAATACTAGAGCGGTTTTAATTTTTATTGATGCGGAGAAAGCCTTTGACAACATTTCTTGGATGTTCATGAAGAAAAATTTGGAAGGGATGGGAGTGGGGCGGGGGTTTGAAAATGGAATAGAGGCAATTTATTCAGAACAAAAAGCTAAGCTGATAGTAAACAATGTGGTGACAGAGGGGTTTAAAATTGAAAAAGGGACACGACAGGGGTGCCTCCTATCCCCCCTATTGTTCATTTCAGTTCTGGAGGTGCTATTGAACATGATTAGAAAGGACCGGTCTGTACAAGGAATTGAGGTCGGAGTGAAACAATACAAACTGAAAGCTTTTGCAGATGACTTGGTATTAACATTACAGGAGCCAGTCTCTAGTACTAAAAGAGTGCTAGAATTAATTTCTGACTTTGGTCGGGTGGCGGGATTTAAGCTGAATAAGCAAAAAACTAAGGTTTTAGCAAAAAATTTGACAACTACAGAAACAGATGAGTTCCTGAAAGAAACAGAATTAAATGTGGTTAAAAAAGTAAAATACCTAGGGGTGTATCTGACCTCCAAAAATTTGAATTTGTTTAAAGATAATTATGAGAAATGTTGGTCAGAAATCAAAAGAGATTTGGAAATATGGTCAAGATTGAAACTTTCTTTGTTGGGCCGAATAGCAGCTATAAAGATGAATGTATTGCCGAAAATGTTATTTCTGTTCCAGGCCCTACAGATCGTGGACAAAGTGGAATGTTTTGGAAAGTGGCAGAAGGATATTTCTAAGTTTGTTTGGCAGGGCAAAAAGCCCCGAATAAAGTTTAAAATACTAACTGATGCGAAAGAAAGAGGGGGATTTGCCCTGCCAGACTTGAGGTTATATTATGAATCTGCAGCCTTCTGCTAGTTGAAAGATTGGATTTTATTGGAAAACACTGATGTCCTAGATCTGGAAGGGTTTGATAATGCTTTTGGGTGGCATGCATATTTGTGGTATGACAAGGTTAAAGTTCACAAATTGTTTAAAAACCATATTGTCAGAAGAGCAATTTTGTTGGTCTGGACAAAATATAAGGACTTATTGGAGAGTAAGACTCCGAGGTGGCTCTCACCGGTGGAGGCCAAGGCACGTAAGAGACTTAACATGGAAGCCTATTGGCCTAAATATTGGGAAATAATTGAAAAAATTGGAGACAATTGGAGGTTGCTGAGCTTGGAAAAATTAAAAAACAAGGTGCGAGATTGGTTGCACTATGCTCAAATTCAGGAGGTTTTTAAAGTGGATAAAAAGGTTGGATTCCAGGTGGAAAAATCGAAATTAGAGACAGAACTGTTAGAGCCAAAAAACAAACTACTTTCGAGAATGTACAACTTGCTGCTTAAATGGAATACACAGGACGAGACAGTCAAATCCGCCATGATAAAATGGGCGCAGGATTTGGGGCACAACATTATGTTTGAAGACTGGGGAAGGTTATGGAACACCGGAATAAAATTTACGGCATGTAGTGCCTTGAAGGAAAATATTATGAAAATGATATACCGGTGGTACATGACCCCAGTCAAACTTGCTAAGATATATCACCTGTCTGACAATAAATGTTGGAAATGTAAAGAGGCGGAAGGGACATTCTTTCACCTCTGGTGGACTTGCCCGAAAGTGAAGGCCTTTTGGGAGATGATTCATAATGAACTAAAAAAGGTACTTAGATTTACCTTACCTAAGAAACCGGAGGCCTTTCTTCTGGGCATCGTAGACCAGAGAGTACTTAAGAAAGATAGAACTTTTTTTATGTATGCTACCACTGCAGCAAGGATCCTGATTGCTAAGCATTGGAAGACACAAGATTTACCCACGCTGGAGGAATGGCAGACGCAGTTGATGGACTACATGGAACTGGCCGAAATGACTGGCAGAATCCGAGACTCGGGGGAAGAAACAATCGAGGAAGACTGGGAAAAATTTAAAGACTATTTGAAAAAACATTATAAGTTGTATGAATGTTAAAAAATGCACTTTTGAGGAAATTCTAGCTTCAGCAATTGTAAATTAATGAAATGAAAATTAAGGTACAAGAAGTCAGAGGTGGAATAATGAAATAACTTTATTATGTTCAAGCTAAAACGTATAAGATGTCGGTTACAACATTTTGGAAATTAGATAACATGATAAAATGAAAGATACAATAAGTTTTGAAATAAGTTAACAAATTGCTGGTGTTTTGTATCACAGAGAACGCAGGGTTAGGAAGATGCGGGGAAGTCCATTGGATTGGCTGAAAAAAAGGATTATGGAAATTTGTAACTTCTTTACTTTATTTTCTATATCTATCTTTTATTCTTTTTTTCTGTATTTTATAAACTTAATAAAAATATTATTAAAAAAAAACAAAAACATATAGCTTTGCTCTACTGTACTGAATTCACACTGCATACAAAATATCTTAGTTGCATGCATTTCTAATTTATGGACTATTAACAATAGCTAGTTTGCTTCCATAAATAACTTGCCTTAGGTAACACATTCTTTCTTGGTTGTGTTCTCTCTGGGCTGCCTGAATGATGCAAATCTAGTGGAATGTAAGCACCACTGCCAAATTGCAAATTTATTAAATAAAGGTAACAGATAATCTTTCACATGGTATAAGAACTGGATGCCAGCTTTTGTGCCATTTTCTATCTCGGCATAGAAAACAGTTCACAAGAGGACAGAAGGTCATGTTGAACAATTCCCAGGGGGCGAATGCTCCTTGAGAAAGTACATTCAGATGTTATTAATTTAAACACAGCATTCCTAATTCATGCTGTGAAAAGATAACTAATCACTATAGAAAATGTATGAAGAACTGCAACAAGCTCCTCAAAATATCAGTTTCTGGACTTTTCCTGAAATGTAAGCTTAGAAACTCTTGGGGACTGGGAAAATCTGGAGCCATGTTTCCTTATCTTATCTTTCTTCCCTTTTAAATTGAAACTATTTCCAAGAAGTTGGCAAGAAACTAGTTGAAAATCTGATTATTGTTTTCTGATAAATTGTAATTATTACATTTTTTCCTCTCACACACAAAAAGATCACTGTTCTAATTGGGAGATACTGGGAGGATTAACAATTTATTTTTTTCATGGCTGGGACTTCCCAATCCCAACCTATTTTATTATTTTAGAAGGCACGTTTGACTTGATATTTACTGGTAACAACCATCCTTTAATTCATATTCATATTCTTTGAGAATTGGCAATACACTGTATTGTAGCTGCTTTGGAACAAACAAAATCAATATAATTGTCACTTTCAATATTTGCTTTTTCAACAACTGTTCCCTGTACTATTTCATGAAGTATTTCTGAAACTCCACAATATTCTAAAAGCACTTTGCTTTGTAGTATATGTGGGGTTGTGGTAGTAGTGGAAAAAACTCAAGTCCAAATCCCCTCTGGATATGTGGAACTAATTGGGCACTGTCTAGTCAGTTGGACTAAGACTGGTATCCTATCAACAGCTATTAACATATACAATGGATTTTGCTACAGAATTGTGTATATATCATGTGTGTATATCATGGGTATGCACAAATTGCAGCCCAGGTTGTACATTATAATACATCTTTTTGGCTTGAATAAAAATATTTCCGTTAAACATAAAATGGACCACATATTGGAATTATTGCCATTTAGGGCCTCCTAGCTTTGAACTAAAGCTCCGTATAGTTAAAGCTATGGTTTTCCCAGTAGTGATGTATGGAAGTGAGAGCTGGACCATAAAGAAGGCTGATCGCTGAAGAATTGATGCTTTTGAATTATGGTGTTGGAGGAGACTCTTGAGAGTCCCGTGGACTGCAAGAAGATCAAACCTATCCATTCTTAAGGAAATCAGCCCTGAGTGCTCACTGGAAGGACAGATCGTGAAGCTGAGGCTCCAATACTTTGGCCACCTCGTGAGAAGAGAAGACTCCCCAGAAAAGACCCTGATGTTGGGAAAGATTAAGGGCACAAGAAGGAGGAGACGACAGAGGACGAGATGGTTGGACAGTGTTCTCGAAGCTACAAACATGAGTCTGACCAAACTGCGGGAGGCAGTGGAAGACAGAAGTGCCTGGCATGCTCTGGTCCATGGGGTCACGAAGAGTCGGACACGACTAAACGACTAAACAACAAAACAACAACAACAAGAATAGGCAGAACACTCCATAATGTTACTCCTACTCCCCTACATAGATTTTCTAATTTTTGGATTAGTGCTGCTGGAAGAGCCATCATGCCAGCTGTTCAAATCAGTCTGGCAGATATGCCCGCAGAGGCATTGCTGTGATGACACTTTGCCTCCTACAGCCTCCAGGAAATGTGAGGTGGCCTGAACATTGCCAGCTGACTCTGTCTTGGGGCGATCCAACCCTATCTGCGAATAACAACTATATTCTGGAACATAGCACAGTATTAAGTCTCTCTCCAGGCTGCTTTGACCCCCGTTAAATCAGTAGGGTATTTTCCTCCTATGCTGGAAATAGATATGTGGAAATTATAGTGTACAAAATTTTAGAAACTTATCAGCTGAGTTTTCAACTAGGCTGGAAAAAATTTGCTTCCGTGATTACACTATGCCTAGTATTAGCAGCATCTTTTAGTTGCCCACAATTGTAGACTTGCTGGAGCTTTCTGTGGTTTGGCAGTAGAGCTGGGCAAACTAAAGGAGCTCCTGGCCTTCAGTGGTGCTTTTGCATCACTGAAGGATTTTAGGTTGAGAGTAAGGAGTGCTAGTCTCCGGCAAACCCCTTCGGCAGTGCCATAGTGGTGGTTTTTGCCCCAGGTGAAGCCTCCAGAGGCGTGCCACTGAAGCTCTCAGCCTGTGTGTGTATGTACAAAATGCTTGTGTGCGTGCCAAACTGGCTTCAGAGAGTCGCCTTAAAGGGTCAGAGGCTTGGGGGAAATCAGCCTGCTTTGAAGATTAGTTGGAAATTGGGAGGGGGGGGGAAGAGGTGAATATGAGATTGACCTGCATAGCCAGCAGTCATAAGACTGATCACCTCAGCTCAAAAAGGATATTGAAGAGCTGGAAAAAAAGTTCAGAAAAGGGCAGCCAAAAAGATCAAGAGGTTGGAGCAACTACTCCAAGAGGAAAGGTTGCAATGTTTGGGGCTTTTTGGTTTAGAATAAAATAATAAGGGAGGGGGGGGCATGACATACTTATATAAGATTATGCGTGGTGTGGAGGAATTGGACTGAGAGATGCTTTTCTCCTTCTCTAATACCAGAACCTGAGGGCATCCAATGAAGTGAAATGTTGCAAGATTCAGGACAGACTAAAGAAAGTACTTGTTCACACAGCACATAGTAACTATATAATTGGTTATCTGAAGTCATAGTGACAGCTGCCAACTTGGACGGCTTTCAAGAGATTTAGACAAATTCATGGAAGACAAGACTGTAAGTGGCTACTAGCCATGAAGGCTACATTCTACCTCCAGTGTTGGGGCACTGTGCCTCTGAATGCCAGTGGCCGGGAATCACAAGTAGGGAGAGTGCTGCTGCACTCAGCTCTGCATGGGGGCTTCCCATAGGCAACTGCTTGGTGATTATGAAAACAGGGGTATTTCATTGCCCTGGTGACAAGCTGGCTGGCTATTCTGCCTGCAGTCAGATGGTCAGCAACAACTGCCTGTCTCCTGACCACTTTACACCAACTTTTGGAAGTTCTCACTTCAACAAAATTGTGTTTACAATGTAAATTATTACTCTATCTCCTGGGTTTCGTGTCTCACTGCAGGTCAATAAAATTTATTAGATTATTAAGCCATTCTTCACCCTAACTCTGAAATATGTCCATATTCTTGCTAAAAATCAAGACAATGAGAGAGAAAGCAATCAGTTGCAAGTACACCCAACAAAAGAAATCTGGCATGTGAAGCGTAAGCAGAGCTTTTTCTGTGACAGTCTAATACTCACTGGTATGGAGTACTGGCATCTCCCCCCCCCCCCCTATTTTTTTGCTGTCCATTTTGTGCTGGCACCCACAGCAGAGGGCCTTCTCGGTAGTGGCGCCCGCCCTGTGGAACGCCTTCCCATCACATGTCAAGGAAATAAACAACAATCTGACTTTTAGAAGACATCTGAAGGCAGGACTGTTTAGGGAAGTTTTTAATGATTGATTTTTTATTGTGTTTTTAACATCCTATTGGATGATGATGATGATTATTACATTATCAATATATGAGTAACAGTACCTCATTTTTTATCCAAAAACACACTAACTAGAAATTAAAATAAGTGGGGCACAGTTACAACATGATGTTGCATTATAATGCAAAGTTCTTCTGTCTAAGACTTCAACCAGCTAGAAACAGGAACCCTGTAGTGTTGTCTGGGATTTGCAGAGGGTGGGGGAAGTTTCAGTAAGAGGAAAAGGATACCTGTTTTCTTGCCCATCTTTCTGCAACCTTCTGCCATTGTGCTATATAGTTCTAAAGGGCCCAGAGGCATGCTAGAAGACAGTGCACTTCCCTCAGCACTGGTATTACAAGCCATGCCACCTCATTCTGAACTAGTTTCAGCTTCCAGACCCAGTGTAAGAAAATTCCTTCATGGACTACTGTAGCTAAGTGGTCCCTGTTGAAAAATCACCATAGCTGGTAAAAACTGCTTCTTCTACATTCAGATTCATGTGCTAATGGTGGAATATATGACCCTTGATGACGTAATATGCACATGATTCTCTCCCCCCTCCCCCCATTAAGAGAATACCCCTATGGAGAAAAGTGGCAAGTATGAAGTAGCCTTCAAACTTTTGAAGTGAATCCAGTGGCACTGATTTAACAGGATGGGTCTAACCAAGGAGTGTTCAGCTCAAACTTCTATAAAGTTCAATGCTTCTTAACTGATAAGAACCACATACTGCTTGAATTCATACAATGTGCATTTTAATTTTAAAATTATTACACTGAAATTATTTTTATTATGAGACAAATTAAGGGCCCTTGAAACTTCACAGATGGGGTTCATAGATGTTTTTCAAACAGGATATACCGGTATTTTAAAGGTCTTTCCTCCCCCATTACCTCCCCACTAGCTTCCTTGCTTTGGCCTTTCACCCAGTCTGTATCTCCATTTCCTAACTTCACTCAATTAACACCCTCATTCCTGCCCCTTTACATTTCACCATAGCTTCTATAACCTGGTAAGAACGTAGGTTTTCTGCCTTTTACACTTTGTTTAGATTTGTTCTGTTTGTATTTTGTTGATTTATTGTATCCTGTTTCGGGGTAGAAGAAAAATATTAATGAATAAATAACAGGGACAGGCCTGTTGCAAAAGCCTCAGTAGCAGATAGGAAACCAAGGAGGTCTCAGATCCTTCTCTCAGCTCTCAACTACTCCAGCAACCACTGAGGCCATTGCTTCAGTTTTAACACAGAGGCAAATTCTTTTGGAAAGGGTTGTTTGGTATGTGAACTTGTCAATGAAGTCTCACCTGATCCCAGATGAGGGACATGGAAATGGAAAGGAATGACCTACCATTGCTGATAGGACACAGGGGTGGAAGGGTGTGTCTCTATATTCTAAACAGGGTGGCTGGAAATTGGGAAATAATGTGCAAAGTGAGTGCATGATTGGGCAGCTTTCATTCTTCTGTCGAGAACTTCAACTACTTTTACTACTTGATTTATGTATTTTGCTTGCATATGTGGTGATAGTGGGAAAGGGTTGAATAAGGGGAAATCCAATGTTTATTTATTTATTAAGTTTAATTTCCCCTCTTCTTCCCAAGGAATCCAATTTTCTGCAGTAGCTCTTGCAATTCATTCCTAGATGCTTTTACATTTCACCTTTATGTCTGCACTAGTGAGAATGGAGCAAGGTTCAATGTGCCTTTTGAAGTTATGTTACGATGGTAAAGGATGTCCCCACTGTATAGATTCTTACACATACGACAGTGTGCTGCCTAAATGAAGCAGTTCGAAAGAATAGCTGTACACCTCCCTGCAACAACAACAAAAAAGACTCTTGGGGGCTGGGGGCCAAGAGAGAGAGAAAGAGTGTGTAACACTCTCTCTCTCTGTGTATTTCCCTCTCTCGCTTTTAGTGGAAGGGTGGTAGTATGTTACCATGCTACATTCTTACACTTTACAAAAGAAGGAAAGTGATATTAGAAAGCTCACTGACAATCTGATTTCCTTTTCAGGAGCTTTATTTCTGTTTGCTCAGCAGAGGACCCTTGAGTATTGTTAATGTCTGCAAATTGTACGTATGGAAGCAAAAGCACAAAGCAAGCATGTTTTAAGTCCACCTCCAACAGCAATGCATGCTTTCATTATGCAATAAGGACTGGCTGTTTATAGTTAAAGACGCCCACTGGACAAAAGCCAAAAGCCTATAGTGCTATTCCTCAGGAAAATTTAAGCAGCTGTGGTAATGTAATTTAAAACCTCTCAAAACTTTGCTGCAGTGCCTGTACTACTTGATTATACCATGAGTGCTTGGTGCCGTCAGTTCTCTAAAGGAATCGCTTCGCTACAATATGAAAAAGAAAACTGAAATGCAAACCTGGAGGCAGCCCGAAATATCCAAGTAGATGAGCTTGTGACAACCTCTTCCAGAGCCGAGGTACAGTAAACCATTGTCTGTGAATTTTCTGCAATAAGCTAAACTTAAATACTGTAAATTGGGGCATCCCCTATGCCAGATAAAAGAAGAAGTCAGTTACTAAGATGTTGCATACAGATTTCTGGTGCAATTTGATACTGTAGCTAAAAAGCTTTCTAAGAACATGGGTGGATACTGGAATTTAATGGGAATATTCACTTTGCCTGAATACAAAAAAAGCTGTGTTTCACTTTTCTTTGTTGCATGTACTTTACACTGTTTAATAAGATTATTCACGAATCAAAGTCATCTTAAATGAAACCTGATTTTAAAATGATTTTCCTTGGTTGTAAACTCAAACGTTTGCACTAAATTAGAAATATATGACTCTCAAAGATTTTAAGGACCAAGTTGTAACATTAACTTCACATTGTTTTTTAAGCTTTTTGTGTTCAAAATGAAAACCAGAACTCTATCAAAGGATATTAAAGGCATAAAAAATTAAACATAATGTTAAACCATCCCTGCTTGTGTAATTGTTTCCATTAAGGTTTGACACAGCTATTCTAACAAAACAAAAATACAAAATAGTTGTGTGCTCGCATAACAACCTAAAGCTGTAATACGTTGCTATATCTGAAGTAAGCCTCATTGAGCATGGTGACATTTTTTGAGTAAATATGCACGGGATTGCACTGTGTGACTTATTAATAGGAAACGTTTATAACATATATCCAGTGACAGACAAAGGAAGTTGGTTAGACAATATGCACAGCAAATGAATACTCTGAAACTGTACTCTCTACAACTTCATTTTTATAATACATATTTAGGCATTATCATACTGAAGAGTATTAATTTTATACAATTATATAGTAGTTGAACTAAAATAAGAGATGCAATGCCACAATTACCACAAATGAAAGCTTGCAGAAGAAAAAATACACTGTATGATTAGGAGTAGACAACATGCTCTGCAAGAAATTTTAGTTCAGGAAAACATTTAAGGCAACTTCACAAGTCAGCAAAAGCCAAGCTGGGAACACCCACCATGATGAGTGTATGACGTCATGACCACTGCTTGTAAGACTTGGACTTTTGTGTTCTTAATGAATAAGAGAGGGAAAACTTTGCAGATAATAAGGGTTAAATTTAAAGACATATGGAAAGAAATATAAACAGTAAATATTTTTTTTTTTATTAAGACAAAAAGGCAGGTAAAGCATTCAGATAAACTTTTCTGTGAGAAGATAAACACCTAAGATCTTCCAGTAATAGCACATTAATTTTTAGGGGTACACACTGTGGATTATATTCTCAGTATGTACATCATTATGACATGTAACAATGAATGGTAACAGACTTCATCTTCTCTCTCATCTTCTCGCGCCAAAGTTAAAATGCTTTAGCTTGTACTAGTCAGTATCTAATATTCTTTATGACAAGAATGGGAACCTGTGGTCGCATAGATGTTGCTGGACTCCCAGCTCCCATCAGTCCCAGCCAAGCGCAGCCAATGGTCATAGATGATGGGAGTTGTACCACAGCAACATCTGGAGGATCATAGGGCCAATCCCTGCAATGGGTTTTAATTAGACTTTGTTCTTCTAGACTTCAGGTGTCTGTTAATATAACAATGTAATAAACAAATAAGTATTCAGAAGTCCCAAATGCATGGCTGAATTGAAACAAGCTTTTTACAACAATATATTTCTATGAAAATGTGTGTGTGCATACCTTTCAAAGAGAAGGGAGATTAGGTTACCTTTTATTTTATTTCCCTTGGAGGGATGCTCTATTAGATTTCTCAACATATGGGATGTATTGCATCCCCTATACTTGGCATTCACGTGGCAGTGCTTTTTGTGTCAGTCTCTTCAAAGCCCTGACTGAGTGTAGCCAATCAGACCGACAGAAAAGGAGGGTTCAAAGTGGGGATAATGTTTATTAAGGAAGTGCAGGCTCACAATGAATGAGCTTTGTTTGGCCCAGCAACATCACCAACTGTATGATTTATAAATGTTACTGAAGAATTGTGTTAAAATATAACATAGTACATAAGCTGCACCTAGTTGAGACTGCCAACAACAGGAAACTGGTGCAAAAACTAAGGGTTTTGTGGGAGGGGTCTTAAAGGAAATTTCAATCTGAGCTGTTTGCTTGTTTTCTTTTTGTGGTTGCAGGAGATAATGTGATTAGGACAACATAGCTTGGCAGGCGATATAACTTTTGCAAAGTTCAGATAGGAAAACTACAATATGGTATGCTGAAAACAGAAAGTTCATTCACACTGATCCAAACACATTAGTGCTGAGACAGAGAAGCAAAAGATGATTTAGCTATATTTAAATGGAATATTATTTTTGCAGGGGGAAATGTCAGCATTTGAAAAGGCTTTATGAACTTGGAGGCTACTTTGAAAATACCACTAGGCCACACTGGACACTAGAAAATGGCATAAGGATATAAAACTATACAGATCAGACATTTAAGGGGATTGTCATACTAGAGCTGATTCTAGCTCACAGCAAGATTTAACCCAGCTTTCATTTGCTGGTGTACACACAGGAACATGGGCACAAAGAACAAATTAGCTATTTAACAAACTACCTATATAACATACTTTCTTTCATTCAAGCAAATTATGACCAGTTGAAATGCATAAGGAAGGAGTCCAGGTGAAACATACTGAAGGCTTGGTTTCCAGATGTTTGATCATATTGGTTGCCTCCTCTGCACACGTTTCAGCTTGTCAAGATCTTTCTTAAATTGTGATGCCCAGAACTGAACACATTACTCCAGGTGTGGTCTGATCAAGGCAGAATAGAGCAGTACTATGACATTCCCATGATTGGGACACTATATTTCTGTTTATGCAATCTAGAATAGCATTAGCTTCTTTGCTGCTACATTACACTGTTGACTGTTAAGCTTGTAGTCTACTAAAACCCCTAGACCTTTTCTCATGTGCTACACCCAGACCAGATGTCCCCCATCTTATAATTGTGCAGCTGGTTCTTCCTGTCTAAGTGTAGAACCTTACATTTATCCCTACTGAATTTCATTTTGGCAGTTTGGGCCCAGTTCTCCATTCTGTTAAGGTAATCTCCAATCCTGATTCTGTCTTCAATACTTCTACAGCATTAGATACCTCTCCCAGTTTGGGTGTCATGCGCAAATTTGATGATCATCTTCTCAGTTTCATTATCCAAGTTGTTTATAAAAATGTTTACCAACAAATGCCTCCCATTTTTCTTTCTTGTTAGAATCATCTGCATTTGTGCCTTCAATATTTCACCTTTAAGAAACTTCCATCCATCCTGGACTCCCTTCTCTTTGAGTATTTCTAACATACAGTGGTACCTCAGGTTAAGTACTTAATTTGTTCCGGAGGTCCGTTCTTAACCTGAAACTGTTCTTAACCTGAAGCACCACTTTAGTTAATGGGGCCTCCTGCTGCTGCTGCCGCTGAGCCGCCAGAGCACGAATTCTGTTCTCATCCTGAAGCAAAGTTCTTAACCTGAAGCACTATTTCTGGGTTAGCGGAGTCTGTAACCTGAAGGGTATGTAACCTGAAGCGTATGTAACCTGAGGTACCACTGTACAGTGGGATCTCACACAGTAGTTCCTCAAGTTTGTTAAGGAAATCAGCCTTCTTAAAGTCCACAGTGCATGTCCAATGACACTCAGGTTTCCCTTGCCTCTGTCTAATGAAACCCAAGAGGACATTATTGTTTCCTCTCAATGTTCACTGTACTTCCACTTTGTTGATCTCTGGTGCTGGTGAGGCCTAGGTGCAAGATAGGTATGTGGAACTTGAATAAAAAACATGTGGCCCTCCATATGCCCTAGTGAACATAGCCCATTATCAGAGATGATGGTAGTTATAGTCCAACAACATCTGGAATGCTGCAAATTCCCAATACAAGAAGTCTCACTGAACTCAGGGAGCCTTATGCTTCACAACTGGTAGGGAGCTTCAGACATAAGATTTAGACTAGCTTGTGTTGTGTCTATGATTCTTAAAGTATATGCATAGTACAGAAGGGAGCAGGGAAGCAGCTAGAAGATGTTTCACAAGGGTTGACTTGTCAGTATTTTTGAAATTCCTGCCAAGAACCTTTTAGAAGTCCAGTATCTCACACTTTCCTATTATAGCCTTCCCTCATCGTGTCTTACCATGCATCCACATATTAGGGGATTAATCAGGCACATTGTGAGCTTCAGGGAAAGTAACAGAGAACCGGATTTAATGGCCTATTTTAATTAAATTCATTGCAATTTACCTCTAGAAGATGTGAACTGCCTCCTTCAGTTTGATAACCCTGGTATATGATAAGCATTTAATTTGCCAGTATAGCCTTGCAACCACTGACATAGAGGATTTGTTCTGCCCATCTCCTCCTGCATGGTCCTGTTTCCCTTGACCTCATTAGGTGACATCATTAGGTGAGGTGCTTTGATGTGCATCACCCCCATGCAATGCATGGTGAGAGGGCTTTCTCAACTGCAGCACCTACTTTACATTTGTCACAACCTCAGTAATTCTATACAGCTTCATCTCTACCTCCTGAAAACTTTTTCAGCAATTCTTTTTGCTGATTATCCACTTAAGTTTTTGTTTTGTTTTGTTTGTTTTAACTGTCCATCTTTTGTTGAATTTTAAAATGTTGTTGTTGTGGCTGTATTTTTAAATAGCTGTCTTTGTTAGCTGCCCTAACTGATTGAACTGGAAAGGTGGGCTATAACTATTCCAAATAAATGAATAACTAACTAACTAACTAAAACGTCTTGGGGTAAACTGCAGTAAAATCAAACATGCCATTAACACAGTTCTCTTTCATTGTCCAAATAGCTCCAAAGTGCCTAATCAGGATGCAAGTGTATAATAAGGTAATCATGGTGCTCTATTTAGCTCTAACCAAATTTATTTCATGGTCCTTTCCCAATCTGTTGTTTAGAAGTACAAATAACTGAGGCTATACATACATACCTGGGAGAAAGTCAATAGGACTTATTTCTGAGTGTATCAATAGGATCGGGCTGTGAACCTGTCATTTTCAGCCCCCTTATCTGTCAGACTCAGAGAATATCTTGTGTTTGTGGGCACAAAGGGGAAATTAGCAACTGGCCGGTAATGACTTAGATTTCCTGAATCTAGGGAGGGTTTCATGAGGAGTGGTTTTACCACTGCCTCCTTCAAGCAGGGAAGGACCACCCCCTCTTGCAAGGAGGCAATAATAACCTCCCTGGCCCCTAGTTGTCCCCTCTCTGCAAGTTTTTATCAGTCCATATTCTCAAGCCTTATTACTGTCAGTTCCACCACAGCCATGAAGTCCTCAGCCACCCCAGAGCCAGTTGCCTTGGCAGGGATGTTGAAGTCTCTCAAAACCAGTGGTCAATGTTTTATTGGAGAGAGGGTGCTGCCCCAGCTTTTTGATCACTGTTTTATTTGGGAGAGGGTTGTAGTAGTTTGCCTTTTTTTGGGGGGGGGGGCTCAGCACTGCCAACTTTTCTGCTGTGAAATTGTTGTTGTTTTCTGGCACCCACACCAGTTTCCTACAATTTCAAATGTGTCTCTTGGTCCAAAAAGTTGGGGGACACTTGTTTCCATATTACAGTGATAGTCAGCGAGAGAGAGCAGCTGATCTTTATAAAGGTGGAATCTTTCTTCTATTGTTATACTAAAATTCAGAATTTATTTATAAAACAGATTGTTTTTACCTTGACAGAAGTCTTAGTGTTCCATTTGTGATATCTGTGTGAGATAAATTTAAGTAAAGGATTGCTGGGCAACCTTCTGTTACAAGCCTTATTAGTTCATCCTGTTCAATAAAGAAAATCATAAATGAAATTGGCTTCATTTTTTAAAGTAAATAATATGGCTCTATATCAGATGCATTTTTTCAGTTCACACTATACTTCAACGGCATACCTAGACATCTGATAATAAATTGGACATGCAATAATAATATTTAGCATCATCTACTGTAACCACATTCTTAACATAATACAACATATAAATGTAACTAAGATAACCAGAATCTTTAGGTGGAATAAATGACCTCTTTTGGTTTTCAAAATGGCCTCCTTAAATTGTTGTTTCTGGTCCATATTTGGCCCATGGTCTGGAGGCTCCTCACACCAGTGTAGACTGAAGTTGGAAGTCTATACACTTTTCCTTGATTACAAACCATGAAATCATATGGGTTTCCTATTCAAACTTCATAATATTTGGACTTTAGCCATATTATGCTACATAAATAGAGCACAGCTTTTCATTTTAAAAATGTTGTGTCTTCTCTAGAAATCGAAATTAGAACTAAAATTTATTATATCTGAATTACATTAAGGCTATTTCGAATTTGTTGTATGAATACTTACATTTAACCCTTGGCATTCAGTGACATTTAAGTCTTGCAAATTCTTACAGTGAGCTAAAATAAATATAACACCAAATTAGTATCTTGCATTACTTGAAAACATCAGCGCATATCTAGCAGTTTTCAGTAACATAAACCCAAAATCAGCAATGTAATGGGAAAGAATGAAATATATTTTATACCAATGGTCAGTAACACTGGAGATATGTCATTTCATTGGGATTACACAATGTTTTCATTGTTAAAAGATAGTTTTGCTTTTTCCAGGGACACCCCCTTACACACACATCACCAAAGGAGTGTAGTTATTGCTCTGTTAACACACATTCTCAAACAGTAAGATAAGCCACCCTGTTGAGGCTTGGACAAGATGCCTGTGACAGCATGTCACTCCTCTGACAGCTCCTAGACTTAATTGGGTCAAGAATGTAAACTTAATGAGTATTGATACTATGAGTGAACAGGGACATTACAAGCCTTTTTTGTCCTGTGACATCTCAACCCATGCTATGGGTCCATCTTGTTTAATGGCCTCACTTTCCTATGATCCCCTTGCCTCCAGGATGAAAAGATAATACAGACCACTGGGCAAACCTCTTTGTCCATTTGGTTTTAGAACTAGATCATATTACTATAACACTGGAACCTAGAGGTGAATGGGGCTCGCTCCCAGGTAAATGTGTATAGGATTGCAGCCTACATGTACAGGACAGAGTGAATCAACATCTTATCCTGTACACCACAGATTAGAAACCTGTGACCTCAAGATATTGCTTGAACATGACTCCCATCACCTCTGACCATTGATGGTGTTAGCAGACACTGAAATGGAGTCCAATGACATCTGGAGGGCCACTTTCCCATCCATGCTATTAGGCTGCAATCCCAGACAGTATTTTCATGGAACATGGTATTGTACCAGACAAGGCAGTAGAGCAAATATTTAGAAGCAGGCTAAGAAGAATCATAAGATCATGAGAGGGCAAAGCTCAGTGGTAGAACATCTGCTCTGCATGTGTACAGAAAGTCTCATGTCCAATCCCCAGCATCTCTAGGTTGAGCTAGGAGAAAATATGAAACCGTGGAGACTCTGAAACTCTGCTGTCAGTCAGTGTTAACCAGCGCTGGAAAACTTCTGGCCTATGGAAAGCCAGAGGTTCAAGAGCAGCATCAGCAGTGGACAGGCTGGGCAGGTCCATCTTCTATGTTCCAAGGGTGGACCAAACCTTCATAGTCTTTTCTCTGGTCTGCGCTGGAAGCCCTTCTCCCTGGGAGCCAGACAATATGACTCCCATCACCTCTGACCACTCATGGTGCTAGCTAACTCCAGTTCCACTGCCAGACTCCGCCCTCCTGCCCAGCCACATCAGGCAGATTCCTGATGCTTCCTACTCCTTGCCCAACAGTCATGTCAGGCCACAATGACCACCAGGTAAACCAGTAACAGGGTATTATTATCTTTAATGTGGAATTCACCTTTTTCAAAGGTGCCACACACTGGGTCAACATTTTAATCAAGCTATCCACAAAGACCCAAGGTCTCTTTCCTGTGTAGTCACTGCTATTTCAGACTATTAACTTATACGGGAAGGAAGGATTTCTTTTCCCAGTGTCCATCACTTAACACTTGTTTAAGAGAGCAAATGAAATTCAATGTAATTCCCATTCACTCGCTTTCATTTCAAGAAATACAAGGCAGTTCACAAACAAATAAAGTCAACAGCAAAATAACAAGAATAAACATATAGCTACCAAAAATAAAAATGCACTGTAAAACAGCTACATTAAAATACCCATAATTAAAATATATAACAAACCCCTTAAAACAGCATAAGAGTTACAACAACAATTATTACCAAACACAACCAACCAAGCTTGGGAACCACTAACGTCTCACAATATCAATAAAAATAAATAAATAAATACACAAAGAACCTACCCATGCGATGAACTGTGAAAAAGACTATGAACTGACTTGGAGAAAACAGATGTACAGTTCCCTGTTTTTCCGTTTGCTTTGTACCACAACCCCCCCATAAAAACTAATAAAAAACCAAAAAAACTGAGCCATCCTAAAAACAAAACAAATCGAATTACTACAAGCGATGAAAGTCAGGAGATCAGGGAAATGCTTTATAAGCAGGTGTATCTTCAGGAGTCAATGGAATGCCAATACTGATGGGGCATTGCATATTTCAGCCAAGAAGGGCATTCCATAGTACTGCTGTCACTAATGAAAACGGCTGCTTCCATGTTTACTACAAGCCAATAATCATCAGACTATGGCAAAACTAATTGGGTTCCATTTGTTGGCCTAAATGCCCTTACAAATTCATTCCCTGAGTTCCCTGTATCAGGTGATACTGTATCAGGTATAATGGTGTGTGACATCATCATCATTTGATAATAAATAAATAATTTATATCTCCATTTAGGAGGGAAGCTCACCATTATTATCACAGCCGAAATTATTTTCAATACACAATGTGCTGATTATTATGGAAAAGATATTGAAATGTCAGCTTTAATTCACTATAATTTAGGACACCAGTCATGAAAGACCTACATTGACTCCCAGTACAATTCTGAGCACAATTCAAAGTACTGGTGCTGAACTTTAAAGCCCTAATTGGCCTCAGCCCAGTATACCTGAAGGAGCGTCTCCATCCCCATTGTTCATCCTGGACACTGAGGTCCACCTCTGAGGGCCTTCTGGCGGTTCCGTCACTGCGAGAAGCAAAGTTACAGGGAACCAGGCAGAGTGCCTTCTTGGTAGCGGCGGCTGCCCTGTGGAATGCCCTCCCATCAGATGTCAAGGAAATAAACAACTGACCTTTAGAAGACATCTGAAGGCAGCCCTGTATCAGGAAATTTTTAATGTCTGATGTTTTACAATTTTTTTATATATGCTGTAAGCCACCCAGAGTGGCTTGGGAAACCCAGCCAAATAGAATTATAGAATAGAATCATAGAATCATAGAGTTGGAAGAGACCACAAGGGCCATCGAGTCCAACCCCCTGCCAAGCAGGAAACACCATCAGAGCACTCCTGACATATGGTTGTCAAGCCTCTGCTTAAAGACCTCCAAAGAAGGAGACTCCACCACACTCCTTGGCAGCAAATTCCACTGTCGAACAGCTCTTACTGTCAGGAAGTTCTTCCTAATGTTTAGGTGGAATCTTCTTTCTTGTAGTTTGGAACCATTGCTCCGTGTCCGCTTCTCTGGAGCAGCAGAAAACAACCTTTCTCCCTCCTCTATGTGACATCCTTTTATATATGTGAACATGGCTATCATATCACCCCTTAACCTCCTCTTCTCCAGGCTAAACATGCCCAGCTCCCTTAGCCGTTCCTCATAAGGCATCGTTTCCAGGCCTTTGACCATTTTGGTTTCCCTCCTCTGGACACGTTCCAGTTTGTCAGTGTCCTTCTTGAACTGTGGTGCCCAGAACTAGACACAGTACTCCAGGTGAGGTCTGACCAGAGCAGAATACAGTGGCAATAGGCGGAGTATAAATAAAATTATTATTATTATATTTTATTATTAATTCTAGGGTAATATCTCACTAATATTCTGCTTTTCTTCCAACAGAGCGATTCCTCAAACCCTTGCTGTGCCTCCTTGATTCAGAACCACGCTAGTTAAAGGCTTCCAAACTCAGATTTCAAAGGAATACTCTGACTGTTCCAGCTGTTGTACAAAATAATTGGGACCAGCTGGATGTCAGGATGCAAGTGGTTACAATTATAATACTACTTTTCTTTTGCAAAGCAGCTGACTTTAGGAAGACAAGAAATGGAAGTTCAAGAAACAAAGCAAATAATGGAAAGTCAAACGGC
This sequence comes from Podarcis erhardii, assembly GCF_964252035.2. Taxonomy (NCBI): domain Eukaryota; kingdom Metazoa; phylum Chordata; class Lepidosauria; order Squamata; family Lacertidae; genus Podarcis; species Podarcis erhardii. The sequence goes on along the minus strand of NC_138500.1, from coordinate 70,867,208 downwards.
TTAAGAAGAGCATCGGGCACTGTCAAGCGCTACACCCCAGGCCCCCCATGTGATGTGTACACCTATCTTCATGACAAATACTTAGATTGCCAAGAAAGGAAACTGACATTTGTATTGTCTGATTGGCCTGAAGATTTAAAACACATGCTCCTAGCAAGAAATAGAATTCGCAAGCTGAAGAACAACATGTTTTCCAAGTTCACAAAATTAAAAAGTCTAGATTTACAACAGAATGAGATATCAAAAATTGAGGATGAAGCTTTTTTCGGTTTAAATAAACTCACTACACTTTTACTGCAGCACAATAAGTTGAAAATCCTGTCTGAGGAGGTGTTTATTTACATGCCTCTTTTAATTTATTTACGCCTGTATGATAATCCATGGGACTGCAACTGTCAAATAGAAACTCTTATAACGATGCTGCAGCTTCCAAGAAACAGGAACTTGGGAAATTATGCTAAATGTGTACACCCAACAAAACTAAAAGGTCAAAAGCTCAAGCAAGTAAATTCAGAGCAGCTGTGCATTGAAGGGGAAAGACCAGACTCTCCTATTCCAAAACCTAAACCCATCAGACCTGAATTTGACTCTTCTCTCTGCCACATCTACATGTTTCCTGTACAGACAATGGACTGCAGAAAAAAAGGTTTGTATAAGCCAAATACATGTTACCTTTTATTTGCTGATTAATGACCATTAAAGTTATCATTATGAAACTTTACCCAAGGTAATGGAAAGGTGGGGTATATTTTAAAAAATATTTTAGGCTGTAAGCCTTTTGACTGTTACCTGACAGTAAAACAAATAGCATTCAAGTAATTACTTGTCAGTAGACATGCAGAAGATTACAGTTGGTGCTTATCTAGCCCAAGCAGTGGAATTTTTCACCTATCCATTATCCATTATTATTATTATCCATAATAATCAATAGACTTATGATAAAAACTTATAGCATCCTGATTACAAAATAACAAAAGTGGGCATATGTGCCTTAAGTGTGTCAGAAGCAAGCAGCCTGGAAGTAGGATGAGCGTGTAGCCCTATAATACATTTAGCAGAAATATTAGTGGTTTAATCAAACAAATTGTGCCATCCTATAGAGAAGCCTGCATCTACCTACCACCCATGACTACAAGAAAATTAATTTAGAATAAAAATAATTTAGAGTAATTTATCTTTCAAGCCCCATGTCTTGTAACTGACCCACGTCTACTCAGAAATAAACCTCATTGTATTCAAAGTAAGTGGAATTAGGTCTGAGGCCTTAATTTGTTTCTACTTGAATTTTAAAAACCAATGAACTGCATTGTTCATTATTGCTATTTTCAAATGGAAAGAAGTTATCTCTTTTGTTACCTGTAGACTTTATCTGTACTCCTCAGTTACATTCCAAAGCTCTTTAGCAAAGTAGGAAGAAACATCTGAATTCAACTGCTAAAAATGTTTAAAATGTTCATATATTGGCATGAGCAGATTATTAAATGGAAAAAAGATTTGTGCAAAATAAACCAATGGCAGCAGAACATAAAATACTAGATGAAAGTTTGAATGAATTTTGGATTGGATTTAGGGATGTTTGTACACCCCTGCCTAAACAAATTTAAAAACAATAGAAATTAGGGAATAATATATGGAAGGCAGCAAAATATTATCCATATTCAAACTCCTGCTCTAAAAGACCATTCATCCACCAACCTGTCAAACTGCAACCCCTGCACCTGACAACCACACAAGCTATCTTCAAACTAAATAGCACCAGCTGAGTTTTAAAAAGTGACCCAAGCCACAAAGTGCAGAGGAAGACAAACTTCTCAATGTTGTGAATTGAGAATCAATAGCAACATCAGTGTGAACTGGTGAATCAATCGCAACATTCTTCATAAAATGTAATTCAATAAGGCAGCCAGAAAACAATGCTCTACATTGTCTACAACATGGAAAGGACACTTTTTGGCACAATCTGTACTACTTGTAGATTTTTAAGATGGTTTCTTTAGCACCTCAGTTGGTTTACTTTGTTTCAAACTCTCAGTGGGTACACTGATTCTCTGAAGTTGGTGATACAAAAACTAAAGGAGTAATGGGCAATGTATTTGGGAATAGGATATGCACACGAGGCTACCACCTTACTGAAGCTAAGTCGGTGTGAGTCTGGTCAGTGTTGGATGAGAGACCATGTAGGAACCACATGTATGCTACCTGGGATTCCATAATGGAAGAAAGGTGGGGTATAAATAGAAGAGAATAACTTTTAAAAACAAAAGAAGACTCAAGAATGCACATGAGTAGTCTATGTTGGTATATGGATAGATGGAAAACTATGTTGTGGCGGGGACTATGGCTTTCCATAATATATATGTATATATATTTCTTCTTTCCTTCTCAAGAATTAAAGAAAGTTCCCGGTAACATCCCTCCAGATGTAGTTAAACTTGATCTATCTAACAATAAAATCAACCAGCTACGACCCAAGGAATTTGAAGACATGAATGACCTGAAGGTATTAAACCTCAGTAGTAATGGAATAGTTCACATAGACCCAGGTGAGTAAACTTTATTATGATATATCAAACTATAGTGAGTTTTAATAAATGCTTTCATGATACAAAAGGTGGCTCATTTCCTCAAAATGTCATTTTTAATAATTATGAAATAGTAAGAAATAGCAGTTGAATATCTATCAAATCTAAGAGAATTCCACCTATGGGAAGCAACAACAGTCACTGATTAATCAGATTGTTTTAGAGTGCAATATTATGCATGTCTTCTCAGAAGCAAGCCTACTGAATTCAATACAACTTACTCCTAGATAAATTTGTATAGGATTACACTGTTAATCTCTATTTTGGGTCTGGTACAGAAGACTCACAATAATGTTCAGAACATTGTGCCTCTCTTGTTTCTTTAAAACACAACCACAGTGAATCTCAGCCAAGGTTTAATGGTACTAACACATATCTCTATGGTTGTTGTTATTCCTACGCAGTAGATATGTAATCCTAGTGTTTACATTTTTTGTACAGCTGCATTTGCAGGACTCATGAACCTGGAAGAATTGGATTTATCAAACAACTCCCTGCAAAATTTCGAATATGGAGTATTAGAAGATTTGTACTTTTTGAAAATACTGTGGCTTAGAGAAAATCCTTGGAGATGTGACTACAACATTCATTATCTTTTCTACTGGTTGAAGCACCACTACAGTGTTCACTACCATGGTTTAGAATGTAGAAAACCTGAGGAATTCAAAGGCTGGTTTGTTGGGAAATATGTCAGAAGCTATTATGAAGAGTGTCCCAAAGATAAGCTCCCTATTTACCCAGAAACATTTGAACAGGATACCGACGATGAAGAATGGGAAAAGCACAAAGAATATCCAGTTCAAACAGGAAAGAAACATGGGGTAATTGTCACTGTAATAGGTTAATTTGATCACTGCCACATTCAATCCTTTAATATTTTTGTAAGAAAAAATGGTAGTTTATATTTTTGTTAAATGCAATGTATGTTCATGAGGGATTATCTGTTAAAATATTTTTGGTACTAATCACATGATGACATTACCTTTTTCCTTATAAACTTACTCTTTTTAATCTGTTTTGTGTCATTTTTGCCGAATTGGTAACCATTTGCAAATTTTTAACGCAAAGGCATATGATTTATTGCAGTGTAATAAACTAAACCTCTTTAGAGAGTTGGGCTTAAACATCCTAAAACTTGAAATCCATGTTTAACCAGAAGTAAGTTGCACTATGTTCCATGGAGCCTACTCCCAGTTAAGGGTTCACAGAATACTGTCATCCACTGCAATCTGTTGAATATTGTAACTGTAACAGAAGGCGCACACATCCAACTTTATAATGAGGCACAAAAAGGCAACCAGTGCCTAGATCTGGACAAGGACAAAATCATCTGAGTCAGGGGATAGGCAGCCAAAGTCCAACTTGTAATTACTGGATCCTTCCCAACTACTCTATTCTGAACTTAAAAATGGAAAGCATAATGCTGGTAGTCAACAAAAGAGGTTTAAAGACTGTCTCAAGGCAAATCTAAAAAAATGTAGTATAAACATCAACAATTGGGATGCACTTGCCTGCGAGCGCTCCAATTGGAGAACAGCCTTTACCAAAGGTGTCATGGGCTTTGAAGACACTCAAACTCAGGACGCAAGGGAGAAACGTGCTAAGAGGAAGGCACGCTTGGCAAATCCACATCATTATCAACTCCCACCGGAAACCTATGTCCCTGCTGTGGAAGGACGTGTGGATCCAGAATTGGCCTCCACAGTTACTTACAGACTCATGGTTAAAACCGTGTTCATGGAAGACAATCTTACTCGGCTACGAGTGATCGCCGAAGAGAGATAGTAGAAGGGTTAAAGCAGGTGAATGAGACCTGAGCCTATTTAGACATAATAGTACTCAGTTTTGGGTTTTCAGAATGATTTGGTTCAGAAGGGGATAAACAATCACATAAAAAGAAAATAAATCAGATATTCTACAGTCACTCACAAATGGGGTATCTTCAGCTGATGTGCTCCTAACATAGGACGTGTTTTGGCATGGAATGGCAGAGCTTCCCCAAGGTAATGTGACAAAAAAAATCTCAATACCACCCTATTTGATGTAGGGTGTCGGAAGGGTGCAATCCAGACTAATCTGTATCATAGGCTTGTTGAGAGGTTAAAGTAGAAAGGGGGAGAACAACGTGTGCCACCTTGCAGTCCTTGGAAGAAAAGCAGGATATCAATGTAATAAATATATAAAAATATTGACTTATATAAAGAAGGAAAATATTGAAACTCTGCAGAGGAAAAATGTACATCAGTTCTGATCAGTCATGACATTTGTCCCACAGTACAAAACTGGTGACTGACAAACCAATGATGTAAATTCAGATTCAAGGAAAATCCACTATCTTTCCTACATCAATGAAACTATCAAGGCGTGAGCCAAGCTTAAGATTAAGATCAACTTCAGTTTTAATCTGTAGCCTCATCATAGCTGCAAGAATGCTTTGAATTGAAAAAAGCTGCTTGTAAACTCTAGCAGAGCTTCACAAACTGAAAATACTCCTCCAATAACCCTAAAGGTTCACATGTGTTATTTGGCTTGAAAATCATTTTCTGGAATCCAAAGAGCCTACATGAATTATACCCGGGGGCTGATTTATCTTTATAGCTATAGCCCCTGGAATATTGCTCTGGAGGATCCTCGGTCCTTCAGGAATACCTTCGGGTGGGGCACAAGGAGCTCTGGCAGGAAGAAGGAATAGCTAGCTAGGGTTGTGTGTGTAACACTTACACTCTCTCCCTCACCGCTCCAAATTAAAATGAAATAGACGGAAAACTGGCAACTTACCTTTAAATTTTCTGCAAAGTTGTCCAGGAACGCCTCCTGTTATTTTTTACTTTTATTCCGTTACACTGTGATCCTATACAGTGGTGCCTCACAAGACGAAAAGAATCCGTTCCACGAGTCTCTTCGTCTAGTGGTTTTTTCGTCTTGCGAAGCAAGCCCATTGACAGTTTAGCGGCTTTAAGCGGCTTATCGGCTTAGCAGATAAGCAGATAAGCGGCTTAGCGGCTTAGAAAAAGGGGTGGGAAGGGGAAAAAACCCGCAGGAACTCGCAAGACATTTTCATCTTGCGAAGCAAGCCCATAGGAAATTCGTTTTGCGAAGCACCTCCAAAACGGAAAACCCTTTCGTCTAGCGGGTTTTCTGTCTTGCGAGGCATTCGTCTTGCGGGGCACCACTGTACACATATATTCAGAAGTCCCCATGAGTTCTGTGGTGTATACCCCTAGATATGTGGCACAGGATTGCATAAAGCATTATTTCCTACAGTGATCTCAAGTATTGAAGAACTGACTACTAAGAGGGAAATACCTTCCTGTGGGTCCAAAGTAAGATGCAGGTGCCTGGCTAAATTTTAAAAGTTGAAACTTACAAAATATTTTTAAATATCCGTTATGATCCCCCCCCCCCCCCCCGGAAACGGTCTTAGTTATTCACAGTATAGAAAGACAGGAAAGGAAGACAAGGCAGATATTGGACTCAGAATAACACAGCTGTTGTTGTTGGGGGTGGGCTGGATTTACAGGCGACTTGAAGCCAGTTGCTGCAGGAAGAGAGTCTGCAACACTACAGAGTAAAAGAAAAATGGGAGGGATCTAATGTTTGACATTTGAAGCTGCAGCCCAGAAGCCAAACAAGTTCCAGGGGAATAAAGTGTTACTTCAGTGGCTAATAAAGTCTAAAACTGCTGAAATAGAAAAATGAGTGAATCCTGAATGGCCCCACAGAATTGCTAGAACAGGAAATGGGAACCTTAAACAGGCAGCGGAATTGTGTTAAAGCAGCAGTGCATTTTTTTATTTACTAGAAAGATTCATGGCTAAATTGGTAAATAATTCTTCTTCCTAATCGGCCAAAGAAAAGTTCAGAAACTGGAATTTAGCATGAGAAATAGCTTTGAAAAGATAACTAGCTCTATAACTAACCTTCTTCAACTGGCAATTCATGGATGAATAATTAATTAATTACAATATGCCCAAGAAAGTGGGGACATCAAAAAGGGTATATAGACCTGAATTGTAGCAGTAGGACTAGTGGTGGTCATGACTCAAAATGAAATCTGAAAAATAACTTAAAATAGGGAAGTGTTTCGCTTTGTTCCTAAATTATTATTTTTTAAAAAACCTACCTCAATTGAGCCATGATACAGTTTATTGGCACAAAAACTTAATCATCAAGGGAAAGGGGAGGATGCACAATTCTCAGCTACACAAAGGATAAAATGATTTCCATGTCCAAGTATTTTTAAACTTTTCAGATACAAAGTTTATCATACTCATATATTAAACTTGAAACAAATATTGCACTGTATTCATCTGCATTATAGTCTTAAATGCAGGAGTATGTAGAATGTTTGTAATATTATATTGTTTTGGTTAACATTTCTTCATCATAGAACCTTAATTTTAAAATGTGTGTCTTCCAGAACAATAACAAAAAGGCCATAGCATCTGAATTACCTTCATTATTTTACCAATAATGTGAAAGGAAGACTGATTCAACTCAAAAGCTCCAAAGAGTTTAAATGTACTGTAAATTTTCCAATGAACCAAAAAGAAAGACTGTAGGTATGGAACACCTAAGACAGAACAAAGGTTTGCAACAAGAGAAACCAAGAAAAAAAGAAAATACTTGGGCTCAAGGCAGAGTAGAATGGAGTGTGTTCATTCGGCAGCACAGTCTTCAAATTTTAATAAATAAAAAATCTGGTAATTTACTTTAGTGTCCTTGAAACAAGCTTAACAAGCTGAAACCAGCTTCTAGCAGCTTTATGCTGTGTAATGAGCCTGATGGTTGGACAGTGTTCTCGAAGCTACAAACATGAGTCTGACCAAACTGCGGGAGGCAGTGGAAGACAGGAGTGCCTGGCGTGCTCTGGTCCATGGGGTCACGAAGAGTCGGACACGACTAAACAACTAAACAACAAATGAGCCTGAACAAGAGATACAATACGAGATACTATTGTCCACTTTTCAGCTGATTGCACAGAGGATGGAAAAATTAACATGTGTAGGACAATCTTTAAGAGGAAGTGAAAACAATGAGTAGTATACAGCTAACTTGTATCAGTGCAAGGATTTTCACTTGTGCAATTGAACTCCCTGCCTCCCCATGCCCCTCCCCAATTCGCTCCAGAAGTTTGGGGGAACCTCCAGAACACATTTGTGTGCTCATGTAATGATAAATCTATGGAAGCTATAAGCAATGTTTCCTGTTTCAGACTTGTGTGTCCTGTTCCTACCTTGTCTCAACCTTGACTACATTGTCTGGAACATGTAGGCAGGGTCAATCCTCATACCTTCTCCAGTGGGAGGACCACCCTGCTCTCCCATGTTGGCCCTCCATAGTGAGCTACACAGCCCTAAGAGACCAAGCCTAGCTAGCTATTTAGATGTTGCTGATGGTCTGTTTAATAGCAGTCTTCTTATATTCTCAGAGGAATCAGAGGATATGAATTGAGCAGCCTGCAGTAAATCATTTGGAGGTGCAGTTGGCTGCCAACCTCTCTAGTGAACATAGGAACTAGCCTGTAAGTCCTTATCCCCAGGGCTTCTTAAGAAAGTCCCATGGAATTTTGCTTGGAATCCACCTCTGCTTACTCTTAACTATGGTTCCACTCTGAGGTCCAGTCTAGTTATGAGAAATGAAAATGTAAAAATAAACCCCCCACAAACAACCACAGAGCATAAGAAGAAGAATTTGCTACAAAGACAGCAAAAACCCAAAACTGCGTAAGATTGTCAGGTGGGAAGAAAAACAAATACTGAGCCTTCACCTGGATTATTTACTCTGCACTCTGCCCTTGCTGCTTATTCTCCAGGCCAACCAACACTGAGATGACTGGCTGAAGCATCTGCAGTTAAAAGTGTGGTTGTCTCACAAGTCTCAAGCTGAGCGATCTCCAGAAGTGCTGGCCTTGGTTCCTTCCCCTTACCCCTTGCTAGTTACAAAAGGATAACCCTCATCTGGGAACTTCATTTGGGGCCCCAAAGTATGTGAATTTACATAATTGTAAACCTATTATACATTTTTCTGAATACAGTGGTACCTCTGGATGCGAACGGGATCCGTTCCATCTGCGGGTCGCGATTGGCCACTTCCGCGCATGCGCATGATGTCATTTTGAGCATCTGCGCATGCGCAAGTGGCAAAACCCAGAAGTAACGCATTCCATTACTTCCAGGTCACCGCGGAGCGCAACCCAAAAATGCTCAATCTGAAACATATTCAACCCAAGGTATGACGGTATTTCAAAAAGATGGACACATAAACAGCAAGACAATTAAAAGAAATTAGAAATTTAATAAGATGCTTACCAATATTTTTAAAAGTAAACCAATAAAGCGTAGAACAACCACGAAGATTCAAATTCAGCACATTAGTATGCCACTTCAGCAAAATATTTCCAGCTATGTTATCTTTAATCTTCTCTTTTACTGCAGAAAAATTAATCTAAACAGAAAATATATTCTGATATAATTAACAACGAAGAGTTCTATACATTACAAATGTTAAGGTTCATTAAATCTGTCATCCTAAAAATACAAACAATTGTTTCACTTCTGGAAGGTGAGTAGTTCAGGAGAATCAAATGAAAATACATTGAAGTCCAATGACAACAGGATATGGTTAGAGATATACAGGACAATATCTATGCTAAATCTAGGAATCTTCCCAATACAGAGGCAGAAATTATGTGCTTCATATGCCTACAAATGCCTAGTACTGGGGTAAAGTTTCAGCCCGCAATATTGTGGCACATTGGGATAGTACTTTTTTTTGGGGGGGGTGTAATCTTTCAATGAGATTGACACAAGATTTTATTTCTTCTTAATTTAAAACAAAGCTGAGTCACTACTCCAAGTCAGTTGCACTTGATGTCATTTCCATGAAACATTCTGGCCCCAATTTCCAAAGTGCTTGGCAGCCTAGCTACTGAGCACAGCTAAGCAGCCACTTGAAGAAGCAGCTTAGCTTAGTTTTAAGCTTGGAGAAAGAAATTCTCCCAAACTTGTGAAAGATGATATTCTAGGGAAAGAGGTGGGGATTATGGAGAGCCCTTCAAATGTTCATTGTTAGGAATCATTCACATTTTCCATATTTACTATTCATAAATTATTCATCTGTCTTTCACTGTTTTTCTAATCACTTTTGGTTTTTTTACAGTCTTCTACTGATTTAGTTGTGGGCCAGATTCAACTAATGAGTCCTACTATTACAACAATGTACCAGTCATAATGGCTCTTTGCCTTCTTGGGCTTGCCGCAGCTAATCAGTAATGTTGAGGCTTGCTTTTGCACAGTGGTAGCATATTCCTCCTGCACAGTCAATGAATGCCGATTCCCCCCAGCAATCTTCAGCACCTGCTAAAGCAGCAGTGGTCCCCCCCACCCCTTGACTGAGATCTACGGTTCTGCACAAAAGATTTTGGGCTCAGACCCCATGCTTTTCCTTGACACTCCTGTCTGAATAGCCCTGGAAAAGGCATGGGAGGCTGCATGGGGAAGGGAGAATTGGATAAAAATCTATCTCCAGCCTCTGTTGGACTGAAGCCCTTTTTCAAGAACAAAGGGGGCCCTTAGACGCTAAAACTTTGCCATCAATTTACATTAATCCCTCAAACATATGGGAAATACAATTTTTGATTGATTTTGGAATATTAGATAGCCAAATCAAAATTAGTTTATCTCTATCCAAAATGCGTATGTTTAAATAAGAGACTATAAGAAAATTACGTCTATGCAACAATTCTAGCCAAAGCAATCATTATCATATGATACATAACTATTCTCTGACAGCACTATTAAATTTGAAGGACAATAGGCTAATTTAACAAGGAGAACCATTATTTATTGGGTTTTCTCTTCAATTCATTTTTTTTTTAAAACTGGTACTAAATGTTGGTTTCAAGCATCTGTACTTACATTACTCCATACTGAACCCATTTGTGTCATTGCTTTCCAATTTCGGTTAACCTGAGCACATCTTGCCAAATCAATTATAGTTAAATAATGGAAGACCTAATTTCAAAACACAAAAACACAGTAACATGCAAAGCATTACTTAAGCTTAAAACTTGTCCAATGTTGATCTTTAGCTTTTAGATTTCTCCTGGTTCAAAAAATACAGCTGCTGCATACTGCTCTGCAATCCATGCCCATTTCCTGCATGTAACGTTTCTCCCACCACTGATATGTCTTTTGGAGCAGCACTGTATCCGAGTATTCCTTTTTCAGATGTCTCATCACTCTAAAGTGTGACTAGGATATCTAATCCTATGACATTTAGGATAACTACGCGGAGTGATTCACCTCTTGTCATTTTACAATGAATATCCCTCCCCCAACCACCCCAACTCACATTTTCTCCACAAGATCAACACTTGAAGGGATTCCTCTGTCTTAATGACACCCCCTCAATTTGAGTAGGGGGTCACTTCCACCTCTCTAACCTGGTGGGAGTGCACAGGGCCATCGAGAAACCCAATGAACAGTAGGAAATATATAAGTTTATTTCACTCCCCACGCCACCCACTGCCCCTGCTGCTTTGGGATAAAGTGTACATAAGTGGCAGCTTAGTACTGTTTAAAAACTTAATATTGCAGGTAGAACATTCTAACTGGAGAGTGTCCATAACAGATAATAATAATAATAATAATAATAATAATAATAATAATAATAATAATAATAATAATAATAATATTAATTTATTATTTATACCCCGCCCATCTGGCTGGGTTTCCCCAGCCACTCTGGGCGGCTTCCAAAAGAATATTAAAATACTGTGATACATCAAACATTAAAAGCTTCCCATAGATAAAAAGAACTATGTCTGAGGCTCCACTAATTGGGACTCATGGCTCCAAAAAACTTGATCAAAGCTCCTGCCCTGCACTTTTCCAGGTACTGGCAAACCTACTATATCTGCAGTGGGAAGTTGGTATCTGCTAGTCAATTTTGTGCCTTTTGCTGCCTTCAGGCTTCTCCCTTGTGGACATACCTGAGCCTTCAGAGAAGCTTGAATTAAACCTATTAAACTGTGCTTACTAACCTGGGCCACTGCTCTTTCTGGCAGTTTTGCCATATGATCTCTGCCTGATTTTATAGGTGCTGCTGATATATAATCTTCATGCGAATGTCTTAAAGAGTGACTTTTTTCTTTATCCTGTTTCTCATGCTTTTCATGTCTTTCATGTTTTTCACGTTTTTCACTATGATAGTCAACACTAAGAAAATCTTCAGACTCTTCTACTATTTGCTGCCAAATGTACACAAAAAGGACAACAAAGTTAAGTTATTCAAACTACAATCTAGTTTTGACAAATGTAAGAAATCAGTTCTCAAACTACATGAGACTTTAAATGTGTCTTAGATACAAAGATTTGATTTTTAAAAAATGTAAATTGCATCAGTTAAGGGAGGTGATAATTAATGGGCACAGAACAGGCCTCAAAGGGAAATGTAACTTTCCTTCCCTACCGTGGTCCTGAGAAAAATCGCTTTTTTGAAGCTGTCACTTCCACTACAGCTTGGATCCCATTAGTTGTCAAATCTCTCAGCTAATACAATTTGCACTGGAAAAAAGGCCTTCACATGAAAACATGTGGGCACAGCAAACCCAAACTACCATATTTTTCGTCCTATAGGGCGTTTTTTGGGGGGGAAATGAATAAAAAAAAATTATTTCCCCCCCCCCAGCCGCGGCTGCTGCCCCAAGCCTTGCGCACACCTGCCCAAAGCACGGGGCACCCTCCGGAGGGCTCCGCGTGCTTCGGGCTGCAGGCTGTCGCCCCAAGCCTCGCACGCCCAGCGGGACCTCCTGCCGGGCGCGCAAGGCTTGCAGACACTCGCCCGAAGCACGGGGAGCCTTCTGGAGGGCTCTGCGTGCTTGGGGTGGCAGGCTGCCGCCCCAAGCCTCGCATGCCCGGCGGGACCTCCCGCCAGGCACGCAAGGCTTGCGGATAGCTTCCTGAAGCCTGAAGAGCGAGAGGGGTCGGTGCGCACCAATGCCTCTCGCTCTTCAGGCTTCAGCAAAAGCCTGCATTCGCCCCATAGGACGCACACACATTTCCCCTTCATTTTTGGAGGGGAAAAAGTGCGTCCTATGGGGCGAAAAATACGGTATTTTTACTTACAACTTTGAAACTGTGAAGGGTTACAACTTTTGAAGCCAAATTAAATTTTCCACCCTTCCAGTTTTGTAGACTAGTACAGAACCGAAGAGTAGTGAACCCTGCTGCATGGTTTTATAGCAAAACAATGTGGTTTCAGAATGAGATATCATGGTGGCCAATTTTTTTCTGTGTAAACTGCCCCATCTGTGCTGAACCTGTTAATCTCCTAATCTATGGACGACTGGGCAGTCATGAAGCACATAGCTTCTATGGAAATGAATCAGTATTTGCCCACTTGCATTTTTAATTATACACTTTGCACTGTCCATACCCCTCAGATCAGAGCAGCTGGCAAAATGTAGTAAATAGAAGGGGAAGAAATGGAGGCAGTGAGAGATTTTACTTTATTGGGCTCCATGATCACTGCAGATGGTGACAGAAGTGACGAAATTAAAAGACGTCTGCTTCCTGGGAGAAAAGCAATGACAGACCTAGACAGCATCTTAAAAAGCAGAGACATCACCTTGCTGGCGCAGGTCCGTACAGTTAAAGCTCTGGTTTTCCCAGTACAGTATACCCTGGGTTACAGACACTTCAGGTTGTGTTTTTTCGGGTTACAGACCTACCGGAACCCGGAAGTACCGGAACTGGTTACTTCCAGGTTTCGGTGGTCGCACATGCACAGAAGCGCTAAATTGCGCTTTGCACATGCACAGAAGTGCCGAATCGCAACATGTGCATGCGCAGACGGGCTGCTGCGAGTTGCGAACATGCATCCTGCACAGATCACATTCGCAACCCGAGTGTCCACTGTAGCGATGTATGGAAGTGAGAGCTAGACCATAAAGAAGGCTGATCGCCGAAGAATTGATGCTTTTGAATTATGGTGCTGGAGGAGACTCTTGAGAGTCCCATGGACTGCAAGAAGATCAAACCTATCCATTCTTAAGGAAATCAGCCCTGAGTGCTCACTGGAAGGACAGATCGTGAAGCTGAGGCTCCAATACTTTGGCCACCTCATGAGAAGACTCCCTGGAAAAGACCCTGATGTTGGGAAAGATGGAGGGCACAAGGAGAAGGGGACGACAGAGGACGAGATGGTTGGACAGTGTTTTCGAAGCTACCAATATGAGTTTGACCAAACTGCAGGAGGCAGTGGAAGACAGGAGCACCTGGCGTGCTCTGGTCCATGGGGTCACAAAGAGTCAGACATGACTAAACAACAACAAAAATGAATTTCTAAAACATGTATTGGAAGAGCACAGAGGTAATCAAAACATCATAGAAAACATACCTCACTGTATTTTTTAGCCTTTTTAGTAAAGCCAGTCTGTTTTCGCCAAGCCTTTAAGACAATCATCTGTAAAGAGAAATCAAAGATTCTCCCAAGCCTCCTTGCTGCTGCTGGATAAACAACATAAATGGAAAAGCAGGAACTTTATTAACAAGCAGTAATTTCCATTACCTTTTGACTGAAGCAAGGAAGTTGGTTGACTCTCAAAGCTGGTTCAGATAGTGATCTGAACCAGCAGTCTCCAAACTTTTCGAGTTTGGGGGCTGTTGTGGGAATTCTAAAATATCAGTTTCATTGACAAGAAAACTGGTGATGTTCAGAACCCATCTACTCACAAATAACCAGGTAAAAGACATAAATATACTCAGAAACAAATAAATGAAACCAAAAATAAGCAGGCCACGCCTCCCCCAAAAGCAGGCAACCCCCCCAACAAATAAACAGTCAAATAAACACATTTTTTAAAAAAAGAATAGTAGTGGGGCCTTGGCATTTACAAAGAGGAGAGGCGTCCAAGGGCACTATGGTGCCACAGGCATTCCATTAGGGACCCTGAGCAAACCACAGTTTTATCCTGGCCTGTTTTAACTAACCATAATAAAGATGGCTACTGTATTTTTTGCTCTGTAAGACGCACTTTTCCCCTCCTAAAAATTAAGGGGAAATGTGTGTGTGTCTTATGGAGCGAATGCAGGCAGGAAGCTCTGCTCAGCACTCCCTTTAATGAGCCGCGTGGAGCATATGTGCGGCTCTTCGGGGCTTTTCCCCGAGGAAGGAGAAGGGCTGCCCTCCTCGGGGAAAAGCCCCCAAGAACCGCACACAAACTCTGTGTGCTCTTTAAAGGGAGCGCAGCTCTTAGGGGAGCCTTAGCCACGCACAGCCTCTCCCGGGCAGGGGATGAAGGCTCCCCTTGCCCGGGAGAGGCTGCGCGCAGTTATCCTATAAGCCAGGACAGCCAGCGGGAACACTGCAATGCGATCCCTCTGGCTGTCCTGGCTTCTTGCTTAGCCGCGGGCAGCCTCTCATGGGCAGTGGGAGCCTTCATCCCGCTGCCCGGGAGAGACTGTGCACGGCTATCCCATAAGCCAGGACAGCAAGCGGGATCGCTGCACAGAGATCCTGCTTGCTGTTCTGGCTTATGGGATTCAGAATATTTTTTCCTTGTTTTCCTCTTCCAAAAACTAGGCGCACCTTATGGTCTGGCGCGCCTTATGGAGCGAAAAATACGGTAATTTGATCTTCTGAACCAGGCCTCAAAGGAAATTGATGAAAAATTAGGTATTATTTCCTTCTTTTTTAAACAAAATGGATTCAGATTTACGGTACTGTAATTTGCCTACTCATACACGTAGATATGAAAGAAGGGTTTATATCAGTGGTATTCTCACTCAACCAATGTTTTATCATATTTATCATATTGGTGAAGATGCTTGGAGACATGTTCTGTGGCATATGCTGACTGTGTGTGTGTGTGTGTGTGGAATACACACACACACACATATACATATCTATACAATATAAAATATAAAAAACTGATGTCATTTGATAGAAATCTCATCTTTAACCATTGCCTGATATACAATGTAGGATAAGTAAACAGTTACTAGTAAAAGCAGCTATATCTTTAAGGTAAAATAACAGAAGGTTTTTCAGCCTAGTGAAGTAGATATAAGAACCACTGGGGCGGGGAGAGAATTATACTAATACATTTTTGAATGACCCTGGGCAAGCTGTAATGAATAAAAATGAAATATGCTTTTGGGGCTTTGTAGCAGTCAAATAAAACCAATTATAGTGAGTCAAATTCCACTGTCAAAATGAATCTCACGTTTTGAAAATACATCTAATGGTAATGGTACTGTTCAAGAGGCCCAAGCAGCACCTGTTGTGATCTATGAGATAGTAAATAGTTGTAACCAAATTGGCCACCTGTTAGTGCTAGACTTACTTTTGTGTTGTTCATGGCGAAACGTCACCCAATCTTTCCACTGCTGTAACTTTAATTTTAATTGTTTTTGTTCATAGAAGTGTTTTGCAAAAGCCATCTTTCTCTGAAAAATTTCCCTAGAGATTTTCCTCATAGAACAATACTCTATCCAGGCACTGCAATTATTAAGCCACAATAAACAATATATTAATGAAGTTTTTACCTGAATGAAAGAAAATGGGAAAATGTAATTTCATAGGAAGCATATGGGGAATATATACATCAATATATATATATATTAATTCAAACTAAATGTAAGGAGCAAATCGAAGGAACAATATATTTTTTCTAACATTTTTCTTAAAATGCCATGACTACCCAATTTGCACTAAATAGCCTATTTAGTATGTGATCATGTTGAATTGGAAATGAAGTACACGTAATGTTTTTATATGCTAAAGGCTAACCAAATACTTACTCAAAGCACATTCTCTTTAAGTTAATGCTATAAAAGTCCCATGCTTTATCACATAAATCCTCAGTCATCTAAAATGTAAATGCATAAATAAAATTGCATCAAAATGGAGAATATGTACACAAATAAAACTTCCTATGTTGGTATTGTCATATAATTAATTGTAAAATGTAATTGTACATTTGTTGACAGTTATGTTAAGAGACTGAACACTAGATTCGGCCCCCTCCAGATAATTATAACTAACTTCACTTCCATCGTCAGCTGTTACAATATTCTGATTGCATGAAATCAAACAATAATGCAACCAATGCAACTGAAATAGTTTAGATTGTGAAATAAAAGGAAATTCAGCCATTGTTAAAGCAGTTCATTGTTTGAGGAAGTAAGTACAATACTCATGAGCCTATGCATTTGTAATAACAGTAATAACCACTGCTGCAGTTACTTCTTGTCCTTTTACACCAGGGTGGGCAGATCAAGATCTACTGGTAGATCTCTTGGGTAACTTGCAGTAGATCAGCAAGGATTCAGACTCCAAATTGCTTAACTATAAAGGTAAAGGTAAAGGGACCCCTGACCATTAGGTCCAGTCGTGGCCGACTCTGGGGTTGCGGCGCTCATCTCACTTTATTGGCCAAGGGATCCAGTATACAGCTTCCGGGTCATGTGGCCAGCATCACTAAGCTGCTTCTGGCGAACCAGAGCAGCGCACGGAAATGCCGTTTACCTTCCCGCTGCACTTTTACGTGCTTTCGAACTGCTAGGTTGGCAGGAGCAGGGACTGAGCAATGGGAGCTCACCCCGTCACGGGGATTCGAGCCGCTGTCTGATCAGCAAGTCCTAGGCTCTGTGGTTTAACCCACAGCGCCACCCGCGTCCCAACTACATAACTATAGACGCACACAAAAAGGCTTCCCTCCTCTAAATTAGGTGGTTGAGATGAAAAAAGCTTTGGGGTGGAGTGGGGTGGAACAGAATCAGATTTTTGTGTGACAGGACATTGAAGTTAGCTTTGGTATAGAAAATAAAATCCTGGACTAAGCTGAGAATGGGCTTGCTCAGAAACATCCTGCCTTTTAGTTCAAAGTATGCTGCCCTCTTTCCTGCCGCTATTTTGTACTTTGCTCTGGTTGATGGATCTCAGAGTTATAGTAAAATAACTAGGTTGAACCCGAAAGTCTGATGTCTGCCCATGATTGTTTTACAAAAATAAAAAATAAAAGCCACCTGCCTCTACTCTCTTTTGGGCATGCTTTCCCCTCCAATCACTTACTGCTAGTTGAGATTATGAAAGGGTTAAACTGCCCTCCACAATACTGATGTGCTCAAAAGGTCCATATGAGGCACCAAAAGAGGACCGGAAAGCCCAAATTAATGGCTGCACATTTTTGCCCATCAGGGGAACCATACTGGCCACATGACCCAGAAAGCTGTCTGCGGACAAACGCTGGCTCCTCAGCCTGAAGTAAGATGAGCGCTGCGCCCCATAGTCAATGTCAGGGAACTGCCATCGGAGCCGGAGGGAGAGGGAGGGCTCCAGAGGGATTCTGGAGAGCGTCCCAAGAGGGAGAGAGGCAGCCCATCTTCTGGGGAAGGAAATCAGCGTAGCACCAGTGGAGAAGGGGGGCAGATGGGGAATCGGCGAGGTGGCTCCATGACTCCTCGCCGGAGACCAGCAGGGAGAGCAGGGGTCCTCCGCTGCCCACACCCTCCCTGCGCAGAAGGCTTCCGTGCAGGGAGAGTAGGCGGAGACTAGGCGTCAAAGAGCTTCTTTGCTGGAAGAAGTTCAAGAAACGCCCACTGACGGATTCTGCCAGCGATTGAGACAGCCACGGGTGAGTGTCTGTCCAGAGAGAAAGGGTTCACCCAGGTAACCCAGCCCAGGGTGGCGCCGATTTACGCACAAGCAACCCCTAGAACCATTACAGTCACAGTCAAGTTTAACGGGACTTAACCGTCCAGGGGTTCTTTAGCTATAGCTTTACTGTTCCAATTCCACAATCCATTTTCAGAACCTAAAATGAAAAGGATGCCAACAATCTGGAGGACCAACTGCAAGATTTAACTTGAAATGTTATTAAATTATTTCCTTATGCCATATTTTCTGGCAGCACAATCTTAATCATGTTTATCCAGATGTCCCTGAGTTTAATGGGGACAGTGTTAAGGACTGATGCTTTATATTATGAGGTCTTTGGGAGTAGCGATCTTTTTTTTCTCAATACTTTCGGACAAAGCAGAGTATGGATCCAAAAAAAGTATAATTCTTTGTAAAATACATTTGAGGATAGCAACTGTTCTTACTCCACTCAGAGTTAGCCAAAAAGGTTTAGTAATACTTACCAGTTGATCATCATCCAGTCCCAAAAGGGTATGTAAATATGTATCTGAAATTGCTTTTAGTCTTAGACTTAGGTCTGGATCAATACACGTGTCCCTGGTGGGGGGTATAATAATATTACTTTTTGTATGCATCACATGATTACATAACAGTTTCCATTTTCCGTTAACACTAATAGCACCACTATTAAATTATTTTAGTGAACCATAGTTTTAAAGGTGATTTCCAGATGATCTGTTTATTCTTATTTGTTTGCACGGAGACTAGATGATGTTGGCCATTTATTGAGCATTCATTTTGATTTATTTGCAGTTAGATGATGTTATCCCACACTTTCCAGTGCATTTCTCCATGTCATTTTCCTTGTAAACAGTTTGAATGGGGGGGGGGGGCAAGGGGAAGCAGATTTGTTGCGCAACTGAACCCAATCAATTTTGTGCAACCTGATTCTGCTAGTATGTGACTGAATCCTAACCTAAAAGTGTGTGTTTGGACGTGCCCCAAACAATTTTTGAGGTAACGAACACTTAATGTTGTGTTCAGAGACACTGGTCACATTTGTATGTAATTATAGGCCAAACTTTTGCTGTTTATCAGGAATAAACAGCATGCTGGTGCATTCCACCCTTGGTGTGAGTGGGATAGACAAACCTAAAAGCTTTGGTCCTCTGTTACATCCTAACCAGCCTGAAGCCCTGGAGCAACAAATTATGGTGCTTTCTGGTTTCTTTCCTTGGACTCTTGCCAGAGAAGCAACGATTAGGCAGCATTCACCAGCACACTGCTTATTCCTAAAAAACTGCAATAAGCCAGAAAGTCTGGCATATCATTACACATGAATGCAGCCACTGTTAAATATTTATTGAATGAAATAAAAACAATAAATGTTACTACATCATGGGAAACACTGTTTTCCAAAAATCCAACTTTACTGCTGATATATTTTAAACAGTCCATTATTTTGACAATTCTAATTCTTCTATGGTAATGTTGAAAAAAGGTTTTCGTATCGATAAAATGTAAAGCCTCTGTCTGCATATCCTTGCCGGGATTGGGGGGTGAAGCAAATTGGACAGAACCATTCCAAATATTGTTCATTTCTGAACAATTCTGAAACACATTCAAGCACCCTCCAAGAATAACTTGCAGAAATAACTTTTAAATTATCGCTTTTGTTGCTTGGCACAAAACCAATTAAAAACTGAAACAATTCAGAAATTGAACTACAGTTCATCATCACTATGTTCCCAATCTGGTTTCTTTCATCTTATCTCAAACTTTAACACATGGGCTGCCAATGTAGTGACTCAAAGTGTACTTTTATTTTAGTTAATATTTTAAGACATCTATATACTACTTAATTTGCATTTCTAAGCAGAAAATTCAGAAATAAAACATGTTACTGGAGGGGCCTTCCCTGGCACCCACAAGGTCCCATGTACATGGAAATTATGCTTAAACCAGTGGGTCAAGAGCACTTCACGGTACAGTGGTACCTCGTAAGACGAAAAACACGCAAGACGAAAGGGTTTTTCATTTTTTGAGTTGCTTCGCGAGACGATTTTCCCTATGGGCTTGCTTCACAAGACGAAAACGTCTTGCGAGTTTGTTTCCTTTTTCTTACAACCGTTAATACCCAGGGAATCCGCGCTCCGCAAGGCGAAAAAATCGCAAGACGAAACAACTCACAGAACGAATTAATTTCGTCTTGCGAGGCAGCACTGTACTAGTACTGCAGGGGAAAGTAGATGCCAAAATTCTAAACCTCACCTAGAAGTGATCTGATCATGACAATGATGGTCACAGAGATGCTCCCTACATTCAGACAACCATCTCACCATACAGAACAATGACTTATGTTCTGTCTTGTATGTTGGGAGCACTGGCAACTTGAGACTGTCTTATGGTTGCCATGGAAATAATGAGATTTGAAGTAGAACTAGAGGTGGTCTCACCATGGATGCTGAAGTTAAACAGAACTACGGTACTTTTCCTGGGTTCCTCCGACCCCAAACTCAAGGACTTGTTTTCAATTAGAGTGAAAAATGTAAGAAAAACATTAACACAAAACAGAAAGAACAGAAAAGCATTCCTCTGCCTTCACTTCATCTCTGCAGTAGAGTAGGATAAAGCTGCAGAACTTTTTTGTATTCCCACTTACTTCAGGATTGGACCCTATATAACATTTCCCCATATTTCAGTATTCTACAGCTTGCCACACTATTTATAGTCTACACAGACAAAATATCATACATACCATAAAATACTATATAGACCTTTTTCCATTACTTCTTTGAGCTTTTCTTCTAAAAACCTGAGTGGATCATCTGGACGCATAGCTAGCAGACCACACAACAGGGCCTGCAATGAAAAATCCACATTTGGAATTGTAATAAATATAACAAATATACTTGTATAAAAGTATAAGACAAACTTTTAAATATTATTACCTTTATATGAAAGCATTATGAGTGGCTGGGGCAACCCAATCAGATTGGCGGGGTACAAATAAAATAAAATAAAAGTAAAATGATATAAAAATATTTTGTCCCTATTTAAATTGAATAGACAATGTTTTTCTAAGCCGTTTCATTTTGGTAAATAAATGAAAACATCTTTATTTTACAGTTGCTTTCTTCAGAATAGTTCCCCTCATCCGGCTCCTCTCATCAAAGCTATCATACAAACTAAATCAGTTACACTATGATTTCAACTAACATGCAGCTCCGTGATCCTCAGATGCCTGCTTCATTGATTTATAAAAGCTAGTCTGTAAATTGTGTTCTTTAATCATAACTTTATTTTTACTGGACATGTCCTTTTTGTGGGATCAATATCAGCCTCAAATAACCAGCATGCTTAGCTCTAGTTAATGGTTGAGGCCATGGAGTAAACAGTCCTCCCAGGCTTAGCTAGGTCCCACTCCCACATCTTGGCAGAAAAGGTTAGCAAAGCCTGAATCCAACCAGAAAGGGCATCTGGGCTGATCACTTAAAGCCCAGACCACATGATTTAAGCAAGCCATATTTGTGTTTCTATCAAATAATTTAGAAACATTTACCAATTTTGAAACTAAACTGTACTGTGTGTTTCATTGCTGCTCTTTGGAAAAGCACATAAATTTGACCTTTAAAGAGTTTGTAAGTAAACCAATTTTTAATTTACCAAACCTGTGGTCTCTTTGACAGCTAGGGGAAAGAAAATTAGAAGGGTAATAATAATAATAATAATAATAATAATAATAATACTACCTGGTTTTATATCTGACGGGTTAAAAGGTCTAGCAGCCTATATTTCCACGCTTTATTTTGCTGCATGTTTTGTGATTATAAATCTCTACTGGGGCTCTTTCACCAAGAGTATTTGTCCCAAAACCTGGATCTAAGAATTCTGCGAATTCTTCTTTTATTTTCATTTTTAACCAGTTACAAAAAACACATTTCAGAAAACCAACATTTAGCATATACCCTTTCTCACAAACTGAACATTTCAGTTACCAAAGATATATTTTTCATTTCATGAAATGTTACACTTTAAAAAAAAAAAATTAGAGCCAGTATGAGGAATCCAGTGCAAAATCACAAGCTTGTAAAAGGAGAGTAGCTACAGTAGTGGTGAGATTTTAAAAGCTAGGGAGCTCTCTTCTTGGAGAGAGGCCAAATGCAGCACTCCAGGCCCCACTATCCAGCTTTTAATTTCTTCCCCAGTCACATCTCCCACCAGCTCTGCTCTGCATCAGCCTCAAATGCTTTTGCCTGTTTGGAATGTGTCCTTGAAATGTGATAATGCCTCTTGCTTGTCTGCATCAACTATGGAGTGTTGTGTGGGTAGAAACTTGTGATGTGTGACTGGAATGTAGCCTTCCGTCCAAAGGTAAGAGTCACATCCACTGAGCTACCTGCTTTTGTCTCTGGCCAAATCCTGCTAATGGCTGGAAAGTTGCCTGTGAGGGAATGCTGGGGAAAGCCCCCATCCCTGATCTTTACCCATTGCCACAGGCACAACATCAAGCTCGTAACTAAAACTCAGTCAAGTGCTCAACTAACTGTGTCCAAGATCATGTGGTCAAAAACTGAAAGGTGAGTTGAGAGCATTGTGTCTGTGTTATGCACTCCACATCTTAGTCAACCTTTGGGGAGACACACAGCAAGCTTACAACTTGGCTCCAAACTTCCATTCTGACAAAATAACAGATCCACCTATCAACCTTTGGAAGAGAGCATCTCTTATTCAATCAGAGCACATAACTCTTTAGTTATACTTTCCAGTTCCCCATCCCAGCATCTTTAAGCTAAAGTTAGACAACGATGTAGTCATCTAAGTCTGTAACTGCCACCTACTGCCTATATATCAAACTGCACTCTCTATTCTCTCCCTGGCTACCCCTCATCACGTGAACTCAATCCCAAATAGATGTTAATTGGGTATCAAATAAGATTACCCCACTTGGGTTTGTACTGTATTCTTATATTTTCATAAGAATATATGGCTGCTCACACACTTGGTATTCTGATTTTAACACTGAAGAGGCTTTTCAAGAGAGTAGTAATTAAACAGAAAGCTGTTTTTTCTGATGGATTAAAAATACATTGTATTTCTAATTTAAAAGCAGAATTTAACATTAACATCTTCCTGTTTTGGCCCCAAGCCATATTACTTGAATTTCAAATTTCATTTGCATTAAATTAATTATTTTAGTCTTCCCAGATTCTGCCTATATATGCCAGTTTATTTGCCAGCACTACCGTGTCCATGGTGTGATAACAAAAATCCCTACTTGTATCACATGTACAAATACTATCTTCCCAACAATTCATTGGTACTTGACTTGGTCCAAATTAGTGCCCAATATTACTCTTAACACCTTAGAGAACATCTTTCAGAATTGTCCAGGAAAAGTTTCTACTGTTTGGCAGAATATGAATTGTACCTTTTATCTAATAAAATAAAAGGCTTAGGAATACTTAGGAATTCAGAAATTGAAGAACTTCTTCCAGTCTAACCTGAATCTTATTTCAATATGAATATCTGAAATCTACCCAAAACACCCCTTTTGTGGGGGCAGATGCACATAAAATGCTCCCAAACTCCAATGCTCCAAGGAAGCATAATCAAAATGCAAGTCAATTATTGACAAGTGTCTACCATAATTCCCTATCTCCCCTTGAGATTATATTTTCTCCAGGCATTAGTATGACATGATATAGTTGAAGCATTATGGAAAGGCAGTTGAGGAACACTTATAGAAGCACTAAGGAAAGAGCTTCCTTGAAAAGTTTAAGCCAGAGAATAAGCACTTTTCTAAAACCTAACTTACAACACAGTTCTAATAATGTCTACTCAGAAGTAATTCCTACTGAACTAAATGGGGCTTAGTCGCAGATAAGTGGTGTTAGGATTGCAGGCTTAATATCCACCCTACATAAATCCGTAATTTCAATGGGACTACTTTTTCAATGGGTCTATCCTTTAGGCAAACACTATACTGAACTGGTTTTCAAAAGATGGCTCATTTTGCCTCATTTCAGTGTAATCCTATGGATGCTGATCCAAAACTAAGACCCAAAGGGCCTTGCTCTATAATAAATAGGTTTTGGGTTCTAGCCTTTATCTTGAAAGCTTTTGATCGTAATATTTTAACGATGGTTTTATATTGCTTTTAGATGTATCTTTATGATGCAACCTGAAGCTTTGTGAGAGGGGTGGGTGTGTGGGGGTGGGTGTGTGTATTGTAATAAACAAGCAGGCAGGCAGACAGATTTTGTGAGAGGATTTAGTATAGATGGAGTTAGCTTTTCTACCCTCTTGATTACAGTTTAAATTGAAGGTGGAATGATGAAATAACTTTATTATGTTTAAGCTAAAATATATAAGATTTGGGTTACAATAGTTTTGAAATTAGGCAACATGATAAAATGAAAGATACAATAAGCTTTGAAATAAGTTAACAAATTGCTGATATTTTGTATTACAGAGAATGCAGGGTTTGGAGGATGTGGGGAAGTCCAATAGATGTGCTGGAAAAAAGGATTATGGAAATTTGTAATTTCTCTACTGTATTTTTTTATTTCTGTCTTTATTTCTTTTTTCTGTATTTCATAAACTTAATAAAAATATTATTAAAAAAAATAAATAAATTGAAGGAAGGTGAGGACAGGTGACCTCACCTAGGCCCGAAGTCACCCCCCACCCAAGCACGCTCAAAGCTTCTCAAAGCTTTTCAAAATCATTTTCTCAGCAGCTAAGCATCAGAAACATTCTGCTCTGCTGTAACAAAGGTAGAGAACAGTCCATTGTTTCTCAGGCCTTTCTGATGCCTTCTGGCCTTGCTAAAGAACCACACTGCAACTTACTTTCTGTCCGGGAACCAGGCCAGAACAAGAGATGGAAACATATCTGAAGACTCTGAAACCCCTTTCCTGCCAAGAGTCCCAATAGTCCCAAGACGGCTTTCTGTTCATGCTCAGAGGACTCCTGAGGGAGGAGAGAGGAGGAGGGAACTGGAAAGGGGTATATATGCTTGTGCACAGGACTGTGAACTTCGTGCATGCTTTTTGTGACTTATCACACTTGCTCCTTCTACCAGTTCATGGATGGTAGAAATAAAAAGCCTTTTCTCCGAAACTATTCCTTGAGTGTCTGTTGACTCCCACTTCCCTTTCCCAGGCGCAATATTTTTCCCACCCGAGGGCAAAGCCTCATAAGGCTACAAAATGATGCCACTCCCCCAACACCCTAGTGAAAAGACAAATGAACATTTCCTGAACTGCAGTGCTTGCCCGGAAACGAAATTCTCTCTATATTCTATATCTTGCCAGTTTTCTGCAACGGAAGCATTTTTATGACACGGGTTCGTTCCTCTTCTCTCGTTCCAGCTTTCCTGGGTCCCTGGACGACGTGTGCACCGAAACTCAGGTCGATTAGAGAGACGGGGAAGAATGGCAGACCAAGGTGACTGAATTTATGGGACTGGCAGAGATGACCGGCAGAATCCGTGACCAGAGGAGAGAGACAGTGGAAGAAGACTGGAAAAAATTTAAAATCTATCTTAAAAATTGTTGTAAAATTTCGGAATGTTAAGATGTCAAGGGATTGGATATAAAGAATTACAGCTGTAAAAATTGAAATTTAAAAAAAAGCTTTAAAGAGAATTAAATATAAAAAGGGATGAAGGATTGCTAAAAAATTTTAAAATAAGGATGCAGTGAAGGGGAGGTTTGGGGAAGTCGTGTTATGTTTGTCTGTTTTTTGTTTGTGTTGTAAAATTAATAAAAATTATTTTTAAAAAAAAGAGAGAGAGAGAGAGACGGGATGAGGCAGGGAGTATCCCTAGCGTCTAACGGGACCAGAGGCGCGTGAATAATTCAGAGCGGAGCAGGAGGCAGAGGGCCGGTCCCCCTCGCAAACCCCCATTCACACGCACACCCGTGTTCACAGCCACTGGGACCCTTCGGCGGGGCCTTTACCTCATAGATGTCGGGTATGGAGTGTTTCTTGAAATAGGCCCTTAGCGAGGGGTCCACGCTCTGAAACACCGCCGTGGTCTTAAGCGCCTCCATGGTGGGGAAGGGGCCCGCCGAACACGCGCCCCGTCCAACGGCCGCTCTCCCCTCCTCGACCCCGGCGGTGACCGCTTGGCGGTTGCCTAGCGCCCGGGCTCCCACTGCCCCCTGGACGGGCCGTCACGCGGTCAGCGCGCGCGCTCTCCGGCCAACGGCCGCCTCTGGGACGCGGGCGGGCGGGCGGGCGGGCAGGAGAGCCTCGCCTCACTCAGCTCGCCAAGGGCCGAAGGAAGGCCCCGCCCCCGCCCCGCGTCCCCTCCGTGAACGGGCAGCTCGCCTCACAACCCACGCGCGGCAGCCCAGTCACCGGGGGCTGCCAGCCGACCTCGCGCGCCGTCGCCTCTCTTCGCCTCTGGCCGGTGGCCGCGGGCCCAAAATGAGCGGCCGAGTCGCGCCTTGCCGCGTTTGCGGGGCAGCCTTCAGGCCTGAGGGCAAACTGAGGGGCGAAGCGTCTTCTTCAGCATCTATTTTTTTTTAAAAAATAAGATATTTATTAAAGTTTTCAGAAATAATACATTATAAAACAGGAAAAAAATACAAAAATACAAAAAATAAAAACAATTTAAAAAAACACACCAAGAGTTTCCATTTCCTTATTTTCTTTTGACTTCTTTTCCAGACCTCCTCATACCTCCCTTTCTTATATTCCAATTCAAGTTGTTTGTTCAGCAAATCCTCACCATTAGTTCTCTTACTTATTTCAAAACCTTATTTTCCATATCTCTTAAGCATTACAGCTGAAAACCACTTAATTTCTATCCAGCATCATTCTAACATTCCTTAATTTTACAATATTTCTGCAAATAGTCTTTAAATTTCTTCCAGTCTTCTTCCGCCGTCTCTCTTCCCTGGTCTCGGATTCTGCCGGTCATTTCTGCCAGTCCCATATAGTCGATCATCTTCATCTGCCATTCTTCCAGAGTGGGTAGATCTTGTGTTTTCCAATATTTTGCAATGAGTATTCTTGCTGCTGTTGTGGCATACATAAAGAAAGTTCTGTCCTTCTTTGGCACCAATTGGCCAACCATGCCCAGGAGAAAGGCCTCTGGTTTCTTCAAAAAGGTATATTTAAGTACTTCTTCATTTCATTATAGATCATCTCCCAGAAAGCCTTAATCCTTGGGCACGTCCACCAAAGGTGAAAGAATGTACCTTTGGTCTTTACATTTGCAGCATTTATTATCGGGCAAATGATAAATTTTTGCAAGCTTGACTGGGGTCATGTACCACCGCGTCTTCTTCAGCATCTAGGCCGAAGCGCGCCTTCTTCGTGGGCTGCGGAGTGGCGTGGAGAAGGCCTGGGCGAACCTGTTTTGTTCATTGTAGAGCGGGGAGGGGGACGAGAGGGTCATCTAGTCCAGTGTTTCCCAACCTTGTGCCTCCAGCTGTTTTTGAACTACAACTCCCATCATCCCTGACTAGCAAGACCAGTGGCAAGGGATGATGGGAATTGTAGTCCAAAAACAGCTGGAGGCACAAGGTTGGGAAACACTGATCTAGTCCAGTGTTTCCCAACCTTGGGCTTCCAGCTGTTTTTGGACTACAACTCCCATCATCCCTAGCTAGCAGGACCAGTGGTCAGGGATGATGGGAATTGTAGTTCAAAACCAGCTGGAGGCCCAAGGTTGGGAAACACTGCCTAGCAATGCAAAGAATCCCTTGCCCAACGTGGGGCAGCTTGACCCCAACCCTGAGATCGAGAGTCTCCAGTGCCCTGTCTTGCACAGCTTTCTCCGGAGCCCTAAACGCCGGGGAAGGCGAAGTAAGAAATGTTGGCTCTGCCCTTCCGATGCTTCTCTCCAGACCGGCGCACTGAGTTTTGCTCGCTTTCCTCGGTCTCCTCACCCCCCTTTCGGACAGGGAAACCCTAATTCCCTTGATCTGCCAGGGGCGAGGCGCAGGCGATTCCGCAAAGGGCCGATCCTCAGGAGATTCCTGCCCGGCCTGCGCCCCGTCCCACC
Source organism: Podarcis erhardii (assembly GCF_964252035.2). Taxonomy (NCBI): domain Eukaryota; kingdom Metazoa; phylum Chordata; class Lepidosauria; order Squamata; family Lacertidae; genus Podarcis; species Podarcis erhardii. Next base: position 70,838,954 of record NC_138500.1, on the reverse strand, counting down.
GGCTCACCTTCTTCCGAGACACCAGGGCCTTTGGATGCCTTTGGGAAAGTAATTAAATACCTGAGAAGATTACAATGTTAACACCGCAATAATGATGGCACCTCCAAAATGTGTTCAGAAATTGTAACATTCCCAATCATTTTAATGATAACACAACTCAAGCACATTTGTTCACTGAAAAAAGACAGTGATATGCCAATAGAAACTATGCCTATAATTTTTTTTTAATTAAAAGGGGGGGTACTCACTATATCGTATTGCACTTTTGACAGATTATTATCAAACAGCTGAGTGAGCACCATTGCCAGAATATTTTCAGTTCAACTTCTATGCTGAAAAGGTCATTTTGGCTCAGATTAAAACACCTCATGGACCCTAGGGAGAGGCAGAACTTTATGGGGAAGGTTGAGGACTTTAAAGAGATCATAGGAGATAGTAAAATGAAGGGGTGGAGTGACCAGAGGCAAGGTGGCTGGTGGAAGCATGCAGCAAGGCATTGGAAGGAAAAAAGAGGAACCTGGGAAAACAGCTGGGAAGTGAGACTTGAGGAAAAGCATAGCACAGACAGAGAAACAGGCGAAGAAGACACCAGTGAGAGAAGGAACTTTGAAGAACATGATAAGCTGCATTGCACCATACCAGAGACAACATTTCAAGTTGCAACCTCCAAGTTTACACCTAGCTGACACATACATTTATCCTATGGGAGGGGGGAACAGGGTGCATAACAGAGTTCTGAAGAAACAATGACTGCTGGAGCTGGAGGAGAAAGTGCAAATGAGACCAAACCTCACAGAACAGCACAGGGGGCGGCAACCTGCGGCCCATGGGCCACAAGCGGCCCACGGGGGTCATTTAAACAGCCCACGAGCCACCCCCGAACTGAGCCACACGCTTGTCGGGTCCCCGCACGCTGCGCTAAACTGGCGCAGTGCGGAGTGGGGACTCGCTTCTGCGGTGCCGGAAATCACGTCTGTGCATGTGCAGATGCTGAAAATCGCATCATCTGGCCCACGGAGCGATCTCTACAGGAGTGGACCGGCCCAGGTGAGGTAAACCTTGCTGACCCCTGGAATAGCAAGCTCATCAACATTGCAAGCAGATGGATGAAAGTAAAAGTTGTAATCTACTACTTATTTTAAAAGAACACTGTTGGAAGAGGGCGGTTTAAGTAGAGAATGAGCAGGAAAAGCCCCCCACCCTCCATGCCCTGCTTCTCCACTAAGAGATTCCTCCCTCTCAAGCTATTTCCAGTTTGTTTCTACTCTCACAAAATGGGTTCAGCACTGCAGAGAGGGAGAAACAGTTGCAGGTAGATAGGAATGGAGAAGTGGCAGGCAGAGAAAGGCTAAAACAGCCCTCACACTGATGCTTTTCCCTAAACTGGCCCCTCTCAAGCTGCGTTTTTCATTTTAAAGAAAATGCTGCTTTTTATGTCTCCACATGCAATGGTAACTTGATCCTGACAAAAGAGGACAAGGAACAGTTTAGGCAGGTAAAGAAGTTTGCCTGTTGTGGCTTCTCCTGGGACTGCAGTACTCAGCAACCTAGAAGGGGCAGCGCACTGTTGATCTGTGGCCAAGCTGCCCTTTTGAATTGTATCCAGAATAGACTCATGCAAAGTTACTGCTTCTTTCCCCTGTAGTTCCCATAAACTCCAAAATCTGCAGTTGCAAGGGGGGACACCAAAGCAAGGCTTGAGGATGGAGTGTCAGAGGCGAATCCAGCCGTTGGTGGGAGCAGTTACAGCAGCCGGGGGGGTGGGGTGGGCAGGCAGCAGAACAGGCCCGACCCATATGGTGGGGGTGGGGAGTCACTGGCAGAGAGCCAAAGAGGACCCAAAACAAGCTTTTTGAGCTTTTTGTCCATGGTCTCTGCTGGGGGGGGGCGCGCAATGCTGATCCAGCCACTCCACCCACAGAGCCTGGCCCCGGGGCACACCTAGAAGTTGGCCAGATTGGCCCTCGCCAACAGTGCAGGACCAGGGGTCGCAAACATTGCGCCTCTCCCCTCTTGCTCAGAGTAGGCAAGAACCCGGGCAGAGGCAGACTTAGGGTGTCCCGACCAGGGCAGCTGCAAGGGGGGCACCAAAGCAACGCTTGAGGATGGAGTCAAAACAAAAAATTCCTTCCAGTAGCACCTTAAAGACCAACTAAGTTAGTTCTAGGTATGAGCTTTTGTGTGCATGCACACTTCTTCAGATACACTGAAACAGAAGTCACCAGACCCTTCTATATAGTGAGAAGGTGGGGAGGGGTATTACTCAGAAGGGTGGTGGGAATGGGTGATTGGCAGATAGCTGTGATGAGCCTGTTGACTGCAATAGGTCTTACAGGAAAAAGCAAGGGGTGAGAAGGTGAAAAATGGCCCATTCCCACCACCCTTCTGAGTAATACCCCTCCCCACCTTCTCACTATATAGAAGGGTCTGGTGACTTCTGTTTCAGTGTATCTGAAGAAGTGTGCATGCACACGAAAGCTCATACCTAGAACTAACTTAGTTGGTCTTTAAGGTGCTACTGGAAGGAATTTTTTGTTTTGACTATGGCAGACCAACACGGCTACCTATCTGTAACTGAGGATGGAGTGCGAGGGGCAAATGGAAGAATCCAGCCGTTGGTGGGGGCCGTTACAGCAGCCCGGGGGAGCACAGTCGAGCAGACCCGACCCCTCTGTGTGTGGGAGGGAGCCCAAGAGGACCCTGAGCCACCTTCTTGAGTGTCTTGTCCATGGTCTCTGGGAAGGGGAGCGGACGATGCTGCTCACAGGTGTCCTGGCCGAGGCAGTCCTCCCTCCCCCGGCCGAGGAGCCCCTGGAACGGGCTGCCTCAGGAAGAGCCGCCGCCGCCTCGGACGGAGGCAAGCGGTGCCCCAGCTGTGGCCATTCCGTCCTGCGCCTCCAGCCTCCCCAAGTGTAAAGTATTGCACTTGGGCAAAAAAAATGAGAGGCACAAATACAAGATGGGTGACACCTGGCTTGAGAGCAGTACATGTGAAAAGGATCTAGGAGACTTGGTTGACCACAAACTTGACATGAGTCAACAGTGTGACGTGGCAGCTAAAAAAGCCAATGCAATTCTGGGCTGCATCAATAGGAGTATAGCATCTAGATCAAGGGAAGTAATAGTGCCACTGTATTCTGCTCTGGTCAGACCTCACCTGGAGTACTGTGTCCAGTTCTGGGCACCACAGTTCAAGAAGGACACTGACAAACTGGAACGTGTCCAGAGGAGGGCAACCAAAATGGTCAAAGGCCTGGAAACGATGCCTTATGAGGAACGGCTAAGGGAGCTGGGCATGTTTAGCCTGGAGAAGAGGAGGTTAAGGGGTGATATGATAGCCATGTTCAAATATATAAAAGGATGTCACATAGAGGAGGGAGAAAGGTTGTTTTCTGCTGCTCCAGAGAAGCGGACACGGAGCAATGGTCCCAAACTACAAGAAAGAAGATTCCACCTAAACATTAGGAAGAACTTCCTGACAGTAAGAGCTGTTTGACAGTGGAATTTGCTGCCAAGGAGTGTGGTGGAGTCTCCTTCTTTGGAGGTCTTTAAGCAGAGGCTTGACAACCATATGTCAGGAGTGCTCTGATGGTGTTTCCTGCTTGGCAGGGGGTTGGACTCAATGGCCCTTGTGGTCTCTTCCAACTCTGTGATTCTATGATTCCCCGGGAGAGGTGCGCCCTGAGGCCCCTCTTTCTGCTTTTAGGATTGAGCTTTGAAGTACTTATCTCCTGCACTAAAAAGAGCCTCCCTGGATGAAGAGCGGGGTTAAAAGGGAGAAAGCGAATGGACGTTTTACTCGTGATCCTGTTGCTGCTTCTTCTTTTTTTTTTAAATAATATTTTATTAAATTTTACAAAAAAGAAGAGTTACAATAAAACAATAGACATCAAAACACCAACAAACACCAACATTCAAGCAACAAAAACAAACAATCAAAACACAACCAAAAAACATGAAAAAGAAAAATATGACAAACCTAAAAAAAAAACTTTAAAAATTTAACATAAAAAGGAAAAAAGACCTCTTTTCAAATTCATATCCTTCATAACCTTATTTTCCTGACTTCCACCCGCCCTCCTTTCTTGTATTCCACTTTAAAATTAATTTAGCAAGTTCATTCTTATTAATTTTATCCTTTAAAAATTCCTTCACATATTGTATTGTTCAGATTTTCGTCCAATATCTGTCCCTTCTTTCATCCTCTTATTTATCTTATTCACTAGAACCCCTTCGTTTCATTTCAGTGTCCTCAACATTCAAAAATTTCACAGTGTTTTTGTAGATAATCCTTAAACTTCTTCCAATCTTCTTCCACCCTCTCCTATTCTTGATCTCCTATTCTGCCAGTCATTTCTGCCATTTCCATGTAGTCCATTACTTGCATCTGCCATTCTTCCAAGGTGGGTAGATCTTGTGTCTTCCAATATTTTGCAGTGAGTATTCTTGCTGCTGGGGATCCAGTTGCTTCGTCTAGTTCTGAGGTTGCAGTGGGCGGTGCAATAAAAAACTGGGGGGGTAGGGGGCCGCCTGATCTCCCCTGCGCGCTTCCTGCGCACCGAGGTCTGGATGCGGCGGGCTCCGCGCGCGCCAGAGGGCGCACGGAGGCGCCGCGGCTCTTCCCGGCCGCCGAGCGAGCGAGGGAGGCGGAGCCCGCGCTCCCCGCCTCCCCGTGCCGCTGCTGGCCGCTTCCTCCCGGGCCGAGCGAGCGAGACGTGGCCATGAGGGCGAGCGGAGGGTCGTCCGTGACGGCGCGGGCGGCGGCGGGGCTGGCGGCGGGCGCCGGCGTCTGCTACTGCGTTTACCGAGCGAGCCTCCGGAGAAGGGGACGCCAGGGCGGAGGCGAAGCCGGGGCAAGGCAGGGAGATGTGCGGGGAGGGCACGAAGCGCCCGTCTCTGGGCAGGAGCAGCACCAGGCGGCCGCCCCCACCTTGCTGCAGAAAGTGTCGGCGAGGCCCGGGATTGCCAGCCGGAAGGGGCCGGAAAACCTTCGGCAAGGTAAGAGCGCCAGGAGCGCTTTGTTTTGTTCTTAATCTCGGCCCTGATTGGGAAACCTGGACTTTGAAAGTCATCTAATCTTCCTTGCTGTATTATATTATATTGTTTTAATTAGTGTTTTTATAGTTGTTCTGATTTGAGTGGAGTGCTCTATCTGGGTGGATGGAGCAGCCAAGTAATTTCGTTGTCCCTGAGAGGGGGCAATGACAATAAAGATATTATTATTATTATTATTATTATTATTATTATTAATGCCTTTTCCAGCTACCGAGTTTGCGCTTTTCAAGGTGATAGAATAAAAAAAATCCTTCCAGTAGCACCTTAAAGACCAACTAAGTTAGTTCTAGGTATGAGCTTTCGTGTGCATGCACACTTCTTCAAAACAAAATAAAAAAATTCCTTCCAGTAGCACCTTAAAGACCAACTAAGTTAGTTCTTGGTAGTTCTTTAAGGTGCTACTGGAAGGAATTTTTTTATTTTGTTCACACTTCTTCAGATACACTGAAACAGAAGTCACCAGACCCTTCTATATAGTGAGAAGGTGTGGGGGGGTATTACTCAGAAGGGTGGTGGGAATGGGTGATGGGCAGATAGCTGTGATGAGCCTGTTGACGACTCTTAACGACTACTGGAAGGAATTTTTTAATTTTGTTTTGACTATGGCAGACCAACACGGCTACCTATCTGTAAGGTGATAGAAGTCCCAGTGCCGGATTTACGTTTAAGCTAAACAAGCTATAGCTTAGGGCCCCACTCTCTTGGGGGCCCCAAAAATTTTTAAGGGGGGAAAAACTGGATGTACATTTCCAAAATGTTAAGTTAGAGCTTAATAATTATTTCACTATTAATATACTTCTTCTTAATTGTATTTCAGTTCAACAATTACTTCGATAAAATACATATTTTGTTATGTGCAAATGGTTTTAGATACCCATTAGGTCCATAAACTACCATATACAGTTAAGTTAGAGCTTAATAATTATTTTACTATTAATATACTTCTTCTTAATTGTACAGTGGTACCTTGGGTTACATACGCTTCAGGTTACATGCACTTCAGGTTACAGACTCCGCTAACCCAGAAATAGTGCTTCAGGTTAAGAACTTTGCTTCAGGATGAGAACAGAAATCGTGCTCCGGCGGCGCGGCGGCAACAGAAGGCCCCATTAGCTAAAGTAGTGCTTCAGGTTAAGAACAGTTTCAGGTTAAGTACGGACCTCCGGAACAAATTAAGTTAACTTAACCCGAGGTACCACTGTATTTCACTATTAATATATTTCTTCTTAATTGTATTTCAGTTCAACAATTACTTTGATAAAATACATTTTTTTTTTATGTGCAAATGGTTTTAGATACCCATTAGGTCCATAAACTACCATATACAGTCATACCTCGGGCTGAAGATGCTTCAGGTTAAGCATTTTCAGGTTGCGCTCCGCGGCGACCCAGAAGTAATAGAACACATTACTTCCGGGTTCCATGTGCAGATGCTCAAAATGATGTCATGCGCATGCACAGAAGTGGCGAATTGCGACCCATGCACGTGCAGATGCAGGTTGCGTTCGCTTCAGGATGCAAATGGGGCTCTGGAACAGATCCTGTTCGCATCCAGAGGTACCACTGCAGCATATATTCAATACAAAAACGGCAACAATTTGTTGTTGACAGAGGACAGCTGGACATATAAAGGGCCCCAATACCTTCAGTAGCTTAGGGCCTCATCGAACCTAAATCCAGCCCTGAGTACGCCAGTGGCAAGTGCAGAGAAATACAGCTGTGTATTCCTTAGACCACCTCATGAGAAGAGAAGACTCCCTGGAAAAGACCCTGATGCTGGGAAAGATGGAGGGCACAAGGAGAAGGGGACGACAGGACAAGATGGTTGGGCAGTGTTCTCGAAGCTATGAACACGAGTTTGACCAAACTGCAGGAGGCAGTGGAAGACAGGAGTGCCTGGCGTGCTCTGGTCCATGGGGTCACGAAGAGTCAGACACGACTAAACGACTAAACAACAATCCCTTAGACCAGAGCTGTTTAGGACTCCTTGATCACTTGTCAGAAGCACAGTTCAAGGGGTTCGCATGTTATTTATGTACATGCTAGTAACATAACATTACAAGGGCCTGCCAAGCTAGGCATTTTGGCCTGCAGTCTACTACTGATACAGTGGTGCCTCGCAAGACGAAATTAATTCGTTCCGCGAGTCTCTTCGTCTTGTGGTTTTTTCGTCTTGCAAAGCACGGCTATTAGCGGCTTAGCGGATTAGCACTATTAGCGGCTTAGCGGCTATTAGCAGCTTAGCGGCTTAGAAAAAGGGGAAAAAAGGGAAAAAACTTGCAAGAACTCGCAAGACGTTTTCGTCTTGCGAAGCAAGCCCATGGGGAAATTCGTCTTGCGAAGCACCTCAAAAACGGAAAACTCTTTCGTCTAGCGAGTTTTTCGTCTTGCGAGGCATTCGTCTTGCGGGGCACCACTGTAATAGTAGAGTTCAGTTGTGCAATTTATCCCATGATTTGCTGCTAATTAGCAAGCCATTCTTGGATTGTTAGTTGTGCAAAATATTATGACTCATTAAAGGCAGGCAAGCCTCTCTGCAGTTAGCCTGATCAGAGGCTCTTCTTTCCCCTCTTGCCATTAGAGACTTTTTCATTTATTAAAAAATGAACCTTTTTATTCAGGCATCCATTGCTAATTATTAGTGAATGAGGTTGTTGATTCTTACCTAGACTAACTGCTGATAAGATATAATAACCTCTTTCAAATATGTCTCTCCCTCCTCTTCTTTCCACACTGTTTCCGAGGTGGCTTGGAGACAATTGGACAAATGCAGTTTTAAGTAAAGAAATAAGTAGGAACCCAAGCCCACTGTCGTAGGAGGGAGAATGGATAGGAAATTCATGGTTATTATTAGTTCCAAGATGAGATGAAATGAAGTGAAATGAAATGTCAAACACTGGTTCAGAACAGACATCCTCAGATGGAGGGAGAACAACATTCATTGCTTTATTCTGCTCCATAAAAATCCAGTTAAATAGGACTTTATTATCATAACCATCTTACTAATTGGTCATTGGAGCTGAGCTAGTGATCTGCCCACTGTCACCAAAATGTATCTCTGTTTTAACACAGCCTTTTATATTCATGTCAAACTTTGTCATTGGGCTATAATAGTTCAGAGTGTAGCTACACAGGTTTGAAACGCAAAGAAATGCTTAATGTAAAATAAAAAGTTGTAGTGCAACTGTTTTAACTAGTGCATATACACACATTAAGCACTGTAGACTACTGCAGCCTTTCCAATATGCAATGTAGAGGCAGGTGTTAACACTCTATTCCAGGGATGGGGAGTTTCAGGCCCAGGCACCAAATGTGGCCCTGTAGCCCCCTCTGTCTGGCCCTTGGGACTCTCTCCAAGTCACACACGCCTCTCCCCAGACCATATCCCTCACTTCCCCTGCTTTACACTCTAACAGTTTGTGCATGGCTGGAATGTGTCCTTGATGTCTGGGTAGAGAGGATAGGGAGTGGCGTGTGAGCCTACGTAGCATCTAGCCCATTGCATAAAAGACAAACTAAAATGTGTTGCTCCACCCACTTTTACCCCAGGCCCAATCCACCACTGACATGATGATGTTGCCCTGGGAAGGCTGCCCAGAAGGGATTGTGGCCCTTGATCCACTCCTTCCTTTCCTCTCTCCCCCGCCCCAACAGTTAAATTACTAGTGCAAAAATTGTTTATGTTTCTAAAATTTCTAAAATTAGAAAACGTGGATCTTCCAAAATCATCCCATGATCTGGAGGCACACCATATACAGAATCTTATTCGTTTACTTGACTCTACGAAGGATCCCACAATTCAGGAGCAAGCCTTGATTACATTGAGCAACAGTGCTGCATTCTCTGCAAATCAGGTAAGTATTGTTCTTTGCTTAAAAGAAAAGACAATATATGAAAGACAATAAGATAAAGTAATAATCATGTAAAAACTAATTAAAACAATGTAATTTGTTTCCTTGGGATCAGAATCGTATAATCTAAGAGTGGGGTATAAATTTTCAAAATGAGACCTACAAGAAGATCTTGGCTTCTATTTAGGTTAGTAGTTCTCAATTAGTGAAGTACTTCAGACCCCGTTTTTTGAAAGCCATGGCTTTTGAAAATATTTATATCTCTATGGTAGTTTTTGGAATTGTGAATTGTGCCACGGACCCCCTGGGTGGATTACGCAGACCCCTGGGGGTCCACGGACCACCAGTTGGGAACCACTGTGTTATGTAACTGTAATACTTATCCGTGTATTTTTCTAGGACCAATACAACTTCCACAGTTTAAGTGACAGAATTCTAAGCAGACCCATAGTGCCTTGTCCCATCTCAACGCTAGTGGTGCCTCCAGACTCTCATTATTGTGGAGAGAGCCTCAAGAACAAAAACGTTTACTTTGTGCAGTTAGGGCTCTGTTTCTGTAGCTCAACAAATCCACTTTGGAAAAAAGAAAGACTTTGTATAGTTTGGAAAGTGATAAGGAAATGCATTGAAAAGTGTGAAATAAACGAATGATTAATGGAAAGATATATGAAGACCCTACGGGACGCGGGTGGCGCTGTGGGTAAAACTTCAGTGCCTAGGACTTGCCGATCGTAGGGTTGGCGGTTCGAATCCCCGCGTCGGGGTGAGCTCCCGTCTTTTGGTCCCAGCTCCTGCACACCTAGCAGTTCGAAAGCACCCCTAAGTGCAAGTAGATAAATAGGGACCACTTTATAGTGGGAAGGTAAACGGCGTTTCTGTGTGCTGCGCTGGTGCTGGCTCGCCAGAGCAGCTTTGTCACGCTGGCCACGTGACCTGGAAATGTCTCCGGACAGCGCTGGCTCCCGGCCTCTTAAGTGAGATGGGCGCACAACCCTAGAGTCGGACACGACTGGCCCGTACGGGCAGGGGTACCTTTACCTTTACCTTTATATGAACACCCTGCAAGAAAATCAGGATAAATTTTCATTGTAATAAACCACCCTGCAGACAAATCAGAACAAATGCTCAGTAGAGACCAGATATCATTTATCCTCTACATATAATAATTTATAATAATTTATTATTTATACCCCGCCCATCTGGCTGAGTTTCACCAGCCACTCTGGGCGGCTTTGTACAAGTAAATCAGGTTGAATGCTCAGTAAACAGGTCATCTGGAGGAGCCCTTATAGAGGAAATGGGAGATTGAGTTGAGAGTACTTCACTGTTTTGTACCTTACCTCAATGAGAAAAAGTAGAGATGTCAGTCGTTGGCAAGGATGATGCACAGAGCCCTTTGCATGAGCAAACCACATTTCCATGAACACTTGTGAAGAAGTAGGCGCTTTCATCCCCCTTCCAACTCCTGCATAACTCTGTCCCACTTGAAGAGAGTGTCCTGGTGTGTTGGAGTAGTTTGGGAGAGGTGGGAAGAGGGGAAAAATGATTCCTTCGCAGTGTCTACCCACATGCTCCAACTTACAGTAAATGCTATGCCTAGAGTAGTTTTTACAGATTAGATAAAAATGAAATCCAATTGCTTCACTGTATTCTTTGTTGATTCAAGCAGAATTCATATAACAATTAAAACATATTTTGTTTGGCTCCCGGAATGAAATTAAGATAATTGTATATCACACATTTTTCTGTTTAACTCGTAGGATATCATTCGAAATTTAGGCGGGCTTATCATGGTTGGAAAAATGCTTTCAGTTCCTGACACTAAAGTTAAAGAAAAAGCACTGAATGCACTTAATAACTTGAGTATGAATATTAAAAATCAAGAAGAGATGAAGGTAAGTTTAAAAGCAACAAAATCTACTACAGAAAACTCTGTGCATAAATAATGAGTTTATATGAAGAACCTTTTGTGCAATCCCATTTAGATTCAAAGCAATGAAAGCTTTCCCGTTGACTTCAATGTGATCTAAGCTTTCCCCTGTAACGTTGATTAGGTAAATACTTTTTATAATGATTAATTACAGCATTTTATATGCTGCCCTTCAGTTAAAACTCCCAGGACAGCTCTCAAAGTCATAAGCAACACCAAATTAATAACAAAGATTAGCATAAATATAACTCAAAGGGGCTTTCCATATGTGGGACACCACGGCTGAAAGGGCCCTCTCTCTGGTACTACCCACCTGACATAAGAAGGGAAGGGCATTCAGAAGAGGACCACTAATGATGAACAAAAAATAGGATGACTTACTTCTCTTGTCACAGTCATCCAAGCTACATTACTTTTAAGTTCAGGTGCTGTTCAAATATAACGACATGCCAATTTTAGTGTTTGTATTCAGAGGGCAATGAATTGGCTCTTGAATTTGCATGATGAAACCTAAAACTGTAGGGATAGTTGGTGGTGTTGCCCCTCAATCTACCGCATATACTCGAGTATAAGCCGACTTTTTCAGCACATTTTTTATGCTGAAAAAGCCCCCCTCAGCTTGTACTCGAGTGAGGGTCCCACTGACCTGTTCTCTGGTGCAGTGCGGATGACTTGTGAGCGGCAGAGGCTGTTACAGTGGTGCCTCGCAAGACGAAATTAATCTGTTCCGCGAGTCTCTTCGTCTTGCGTTTTTTTCGTCTTGCGAAGCACGCCTATTAGCGGCTTAGCGGCTTTAAGAAAAAGGAAACAAACTCGCAAGAACTCGCAAGACGTTTCGTCTTGCGAAGCAAGCCCATAGGGAAATTCGTCTTGCGAAGCACCTCAAAAAACGGAAAACTCTTTCGTCTTGCGCGTTTTCCGTCTTGCGAGGCATTCATCTTGCGAGGTACCACTGTCTTGGCGGCGGCGGAAGGAGCAGCCCAAAAGCAGCCCATTCAGGCTGCTCCTTCCTCCTCCGCCGCCTTTGCTGCTGTAGGCAGTAGCAGCGGAGGAACGAGCAACCTGAAAACAGCCTCCGCCGCCACCGCTGCCAGCGGCAAAGTTGCGCGTGTGCAAACAGCCCCGCAGTTGCACATGTGCAAACGCTTAAGGAAGCCCAGGCGTTCCGATGCATGGGCAGCAGTGCTCCTTTAATAAAACAAAAAACAAAAAACGGAGAAGGCGGTGGCGGTGGCGGTGGCGGTTGCTGTGGCAACTGCTGTTATGGTTCTTGAAGGTGCTCGCGAAGGGAAGCTGCCTCTCTTCATGTCCTACTCCACCAGCCCGAGGCATGCAGGGCTGCCCCGGACGGTGCTGCGCTGGCTGCAGAGCCTCGACCTCAGTTTCTCACCTACACATTTCCGTAGGTGAGGCCACCGCCCCGCTTCCCGCACCTTGGCTTCCCTGACACTTCCCGCCGTACCTGGGCACCTCAGAGGCTGAAGACGCACCTTGGGGTCAGCAGGAAAAAGGGGCCTGGTTTGCTTTTGGCTCCCTGGGCTGCAAGCCCTGGGCTGCATCTTTCTTGCCCGTGTGGGCGCCTCCCCTCCTGCGAGAAGTGAATGCAAATCTCCCAGGAGCTTTGAGGGAGCTTGAACTCGAGCCTTTTGATATGTGTATATCAAATGTTTTCAGACCGAAGGCTGGGTGAACCAGTGGGGTAGAGAGGCCCTTTTGGGGAGGGGGAAGCACCTGTGTTCTGTTGTCATCACTGCTGGAAACATCGGGTAAGATAGCACCAGAATCCCCTTTATCCGTTGAGAAGAGGTTTCCTTCCTTAAAAATTAAACCTGTGGGCTTACGAAGTTTAGTCCAGAATTAGCTTCTGGTCCACAAGATACAGTGGTGCCCCGCAAGACGAACACATCGCATGACGGAAAACCCGCTAGCCGAAAGGGTTTTCTGTTTTGTTTTGTTTTGTTTTTTTTGTTTTTTTAAATACACATTTGCAATTTTATTTACAGAGAACAAGAAGTACAACAATGTGATAACATTGTATTGTATATAAACAGCAGAATGTATCATCTGACATAATTTTTTTTTTTTAAATATTTATTAAGGTTTTTTTAGATATAAAATGCACACATAAAACAATCTTGCTTCTATCACAACAAATTCTTCGCTTCTTTGGACCCCCTCACGTCCCCCTCTCTCATTTAAAAGGGTTTTCTGTTTTGGAGGCGCTTCGCAAAACGAATTTCCCTATGGGCTTGCTTCGCAAGACGAAATGTCTTGCGAGTTCCTGCAGGGTTTTCCCCCTTTCCCCCCCCCTTTTCCTAAGCCCTAAGCCGCTTATCAGCTGATCCGCTAAAAGCCGCTAAACCGCTAATAGCTCTAATCCGCTAAACTGTCAATGGGCTTGCTTCGCAAGACGAAAAAACCGCTATACGAAGAGCCTCACGGAACGGATTACTTTCGTCTTGCGAGGCACCACTGTACCTTTCTTTCCCTAGGAAGAAAGCTTTCATGGTAGCAGCCCCCACTGGAGGATTTGTAGTTGCTGCATCAGAATCCTGGATTTTCATAAAGGCAGCAAGCAAAAGTGAAGTCAGGTTGCACAAGAGTAGTGAGTGTGGCATGACAGTGAGAAGGGAGAAACACTGAAAGGCCGGAGGGGACGAGGGAAACTGGCAGTTTTAAACAATGCTAAGAGGTTTGAGTAAAGTACTGTGGAATATTTGAGAGCTCTCATGAGACAGCTGAGGAATGGAAGAGGGAGTAGTTTGAGTATAGTGAGAAGGGAGAGAGAGATGAAGGTTTTTGTACATTTAAAGTTATTGTTGATACCATATTGTTTTTGTTGATCCTCTTTTCCACTTACAGAGCTAGTTTACTGTTTTTCTTTGAAATAAATGTTCAAAAACATTTAGCCTACTGATGCCTCAATTAATGTAATTTTATTGGTACGTATTTTTATTTTTTAAATTTACCAGTAGCTGCTGCATTTCCCACCCTAGGCTTATCCTCGAGTCAATAAGTTTTCCCAGTTTTTTTGTGGTAAAATTAGGTGCCTCAGCTTATATTTGGGTCGGCTTATACTCGAGTATACAGTGGTACCTCGGGTTCTGGAAGTCTGTTCTTAACCTGAAACTGTTCTTAACCCGAAGCACCACTTTAGCTAATGGGGCCTCCCGCGCCGCCGGAGCCCGATTTCTGTTCTCATCCTGAAGCAAACTTCTTAACCTGAAGCACTATTTCTGGGTTAGCGGAGTCTGTAACCTGAAGCGTATGTAACCCGAGGTGCCACTGTATATGGTATTAACAATACTTTAAACATCTGCAGAGAAGAAAACAGATAACACTACATTTAGAATATGTTGTTAACGGAAGGATTATTGTGATAAAAGGTTTTGCCAATTGTTTAAATTAGCAGCATTTGCTATACCTCATGTTAAAAAAAGGTACTTTGTCGCTACCTTCGCTTATTTGTTCAAAATTTGTGTTCAACAGCGATAATATTTTGTTTTTAATGATAACAGTGGGATTATCACTGGGAGTGGTTTGTTCTAATCGTGTTTTTGTTTTTCCCTCCCTAAGATATATATTACCATAGTTTGTGAGGAGACAGATTCAGCTCCCTTGAACTCTGAACTTCAGCTGGCTGGGCTTCGATTTTTAACCAATATGTCTGTTACCAATGACTATCATTACATGATGACAAGCTTCATACCTTGCTTTCTTCATATGCTTTCGGAAGGAAATGAAAGAACACAGGTACCATAAGATGCTCTATCTTGTTAGGAGGAAAATCTTTTGGATTCTGCTTTTCTTGTCTGACGCAGTCCTTTAATTCTCTGTGTCTTAAATTACTTCAAAAATTAATAGTAGTCATGCACATAAGTTAAAGGGGGTAGAAAATATTTTTAGCTGATTTTTCTTTACTCACCTCTTTTTAAAAAGGGAGGGAGTAGGACTATTTAGGCTTTCTGAACTCCAGAGCCAACTCAGAAAAATGTTAAATTAGAAAAGGGATTTGAACCAGAGCATTAAAACAATTGCTTATTGGTCATTCATAAGAAAAGACCTTAGCAGAACTCCATTCCCTGTTCCTTTGTAAGTTAAGGGCACCACAAGATGGCTCTCTCTCACGCTCAACCTGTTTACTTTGAGTGAAAATAACAGCAGAGCTTGTTTTGAACAGTTGTGAATGTTTCTTCTTTAGATTACAGAAGCACACATATTAGGAAACAGGATTCTCTGAGAATTCAGGATAGATTTATACTTCTGAAAGATGGATGTAGATTTTAAATGAAGAGTAGGTGCAAAGAAGATAGGCTCCTAGAAGAATAAGGTTGCTGTCACTAGTCCTGCTGCATTGCAGCTTTGCGGTCTGTTTACACTTCACAGCTCAGATTAAGTTTGTGTTTCTGCTCAGTAGTATGCCAGCTTCGTTAATGTGTAGCCCCGAAATTCTGTTTAGCCCCCGCAACTGATGTCAAAGTTTGGTGCTAGTTTTGTGCCACAAACCCTGCTTTCTGCAGTGCCCTCCAAACTGACTAATTGACAGTCAAACCAGGGCTCATAGGTTTACCCCAAAACTCTACAGTGGTGCCCCGCAAGACGAACGCCTCGCAAGACGGAAAACCCGCTAGACGAAAGGGTTTTCCGTTTTGGAGGCGCTTCGCAAAACGAATTTCCCTATGGGCTTGCTTCGCAAGACGAAAACGTCTTGCGAGTTCCTGCAGGTTTTTTCCCCTCCCCCCCCCTTTTCCTAAGCCGGTAAGCCGCTTATCAGCTGATCCGCTGATAAGCCGCTTAACAGCTGATTGCTAAAAGCCGCTAAACCGCTAATAGCGCTAATCCGCTAAGCTGTCAATGGGCTTGCTTCGCAAGACGAAAAAACCGCTATACGAAGAGTCTCACGGAACGGATTAATTTCGCCTTGCGAGGCACCACTGTACTCTGTCTGCTTAACTACAGACTGGTCCCAAAGTGGTGTGCTGGTTTGGTGCCCCCCACTTTCTGTGCCACCCCCCAAACTGAGTAATTTATGAAGCTTGCAATGCGGGTAGCCAATTCTCATACCGGTTTACTCAGAAATAAGTACTGATAAAACTAAAGGGGGCTTATTTCCTAATAAGGACAAATGCTTGTTACAAGGAAATTGGGTTTATATTATCTTGCTATTTTTTTCTCCTTATAATTTTGGTTTCGTCACCATGTTGGAACTGTCAGAAAAAGTGGGATCTAATTTTTTTGTTTTATGATCTCCTAGCCTGCAGTTTGTAAGTTGTGCTGGCAAATCTTATTGATTAGTAAATTAGTAATATGTGTTCCTAATATATCCTGCTTATTTTATGTGTAGTGTTAAATCCAAAGTATATTATTAAAATTAACTTTTCCCCTATATTAATAGGTTCAGGTTCTAAAAGTGCTTGTGAATTTATCAGCAAACCCAGCTATGACGGAACATCTCCTTAATGCTCAGGTAATGCTACTTTTTATTCTTCTTTCAACAATTACTATTTGAAGAAATAGCAATAATAATAATAATAATTTTTTATTTATATCCCGCCCTCCCCAGCCGAAGCTGGGCTCAGGGCAGCTAACAACAATAAAATAATACAACATTCTAAAATCATTTCATTATAAAATTAATTCAAATCAAATCGATGGCAACCATTGGGCTAGAGTTCTGTGAAGATTGCCAAAGGAGGGGGTCAGACTGTGCCCTAGCCAAAGGCCTGTGGAACAGCTCTGTCTTGCAGGCCCTGCAGAAAGATGTCAAGTCCCGCAGGGCCCTAGTCTCTTGTGACAGAGCGTTCCACCAGATCGGAGCCACAGCCGAAAAAGCCCTGGCTCTGGTTGAGGCCAGCCTAACCTCTCTGTGGCCTGGGACCTCCAAGATGTTTTTGTTTGAAGACCGTAAGTTCCTCTGTGGGACATACCAGGAGAGGTGGTCCCGTAGGTACGAGGGTCCTAGGCCTTATAGGGCTTTAAAGGTTAAAATAGCTATAGCTGAGTGAGCAGAGGTAAGGAATACTCCGGGTTAGTAGCTGGAGAATGCCTGAGGTGTATGGTGCTCAAAATTTGATTTTGGGTTGGCATAGGGAAGTTCAGAAGCTAGTAAATTACTAGAGCCCATGAAGGTGGGTAAGTGATACATATGATATTTACTAAAAAGACGTATGTTCACTTGTTTTTTCATGCCTACGAACAACTATTTCTTGTTTGTTTAATTCTCTAGGCACCTTTCTTATTATCCCTGTTTGACACCTGCATAAACAAAGATGTTTTGCTCAGGGTCCTGGTGTTTGCCACAAACTTAACAAAACTTACGCAAAAGGACAAGAGCATTACTGCCCATCATCACAATGAAGGTTCAATTTGTTCTGTACTCTGGGGGAATACTACAGAGTGCGCTCAGAAACTAACATCTTTGTTGTACCATCATGACACAGAAGTAAAAGAACAAGTGGCAGAACTGATAATGCAGCGGTGCTGAAACTGGAAATTGTTAAAAGCCTCCATTCAAAATCAAATTCCAGATGCAAAAGCCTAAACTGATGCTTATGAATGTCGGACTCACAATATATATGTAGACCTACATGTTCATGGAACAGGAAGAAAAGTAGTAGAACTTCTTGCATGTATGAAACTGCTTTCAACTTTGATGGAAAAGCATTACAGGGTAGAATTCACATGAAGCTGTAAATCAGTACTGTTCATTTATGTTGCTAAATACAATTTGTGTAGAGCTAATTTCTGTAGAAATGCTTCAGTCATAACTTTGCATGTTTTGATTTAAAGCTCTCCGTGTGTCTCAAGAGTCCAACTCATTTCAAATAGGAGTTAGGCATTTTGTGTTGCTGATTTCATCCTTGCTACTTTTTAGGTGTCTCAGACTTTTTTAAAAAATGCTGACATTTAAGTCATTTAATTATTTTCAGTTCAGACATTTAATTACTTTAAAGATGAGCCAGCTATTCTTATAGCTATTTTGTGGTGTTTTATTCAGTTTGTATATTTTTGTACACTGCCTTGATAGTATAAATATTTTAATTGATCTTGATCTATCTTCTTAGGGCTGAGAAAACCTGATAGAATATTTTGGCTGTATTCCAGAGTTGTATGTGAGTTCCATATGTAAATATGGAGAAAACTCCATTTAAGGGTAGAGCTACCTTCTCTATTGAAATGTATGAGGAACAGCTTGTGTATAGCGAGCTGCAAGGGTGCAACAGGTATAGTGGTTAAGAGCGGTGGACTCGTCATCTGGTGAACTTGGTTCGCTTCCCCGCTCCTCCACATGACCTTGGGCCAGTCACACTTCTCTGAAGTCTCTCAGCGCCACTCACCTCACAGAGCGTTTGTTGTGGGGGAGGAAGGGAAAGGAGATTGTTAGCCGCTTTGAGACTCCTTAGGGTAGTGATAAAGCGGGATATCAAATCCAAACTCCTCCTCTTCTTCTAACAGCATTTACTATGAGCATACAATGTTTTGTAATGTGTTGGCATTGCTGCCTCCCATACCCTGTTTTTATATACCAGTACAATGAGTATTAAGATAATCAGACTCTGTGCTTTTTTATTTACTATTTAACTTTAAGCCCTCTAAAAAGAATAGCTTGCAATTATGCATACAAAAATTAAATTTACACCTCTGGAAGGAATTTATTTTTGTTTTGCAAAGATGGTCAGATTTATGTATGGTTGAGTTTATACTTGAGGCAGAAACCTTGCAGCCTGGTTATGACAGATTTCATCAGTCACAAAAGGATGTTACTGCCCAGTATCTTACAGATGAACTTAAGTCCTCCAACAAGTGAGCTGTGAACATCAGTGTACCCAAAGCCATAATTCATTGCATTTGTGTTTTAGTAGCTCAAACCCATACACCTGAATAAAATGTAAAGTAGCAATTAAATGAAAAAGTAGTATGTTTCAAATGCAGTGCCATAGTACTCTCCCATTTGTATTTCACAGCAAATACAAGTATGTAGTGATGTAAAACTGCAAATAGTATAAACGTAAAGGTAAAAGGACCCCTGACCATTAGGTCCAGTCGTGACCGACTCTGGGGTTGCGGCACTCATCTCGCTTTATTGGCCGAGGCAGCCGGCGTACATTTTCCGAGTCATGTGGCCAGCATGACTAAGCCGCTTCTGGTGAACCAGAGCAGTGCACGGAAACACCGTTTACCTTCCTGCCAGAGCGGTACCTATTTATCTACCTGCACTTTGACGTGCTTTCGAACTGCTAGGTTGGCAGGAGCAGGGACCGAGCAATGGGAGCTCACCCTGTGGCGGGGATTCAAACCGCTGACCTTCTGATCGGCAAGTCCTAGGCTCTGTGGTTTAACCCACAGCGCCACCTGCGTCCCGAATAGTATGTTGAATCTTATTCTTTAGCTGAAGATAAATCCTACTAAAGAAAAATTGGGAGAGAAAAAGGAGCGTAGTTAAATTAAATGGTTGTTTCTTAT
Organism: Podarcis erhardii; assembly: GCF_964252035.2. Classification (NCBI taxonomy): domain Eukaryota; kingdom Metazoa; phylum Chordata; class Lepidosauria; order Squamata; family Lacertidae; genus Podarcis; species Podarcis erhardii. The sequence continues at coordinate 70,819,655 of NC_138500.1, read as the reverse complement.
TGTGAGAGTCCAAGTCAAATTAACATAACATACTCAAAGTATTATTCAATAATATGACTACTTCTGAGCAAGAGAAATCTTTATTTTGTAAATTAGTTTTACTAGTTTGACACATGTATAATTGGCCATTTTTTACAATGTTGAACAAATTAATATCATGCTTTTAAAATTTTATAAGCAATTTGTATATGTTTTTCCACATCATTCTGACAAACCAATTCATTTGAAACCCACAGTTGGCAGCAGGGAGCAAGAACAAACAAAACAAGCTGATTAAAGATTTCAGAGAACAAACGGTTCCAGTTACATGCAGCTTGCTTATTCTCAAAACAAGAAGTGTTCAGGCCTGTGCTAGAACAATTTCACAGTGACAACACAATGCAAAGTGTACAGAGATTCTGGCCAGCAGCAACATAAATAGGCATTTTTTTGTAGTTAGAACTCTTTGAAAAGGCACATTTTATAATTTCAAAACTTGGCTCTTACATTTGCAATTGAAAATGTACAAGCATTCAGTAAAGTCAGTGTTTTGTTCAAAATGTGCTTTTAGCAATTAGTTGTGTTGGAAGACACCATCAAAAACCCTCTTCATTTCCAACAGCTACGAAGGCACAGGGCACATTCTCTAAGTGATCATTCTGCCAAAGGGAGATAATGGGCTGGGACTATTCACACTAATGCTGCAATACTCAAAACATTTTCCATGTGGCTACTATATTGGTTGTAAAACTCAAAACCACTTCTATCATGGTAGTTTCAGGATCTTTAAGTAGACCAGTGCAATCCAGTATTTTATACCAAGTGGGCTGCAAAAGTACTTTGACACGGAACCCGCAGGCCACACACTACCTTACTGCACAGGCCAAAATTTGGTCCCCATCACCCTCGCAGCTCTCATGCTGCCTTTCCACAGCCAATAAGAAAGGTGTAAGGCTTTGGGAAGGAGGCATGAGGCCCTGACAGGGTCCCAGAACTCCCACCTTCTTCCCAAAGCTGGAAGAGTGCTAATTGTGCTTTGGGAGGGAGGAGGGAGGATTCTGGGACCCTGTCAGAGCCCTCACGCCCTCCTTTCCAAAACCCAGTGCCTCACTTACCCGGCTTTGAGAAGGCAGCGCAAGCGCTGCAGGGGGGGAGCATCAAATGTCACTGAGGGCCACTAAAAAGGCCTCGAGGGACACATGCGGCCCTCAGGATGCATGCTGGACTGCCCTGAACTAGATCATTTCAGATTTTAGCCTAATCCAAAAAACAAACAAACCCCCAAGCCCTTTCTGATGTTAAACAATAGTAGCTAAGGCTGTGCTCCTAATCCCACTTATGAGGAAGTAAGTCCCATGGAATTAAATAGGACTTGATTCTGAGTAGACATGGTTAGGATTCTGCTTTAAAATATGCAATCTGAAACATGCATCCTAGAAAGGAAGTTCTATCACTGCAGGCCTGGCATCTGAGTAAGGATGCTAAAGATTAGAAAGTGTGTCTATTTCACAGGATAGTGGGATGTATGCAAATGAAGGTTTTGATCCTAATCACCTGACAAAAATTAATGGTATTTCAGCAAGACCTTCCAGGTATATGAATCCACACATACCATCATTTTCAGGAAAACCTATCTGCAGTTTTCTGATTCCACCCAATTCCTGTTGATCTGATCATTGGTGGAAATGATGGAGTGCCTTAACTGTGCTCTTCCCACCCCACTCCAAGGCAGAAAGGGGTCCCACAAGCACAGCAATGCATATGGTAAACTAGTGTGCAGATGAACCCCTGGCCTGAAGGCCATTGCCAATGGGAGATTTTACTATAACAGACTTGCAGTCAAATGCATGCAGAAACCAATTTCTATACATAAGCACTTTATCTAACAGAAAGTTACACTCTCTGTGCTCCAAATCTTCATGTGTATGTAGGGCTTGTTTTTCAGTGTAATCCCCCACTTTTTAAACCAGAAATCCGATTTTTAAAAAGAGAGAGTTAAAGCACTTAGCAGTTCAGTGAGAGAGGGAGGGTTGCTATGTCAAGAAAGCCTTGAGTTCACAGGTCCTCTTGGGTCTTATGGATTGTGGCCTAGTTAATCTCTAGCAGGTGACCTGCACTGGTTCTAAAGAGGTGAAATGACTTCACAGGCAATGGAATTAATTCTTTATGTACACGGCATGTGCAGCTAAGTTAATGCTATCAAGTGCTATTTCATTCATTTATTAAAAACTTGCAATTTTGTAAGGCTGGTATGCAAACTCCTGAAATCTTAAAAATCCTGTTCAAAATTTTACAAAAAGGTATCAACCTTAATTGCTTCCCCCACCCCCAGATACAACCGATAAGAAATCGATTTCCCCCCATTTTTATTCAAATCCATCCTCGTTAATATTTAAGTCTCGTGATTCACCATGCTTTAAGACAAAGAAATCTTCAGTTTTCAGTCCGTATCTGTCTAGAGCTTCCATCAGTTTAGCAGGAGGATCCAAGTAATACTGTGGAGAAAACAAGCAGTCAGGACTGGATAAGCCTGTTGTGAAAAAGCTTCATAAGTATTATTCTTAGTTATCTAATAAGTAGCAACTGCAGATTGAGAACTGAAGTCATGGTAAATTCAAGAATAGCTCAAACACCAGTTTGAAAGAACATACCGTATTTTTTGCTCTATAAGACTCACTTTTTCACTTCTAAAAAGTGAGGGGGAATGTGTGTGCGTCTTATGGAGCGAATGCAGGCTGCGCAGCTATCCCAGAAGCCAGAACAGCAAGAGGGATTGCTGCTTTCACTGCGCAGCGATCCCTCTTGCTGTTCTGGCTTTCGAGATTCAGAATATTATTTTTCTTGTTTTCCTCCTCCAAAAACTAGGTGCGTCCTGTGGTCTGGTGCGTCTTATAGAGCGAAAAATACGGTACTTTAGTCTTGCAAATTTAAGGGGAATTCTGGTTCCACTGAAATCCAATAAGACTTCTTTTTCCTTCTGAAGTCCTTGTTAAGCTCTGAATGGGGTCACCCCCTTGAAGCATACCTTGCATTTGTGGCAACAAGTGTTATTGAACTGATTCTGCTATTTCAGGATGAATCAACTGCTCTGTGCAGCTGTGGTAACTTGTCCAGACAGAGCACTTTGGGACCGCACACTGCTTGCAAAAGCTATGTTTCCCATGAATAAACTTCTTAGATATTACAACTGTTCACGAGAGCAGTTGTTTGCACCTCGGTTCTTGCCGGTGAATGATCACATGCAATGGATTGTGAGCACAATCTTTCCAGTTAAGTTTATGGGAAAGTATGAAGTGCTCAACAAAAGCAGATATTCCTAAAAAATATTAGAAAACCATGGGGCCACAGCTCAGTGATGAGGCAGGAGGAGGCTTCTGCATACCAGTTACTGAGAAACATGAAAACAGGGAGAAATGTAAAGTATTGCACTTGGGCAAAAAAAATGAGAGGCACAAATACAAGATGGGTGACACCTGGCTTGAGAGCAGTACATGTGAAAAGGATCTAGGAGTCTTGGTTGACCACAAACTTGACATGAGCCAACAGTGTGACGCGGCAGCTAAAAAAGCCAATGCAATTCTGGGCTGCATCAATAGTATAGCATCTAGATCAAGGGAAGTAATAGTGCCACTGTATTCTGCTCTGGTCAGACCTCACCTGGAGTACTGTGTCCAGTTCTGGGCACCACAGTTCAAGAAGGACACTGACAAACTGGAACGTGTCCAGAGGAGGGAAACCAAAATGGTCAAAGGCCTGGAAACGATGCCTTATGAGGAAAGGCTAAGGGAGCTGGGCATGTTTAGCCTGGAGAAGAGGAGGTTAAGGGGTGATATGATAGCCATGTTCAAATATATAAAAGGATGTCACATAGAGGAGGGAGAAAGGTTATTTTCTGCTGCTCCAGAGAAGCGGACACGGAGCAATGGCTCCAAACTACAAGAAAGAAGATTCCACCTAAACATTAGGAAGAACTTCCTGACAGTGAGAGCTGTTCGACAGTGGAATTTGCTGCCAAGGAGTGTGGTGGAGTCTCCTTCTTTGGAGGTCTTTAAGCAGAGGCTTGACAACCATATGTCAGGAGTGCTCTGATGGTGTTTCCTGCTTGGCAGGGGGTTGGACTCGATGGCCCTTGTGGTCTCTTCCAACTCTATGATTCTATGATTCTATGAAAAGAAGGGCATTACAGAGCTCGTGCCCTGCTTTGTGAGCTTCCCCATAGGCATATAAGGGCCTTTAGTCTTATCCAGCCAGGGCTCTCATTCTTAGGATGAATATGCTCTGCATCAGGTCCAGTTTCAGTCTCCAATTAAAGGACTGAAGGCAGGATAGGGAAACGCCTTAGAAACAGCCTAACTCAACACAATGTGTTATTAGTTTTCCACATTTGGAAAGTATTATTCTTAGTTATCTAATAAGTAGCAACTGTAGATTGAGAACTGTAGTCATGGTAAATCCAAGAATAGCTCAAACGCCAGTTTGAAAGAACATACAGTGGTACCTTGGGTTAAGAACTTAATTCGTTCCGGAGGTCCGTTCTTAACCTGAGGTACCACTTTAGCTAATGGGGCCTCCCGCTGCCGCCGCACTGCCACCGTGCGATTTCTGTTCTCATCCTGAAGCAAAGTTCTTAACCTGAGGTACTATTTCTGGGTTAGCGGAGTATATAACTTGAAGCGTCTGTAACCCGAGGTACCACTGTATCAAAATATGTTTACTTGCTGCAAACTTGTAAATGAAAATAACTGTGCCAGAGAGGATTAAACAATGCCTACATTTTATGAAACCCTTGGGCTGCTACAACTGACTTATCAAAGTCCAGTGGCCTGATCATAAATTTTATGACAGAGATGCCTCTCCAGTTGTGCACACCACCTTTTGACAGTAAATGTTTAAATAGTGTCCTTACCGGCCTTCCTTTAAATTTTTTAACATATAAATTTTCCAGCAGAACTAGTTTACATTCTGAATCTCTGTATTTAGCAGTGCATGAACTGTGGAGGATCTGTGGGGTTCGGAATCCTTCTCAAGCACCTACCAGAAAGTTTAGGGATTTCATAAACATTAATGATTTCTGATTCTAATTCCAGTTTTAAGAATCAACCACGGTCTTATATGCTCAGCCCCTTCATCTGCAGAGCATCATCCTGTGTTGTTGGCCAGTAAAATAATAATAATAATAATAATAATAATAATAATAATAATAATAATAATAATAATAATTTTATCATTTATACCTCACATATCTAGCTGGGTTTCTCTGGGTGGCTGGGGGTTAGTTTCTTCATTATGCTAGAATGTCAAAGAATGTTGGGGTACTGGCACATATGTATGCTGATATAATATGATATGCATACTGATAAGATGATTTTGTTACACATTCAGGACAACCAGTTTCATACCAAGTGAAATTGCCTCCAATGATTTGTCACTCTAACACAAAGCAACTATTAATTGAGTCCATAAAGACAGAGCAACTAAGCTGTACACAATCTCTTAAAGCACCCTTGTCATTGTTTCTTTAGTAGTTTGCTTCAGAGTATTTGTAAGCCATTCAGACTTACTACTAAGCAAAATTTAAGTCAAACTAAAAACTGAGGGGGGAAACCTAGCTTTGACAATACACAATTAGTTGTATAGAGAATCGACTGGCTTCAGAACTAAAATTGACAGCCTATAAAATAATACTAAAATCAGAGGCCATTTTCTTTTAATCATTTGAAACACCTTGAAAACTGCTGTGGTCCATAAGAAAAAATTATAACACTACATGACTTCTTTTTTATATATAGTTAAGTTGGTTAGAGCTCCTATACCAAAAATCTATTCAAACTAAATCTCCATTCAAAATTACACACCTGCAGAGGAAACAGCCCACTATTCTGTCCTTGCCTCCTTCCAATTAGTCTCCACGGAGGGCAGGTAATTCTGCTGCCTCTTTGCATCAGATGTAATTAGATCACTTAATCACACCTGATACAGAGATGCAGTAGAATTATCTTTCCTCAGAGGATGCTGCCAGCTGCATTTCTTCTTGAGATAATGTTCCTTCCAATCAAGGAACACAGCATAAAAACACAGAGGATGTGCAGTTCTCCCACACACTAAAACTCTGGGATGTAAGTGAATGATACTTTCTGTTTTCAGTCAGAAGAAAGGATATTTATGCTATCAGGCTGGAACAGACAGTTCTAGATGCTACTATTTTGAATGGACACCCACAGCTGCACAAATGGTTAGTTCACACCTACCTCATTGGCTAAAGCAAAGGTTCCCCAGTGAATTCCAACAGACTTCTTTGCTTGTACATCAATATGAATCCTTACTGCTTCTTCGGGGTCCACATGCTGGTATTTCATAAACCACCTACCAAAGAGGGAAAGAGCATTTTTCCTTGCGTGTTACACAGACATGCACTGGCCAAGTTAAGGTTCCCTTACTGCCCTTCTCAGTCTGTTGCATAGCTCTTAACTGGTCCAATTTGTTCCCTTCTCCCATGTTGCTAAAAGAGATTGTTCACTTATCTGTTAAGCTGCATCTCAATCATTCTAATGCATCTCAATGATCCCATCTTCCACAAGGCATCTCAATCACATTTAGTTTTCCTGTAATGCAAAACTGGCAGCCAATCTTCACCTACCCCTTGCCCATTAAGATCTAGCCTTTCCTCCTGCTTGTCTTTAAGACTGTGAGCTTTCATTGGCCCCCTTCAGATGACATAAACCATGGCTTAACATAAATCAGCAGCATGTATCACTCCCACTGCCCTTCTTCCTTCATGCAAGTAACAAACCAAGAACCTTGGTTTTCTGTGATGTCCAAAACAGTGCTCATGTTTTGTTTCTCTCCAAATATGTAAACCATAATCTGAAGTCAACTGTTCTTGGCTTCATAGTTGCGGTTGAGGAAGGAAGGAAGGAAGGAAGGAAGGAAGGAAGGAAAGAAGGAAGGAAGGAAGCCAGCTGTCATGATAAGCAAAGGTCTGTGGTTTGTTGTTACTGCTCACACTAGAGGAGGAATGAAGCAGGAGTGATTTGGCATGGTAGGCCAATGTGGCTATGACACTGCCTGTGTTTTGCACATCTTACACATTGTTGGTGCTGTATATAAACAGTGGTAGTTTTGTATCTTGGGTCACAGGCTCCAGTTTATTGGCTTACGTACCTTGGTTCATATGCTCCAATGGGAATAGCTGCAAGATCGAAAGGTCCAAAGCGCTTCCCTATCTCCTCAAATGCAACACAATAGCCAGTATCTCCTGCAAAAAAGAACCTATTCCAGGGCCCCAAGACAGACCAGCTTCCCCAGAGAACTTTGTTGTCATCTGTTGCAGTCCTCTTGGACCAGTGTTGGGCAGGAGTAAAAACAAATGTAACTGCGTCATGACCAGGAACACAGTTTTCTCCCCACCAGTCCAGCTCAATTACATTCTCACAGCCACATTTCTGCATCCAGTCTAAAAGACCCAGGGGCACAAACCATCTCAGGTCACTGCCAAAGCGACTATTTAAATTTATTACAGAGTGGTAGTCCAAGTGGTCGTAATGAGTGTGGCTGATCATCACTGCATCTATTTTGGGGAGTTGATCTACAGTACACGGAGGTCCTCTAAAACGCTTAGGTCCTCCAAATTGCACTGGAGAGGCCCGCTGGCTGAAGATGGGGTCAGTAAGAAGCGTAAGTTCATCCATTTCCACCATTACAGAAGCATGTCCAAGCCATGTTACTCGCATACCAGCTCCGGTTTTTCCAGCTAGTTCGGGGTTTTGAACAAAGTAAGGTTTCAGTACTGGAAGCTCTCTGTCAAGTTCCTAGCAAAAGAAAACAAGGACACAAAATTAGAAAGCACACCTGGCTTACAAGCAGCAAGTGTTTCATCCACTTTGGACCCTTGAGGCAGAAAGCCTTGTTAACTCTACACCAGGCATCCCCAACCTTCGGCCCTCCAGATGTTTTGGACTACAATTCCCATCATCCCTGACCACTGGTCCTGTTAGCTAGGGATCATGGTAGTTGTAGGCCAAAACATCTGGAGGGCTGCAGGTTGGGGATGCCTGCTCTACACCAACAAGATGTAATATTAAAGTCCATGGTATAAATACACTTGAACGTCATTTAGCGTAGACCAATGCTGCTCATGGACTTGAGCATCAAATATTTCCTCAGTGCAACTAAGCCATCAGTTGTCTACCAGGCCCTTAGTGACTTCAAGGCAACTGGGCCAATGGTAGCCAGAAAGGAAGTGACACATAGGCTCTGCATCACGAGTCACAGGAGGCTTTGTAAATGTAAACAGCACAGCAGAGGGAAGGGTGCCAGCCAGCCTCCTCCCTGCTTTGCTAGGTTTCTATTTGCAAGACTTCCAGCATACGAGAAACGTGCACAATGACAAGAATCATTTGCATCTGACGCATCCAGCCAGTTCAGATTAGTATGATGCAGATCTGCACGAGTTGTACATAAGGAACCCTGTTTATGTGCATGAATCACCCTTGGTATTTCAAGGTAACAAGTTTTGCTTGCAGCTTGGATTAAGGGAGGTATTATAGCAGGGTGAAGGTCCAACTCTGCTTGCAGATAACACTGACAGATAACATTTAGAAAAGAAATAACCAACAACTAACAGTAAACATGAAAATCATTTCCCAAATACAAAGGGCATTCCAAATTATTATTATTATTATTAGTATATATTGCCCTTCATCTAACGATCACAGGGCGGTTTACAATATAAATACAAAAAATGTTTGTTATAGGGCCCTGCCCTGCTTCTTTCCACCTGGCTTGGGGCAGGGCCTAATAGGCTCCATGGAGGAGTGCTGCTGCTGCTGCAGCTGGGCAGAGAGGACTCCGTTTTTGTTTTTAATTGCTTTTATTTTTTATGTATGTCATTTTAAATTGTGATTTATATCAATGCTGTATTTTTAGTCTTAGATTTTATGATTTATATGGAAATTGTTTTCCATTTGGTTGTGTACTTTTTGAAGTGTTTTATTTATTGTTTATGACTTTTATTACGTTGGTAATTATGTAAATCTTGTCATGTTGTAAGCCGTCTTGAGCATTGTTTTAACTATGGAAAGGCGGCATACAAATAAAATGATGATGATGATGATGAAACAAGAGCGCCCCACCTCCCAGTTTAAAAGGGCATAGATTGTTTCATTAGCCAAAGGCCTGGGAGAGGAGGAATGTTTTTTCCTGGTGCCTAAAGATATGTCACGAAGGTGCCAGGCAAGCCTCCCTGGGGAGAGCATGCCACAAGTGAGGAGCCACCACAGAAAAGGCCCGTTCTTGTGTCGCTTATCCTCCAGACCTCTCACAGAGGAGGCACACAAAGAAGGGCCTCCGATGATGATCACAGAATCTGGGAAGAGGTATTGAGCCGTTTAAGACTTTATAGACCTGCAGCAAAGGGCAGCCCCCTCCCACCACTTCTCAAACTGCTCTTACCATTAAAAAGTTTCTCATATTCAACCAAAGTCTTTCCTTCTGTAATTTAAACCTATTAGATCTAGCCCCTGCTCTCTGCAGTAGCAGAGAACAACATTCCACCATTATTTTCTAATTTGATGCTGGTCTCCGAAGGTTAGCCAAGGACAGGGACATCTGCTAAGGAGTTTAGACGTGAATTTGTGTGAATATACAGCAGGAGACACTGTCATATTTGGGGGGTAGTCATTGAAAATGCTGCACAGCCTTGCTGTCTGAATCTGACAAGAACGCCTAATTAAAACATGTTCTCAGTAGATCTCAGGTATCATAATGGAACACATGGGAATAGGTCTCAAAGGGACACAGTGCCTGAACTGTTTAGGGCTTTAGAGGGTACACAAGGGATGCATGTACACACTGCTACAAAAATTGAAAATTATTCTTCCATCTGTAATGTTCTGAATTATTCGTTCTAGTTTTGCTGGAATGAAGGGGCAAGTAACTGCTCAAGGAATTCAAATCCCACTCCTAACTACGTGTTCATTCACCTTAGCAAACGTCTGTTATTGCAAAGCTATGTGTAATGCTTACTGTAATGATATAAACTAAGAAAAGTGCTCTGTTAAAAAAAGAAGACTGAAACACTCAGAATAATGAATTTTACAGCAAATACAGCATCCTGCGCTTTTTCAGCACTGCTACAAAATTACTGCATATGCACCGCCAGCATAAAATTGAAGCTGCAACTCAACTCTGCCTTCTTCTACAAAGGCTAGGAATTCATTTTCAGTACCAGAAATATACTCCCAGTCTTGCCACTCAAAAATCAAACCCAGTTCTAGGGTAATGTAGGAGAAAAGCCTTTTAGTTGCTATTGTTAAACAACTGAGTGTCAGAATCCTTGCTGATCTACTGCAAATCCCTCAGAGATCTACTAGTAGACAGGCAATCCATGTAGAAGGCTGCCTTCAACTCTTGGCTGCCACAGAATCTGTTTTATCTGGGCTCTATGGTGCAATGTTGACCAGCTCTTAAGTTATGCTTTGATTAGGTGACATGACAAAGGCAGTGTTATCCCACACTTTCCAGTGCATTTTTCTGTTACGAAAAGTCTGCTTTTGGAGGGAAGTGGGCTTTTTGTGCAAGACATCCCAGTCAACTATAATTGCACAACCTAAATTTACCAGTATGTGATTGAATCCTACCTGAAAATAGCAATAGTTTGGAAGCACAGATAGTCTATTTATCTATTTACCACATTATCTATTTACTTACCCCCCCCACTGCGCACCTCCACCCCAGCTGCCCAGCCCACCAGAGGGATGCAACATTTGCCACGCCACGGGCACCAGCAACCCACGCAACACCACTGAACGTAATATATATACTTCAAAAATCTTTGACTTACTGGTAAACATGTAATTTACATGAAGTGGTATTGAGAGTGCTTCAAACATTACTAGATGAATAGAAGTATAGAATGTTTACCTGCTTTGAAGATGGGACCTTGCTGTTGTCCTTTTCCGTAAGAGCCCATTTCATAATATTTGGGAAAGATGGAGGTTTCCATGTTGGCCAGGGGTTGATAAACCTCCCATCTTTACCTCTCTTTGATTTTGTTACATCTTCCTCCAACCTATAATCCAGTCTGAAGCTTTTTCTGGATGTTCTGGAAGAATCGCTGCCCCGGGAACCTTGACTAGAATTTTGCCGTTTCCGTACTGCTTCTTTAGGATTCTGATCGCAAGGAGACAAAGGCTGCTCTTCGTCCATATCTTTTGGCGAAGAACTAAAAAGAAATATATAAAAGTTTATCGTTTTTTAGCTGAAATATTTTTAATGCCCAAAACAATGTCCCCAGAATAATCCTGTCAGCTCCTCTTCCATTTTTCTGTACAAAGAATGCACAAAGAACTTGTTTTAGCAAGCAGGTGTGGCAAGATTTTTGCGATTCAGGCAGAATCTTCCTCTTTGCTATGCACAAAATCAGGCTCTCGAGTTCCTGCATGTTAGGAGGGGATGGTCTGTTCTTCTTCCAGAAATTAATTCTAACACTCCTGAAGCTCATAATCTGTGCAGTTAGATTTAGCAAGTTCATTCCTAAGACACATCAACCAAACAGGCAATAACTTTGCATCCAACAGCACTTTGCATTTTCATCTGCACTGACAAGCAGGGATCCTTGACCAGGGCTAGGATGGTGAAGAGGACAAAACCACGGGTGAGAGCAGAGAAAGAGAGATTAACCAGAAGCAGAATGTCCTAAATCAGCTTCCCCGTGGGTGTGGTGCTTTAAACTGATGGGTACTTCCCATCACACTTTAGGGAGAGGATGCAAGGAATGATAAACAGCAATGATATCTAGAAACAATAAGGTTATTCCTACCAAGATGAATCATCTTTCCCTTGACAGTGAGTAATAGTTATGGTTTGCAAAGGACCTCAAACCTACCACACATGGGCACTACATTTGCACCTACTGTTTCAGACTTTAGATTTTAAAATCCAGACTTAAAATAACTTTGAACACTGGGGATTGTAAGTAAGTGCTTTCCAACTGCACTCTGAACTTCTGTCAGAAATGCTTGATTAAAATGAACTCTTTGGTCCCCTATTAAGATCACAGCAAACAGTAGCTTGGTTGCTAATCCGGCTACTTACAACTGAAAGGGCAGGTAAGGTCCCAAAAGCTCTATATAGTTGAAACAATTAATGAACAGATGTCAAGAGACAGGTGTATATTAAGCTCTGAAGGGTACATTAGAACAGAGGTATCAAACTCTCTTTTTTAAGTCATAGGAATTGGGGACTGAAGACCCTTTGCGTTGTAGGTTGGTTAAGGGGAGAAATAAAGATGACACAGACTTCTAAACTAGTGGGGGAACTGGCATGGGTAAACAAAAGAAAACAGTGAATTGAGACACATGGATTTTGGAAAACAGCATCAGGATGGGACAGAACTGAGTAAATGCAGAAGAAGAAATTAAGAGCATCTCACGCACTATCCAGGTGAGAGATGTAATGTGCTGTGAAAGGAGGAGCAGGAGGAAACAAAGGTTGGGGAATCAAGAGTAGTGAAATGTCTGGGTTCCAACCAAATTAATCAGCTACATTATACTTTCAAGGTTCCTATTACAGTTCCAAGGTTGCTACAAATATCCCTGTCCAGAATAATTCTTACATATAAACTAGCTTTCATACTGTTCTAGAGATTGAGAACAGGTTTTCCATGTAGAGATAAATCAAACCTTTACTGTACCTTTCCAGTACTAGGGCAGCTTGAACACAAATCATGTCCAGCGTTATTTGCAGTGTAGTCTACTGACACAGATTCAGTTTTTTTTTATATCAAAGAATGCCCATCCTTTGATGTCAGTAAGATAAGGCATGTATTCTTAGATTGCAATCCTACACAGTGGTACCTCGGGTTAAGTACTTAATTCGTTCTGGAGGTCCATTCTTAACCTGAAACTGTTCTTAACCTGAAGCACCACTTTAGCTAATGGGGCCTCCCACTGCTGCCGCGCCGCCGGAGCACGATTTCTGTTCTCATCCTGAAGCAAAGTTCTTAACCCGAGGTAATATTTCTGGGTTAGCGGAGTCTGTAACCTGAAGTGTATGTAACCTGAAGTGTATGTAACCCGAGGTACCATTGTACCCAGTTTGGAAGCCCCACTCAACTCAGTGAGATATTTTTAGCACTGCACTGCTGATTTAAGAAATTTGGTTCCACCACTGAGCACCATCTAAACTAGAGTTCAGTTAACAGCTATGATTCTTCTCATACAATACAGTACTTACCAGCTTGGGTGAATAACTGGATTTGTCATAATTCACGATCATTTTGCAAGTAACCTTAAGACTGTGTTGGTGCAAAATTTATGCAGAAATAAAAGAAGTGAAGAATCAATGTTAAGAAGAAATACACTTTAGTATTTTGAGCCTTCCCTCCCCACCTGCTCAAGATTTCCTGATGCTGTAGGGGTAGCCTTTTGCTGGGAAGTGAAATTGTGATGTCATGGGCAGGTGACAGCTCAGGTGAGGAGAGGGCTACAGCCACGTGGCTCCATTTCTAGTTATTCTGCAGCTTTGCTGAGACTTGTAAATCATTAGTCAGTATTCTGCTCAAAAGAAATATATTTTCCTTTACACTTACATCAGCACATCTAAAATGTAGACCATTCTTTCAAGCTTTTCTTGTAGCTATAAAGGCCTCTTCCAGCTTATATATTTCCTTTGGCTCTTAACAGGTATTTCTTTAAGCAACCCACGGCATGAAATCATTACACTACAATTCATTCTGGTTTTTTGGGATGCCGAGACAAGGCATGTCGTAGCCTCAGACACAGATGCCTGCCTCAGGGCTCCATAGTTGTTATTTTGCAAGTGCATAGTTTTAAAACAGGTTTTAATACTTCATGAAAATGGGACAGCTTTGGCCATGCGCATACAGGAGCATGTGTGAGAGAAGGTGGGGCTTAGCAGTGTACACCCCATCTTTTCATCCAGTAGGACCAGTTTGATACTTTTGCCTAGTGCTCCAAATAAACTAGGCCTGCCACTGCAGGAGTCTGAATTCATGGATAAAAGATTGCTCTGATGAGTCCTCTGAAGGATGAAGGGAATGGAATATATAATTTAAAGAATTCCATCTGCTACCGGTATATAACTTCGACATAGGGAAATAGAAAAGAAAAAGGAATATACCACCATTTATGAAAGACAGAGGCTTTTCTATTTTGCCACTTGCTGAACAGCAGTATGCAAAGATGCAAAAGCCAAAGGGCTATGCTAACTGAGGAGTATGAGCAGATTCATGCAATTTATGAATGCCATTGTAAAGGTCAACAGCCCAAGGTCTACACATCCCAAAGTTTTTTTTCTGTTCTGTAAATACAATGGTACTTGATCTCCCTACATACACACCAAGACCATGACAAGTAGACAGTTTATTCTCTCAACATGAGATTGCCCCCCACCCTGAGGTGGCAAACTGACAGTAACTATATTTTAAGGACTCCAACTTATTGCAAGTCATGCATCCAGGTATTTCAATCTCCTCCAGAGGCAGCAATATATTTTGCATCTCTTATGAAAAGCAAGTACTGCAACCTGATACCTGAGAAAAAGCAACTATCCTGCTTCCTGTTACACCCGAGGTGTGTGTGGTCTAAAAAGGTCTGTGTTGGCTAATGGTAAATATGACTGATAACCCACACAGTATGTGTGTGAAAGGAATGCAGTTACCTTTGGACTGATAAGAACTTAACACAGTACAGCTTTCTTTTCACTGACTCAGTGAAAAGTGGTATAATATCAGCTACCATAAAAATATAAACATATGACACATGAAGCTGAAAAAGAGATCTTCCTATTGGCCTTCAATTAAAATAATAAATATCGTAATCACTTTCATTTGAGAGTAAATTCAACTTTTCCAAATATTCTCCCTCCTCCTGTTTCTAATGCTTTCATTTTGGAGAATAGCCCCCTTTCAAAATGAGATCGAAAGCAAAAGTTTATGCAACTCATAGAGACAGATTAACAGTAGTGTTAAACTTCGAATCGTACAATTCCTAAACGGCAACCATGCACTCAGTTTTGCACACTGAAATCCCACTAAAAAGCCAGCAGGTGTAGGACCATAGTCTTCAAGGTGTTGCAGATGAATATTTTCATTTTTTCAGTTAATATCTGATGGGGGAACAGCAGGTCACAGCAGCAACTTGCAATTTAAAAAGCAGGATTCTGCCATTTCTATAATCACAGAAACTGCCCTGCAATTTCTTTGATGCCCTTCCAGAAGCTTCGTAGGGCATGAAGCACTGTGGGAACATGCCACACAGTTGGAGAAGGTCAGGTTTATATTCTGAATTGTTACTGTCAGTGCTTCCCCAATGGGCCAAAATGGAAAAAGCTCTGCCAGCAAGCGTGACTGAAAAACCAGCACTCAGCAGCTTCTCTTCTTTTTTAATACACAAAACAAGTCACCTTGAGACCCCGGCTAGCAAGAGAATCCACAGAAGCAAAAGACGCATTGCTTGCTTTTGTTTCAAACTAATGTGAGAGGTCTAAAATAGACTCTGTGAAGGAAATGTCTTCAGCAACTTTAACCACTTAGGCTCTGACAGGCATAATGCATTTTCTTCCCCATCCTCTTCATTTTGTTGCTTTTTAGCGATGAGATTGCTTTAGGCATCAAGTGGAAAATACGTTGCAATTATGAATGCTGCTTTTAAAAAAACAATACTGTGAAGCTCAACAGAAGGTTCAAGGCATTTGGAATGAAACACGGCCTGAGAAGAACATATGTTTAAAGAAGATTGGAAAATGTTTATAGAATATATGGGAAATAATTGTGTACAGCTGAAAACTCTGGCAGCATTAAGATAAAATCAACAGTGTAAATAAGTTTTGATGGATGCAATAATGGAAAACTGAATGGTATAGTTTTTGTAAAATATGCAGGGATTTATGATATGTAAAATGAACCATGGAAAGAGAAGGGATTAGTCACTGATATCTTAAGGATGTAAAATAAGTATTTTAAATGGTAAAACAAATTTAATAAAAAATAGATAGATAGATAGGTAGATAGATAGATAGATAGATAGATAGATAGATAGATAGATATAGAATCTACTGCAGGCATAGGCAAACTCGGCCCTCCAGATGTTTTGGGACTACAACTCTCATCATCCCCGACCACTGGTCCTGTTAGCTAGGGGTGATGGGAGTTGTAGTCCCAAAACATATGGAGGGCCGAGTTTGCCTATACCTGATCTACTGTGGAATCACATAGGTCAAGAAACCTTTTAATAGAGGGGTCAGCAAACTTTTTCAGCAGGGGGCCAGTCCACTGTCCCTCAGACCCATTGTTGTGACATTTTGCATGGGACCTGTCAAGTCCACCTCTCATGAACATACACAATGGGGGGAGATCCTAGCCATGGATGGATGAAATTCAGGGTTCAGCTTACACAGGCAAGCGTCCAAGAATCCCTGCCTACAATCCACAGGGCAGCACCGGGAGGGATGGGCAATTTGCATTACCACTGATCAGGGCCAGCCGAACCAGAAAGTGGCACTGCCCTTACCTCTCCAGGGGGAAAAGCATAATGAAGCTCTACACCAGGAGCGGGGGCAGCGGTGGAGTGTCAAATCAACCTTACCCAATGGTTGTAGTGGGAATCAAAGGCCATGGGGGGTCGGGCACTCTGAATCACACTTCTCTAGGAAACCCTAGAGAAGAGCTTTCCAAACTCTGTGTTGCGACACATTGGTGTGTCGTCTGCAGTGTGCAAGTGTGTGCTTCTCCCGGGGCTGGAAGGGGGTTATTCCACCTCCAGTTTGCTAGTAAAACTGAATTACTGTGTCACGAAATGATGTGTGTCCCTGTGGATCCTGCTACCTGAGGTTTGTCTCCTCCCCTAGTCTCATGGGTGCTCATCTATTTTGGTGCAAACTGTCACGGTGCTCTATCATCTTTAAAGCATGTGCAGTGAGAAGGTTTTATACAGTCAACGGCAGGTATGAAAGATGGAGAGGGGCGGGGAGGGGGAGATGTCAAAATAGAAGCAGGGCACAACAGAGTGTACATGTACGATGACAGGCTTGAAAAAAGCAAAGGCAGAGAATGCTAGGAGGGAAATTCAACAACAGAAGCTGAGGCTTTGATTGCCCGGTCAAGGTAATACTGTACTGAAAATCATTTACAGGAGCATCATGATGTCTGTAGAAACTCATGCACCCACAATTGAAAGAAAGATGAATCCCAAGAGGATAGAAGGAACTCCAAAGGCTAACAAGTCCAATCATGAATAGTGATGGAAGATCTTCCACATCCAAACAGCCATTCCCAATGGATTGGTGCAACCAATAACAAAACACAGCCTGCGATCATCTAGATTATTGTTCTTCACAAGTAGGAGGAAACAAGGCTAAGCGTGCCAAGTGAGCTCATAGGACAAACTTCCTTTAGAAACAACATGCAGCAACTAAAGTAAACAAAATGTAGAACACCCTGCAAAGTGGGGTCTAAAAGCAAAGCCCCTTAGCTCTTTGCAATCAGCCCAGCTGTCCAGGGTCTCAGTCTCCAGCGGCAGTAACTCCTACAAGTTTTAGGGGCAGAACACGTTTTTTCTTGTCAATCGCAAGACAGCATATCAAAATTAAACAAAATCTCTCATTCATGCTCACAGTTTTAAAACTAAAAAGCTAGTAGTTCCTTTGATGTTTCTGCGGAGGCTGTTACAGGACATCATTCCTTTGAGAGTCAGAACCATTTTTCTGGTCAACACTTAAAATCTTTTTGGGGAGGAAGGGGGAATTATTTTATTAAGTTTGAGAAACACTACTGAAGGTTGTCTTTGAGGAAGTTGCATACCTCTTTTCACATTAAAACATATATACAAATGGCAAACAGTAAATTTGAGAATACCGCAATTAACTAATCCTTTTACATCAAGTCCAGGAACCTTTATTTCTTTGCATTTAGATTCAGGTAGGTAGCTGTGTTGGTCTGATGCAGTCGAAATATATTTAAAAAAATAAATAATTGTCCAGTAGCACCTTAGAGACCAACTAAGTCTGTTCTTGGTACAAGCTTTCATGTGCATGCACACTTCTTCAGATACACTGATGAGCAACCTGGTCTCTGAATTCTGCACTAGCTAAAGTTTCCGAACCATCTTCAGAGGTAACACATTGCAGTAATCTAACTTAGAGGTTACCAGTCAAAACAAAATAAAAAAATTCCTTCCAGTAGCACCTTAAAGACCAACTAAGTTAGTTCTTGGTATGAGCTTTCGTGTGCATGCACACTTCTTCAGATACACTGAAACAGAAGTCACCAGACCCTTATATATAGTGGGAGGGTGGGGTGGGGTTTTTCTCAGCAGGGTAGTAGGAAATGGGTGATTGAGTCAATGGGTATGGTAAACCTGTTGACGACTGTTAACGACTGCCATTAGTCCTACAGGAAAAAGCAAGGGATAGTATGCAGATGATTAGCATATGTGATGAGACAGGCATCCAACATCTCTATTAAAAAAGTAAAGGGACCCCTGACCATTAGGTCCAGTCACAGATGACTCTGGGGTTGCGGCGCTCATCTTGGGTCATGTGGCCAGCAAGACTAAGCCACTTCTGGTGAATCAGAGCAGTGCACGGAAATGCTGTTTACCTTCCTGCCGGAGTGGTGCCTATTTATCTACTTGCATTTTGATGTGCTTTCGAACTGCTAGGTGGGCAGGAGCAGGGACCGAGCAACAGTAGCTCACCCCATCGCAGGGATTCGAACCGCAGACCTTCTGATTGGCAAGCCCTAGGCTCTGTGGTTTAGACCACAGCGTCACCCGTGTCCCGGTAACATCTCTATTAAGATCTGTCTTAATAGGATTCCTGTCTCATTACATACTAATTGCAGTCATTAACAGTCGTCAACAGGTTTACCATACCCATTGACTCAGTCACCCATTTCCTACTACCCTGCTGAGAAAAACCCCACCCTCCCACTATATATAAGGGTCTGGTAACTTCTGTTTCAGTGTATCTGAAGAAGTGTGCATGCACATGAAAGCTTATACCAAGAACAAACTTATTTGGTCTCTAAGGTGCTACTGGACAATTTTTTAATTTTTATATATAGCCCTTTGCATTTAGTTGCCCAGCATACAAAGAACAGAAACTCACATTAATCAGACTCACATTAAACAACATACTCCTTTTTTACACCAGTGTTTATTGATACTATTTAAGAGCGATTGCTAGCAAGCTGTCCAGCATATGCAACACAAGACACATTAAATAATAGGGCCAGTTGCCAGCCATTGAAACATATTTCTGCAGAACACAGTTCATTTTTAAATACTCCAGATTATTTTAGGCTGATCCCTACTGAAGATCTGCACCTACAACAAATATCAATCCACAGGATATTGTTTTTCTGTGCAAACGTTAAATAAGAAATCAGTGCTGCAAGGCATACAAATTTGGAAGAGAGGGATTATATAACATGCTTTTTGAAGACTGCTGCAGCACATTTCCATGTCAATGAGGGAGAAGGCTAGGAGTATAGCAACTGAATTGATCTTCCTGGCTTTCATTCTCCAGTCCAGTCTGATTCACCAGCTAAAAACGAGACAGATCTTCCCAGGGGAAGACAGGGCTGGACACAATGTATGCTAATATCTCAATTGTACATAATCTATTTTCTTTGTAGTCCTTACAAGAATCCCTCAAAGTGGTTGCCCATTCATAGAAATCTGCAAAATGAACCAGTGGCGTAGCGTGGGTTGTCAGCACCCGGGGCAAGGCAAGTAATTTGCACCCCCTAACCCGTGGATTTGCGCCCCCTAACCCGTGGATTTGCGCCCCTAACCCTAACCCCCAGATGTTGCGCCCGGTGCGGCCGGCCCCCCTGCACCCCCACGCTACGCCAATGAAATGAACAAGTGAATTGTAAAATGTTACTATTAAACTGTCTCAAGCCCTAACGTGGCCCTTAAAGAGGCCCAAGACATGATGAGGCACACAGCTCAAATTAAGCCCCAGATGGCAAAGAGAGAGACTTTAGCAACTGTCTTCAGTACACTGTCTTCCAATTCTAAAAAACACTTAACTATTTGCAGTTAAAGTCCCCTGATTTTCACAGATTGCAGCAGCAATCCCTTAATTCATCCCTGGTAAATACAAATAACAGAGATCCATAAATGCTGAATTAAAGGGTGACAAAGGTTTAACTATTTGCTATTTCTAAAACACAAAGATTGGTATACCTGCTTGTGAAGCATAGGTGCCATCTGCAAACCGCCTTCCAATGTGATAGCACGTTACATGCTGATTTGCCATGTCCCTCAACTGCATTCCATTTAAACTGACAGTGTGGGAGGCCCTCACTCAGACAATGTGTTAGTCATTTGATTGCACAGTACGTCCAAGGAACTTCAGCAAGGGCTTGATACTACAACAGATGGCTGGGAAGTGACAAGACACACGTAAATCATGGGCAGCAGCAGCAGCAGCCCCATCCACAACCCAGTAAAGACAAGAATATTAATTTAGCCCATTTGCACAAGTGGAGCATAAATCAGTTTTTGCACATCTACCGCCTGCAATTATAATACAAAGTCGCTTTTAATTTTTGAGACCATCATTTAAATGGAAAACCTGCAGGCACTTCCACACAAAAAGATTCCAATATATATTTCATTTGAAAGAAAGAATGAGCATACATTCTATTTCTCTCTTCAGTCTAGCTAGCCCACCTGAACATCCAGGTGTTGCACAAATGCACAAGCAGCTTAAATGCCCTTTTTCAGTTGCGGGAAAGAGCCCCAATGCATGGGAGGCTTAATTTACAGTAAAATCATCTCACTCCCAGGTTCTATTCCACCTGATCAACATTCACAAGTGACATATTTCGTAACGGGAGGCTTTTGCGATGCTGGATGCAATGCACTGAGTCTCGGGGGACTCCAACGGGACTCCTGCAAATTGCACCTGCGGCCAGACCCACCTGATCGAAGCTTCCTCGGAAGTAAGCCCCACAGAAGGCAACCACTCCTGCACAGCCCCAGTGGCGTAGCGTGGGGGGTGCAGGGGGGCCTGGCCGCACCGGGCGCAACATCTGGGGGCAGTGGCGTAGCGTGGGTTGTCAGCACCCGGGGCAAGGCAAGTAATTTGCGCCCCCTAACCCGTGGATTGGCGCCCCCTAACCTGTGGATTGGCGCCCCCTAACCCGTGGTCTGGGGGTTAGGGTTAGGGGGCGCAAATCCACGGATTGGGGGGCGCCAATCCACGGGTTAGGGGGCGCCAATCCACGGGTTAGGGGGTGCCAATCCATGGGTTAGGGGGCGCAAATCCACGGATTAGGGGGCGCCCATCCACGGGTTAGGGGGCGCAAATCCACGGGTTAGGGGGCGCCAATCCACGGGTTAGGGGGCGCCAATCCACGGGTTAGGGGGCGCCAATCCACGGATTAGGGGGCGCAAATTACTTGCCTTGCCCCGGGTGCTGACAACCCACGCTACGCCACTGCACAGCCCTATATGCGTCTACTCAGAAGCAGGGGCCCTTAGGTGAGCACATACAGGCTTGCAGCCTTCGACCACAAGCCAAGCCGGCTCCCCTCGCGCCCACAATGCCCGTTCGCGGGGCTCCAAAGCCGCCTTCTTGAAACCCAGAAGAGTTCTTCTAGCCGCCGGCGGAGCTGCATGCCCACTGCGGGAGAAGGAGGGGCGCCGCTTCGCGCACGCAAGAGAAAATGAAAGAAATACGCTTCATGCGGCTTTCGCCCCCCGCCTTAGAAATGTGAATATTCCACCCGGGAAGCGGCGCTGGCAGCGGCTCCTCACCTCCCCTGAGGCGTTTCTTCCTCCTCGTCGTCCATGGCGGGGCTGCTGCCCGGTTTCTCCTCCTGCTGCCGACCCCAAAGGCCTCGAGGCTGCCGGCGCTCCTTGGCCGCTGCCCGCCCGCTGCCGGGCGCCGAGGGGGAGAAGAGCGCCAGGCCGGAGCTCCACAGCGCCCTGCGCCGCCTCACCATGGGACGCCCAGCATAGGCAGCAGCAGCGCCCCCGCCGCCGCGCCTTCCCCGGCTCCCCGGCCCCCCCGAGCTCGCGGCCGCCCTCTCCCTCGCCGGAGAGGAACTGCTCCCTGGTCCACGCTTGGCTGTGAAATCCTTCCCCGCGGGACTGGGGCACGAAGGGGGCGCGGGGTGGGAGCACCCGGGGCAGCTCAGAGGAAGGACCCTGCCACGTGGAAGTGTCCGGCCATATCCACTCAGGTGCCACTTGCAGTGGCGTAGCGTGGGTTGTCAGCACCCGGGGCAAGGCAAGTAATTTGCACCCCCTAACCCGTGGATGGGCGCCCCCTAACCCGTGGATGGGCGCCCCCTAACCCGTGGATGGGCGCCCCCTAACCCGTGGATGGGCGCCCCCTAACCCGTGGATGTCCGCCCCCTAACCCGTGGATGTGCGCCCCCTAACCCGTGGATTGGCGCCCCCTAACCCGTGGATGTGCGCCCCCTAACCCGTGGATGTGCGCCCCCTAACCCGTGGATGTGCGCCCCCTAACCCGTGGATGTGCGCCCCCTAACCCGTGGATGTGCGCCCCCTAACCCGTGGATGTGCGCCCCCTAACCCGTGGATGTGCGCCCCCTAACCCTAACCCCCAGATGTTGCGCCCGGTGCGGCCGGCCCCCCTGCACCCCCCACGCTACGCCACTGGCCACTTGTTCTGCACATCTGCTTTAGGTCTACTTGCGGGGAATTTGAGTGGGTGTGGACACCGCGTGTCTGCTGGGGGACGCGTCATGCTTAGAGATGGGAAGGCCTGGAAAAAAACTAGGGAAAATAGGGGGAGAAACAGGTCCCCCCCCCCCCAATTTTCCCCACAACTTTTATTGTTTTTTCCCCCAGGCCTTCGCATCTCTAAATGTTCCTCCTGGAACAGTTTGTCCACCTTGGGTCTTGTATGCTAATCATGCACAAGTGGCAAATTCCCTTTATCTGCTGTTTCTTGTTTTAGCACCCTGGGGGCCAAAAGTCTCACCCATTTATGGTAGCATAAAATTCTTAATCTCAGGGTTGTGGATTTGAGCCCCATGTTGGGCAAATGATTCCTGCCTTGCAGAGGCCTCTTCCAACTCTACAAGTCTATAATTCCATGTTGTGAGCCCTGTAAAACAGCACTGGTTCCCACTGTCACTGGGATCTCTGTGTCCCTGTTTATTATAAAAAGTGTCCGTCCTGCTGCTGGTTAGATGCCATATTGTATTGGCTTGTTCTGCCTGTCCATAGAAAATAACAGCAGAAAGAACTAAATAACAGTGTGATGTAATTATTCACACAGGGACACACGGTATCTTATCCATCTCTCACACTGCAAATCCTTGAGTTCCCAATATAATTTTTCTCTCCATCTGGGGTCCAGAAGCTCACTTTTCATAATGTTTTAACACCGCTTCTTTGTTCCAGAAAATCTCGCAAGACCTGGATTCCACATATGGATATAGGGCAATACATTTGTATACGTACCCTTAAGCATGATCCACAATTTAAACTCATTTTTTAATCATGTCAATAAGCATGCAGTCTGGACTAAGCTCCCATAAACAATCAAGGCCAAGAAAAATGTATGTGTGTGTCCTTCTTTTTTCCCACTGTCCTGCTTTGGGCCCAATGACTTCAGGCAAAATGTGTGGACTAGCTTTTTTTTTTAAATGTATTTTTATTAAATATTTTCTTAGTTTACAAAAGTATGTGCAATGTCTCTCTTTATTTTCTCCAAGTAACATTTTTTACAGATCAATGTTTCTATTATACTTAATATATGTGGGGTATGTGTGGACTAGCTTGATTGATGCAAGCATAGTTTTCAAATCCAAGTGGTGCAATGCTTTTATCTCTGTTGTTTCATCTATGAAATCTCATTTACTCATGCAAGTCATCACATGATATTAGTTATTAAGTGAGTAACTTGCACGTGTAAAACCAGTCCACTGAAATAACTTTGTCCCTGCTAAAAGATTGGGGGGGGGGGTTTTGCCTGATTTTTTTTTTTCTTTCCTATTATGAAAGTACTAATGGCACATGCTTCCTGCCAAAATGATAGTTCATAAACTTTGGGTGCTTCTAGGCTGTTGCTGTTTTCGGGTATGGCTCAATCAGCTACCATCAAATTCAGGTTGTGCAATTAAAGTTGATTGGGAGGTCATATTCCCTCAAAAGACCAGACTTTTTGCAACAAGGAAAGTGACAGGAAAATGCAGGGGATAACACTTGCTTTGATGCAACATTATCTAGCTTCTCTGCAAAGAAATCAGAGTGAATGCTCATTAAATAATCAACATCATTAATCTCACTGAAAACAAATCAGGATAAAAAATAAGCAGGTTTTCTGGAAGTAACCTTAAAGTCTACACCCATTTTTACTCAATGCTGTGGCTATAGGCGAAGCTAGCTTTGCCTGTATCGGTTCACACTGGCCCATGAAGATCTCATCATGCGGCACATGGTGACCTTAAGCTTTGGGGACCCTGCAGCAAAAGTCACTTTTAAAATATTTGTGATTGTGTGTCATAACAACCTGAAACTGGACTGTATCTTGAAGTGGTTTTAATTATGCACAACTATATTGTCATCTGCTGAAACAGTGTGCAATCTGCATGGTAAGACTTTTCTATCATCTATCATCTATCTATCTATCTATCTATCTATCTATCTATCTATCTATCTATCTATCAGTCATCTAATATTGCTTACTTGAAATAAAAGTTCTTAAGTAGTTCCCAAGGTAAAAAGGTAAAGGACCCCTGGATGGTCAAGTCAGTCAAAGGTGACTATGGGATTTGGCGTTCATCTCGCTTTCAGGCCAAGGGAGGCGGCGGTTGTCCACAGACAGCTTTCCGGGTCATGTGGCCAGCAGGACTAAACCACTTCTGTCACAACAGAACACTGTGATGGAAGCCGGAGCGCACAGAAATGCCGTTTACCTTCCTGTCGCAGCAATGCCTATTTATCTACTTGCACTGGTGTGCTTTCAAACTGCTAGGTTGGCAGAAGCTGGGACAGAGCAACGGGAGCTCACCACCTTCATGTGGATTCAAACCGCCAACCTTCCGATCGGCAAGCCCAAGAGGCTCAGTGGCGCCACCCCTGAGTTTACAAGTAACTATATGGCACAATATAATCATCTATCACAGATTACTTACTCCTTATTTCTTGAACCACCTGACACATAAAACATTCCTTATTCCAAACATCATAAAATATAAACTTCAGCACACTGAAATCCTTCAAATCTAAAATAGCCATTTGAGAGTTCTAGTTTCAGCTTCAACGTTCTGCTCTAGGTTTCTGCAACTGCTTAACTGCAAGGGAGTATGTGGCACTCATTAATTGCATGAATTAAACATAATCAACATGTTCAGTACACAGAGCCAGCTGTCTAGAGTTTGGGGGTGACATGGTAGAACCGCAATTAAATCTCTGCTATTGATAAATATATAATCTTTAACATTTGAAGACTAGAAACACAGTAATCAGTAAAATTATCACCATGTTGATATGCAGATTTTACAAATTCCCAAGGGTGTTTTTATTCTTTTTAACTGAAACATTTAGAGGGATTTACATTTGGGGAAAAACAAGACAGAATGCATCAATAGGTATAACAAAGAATAAGGAGGAGATAAACGGTTGAGATTCAAATATATCTATGTAGATGGTTAAAATAATGACGCTTTTTAAATTATGCAGTATTAATCATATGCCATCAGGAAACCTTATTGAAGGTAGTGATAATGAGAACTAACCTGTTTCACTTGCATGTATTTAATTAATCCTAAATTTATTTTAGAAAAAATAAAATGCTTATTTGTATTTATACTCCCACTAATCCAATGGATAATTTATTTGAAACACTCTTCATGTCTATATTCTGTGTTTTGTTTTTAAACAAATGAGGTTTTCTTTTGCTATAGCAAAAACAGAATACAGCTAAATAAAAAATAGCAGTCATATATGGTTAATCACTACTTGTGTTTAACATTGATAGTGATATATTCCTAGAAAATGATACCAAAAGTTGTACATTTGGTAAGAAAACATGGCATCTCAAGGACATTCTCCTGATTTTTTCTTTTCTGTAACCAAGAGTGTGATCGAAAAGGAAAGTCAAGATGGTCTCTCTGATCTAATCCCCTCTGAGCTACTGACATGCTATATGACCTTGGGCAATTTATTGAGCCACTTGGGCACAATTTATCCTTGGTGCCTTTCAATTGATTACAATGGAGTTAGTCCAGGAATATATTTGTGCTCTTTTGCTTCAGTTTGTATTAAGACATTAAATAAAAGACAGAAAACTCAAAAGTAACAGAAAAACGACTTTTGAACAGATTACATTTCACAATTTTAAAGTGTATAAACTTTAAAACAATTTATTATTCCACAAATACAATTTTGTAAACTTCTCTTGTGTACCACCTCCCCCCCTCCCCCCAATGCAGGAGGCTTTGGTTTTTTACACACTACTGGTGCAAAATGCAGTTAGGTCATTCTTTTTATCAATTTGAATTGAAGCAGAATTGGGGGGGGGAATGCATCAGAATGCAGTATTTCATAAGAAACATAAGGATAGCTGTAGTTTGCAACTAATGTTGTGGGGATACCACCTCTCAAGCCAGCAGCATAAACACACTGGATGTGTAGTAAAGGGGTGTGTATACACAGCCTTTAGCAATGGAGTTGCCCAGATATTCTGAAGAAAATTGCAGAATATACAACAAAATGTATTTTTGATACATATGTTTAAAGAACTCTTTGATTCAGTCAACTATTCATTTCATGCTAATTGATATCCTTTATCCTCCAGTCTCAGAAAATTTGAGTTCGGGTAGGTTGAAGAAGTATTGCGTATAATTTACAACACAATTAGTTGCGAGCAGCCAGAGTGACCCAACTCACCAAAATTACTTAGAACGATACTGCACATTTTGCTCCGTAATGTTCTTTCTATCAGGGCTATAAACATATTCTAATTGTTGGCAGCCCTACACAAACACACTCAAAAACAGGAAGCAGGAGAAGAGGTGGAGGCTACAATGAGATAGGATAGGGAACAGAATGTATCTTTCCCAGGCCCTAGGATGGATGAATCCCAAGCCGGAATTAAGATTGCCGGAAGAAATATCAACAACCTCAGATATGCAGATGACACAACCTTGATGGCAGAAAGTGAGGAGGAATTAAAGAACCTTTTAATGAGGGTGAAAGAGGAGTGCACAAAATATGGTCTGAAGCTCAACATCAAAAAAACCAAGATCATGGCCACTGGGCCCACCACCTCCTGGCAAATAGAAGGGGAAGAAATGGAGGCAGTGAGAGATTTTACTTTCTTGGGCTCCATTATCACTGCAGATGGTGACAGCAGTCACGAAATTAAAAGACGCCTGCTTCTTGGGAGAAAAGCAATGACAAACCTATACAGCATCTTAAAAAGCAGGGACATCACCTTGCCAACAAAGGTCCGTATAGTTAAAGCTATGGTTTTCCCAGTTAGTGACGTATGGAAGTGAGAGCTGGACCATAAAGAAGCCTGATCACCGAAGAATGGATGCTTTTGAATTGTGCTGCTGGAGGAGACTCTTGAGAGTCCCATGGACTGCAAGAAGATCAAACCGATCCATTCTTAAGGAAATCAGCCCTGAGTGCTCACTGGAAGGACAGATTGTGAAGCTGAGGCTCCAATACTTTGGCCACCTCATGAGAAGACTCCCTGGAAAAGACCCTGATGTTGGGAAAGATTGAGGGCACAAGGAGAAGGGGACGACAGAGGACGAGATGGTTGGACAGTGTTCTTGAAGATACCAGCGTGGTTTGACCAAACTGCGGGAGGCAGTGGAAGACAGGAGTGCCTGGCATGCTCTGGTCCATGGGGTCATTAGTCGTTTAGTCGGACACAACTAAATGACTAAGCAACAACAACAACAGTGGACCATTCCTGGAAAAAATAAAATAAAACCAGGGTGCATTGAAACTCCTGGGTCAGGTGAAGACAGTGAAGAAAGAAGTTTCCTGGGCAGGATCTGAGCATCTGGACCAAAGCAGGGGAATAACACAGGGAGTCCCTGGGTTCTGTGCTGGAGCTAAGTATTCAGGCATCAAAGTGAGTGTGTGTGGAGTGATTTGGTGGGTGAGTGGAAGCTCAGCAATTAATGCTGTGGATGTCAAAAGTTCACTGTCAGGTTGGAACCCAAGCAACAGACCATCCGTGGTCCTTGAAGCCCAAGTTTTTAATACCTAAAAAGTTTTCAATGAGTATTCCACTTCTGGCTAGGTCCAATAAGGCTTCCTCCCTGTGTGGTACATACTTTGGTATTTTCCCTATAGAATGCCCCTATAGAGAGCCAGTGTGGTGTAGTGGTTAAGTAGCAGTAGTCTCGTAATCTGGGGAACCGGGTTCGCGTCTCCGCTCCTCCACATGCAGCTGCTGGGTGACCTTGGGCCAGTCACACTTCTCTGAAGTCTCTCAGCCTCACTCACCTCACAGAGTGTTTGTTGTAGGGGAGGAAGGGAAAGGAGAATGTTAGCCGCTTTGAGACTCCTTCGGGTAGTGATAAAGCGGGATATCAAATCCAAACTCTTCTTCTTCTTCATCATCATTATTAGGGTGAGTCCCTTCCTTGCCATAATATATCATATTTCTTTTGTGGTTTGATGGGACCACACTTCCCCAGCTATGTCCTGTACAGATGACTTTCAACAGGATCTTCCCTGAAGTGACAAATATAATGTTCTAGATACCTTTTTCATTAGGCTTCCGGTCTCCTGCTTTTCCTGCACGGAAGACCAAACAAACCAAAGCCATATTAAAATATCATAAGCAATGCTGAAGTGGAACATCTTGCAGCCTTTTGCAGGTAGCACTGCCTGACAACATCTGTTTTTCTGGCTTCATTTGTATATAACACAAAACCATAAATTAGCATTATTGGAAGATGCCTGGAATACATTTGGACATGCTTGCTCAGCCCTCACAACTGCAAGGAGGTGATTAGAAGCATATGCTTCAGATTTCCAATTAATTGTAAATTAACCAAAGTTTGCCATGGTTTGGACCTAATAACAAACCGTGATTAATTTAAAACTGAAAGCAAATGTTTCCAGTTTTTTCTTTTAGCATTAAAGGTTCTAGGCTGAATTCTAAAATCTCAGATATAATCATATGTGCCTTGGTGTTCAGTTAAAGTCATTGGCTGAGGAAGAGTAAGTAAGCACTGACCAAATTCTGAAAAGCCATACATATACATAGTGGGATGATAGACTTTTATTCTGCAACTAGTATACACTCATTAGCAATCCTTCCAACAGGAACATCTACTCCAAGGAAGAAACAGCTGTTTAGTTGCCTAATGACAGCTCATTCCTTGCTGAAATACTCCACAGGATAAGTTTGTGGCCACAGGACTCTCTGAGTGCCATTCACTCAGAAGTAGCTCCTGCAGTGCCTTGTGGACTTACTTCCTATTTAGTGTAAATAGAATAGGATCAAACTTTTATGCCAGTTACAATCTACAGGACACAATACATCTAAGGAAGTGGAAACAGGAGGGATAGGAAGTTAAGAAGTTCAGCCAAGTGGTCCAAAGTGTAAATGAAAATAATTCTGGATAACCTTGAGAAAGAGACTAGTCTCAAGATGCTGTTCCAATACCAACACAGAAACAACAGAATTAATATCAGTAGGAAGAGCACCCAGAGCTGCAAAATGATCCAAAAAGTATGAAATACATAGAGGCGCACTGGTATTTCAAAAAGTTCCATTTTACTGCTTTAGGAGTACATTGGCACATTCCAATCTGAGCTAGCCAGAATTAAGTAATGCTTCATTTTTCTAAGATTAATCAGGATACTTGGTGTATTCATTTTTTAATATATATTTTAAAAATGTAACCTAAATCAACACTGTTTTGGGATAACTCAGTTGGGAAAAAAGAACATTGATTTAACAATTAACATTACTGTATTATTCTTTCTGTAGATCACTTTTACATGGTTGTCTGGTTCAATGAGAATGAGAAAGAAGGCAGAAATACTAGAGCACTGCAGAGGAACACTATAAAGAAGAAAAATGGTGGCAGTTACAGTGAAATATGGGAGTATGGAAGGACTCTATGAAACGCAGCCAAGGCATACAAGGGAAATTATAGAAGGGCAGAAATAGGCTGCAGCAATATAGATAAAAGAAAGAACACAGTTGCAAGGCTGGATGCGGACAATAGTTTTTCAAAGGCTTGAGCATTGTCTGAGAGAGGCATCATTTCCTATGACGTTTTCTTCCACTTTTCCAGAAACCACCTAAGTAAGCCTGCTTTATCTTCATACTGCAAAATCAGAAGCCATTGAGTACATACGTAAACATGTAATGCCAATATTACATTTATAAATCAGCATACTCAAGATGCTAAGCACCTGGTCACTAGAATGGCAATGTGTCATCTAAATTAACTTATAATTTAAAAAAACTCCATGAGCTCCTGTGATGATGACCACCACAACAACAGTATTAGAGGTGAAATTAATCCATTAAAAGCAGACAATGGCATCCCTTTTACTGGTGCTTTAAAATTACTGAGTTGATGATGCAGTTTGCTAAGAATTATGAGGGAAAACAGGATGAGGAGGTAATATTTTCTTTTAGGGGCTGTGAAAATGCTAACAATTGTCCTCAAAATAAGCACCCAGTTAATGAAGAGCCCTGACATTACAGCTTGAGACAGCAATCTTCCCTCCTCATTCCTTAGGGAAAAAAATCCTTACAACTCACAAGAACAAAGAATCAATGTCAGTGGCCTGAAGGCTTTATGTAGTTACTTTCCATTAATCAGCCATGGGAAAGAAAAACTGTGTGCTGTTTAATTGGTTGGGAAACAAGGCACAGATAATAAAATGAAATTCAGGAGATGATAATGAGCAGCTGTTCAATAGATGTAACTTTGCCAAACAATTTCCATAAAATGTAAGATATTGTACAATCTCACCTATTGAATTTACATAAAATACTTTGGCAATAATGTCTAAATTGTAAATACAATGGTTTACACTTTATGAGTGTTACTTTAATTCAATTACTTAGAATAATCATTAATTATCAGAATATATAGTTCAGTAATTTGTCAGTTTATCCCCGAAGGGGTTGTGCAAGCGCAACATTTGTGTAGCACTTCAAATGGGTAGATTCCATCCAGAAAAATGGTAGCATTAGTGTCAGTAGAAAATTGCTTAGCTTCAGCAAATTAAATCTAGACATTGCCTAAAAGCAGGACTTAAAGTTCAATGAAGCAGCTACCTACAGACACAGACACCGTGAGGCAGAAACACTTAAGATTACAAATCCTTAATTTGCCTCTGCTTCAGATATGTTTAAAAGATGAAGGTGAGGAAAATTGCCAGAGAGTAATGAAGGGCTCTTTTCTCATTCTGAGGCATAACAGCTAATACGTCTAAGTGGACAAGTCTTTTGGACACAGCAATTTAGAAGCAGAGTTAATTACAAGTTTACTCTGTGTATAAATAAAGCAGAATAAAAGCTTCAAGATAACTCCAAATTATGAACAATCTAAATATTGTTGGATTTTTAGCCCCTTGGTTTACAATGTTTTCCTCTGCAACTGTATGTGTCACACACCCACAAATACCATCTTAGAACAATATTCAGTAATCTGATGAAGTGAGCTCAGGACTCTAGTTTGTGAATGTTTATCCCTAAGAACATAAAGAGTTCTACTGGATTAGACCAAAGCTCCATCTAGTCCAGCATCCTATTTCTCACAGTAGGTAACCAAATCCAAACCTTTATCTGATTCCCTTTTAAAGTCGCCTAAGCTAGTACCACCATCATATCTTATGGCATCTAATTCCACAAGATATGTCCACACTAGTGGGTGTTAAAGAATCAACTCACTGGAGCATGCCATTTTTAACTTTTAAAAAATCCAATAGAATATTAATATACTTTAAAATGTAGATGGAGAATCTGTGGCCATGGTGGCTTGAGAGTGATGGGAGCTTGCCAACAACATCTAGAAGGCCACAAGATCCCCATCCCTGATTTAAAATAATTAAAATTATATTGATATTTTTAAAAGATAAAAATGGTATGCCCTTCCAGTTAAAATAAGCACACTGACAGCAAATACAATAGTGGTGTGCCGATTTAGAAGTGTGTCAAACGTCTCAGCCACAGAAACAACAGTAACCTTAATGTAGGCGTCTGTTGTAGACCAAGCCAGACTCAAGACTTGGATGATGTGTTCATAGAGCAGATTACCAAACAATAAAAAAGGAGAGATATAGTATTCATGGGAAGCTTAAACTTCCCTGATATTTGTTGGAACTCAAACTGTGCTAAGAATGTAAGGTTCGGCAAATTCCTCCATTGCGTCGCTAACAATTTAAACTCCCAGAAGGTGGAAGAAGCAACAGTACTCATCATCCTGGAAAAAAGTGACAAGTGGGGTGTCACAGGTTCTGTCCCAGGCCCATTATTGTTCAGCATCTTTATAAGAGACTTGGATATTGGAATTGAGGGGAGGCTCATCAAATTTTCAGATTACACCAGACTGGGAGGGGTAGCTAATACTGCAGAAGACAGAATCAGAATTCAAAATGATCTTAACAGACTGGAGAACTGGGCCAAGCTAACAAAATGAATTTCAACAGGGACAAATGTCAGGTTCTGCACTTAGGCAGGAAGAACCAGATGCACAAATATAGAGTGGGGGGGCACATGGCTTACTAGCAGTACATGTGAAAAAGATCTAGGGGTCTTAGTGAACCACAAGCTTAATATGAGTCAATAGTGTGATGCAGCAGCAAAAAAACCTAATGCTATTCTAGACTGCGTCAAGAGAAGTATAGTGTCCCAGTCAAGGGATGTAATAGTACCACTATTCTTCCTTAGTCAGACCCCACCTGGAATACTGTGTCTAATTTTGGGCAGCAGAATTTAAGGATATTGACAAGCTGGAACATGTACAGAGGAGGGCAACCAAGATGATAAAATGGTCTGGAAACCAAGCCTTATGAAGAACAGTTGAAGGAGCCGGGTATGTTTAGCCTGGAAAAGAGGAGATTGAGAGGAGATATGATAGCCACCTTCAAATATCTCAAGGAATGTTCACATGGAATATGGGCAAGCTTGTTTTCTCTTGAGGGTGGGAATGGAACCAATGGCTCCAAGTTACCAGAAAGGAGATTCTGACTAAACATCAGGGGAAACTTTCTGACAATAAGAGCTGTTACGCAGTGGACCGGTCCTCTTCCTTGGAGGTTTTTCAGCAGAGACTGGATTGATGCTTTATAGCTGGGATTCCTGCTTGGCAGGGGGTTGGGCTAGATGACCCTCGGGGGTCCCTTCCAACTTTTAAGATGCTACGATCCTGCCTCGCCTCGCCTCGCCTCATGGGTGAGCCGGCCCTGGTCGGCGGGGGAATATTGGACATCATTTTGAAAAATCAAGGAAAGGCGTTTGAAAGAGCGCGAAAGCGGAACAGAAGTACACGGGGCGCTTCCGCTTCGGCGACGTTTCCCCGTTGCGCATCTCCCCCGCGCTTCCTCTCCTCGTGACTCTCTCTTCCGGAAACGCTCCCGGCTCCGCCGACCGCTCGGCCACGGCAGGAAAATGGCGGCGGCGGCGGCGGGTCGGCTCCTGTGGGCCTGTCCGGGCCTCCTCCTTTCGCGGAACTCAGCCTTAGGAAAACGGGTGAGTGACCGAAGCTCCGCCGGCTAACGGCTGCCCGAGCCTTCGGGCCCCTGAGGCAGCTGCTGCCGGAACGAGAGGCGCTCTGGCCTGTCTGGTCGCCGCGCAAGGCATGCTGGGGCTCGTAGTTTTCTGGCGGCCTAGCCGCGCGTGGCTTCCCCTTGGTATTTGCTCCGCGCTGATGGAGTCGGTAGCGCGCCGCCTGATGGGAATTGTATTTTTTCCCCCAATAGACTTTTATTGAGATTTTAAAGGTTACAAAAAGAAAAAAATAAGGAACATATTTAAACAGGAAAAGATACAGAGCAATACAAGAACAAAGGAAAAAAAGAAAGATAAAAAGATGCAGATAATTAAAAAACAACAACAAATCAATCCTTTACATAACTTTCTTTGCTTATTTCCTTGACCTCCTCACACCTCCCTTTTTTGTATTCTAATTCAATTAGATATTTCAGCAAATCCTTTCCATCTTTATTTCTATCCTAATGATTTATCTTAATATACTATGATTTTACGTTCTGTTCTTTCACCAATTAACAATCCATTTTTACTTAATCCTTTATATCATTTCTGCTAAAACCACATTACTTCATTCCAACATCCTTCTAACATTCCTTAATTTTACAATGTTTCTGTAGATAAAATTTAAATTTCTTCCAATCTTCTTCCACCAACTCTTCTCCTTGGTCTCGGATTCTGCAGTGACTTTTTAATGTATCTGCTCTGTATGTACCCCTACAAATATAGGTTGTTGTTGTTGTTTTGCCCTGTGTTGGGGACCAGCCCACGCCCTGTTGTGAGGAGGGATGCTCCCCACCCTATGAATGGATACTGACCCTCACCCAGCTCCTAGTTCTTTCTGCGTTGTCAGTGTCCAGCGGTGCTGGTCAGGAGGTAGCTTGGTCAAGAGGGCAGTCGTTGTTCTTCACCTTTTCCAACGTGAATGCTTTATTTAAAGGGTAATTCTGGGGAAAGGAGCTAGGTCTTCCTATCGAGTGTGGCCTTCATGTCGAAGCCTAGTTTCAGTATCAGAATGTGCCCCCAAACACACCAAAGCAATAGTGAATATTGTAGAATCATAGAATCATAGAGTTGGAAGAGACCACAAGGGCCATGGAGTCCAACCCCCTGCCAAGCAGGAAACACCATCAGAGCACTTCTGACATATGGTTGTCAAGCCTCTGCTTAAAGACCTCCAAAGAAGGAGACTCCACCACACTCCTTGGCAGCAAATTCCACTGTCAAATAGCTCTTACTGTCAGGAAGTTCTTCCTAATGTTTAGGTGGAATCTTTTTTCTTGTAGTTTGGAACCATTGCTCCGTGTCCGCTTCTCTGGAGCAGCAGAAAACAACCTTTCTCCCTCCTCTATGTGACATCCTTTTATATATTTGAACATGGCTATCATATCACCCCTTAACCTCCTCTTCTCCAGGCTAAACATGCCCAGCTCCCTTAGCCGTTCCTCATAAGGCATCGTTTCCAGGCCTTTGACCATTTTGGTTGCCCTCCTCTGGACACGTTCCAGTTTGTCAGTGTCCTTCTTGAACTGTGGTGCCCAGAACTGGACACAGTACTCCAGGTGAGGTCTGACCAGAGCAGAATACAGTGGCACTATTACTTCCCTTGATCTAGATGCTATACTCCTATTGATGCAGCCCAGAATTGCATTGGCTTTTTTAGCTGCCGCGTCACACTGTTGGCTCATGTCAAGTTTGTGGTCAACCAAGACTCCTAGATCCTTTTCACATGTACTGCTCTGTACATGTGTATTGTATCTTACAACACATTAGTCTCATCACTCAGTAACCATATGTCCTTCGGTTGTGGCGGATAATAAAAAGAGGGGTTCACACGAATCCTCTCAGGCATTAAATTTTAAGGATGTGGGCCGGCTCTTTCTTCTATGGATGTTCCATCTGGCTGTGCTTCCAGCAACTTTGAGAAGGGGCCATATGTAGCCACATGCATAGAGCTATTTCATGTGGGGGCTCTGAATTATCCCTCGCGCAGAGAAGCTCTGGTAATAGGGCGCAAGCAGAAAAGCCAGCCCACACAATCTGGTGGCTCCCTTTTGCATTCTTTTAACATTTGAGAGGGTTATCTCAACAACCCTAAAGTGAGGGCTCCACATAGGTTTGCTTCCCAGATCTGTAAGTCTCTCTGTAGATAGGAAATACTGAACAAAGTTTTGTGACCACTCATTGTCTTAAACTCCCATAGAACAGTAACTGGAACTCTGTTTGCTCTCACATAATTTTATAAACGTGCTTTACTTCCTTGTAAGTGAAGATAAGCATTTGTATCATACTCCTCACTGGTCACTTTTTCCAATAGTCTGTACATCTTGGGAGAAGCAGATTCAGAGCTACCAAGGCAGTATCTCAAATTGTCCTAAATGTTCCTGAGACGAAGGTATCTTCTCTAGATAACGGCTTGAGGGTAGCATCTGAAGATTCTGGGATTTCAACATGCACAGTAAGTAACAGTTGTGAGTGAAATACTCCCCTGGCCTTCTGAATCTTTGCCTTTTCAAATAATGGTAAGTTGGTTTTGAAAATAACAATAATAGCATCCTTACTGAAGGAAAATTTAAATGCTAAGGCTTCCTAGTAAATATTTATGATGCTGCATTATGGGTACGCTTTACTTATGCAGGCGATTTTAATGTAAACTTTCCTGGCTTGTAGAATAGTTGTTTATATGAAGGCCTAATTGCTTTGATCGCTGCATCAGCAGGGAAACTGTTCTCATGGGAAATATCAGTCGTTGTCACCAGTGCTGGTATTCTGATGTTGGAAATTGATCCAAGATACCAAAGTGGATCAATGGGATGGATCCACTATGCACCAGCAATATGATAATACATTGATAATTATCAGGTGGTGATTTTGTGGTTCAAAGTGGTTGCAGTGGGAGCATTCCTGAGTCCGGGTTGCCTTTGCATTATCCTAATGCAGCCTTACAGAATCAATGCCTCTTCCACACACCAGAGGGGCAACGTGTGTTGCTGGTGCCTGGGGCAGGGCAAGTATTGCTCCCTGCTGGTGGACTGGGCAGCTGGTGTGGAGGTGTGCTTCCTTGGGCACTTTCCTGTCTTCCTCTTCCTCCCTCCTTGGGTGGCGGCGGCGGCAGTGCTGCTCCTCCCCTCCCTGCCTCTCAGCCAGGCTGGGAGGCACACTGGCAGGCACCCAGACCGGGAGACCTTGGGGCTGCCCTCGCGCACCCCGCAGTTGCCTGCTGGCCATATTCCTCCCGCCACTGGTGAGGCCAGTGCCAGGAGTGCCGAGCGGAGGCGCTGTTGGGGCAACCCTGGCTCAGACTCTTCTGCAGCCACCTCCTCCCCCTCTGTGGGAGCAGACTCTTCCTCCCTGGCCTGGGCCTCGGCCACCGCTCCCATCAGCGCCCACTGCTTCCTGTGCCCCTCCACCTTCATGCTCACCTCACCACCTTGCAGTCTGGTCAGGCTCTCGACCAGCCCCTTTGAGAGATATGAGCACTCTGCCTCCACAGCATATTGAATCTCAGTCTGTGTTTTATTGGTTGGTAAGACTAATGATTTGTTTTGAATGAGGTGGGACTTTGGATTGACGCTGGAAGCAGATACGAAAATGAGAAAAACAATGGAACAGCTCACTTCCTGGAGCATATGGCTTTTAAGGCAAGTTCTCAAAGTAACTTTCCCATGCTGTTTTTCCAATTA
Organism: Podarcis erhardii; assembly: GCF_964252035.2. NCBI lineage: Eukaryota > Metazoa > Chordata > Lepidosauria > Squamata > Lacertidae > Podarcis > Podarcis erhardii. Next base: position 70,782,276 of record NC_138500.1, on the reverse strand, counting down.
AATATTAATTTGTGTTCATCTTTAATTCAGTAGTAGACCTTATGCCTAGCTTCATATTGGAAAACTAGAAAGCAGTGTCAAAGCATGTAAGCAATCTAGATCTTGTTCCAATAAAGGCTGCTGTGGTGAAATAACCTTGGCCCAAGTATTTAATGCTTAATGGTTTTGAAAGTAGCCACCAAGGTTAAAGGACGGGTAGTTACTTTACAGCTTATCAGCCGGATGAAGCTGATGAAGTTCTTTTATTGCTCTTCTGAAGGATCTAGCCCATTTGTATTGTATGTTGCGGCCTGTGAAATTTGCTGACTGCGCAACCATCATAATCTCTAGGAAGACTTTGCTCCTTGCATTAAAGGGTGCTCCATCACGCGTAGTGGGTGCTCCATTCTGGTGAGGTATGCAACTCCATCATGACACGCCATACTTGCAGAAAGCTTTTTAGAGCATGTGACGCCGTGGTCCCACATAACAGTTGCGGCAAAAGCATGGAGATCTATCTGCATTAAGGGGGCATGCTGGGTTGTGCCAGGAGATTGGGCAGCCTGTACACTGAAAGCTTGCCTGCAAATCATACAAGACAGCTATACAAGACTTCAGATCATACGTATTTTTTTTAATTCAAGAACTATTTCTGTTTGCTCCATCTAGAGGTTGTATAACTCAAAGGTGGTTGAGTATATTTCTGGTCATCTTCGTTGTTTGGGGAATGAGCCATACAAACTGGTTTACTTTAATCAAATAAGAGCTTATGGACCAGATTGAGACAATTTTTTATCTTTCTTAAGAAAACAGGGCTTTTAAAAATATTGAGAGTGATAGGTTAAGTAGTACAGGAATTAGTTTTGATACATTATATCTTAAATTTTGGGTGACTCCTGAGATTCCAGCAACATAACAGAAGTGTAGCCTTGCAATTTTTTATCCACTTACCTGAAAGTAAGTCTCGCTGAACTTGGTGGGACTAACTTCTGAGTAAACAAATAAAAGATTGTGTTGTGTGTTACATTATGATAGACCCTGGGGATATACATTTTTGTTCATTTAGACCTGGGGGACTGTACCTACCTATTTTAGATGCAGATAATCATTTTGTCCTCAAATTTGTTAGCTAACTTCTATACCTGCTCTGTAGGTTTTGCCTGCTCTGTATATTATGCACAAGGAAGCTAATGCATTGTTTAAAATTATGAAACCTATAATAGTAAGTAAAGTAACCTGGGCCCCACCCAACAAAGGCTAGTTGAAATCACATCACATACAGTTTCCAATAAAAAAACAAAAAAACCCTAAGTCTTTGGTATCTCGGGGAAGAGGTCTCCATAAACCATTTGGGGACTTACTAGAAAAATGACCTTTGAGTCCTTTTTCTTAGGGGGACTTCGGCTCCTTCATGATGTCATGAAAAACCACACAGTAACCAGGACCCAAGCAACTAGAGTTTCTGCTTAATAATATTGGGCGCACATATATGTGGCTGTTCTCGGCATGTGCTGGGACTGTGTGTCAGGTGACTGCAGTATTTTTCCTGATGTCTAAAACCATTCTTTGATCAAATTCAACTTATAGGCTTCCTCAACCTTGGCCCTCCAGATGTTTTGGGACTACAACTCCCATCATCCCTGACCACTGGTCCTGCTGGCTAGGTATCATGAAATCATGAAATTGTAGAATTGGAAGGGACCCTGAGGATCATCTAAGTCCAATCCCAATATGCAGCTGTCCCTAATGGGGATCGAACCTGAAACCAACTGAGCTATCCAGTGACAGGGATCATGGGAGTTGTAGACCAAAAACATCTGGAGGGCCGAGGCTGAGGAAGCCTGTCATAGACCACACACTATGTGAGGCAGGTGCCTTAAATACCTGCCCTAGTTATTATTGACAAACTGGAAATAGATAATCCAGTAGACATCCATGACAAACTTGCTAGACCAGATCAATTTGGGGTCCCTGATGTAGGAAAACTACATTGTTTATTTCTGATAAAGAAATACAGCACGTCATTTCACAATTATCTCCTCCTTTTCCACCAAGGTATTCTTACTGTTTTATTTCTTATCTACAGCTTGAATAATATCTATCTAAATTGCAGGGGACAAAAAAAAGGTCCCAGTTGGATCTGGAACTGGAGATTGAAAACATGGGAGCTCACCTTAATGCTTATACATCAAGAGAACAAACTGTATATTATGCAAAGGCTTTCTCAAAAGACCTGCCAAGAGGTAATTGTGAGTTTGGGAATTTAGATTTTATCTCCTAAGGAACTGGTCTTGAAAGTAGATTAACTGGCTGTTCAACATCGGCAAAAGCACCAAGGTGGGGACCCCTGTGTGCTGGGCTTGATTTATTTATGCCTTTCTGTGTCATACTTTCTATACTATTTTTAAAATTGAGGCCTGACTGTAATAATTAATTTGGAAGTAGTCTTGATTTATTTGGAAATAAGTCTTGATTTCTGTGGGTCTTCCTCCCAAATAAGAGTGCTCAGGAGTTGAACCTTGAAAGTATACTTAATGACCATGTTTGCACATCACGGTTAGGTATAAACCATCGCTTACTGCGCATGCCTGATTTGTGTGACTTCACTTTTCCCTGCTAGTGCGTGGAAGAAAGAAATCACAGTTGGTAATCTAGGAACAAACTTTTGCTTATCATTGTTTTTGTATAGAGTGAAACAAACTATGATCCCTGCTGAGATAGCCAAGGATTATGGTTAGTTTCCTCCCAACACCAAAGGGATGAGCCACTTGGGTGTGATTCACATATGCAGAGTAAGCTATGGTTTATCGTGTACCATATTTGGCTCCAAATCTGGATCCTATGACAAGGATAAATTTTTAACTAAATTGAAATCCAGAGCACAAAGTTATGCATCCCCCCCTCTCATTTCCTGGCTGTTTCTACATATAAAATTGTCGTTTCCCTAATTTCTTTCTAAAAAGATGTATTTCTTTCTTATTTTTACTTCCAGCTGTGGAGATTCTTGCTGATATCATACAGAACAGCACACTTGGGGAGGCAGAGATCGAACGGGAGCGAGGAGTGATCCTTCGAGAAATGCAGGAAGTTGAGACTAATTTACAGGAAGTTGTCTTCGACTATCTTCATGCCACGGCTTATCAAAATACAGCACTGGGACGCACCATATTAGGACCCACAGAAAACATAAAGTATGCCTCCTTTTCGTTGCTCCAATTCTTAAATGAAATTTTATAGTATAGTTGTTTTATTATGTGAGGGCGATCTGGCTGCGACATCTGTCACCTCATTAGTCGCTGTCAGTGTTTGTAAAAAGCAAAAAAAAGAAGGAAAGGGTTCTGACCTCCCTTTGTCTCCTCAGCCTGGTCCTCGGACCCTTGTCTGCATAAAAGAGTCCATGAAAATATCCTTGCAGAGTTTTATTCTTAAAAGTCTTTGTGCAAAACACGACTGAATAACTATACACACCAGCACTAACCAACCAACCAACCCAAACACCAGCCTCAGCACCAAACTAACATTTCTCACTTTTTATATACAACCTGCTGCAGGCCATGCTGACCCAGCTTTATTCGCATTAAAGAAACAGCGGCCATTTTAGCCGTGACAGTCGCCAGGGTTGATTCAGCTTGTCTGGTGTTCCTTTCCTTCCTCACATGCATCCCCCCCCTTCCTCCCAAAGCTGTGCACTCAGTGGAAGAGGCCAACCATTCCAGATAGGAGTGTACCATTCTTTGGTCAAGGGTATACGATAGCTGTGCTCCCTGCTAAAACCTTAAATGATACTACAGTTTTCAAAGCAAAGATTACTATTTGGGGGGGGGGGGGCAGGGAATCGAGCTCTCAGTGAGCCAAAGAATACAATGTTCCAACCTTTCTGCACAGTTCATTATTCTTAATTGAAAGTTAATTGAAATTGTTGTCCATCACATTCTTGAAATTACAGGATGGGGTTTTTTTTTCTGGCAGACCTATTGCATTTTTTTTTGCCAAGTATACTATGTGTTGCACTTTGTACCTGGAGAAAAATGCAGTATTTCCAGGTAACAATTTTTATTTCCACTCTTAATTGGATATTGTAACATGATTAGTGGAAGGTGACACAAATCCTTGTAATTCTTCTCCTTAGCAATCAACTAGTTGGTTCTAAGTTTGTTTAAATGTTTCAGAGTTGGAATGCTCTGCTCTTCTGCAATCTGCTCTTAGTGTACAGGAGCTTATTAGTCTTTCACTTCTCTCCTGAGAGCTCCTGGCCATAAAAACCATGTATGGGGACTCTGCCCCGGTGGACTCTTCTTGAAAAGTAGCATGGCAAACAGCAGCAAGGCCCTTCCCTCCTCCCAAATTATACATATTGAACATCAGAAGCAATTTTGCTTCATATGGTGGCATGCTGCTTTCAACTGTAGACAAGTTATCTTGTTCTGTTGCCCTTCTATGCATCATATTTTTTTCTTTCTCGCTGTTTTGCTGATCTGCTTGTAGGTCCATTAACCGTAATGACTTGGTGGAGTATATTACAACACATTATAAAGGACCCAGAATGGTACTTGCTGCTGCGGGAGGTATGATGCTGCTGTTGTATAATCTATAGAGTGTTTGTGGTATTTGTGACGTTTACACAACTAAGAAGTACATCTTGCCACTGTTCAGAATCAGAAAGGATAAAATAGTCAATGTTTAGCCAAGTATTACTTTGGATTCTAAAATGAAGCATTTAATTGCTTTTTTTGTCTGATTCATTTACATGTATCACCCCTAAACTGACATGCTTCTCATTTAGGAGTCGCTCATGACGAATTGCTTGAACTAGCCAAGTACCATTTTGGTAACTTGCCGTCTGTTGCAAAAGGAGGAGCGCCACCTTTGCCCCCTTGCCGGTTCACGGGCAGTGAAGTAAGTTGAGGCCTTTTCCCCCCACCCAGACAGCTGCAGCGTGAAAAATCACTGATAATGCAATAGTTATAGAAGGTATCGGGTTAGCTGAGATTCTGGTTTGGCTGCAGAAGCTGCTGAGAAACCTGATAAAGGAGCAGAGGAGGTCAGCATCTTTTGAAACACCATTAGTGTTGCATTACAGCACTCATGGGATTTCTGGCCTGTTTCTTTTGCCCCTTTGACTTTCCATCCATTTCTCATTTAACCTCTGCTAAGTTGCTGTGTTGTCTTGTTTAGACATTATTACAGAGCCATTATACAGTGGTGCCCCGCAAGACGAACGCCTCGCAAGACAAAAAACCCGCTAGACGAAAGGGTTTTCCGTTTTTCGAGGTGCTTCGCAAGACGAATTTCTCTATGGGCTTGCTTCACAAGACGAAAATGTCTTGTGAGTCTTGCGATTTTTTTCGCTCCCCCCCCTTTTTCTAAGCCGCTAATAGCCGCTTTGCCACTAAGCCGCTAATAGCGCTAACCCGCTAATAGGGTTGCTTCGCAAGACGAAGAAACCACAAGACGAAGAGACTCGCAGAACGAATTCTTTTCGTCTTGCGAGGCACCACTGTAGTGGAAATAAAAGCTGTACAATTGATTTAGTTTATTAGGCAAATTTGGCTGTTACATTAAAGCAGGGAAGGGGCTGCCTTTTTCAGACAGAGGTCCACATCCCCTCCTGGACAGACTTCCAAAGGCCACATGTCAATGGTAGGTGAAGCTAGAGGCAGAGGTGAAGGACCTTTATTACAGTAGGCTAGTTTCTAACTAGACTGTTCACCCTCCTCTTCGTCCTCCATCCATCTGGGCAAAGTTCATGGGCTCATTCCAGCCGGGCAAAAACTTTGCACTCGAGGGTGCAAAGTTGTGTTGGAGAGGGGTACGGCCTGGAGAAAGAGGTGTGTGGCCGAGATGGTTGAGGTTGTGGCATTTCGCCCCAGGGCCTGTCACGGCCTGTTTGAAAGGTATCTGAAACCTTTTGTTTGTGGTACTTTATCAGATTCGTGTTCGAGATGATAAGATGCCTCTGGCCCACATTGCCATAGCTGTTGAAGCAGCTGGCTGGTGTCACCCGGACACCATTCCTCTTATGGTGGCAAATACTCTGATAGGCAACTGGGATCGTTCCTTCGGAGGTGGCGTGGTGAGTTAGCCTCAACATTACTAACTAGTTTCAAGTAAAGGATTGTTGCAGTGTTGGTTGTGTCTATACAGTCTCCTTGCGAAAGATGAGCCCAGTTTGAGCAGCATCTTTCTTTTTTTTCTTTTTTGTAAACGGAGACAAGTGTTGATACTTCCTATAGGTATTTGAAAATAAGTCAGTCCTTGAGTCTTGTAGATCCATTTTCCTGCCACTTAAGAGCAAAAGCTGATGTGATATGGAGATATTATTAGGTTAAAAGCTTTGTGGTGAGCGAAAGGATTGAATTATTTTCACCTGTGCTTTTGCTTGGCAAATTCTGCCCCTTCCTCAGTTGCTGTTAGTCCTGCAACAGTTACCTGAAAACGACATGTTAACATTGTCCTTGGCAGAAATCAAGCCCCTTCTGAACCGAGTTTCCTTTCAATTCCAACAGCCATTATTTTAGCTTAGATTTGTCTGTCTCTAAACTTGTTCTTATAGATTAGTACTTGCCACTTAGAAGCTGGTAGATGGACGAGTGTGGGGTAGAAAAATATCTGCATTTAAGAAGTACCTAGAATGAAGACATTTGCGTCTAAGCTTCATGATACTGAAGTGACCTATTCTACCCCAAATACCCTCTTTATTTCAACAGAATCTGTCTAGTAAGCTTGCTCAAGTTGCATGCCATGGCAACGTTTGTCATAGCTTCCAGTCCTTCAACACCTGCTACACAGATACTGGACTGTGGGGTGTCTATATGGTTTGTGAGGGATCAACCATAGAAGACATGATGCACTTTGTTCAGAGAGAATGGTAAGGAAGTGACCGTATCTGAAAGGAGCTGATATGGAATGAAAGCAACAAACGCCCTGAAGGGGAATGTTTTATGCATACACGAGAGCAGTAGCTTACGTAAAGTTGGTGCAGGATTTCACCTAGAGCAGGCACAGGCAAACTCGGCCCTCCAGATGTTTTGGGACTACAATTCCCTTCATTCCTGATCACTGGTCCTGTTAGCTAGGGATCATGGGAGTTGTAGTCCCAAAACATCTGGAGGGCCGAGGTTGCCTATGCCCGACCTAGAGCAGTGTTTCCCAACCTTGTGCCTCCAGCTGTTTTTGAACTACAACTCCCACCATCCCTGACTAGCAAGACCAGTGGCAAGAGATGATGGGAATTGTAGTCCAAAAACAGCTGGAGGCACAAGGTTGGGAAACACTGACCTAGAGAATACCACGCAATTACTCTTGTGCCTTGTTTTTTTTTACAAAGCATAGGAGAATATGCATGCACTGGCATATTTGGTGCTGTGTTTGAAACCTAACAGGTCAATGGGTCATTGCATCTGGCTGTTAACCAGGTGGTTGGTGGTTCGAGCCCAACAAGGGACAGCAGCGGGCAGAATTCCTGCATTTTAGGGGGTTGGACTAGATGACTCTCAGGGTCCCTTCCAACTCTACCATTATTAGCCATCCAGAGGGCAACCCAGTCAGATAGGCGGGGTATAAGAAATAAATTACTTTTATTACATTATGATTCTACAATTCTTGTGGCCTTGACCCGTCTATTTCACTGGGATGTTAGCTTACAAGAACAGGTTACTGGAGCTGTGATTGTTCATTATTCATAAAGGCCATTGTTCATAAAGGCCTGTTTTCTAATTTATCTAGATTGTGCACTTGCTTGTTCTTAGTGAGCCCAGTGAAGTATATCATGAAGAACACTGGCAGCCAAATTATTAAAACACATTTCTATTTTTCATTGTCTTTAGGATACGACTGTGTACTAGTGTTACTGAAAGTGAGGTTGCACGTGCGAAGAATCTTTTGAAAACCAACATGCTGTTACAACTGGATGGTATGATCTGATTGTTTTCTTTTTAAAAGTCCGGTCTAATTAATTTGCACACATGCTAATAATGTCTAATTTTAGGTTCCACTCCCATTTGTGAAGACATTGGACGACAAATGTTGTGTTACAATCGTCGAATCCCAATTCCTGAACTTGAAGCAAGAATTGAAGTAAGGAGCAGAATGGTTTGGTGCTTTTCTTAGCCATCTTAACCTAATAGCTCAGAGTTATGGCTTTGTTTACTGCACTAGTGTGGGTGCAGAGTGTTTGAAGATTATGCTGAAATCTCAGCTACAAGAGAGTTGGCCAAAAGTAGGGTTCCAGCAGTTGAGAGCTGTGTTTCAGTGCTCCTAACTGGTCTCAGGAAAACTTGGATGTTTGTCAAAATTCTTACATAATTCATGGGCTGTAGCTCTTCTTGGTATAATGTTTGATATAGCATATAGACACCCTCAGCTATGCTGACGGATACTTGTTTTTAGGTTTCAGCTATTTGCACTGTCACATAAAATGGTCACAAATTAAAGGCTTGTGTTCTTTGTATTTCAGGCAATTGATGCTCAAACAATCAAAGAAGTCTGCACAAAGTATATTTATGATAAGTGCCCTGCAATTGCTGCTGTCGGTAAGGATTTCAGTACTAGCTGCCATTTGTTTCAAAAGTTGTCTGCTATTTCTAATTATCTCTGTTTTAAAATTTCAGGGCCACTTGAACAACTCCCTGATTACAACAGACTCCGTAGTGGAATGTACTGGCTTCGTGCTTGACATTTATCGTAAAGCTTTCCTGGAGCTGAAGGGATGATTTGTAGAGATGATGGCTTTGAACTTTCAAGACTGGCAAATTGATTCCCCCCCCCTTAACTAAAACTTTGCTTTGATGTTCAACAACAAACCCAAGCATGCTGCCTGAGTGGAACAAAGTTCACTACGTGACATTTTGTCTTCTGTTTCCACAAAGAAGTGTACAGCTATCTATATAAATAATAAAAGCCGTATTATACATTTGTACTTTTATTACAAAACAGAACACACTAAGATTGTCATTGAGAATCTCATTTCTTAGTCTTAGCAGCATTCACTACTTGCTCTTGGGCAGCTTTCTTTGCTTTAACCATTTCAACAAGTTCCTAGAATGAGAGAGAGAGAGAGAAAACCTTGTTCATATTGTTTTTTATCTAGTAGAATTTGCTAAGCAAGTTCTATTTATTTCAAGTATTGAGAAACTAGAAAGAATACTCAAGTCTTGACACAGTAAGACAAAGTTTCAATCAATCAGTAACTTTAAACACTTGCCATTATTAGTCTGCCACCAGCTAGCCTTCCTGTGAATAACACTCACTCCCACCACCCGATTTAACTGCTCAACAACTTTTGTATTGACTTTATAATAGACCAGACTTCCAAAATTAGATATTACTATTCCAAAAGCTATTCAGTTTCAAGTTATAGGGTGATTTCTATACAGTGGTACCTCGGGTTACATATGCTTCAGGTTACAGACTCCGCTAACCCAGAAATATTGCCTTGGGTTAAGAACTTTGCTTCAGGATGAGAACAGAAGTCATGCTCCGGCGGCACAGCGGCAGCAGGAGGCCCCATTAGCTAAAGTGGTGCTTCAGGTTAAGAACAGTTTCAGGTTAAGAACGGACCTCCGGAACGAATTAAGTACTTAACCTGAGGTACCACTGTAATCCTGTACAAGCACACCAGTGTTGCAGTTTGACTTTCAACATAAGCTCGATGCACGTATGGTGTGGATTTGGGCTGTGCCACCATGAATTGGCACTTACTGTAAGACTAAGCACATAAAACAGGGACAAGGAACCTTTCCCCCTCTGAGGTCTGCTCTTTCACACACAAACTTGGTGAATTGCCCATGGAGGGAGATAATTCTCTCTCCATGGTAGCTGCAAGAGGACTCAGCTGTGTCCCCATTTCCCACTGACTGAGCAGTGAAGTTTGGGGACTCCTCATTCTGAAATCCACTACGTAGTTCACTAATGTTTTGATTCAATAAAGAACACCACAAATAATCCTAAATGAATGGCACTGAACTAAAAGGCGAGAACTCAGAATTTAGTTAACACTGAAGGAAAATTCTAGTGTGTTCCCTGCTCTTTTCTATTCATTTGATAAAATTCTACATTTGCAAGTGGTCATGGTATATGTCTTTGATTCAAATGGTATAATGCAATCCTAAAAGTCTTTTTTGGCCAGCCTATTTTAATTAAAGAGGTATGTACAGTGAATGTGTGCTTTGTATGTATGTAGCATCACATTCAATCCCTGGCGCCTATCTAAAGGTTTTTACGGCTCTTACATTTTTATCTGCCAAGACCAGGTCTGTAGCTTCCTTTGCCTCCTGATTAGTTTTGGAAGCAGAGTTTGCCTGTTAAAACATGTTATGTGGGGACCCATAGTGTGTGATTTGCTTTGCCTGGGACAGCCTTGCCTGCAGGAAAAGTTGATAAGCCAGGGTTTCCCCTCCCTGGCACAAATGGCAAATTCTACATAAGGCAAGGCATCATTAATTTTGCCCTTACTATCTCAGGCAGTCATGAAAGCTGTTTTGCCAGTGACTTTTATCAGCAAGCTACTTTTACCGTTGCTCATGATCTCTTTTCCAAGGAACAGGTAAGGTTCCTATGACACTTGAGTGAGAAATTAAAGAAGTGGAATGGAGAGAAGCAAATGTGATCTCTCTTAATGAAGTGCGCTATGGAGTAAAAACAAGCAATATTTTCCTACCTTATATCGTTTCATGCAGTCTTTTTTAGATCGGCCTGGAACAGAAGCTGCTATTTTCTCCCACCTTTCGGGAGTATTCACTGGATATGTCTTGAGAGCTTGTTCTAAAAGTTTTTGCTCTTCTGTTGTCCATGGAGACAAATCTGTAAATGTGGCTGTATAAATAATACATGAGAAAAGAATGTGTTTTAATCAAGAAAGTCCTTAGTGAAAGCTATGCAAAACTCCCAGGCAATTTTCCAGCACTCTCCCTCCTCCCTGGATGCCTTTAGTTCAAGCATCACGGCATTTTTGTTTTCCACCAATTGAACATCACATAACTTCACGCGAATTCTAACTATTCTGTTCACATCTGCAAACACTAGAACTTGCGAATGAAGAACTTTGTTCACTTGGTTGCAGGTCCTCACAGTAGTAGTGAGAGACATCAAGCAGATAATGCCCCAAGCATCCAGCGGCAGAACTGGAGGGATGGCTCTTAACCACATGAGATCTGGGCGTAAGAAGGCTGAATGGAATATTTGGGAGTGGGACGGTGGGGAGAGGCACATCGTTCTTCCCCACTTACCTTCAAAACGTTCTGATGGTGTAGCACTGTCTGCCTGAGGCACAACTCCATGTTCTTTTTTAAACTTATCAAAAGCTTTCTTATTTATGTCATCCTTCTGATGAGGGTCTAAGAAGAATAAGAAGTTGCTTTTAAGTAATCATGCCCCAAACAAATGTTTCACAGGAAATTGTTCTGTTTAAAGTCAAGCATTAAAAGGCCAACTAAACAATTCAACCCATGTCATAAATGAAAGAAGTCTGAGAATATTAAGTAAACTCAGTTTTCACCTGAAAGGCCAACAAGTTACATTATTTTATCAAGAGGGTGCACATACAAAGTGGTTTAGGTCACCCTTGTAAGGAGCATCAATACTTAATACAATGCTGAAATTTTGCATATACGTATAGCTCAAAATGACACTCCAATTATTATAAGGACATCTCAGCCCTTGGGATATGAAAGTCTTCATTACGAAAAACAGCCAGCACTCCAGGAGAAATCAAGCCAAGAAACCAATGAAACAGATTGGAGGGCTATATTATTTCACCCTTCATATACTCTGCCTCAGAATTGGGGAAGATAGTGGAAATGGGCAAGGGGGAAGGGAATGTATTTAGGCTTGCGGAATGTAAGCTGAATTTACTAGGAAGTAAATGGAAGCATGCAGACCATCTTACAAAGATAAAGATACCAAGTTTCTGGAGGCTCTTTGCTTTGTTGATAACATCTTTTGCTGTTCGCTTTATTCCCGTAGTGGAGTGCAAATTCATGTAATTGGCAATAACTTCCCACCTATTATCAGGCAAAAGGAAAAACATAAATGCTCTAAAAACATCCTTTAAAAGTATGTCGATTCTAGCAGTTAAATGCCTGGCTAGTTTTTTTTGTACTGTAATTAATATATCGTTTGGTAAGATATACAGGGTGCGTCTTTTAAAAGAGGCCCCGTGGAACATGGGTACTCTGTATCCACAGGGTCCCTTTTGAAGGACTAACCCTGTATATTTTAAAATCAAATACTGAAATTATTTGTTGGAAGCAGTTTTGGAATTATACATGCACATCTTCCTAAATAAGAGTTACATCATTCTCAGTTGTGCTTAATGCATATGCTTAACAATATCCATAATATACAACAACCTTGTGCTGAAGGTGTTGTACACAAATTGTTGAAGAAGAAAAGGTCTTCCCTGGAAAATGCATTGGCCTTCAGCTCATACCCCCAAACTGCAATCTACCTGAAATCATGCAGTCAGAAATACAGAACAAATTCAGCAATCAACTTGAATGGCTTTGCAAATATCCCTCAGCAGAAAGCTGTTTCTGCAGATCTGTGATACGTTGAGAAAGTGTATATTCACAAATCAATTTAACATAAAAATCAGCACCCTGACTTGCATTCCTTTTATGCTTCAGCACAAGACTACTGCCTATATACATACTGTTCAATAATTGTAGGTACCTTGAGTTAGTCCCAGCAGGAAAGAGGTTTACTGCTTTAATTAGCAGCTGTAAGTCATCTTCTGACCAGTTCTTACTTCCGCCAACACCTCCGCTTGTGGGTTTTTCAGAACTCTTTGTCGCTTGCCGCATACGAGCCTCTGCTTCCTCCCTTTCTCTCCTTATCTGTTCATTTACTTCGTCTATCTATGGGAATACAAGAACACACAAGACTTTAGCACTGAATTGCTGCAAACACAAAAGCCTTCTCCCAATACGTAGGCAATTGCCACAAGTTTCCTGGTCCACAACTGCCACTGTGGGAGAAGCTTTAGAAAAACACAGCTGAGCAAGTTAAAAGGAGGTAGCAGCTGCACAAGTTACAACACTGTGACTCCAGCATGTCTCACCATTTGTTTCTTGCAGAAGCAATTAAAGTTTTTCCCAAGATCTGTGCAAATTAACTGCACTTAAATAGGTAGCTTTAGACTGATTTAAAACTCTGAGGAACACCCTCATCTAAAGGAGGAAATAATAATAATTGCATCGCGTGCATGTTACTGGTCTTAAGACACGTCGTAACCACAATAAAGCAAGAGAATTGTCAGACCATTTAAACTTAATTCACAATTCAGTTTAAATACTGTAACAGAACAAGCAGTGTCTCAGTCTTCTGTTGATTTTGGCACCATGTAAGTCCATATACTTTAACATGAAGTTCAAGCATTGAACTTCCTTATCCTTTAAAAAAATAAATCAATCTATAATCCTCTTGCTAGCCCTGAAGGGGGCGGACGGGTGGACAAGGTAGTGTCCCATTTTTCTCGTTTTTATCTCTCAAGCTTGCATAAACATGCAAAGATTCGTCTGCTAACCTCTAGATAGCATACTGCTCTTCCACTTTGTATGCTCTGAGATTCTGCTGGACTTTAAAAATGCAATAAAGGAGGCATTATTAGTTGTGTGAGCAGGTGCAAAAATTCTCTTTAGAAATGCAATTCTGCTGGGCAATTTGCTTCCTATACAACACAGCATACATGTTCGACAGGATCACACCAATATTTTCACTATGTTGACACACTCTTACGTGACAAAAGATGAATAATTACCTGTTTTTCTACAGCAGCCTTTCCTTCTTCCCTTGTTGTGGATGTAAGTGCTTCATTCAAGCACTGCAGACTAAAAATAAATTATTGAGCGATATTTCAGATCTAGTAGAAAGCTGAAGGTCAAAAAACGTAACATGTAGGTCAGGAATGCATACCTTGCCAATTCCAGACGATCACACAGCTTTTCTACTTCTTCCATCATCTTAACACATTCTGCCTCACTGTCAGAAAAGTAATTCCAGTTCTGAAAGAAGAACACCATATGCTTTATCTTCAGATTACAGAAAAACAGCAGGCAGAGGTGACAAGCAATGTGTTTGGCTTGGGCATTTTCGCTGTAGTAATTCTTCATTTAAGCAAACAGCTTCCATGAACATTGTTATCAAAAGCGGAACTAGCTTTGCTTTTCAGAGCAGAAAGCACTGGAGAATTAGCTGATTTTTGACATTCAAATGCCTAGTATTTTGAGCTCTTGATTAATTAGTGCAAAATACCAGTGACACATATGTTGGCTAAAATTTATGCTTCTAAAATTGGATGTTTATATTTTGGAGAACTTCTTGCACCTCTTGTCATTTTGACTATCAGTACCACAGCATCACTTAAGGACATAAGTATTCTCCCCCCCCCCCATAAAATACACATTTGTGTGTGCAGGTTCACCTAACGTAATGCATTTTTGTACATTATTTTTGCTAATATGCACATTTTGTGTGCATGTTTCCCCAGTGCTGACTTTTTTATTTGGATAACTGCAACTGTTTATTTTTAGCATCCCTTCTGGAAAACTATATATAGTTACCGTAGCCTTCACATCACACCTCAGTTCACAAGGATATTTTGAATAACAACATCAAAAGTAAATGTGAGGCTTTATAAAACTTTAAAGAAAAACTCTTTCAAGATATCAAGGTCGCTTCTCCGAGAATTAGGACTAATGTAGAGTGCTGTTCAAACCCAATGTTCTGTGAGCTCGATGTAAGAATAAAAGAATAAAATAAAGAATAAAATTTATATTTAACTATAGCAGTACACATATACCTTGCAGGTTGTTCGCAGTTTTTGCCTTTCCTTTTTAATTGCTTTTTTCTGAATATCCTTCTCTTTTTTCACTAGCAGCGCTTGTTGTCTAATTTCTTCCTCTTCTTTTTCCTTGGCTAATCGTGCTGCTTCTAATTCCGCTTGCCTTTGCTGAAACAGAAGAAAAACTATGAATCAGTAAAGTCTGATACCATATCTATGCCAAGTTAAAAGCAGTTTGTGATACTCGGTTCTCAGAATTTTAGGTATTCTTACTAGCAAACCAACCAGAGATGCATATTTGTCATTATTTCAAGGCCATCACCTGAATTATTGACCAAATAAATAACTGCATCATTCCAGTAATCATCTGTGCTCCATGAAATCTTTCAGCATAGGTCTTTAGCAAATGGGAACGTCACAAATTCTTATGCTAATGAAACAGGATTAAAATGGTTTTTTAAACACTTGCTTATCTCAAGTTTTGGCGCCAAAACACACCCATCACTTGAATTCAAAGATATTGGGTACAGTGGAACCTCGCAAGACGAATGCCTCTCAAGACGAAAAATGTGCAAGATGAAAGAGTTTTTCGTTTTTTGAGTCGTTCCGCAAGACAAATTTCCCTATGGGCTTGCTTCGCAAGATGAAACGTCTTGCGACTTTGTTTCCTTTTTCTTAAAGCCGCTAAGCTGTTAATAGCCGCTAAGCCGTTAATAGCCACTAAGCCGCTAATAGCTGTGCTTCGCAAGACGAAAAAACCGCAAGACGAAGAGACTCGCGGAACGGATTAATTTCGTCTTGCAAGGCACCACTGTATTTGTTTAGGTATACATATTTAATTAGGTATGTTCTAGGAAAGCACAATTTATTACATGGGCCACAGGCCAAGTCAATAGATCATTATGTAAAACCAAAACCTTTAAAATGCTATTTTATTATTATTTCAGTTTATTACTTGCTCTTCACTCTAAGGTCCCAGGGCAGATTACAACTATTTTAAACACAATTTAGAACAGTTTGTATTTTTAAATTGTATGTCTTCAATCACAAAAAATAGGGTGGGTCATGAAAATACACATCTCAAGTGTCAAAGACTAAGGTAAAGAGGTGCGTCTTCAGCATTTGCTGAAAACTATAATGAAACTGCCAGATACACCTTTGGCAACAAGTATTAGCAATTCGGAGTGATATTCAAGGGGTGACAGCTGTGTCTGCTACTATAACAACTTTCCCTTCACCTCCTTTCCACTGCAGCCCCCATCCATAAAATCAGCTATGGAGGGTCCTCCACAGGGGAGCGGGGGGGGGGGGGGAAGGACAGGCTTCATGGGGGGAAGTGAGGAAGAGGAAGCCCCACTCTGCTAGCAGAAGTTCATAGTTCAAGCTGGTTGAATACCACCCAATGTGTAGTTTTGTCAAGCTGGCAGAGCACCAAAACATTTTGTACACCAAAGCTTTCCAAACTTTTCGTGTAGATGACACACTTTTTAGAAATGCATCATTTCACTACACAGTGATTTAGTTTTACTAGCAAACCAGAGGTTAAATGAACCCCTTTCCCGTCCCGGAAGGAGCACGGGGAGTATTTGCGTGACACACCTACACACTTAACGTGTTGCGACACAGAGTTTGGAAAGCTCTGCTGTACGCATTCACACTTTTTGAATCCTTCAAAACAAGTATAGATTGAAATGTACTCTGTCGCGCTCCTCCTGTTCTTTTCGTTTTGCTTCTGCCTTTGCTTTCTTTTCTGCTTCTTTCTTTGCTTTTTCTTCTTCCTTGAACTTCTTTATTCTGGGATCACAGCTGTATGCGGTGTCTAAGAAAAAAAAAGAAAAGAAAAGAAAAGGTGTCTGTGAAGTGAACATATAAAGGCTGAAACGTAATGAATGGGTCTTGACAAAACTGAGTTCACACTTACCAACGAGTGTCCTTATTCTATTCATCTCTTCCTTTTTCCTTAATGCTCTAGCTGCTCTGTTTTGTTTTTCAATCCACCTCCTCTCATCTCGACTGCAGAGAGAGATGAGAGGCGTTAAGTAGAAACCACTTCTCTGCTCAAGCACATCTCAGTACAAAATCATTTCGGGAAATGTTGCTAAACTCAAGAGGAACAGCAACACTTCCATGAATTCCTCAGTGAATACGATCGTATTCAGCAGGGCTTCAATCAGCTTCACAAGTGATGCCCTTTGATAAAACCCCAATTATTGTATTCAACACAAATAATATTTATGTACCCTGACACATACCATGTGTTTACCATTGCCTGAATAAGTTTCTAAACCTTGGCTCACCGAACCCTCCCTCCTGGTACACTCTTCCTAAGAAAAGAAAGCTTTCCTGTATTTTATTTCTATTCAAATTTTCCTCCAATAAGCTGGTGAATGCTTGCACAATACTGAGATACTAGAGTAGAGAACGGGACCGTTCTTTGGACTGATTATCTCTGAGCATTACTAGATCTATGGAGAATCTATACTGGGCATATTCACAAGGCTTATTCTGCTTTGTTATTCAGTACCTGTTATCATTAATAAGATTAGTGTAAAATCTGTAACACAGTCAAACCTCCATTTACCCTCTGGTTATGTAAACTTCGGGATGCGCATGTAGCAAACCCGGAAAATTTTACCGGGTTTCGCCGTGTGCATGTGCGCAGAAGCGGTCCTCAGGTTGCAGAAACCCCGGAATCCGACCACATCTCTGGAACGGATCCCGTCCACAACTGGAGGTACCACTGTATACTATGACACACAAGTTGAATTTGTTTGGTGTATTAACATTGGTGCTTTTATTTACATACCATTCTGCTTTTTCTTTTTCTTCTTCGTCTAAATAAGAAAACTCCCGCCAAGAATCAAAGTTATACCTAACACACAATGAAGTAAGAGAGAAAACGTTAGTGCTATGTTGATGCCTAATCAAATGTTACAATAGTTGTATTGCAAATTCTTCAGAACATTTTTAGTTTGCATTCTTAATTTGAGATTATATCGCTAGCTGTCTGGTGCATACACTTTATCAAGCTTAAGGAAATCTACATGCCATCAGAATATTAATGAACAGTTCATTCTGATTATTTTACGCTGCAGGGCAAAATCTTATGATATGGGAAGAAAATGGAGATGGGGGTGCAGATGGGCATTCTGTTTCCTACACTGGCCCCTCTCCCTCTAGCATTGTTTCTGCATTTCTGCGTAACCACAGCACAGAGCAATGGAGATCAGCAACGATGTTAACATCTAGTCACATACATCTGTTTGCCACTAAATAAAAACGTGGTTCCCATAAGTCACAAGCCATCAATCTGAAGATCTCATATCACAACTATTCCAGGTTTGTCTTGACTAAAGACTCTGCAGTCCCGCTATTTATATATATGGCAGTCTATTTTGGGGGAAAGGAAAGTTTCAAACTGCAAAGAATAACTCTCCAGAGTAGATATGTAACGGGGTTGCAATGTTACTTCCTGGCCTCACCCTTTATTCCTAAGGAAAAGTTATTCAGTGCTCTTATGTTTTTCTACTATATGGACTTCTACAAATGTCTTGTTTATTTTCACAGACAAGTTTTCCCATACAATTTTGACATGTCACATAAAATTATTTCACAAGGAAGAAAAAGAAAAAATTTTGCTTACCAAAATGAATAAAATGCATCTACCTCTTCAAAGGAGGAATTTGTGTCCCCAAGCTTAGGTACATTTTTCTTATTTGACCATCTGTAGCAATTAAGACATACACAGACATTCATTATATTGAAAAGTTGGGTGAATTAATTGAAGAAACAGTAACTTTCTCTATACATTAATGCTATATCATGTGAGAATTTAATCTGAAGCATATGGATTTGCTTCTCTAATCCTCTAAACTCTATAGACCATAGTCAATAAGACTTAAATGAGATTTCAAATTCAAAAGAAGTGAGCTTAATCTTATAATTTCATTCTCAAGCAAGTAGCACAAAGGAAAACAGTATCAGTATTCCATCTTGGTGCTAACATTGCAAAATGACTCAGAATGTTGAGATAGCATAATCTATTATTTCTACAGTATTAGCAAATTAAATTAAATTTCTATACCTTCATCCAAGGACCACAGAGTGATTTACAATATAAAAACAAAAATATTTAACATAGTAACAAACAAAACTGTTTATTATTTATTAACCTAGCACTGCTGGACTAAAACATCCACAACTGCAAGATGCAATATAAAACTGTACACTGGACAGAAACCAATAAATTGAGCATAGCCTCTCCTCCATTGCTCTGACAAAGTTGAGAAAATTATTTGTGCACCATCGTGAAGGCTAGGCCTTGTGAAGCAAGTGACAGTGGAAGATAGCCAAGCACTGAGGCTGCATTAAACAATTAGAACAGTTCTGGAACCGACAGATGGATCTGCTCTACAACAGACTGCTCTAATGGTATCACCAGTGTGTGTTGCTAGGAAACAGCAATAAGCACACAAATATTATTTTAGTACCTAAGTGTGAGATAACCGAGTGTGAGTTATCAAACACATCAAACACAACTCTATCTCTATTAAGATGCTCAAGCTCCCCAAATGACTGGAATCAAAGACACTTCTAACACAAAGACACACTGCCAATAAGGCAAAGTGGGAGACAATCTCCCCTACAGCCTATAATATAGCTTACCTGGCATTTCTTTCAAAAACCGGGGAAAAAACCTCAAAGAAGTTTTCCTTTGCTTCACTTTTAGAAGGAACTGTGTTATCAAAAGTAGGATCTATACTGTTAAATGCTCGTCTCTTCAGAGGATCTGACAAAATTTCATAGGCTGGAAAATGGAATTACAGTAAATAATCAATTTATAGTAAGTAATCGACTTAGAATGGGAGCCAAGCTTGGTTCCCCCTCAAAAATGCCTTGCTGCTCATGCACTGCGAATGCCAGCCTGCCCATTTTTGAACTAACATGCAATGCATAGCCATTTCAGAAAATTAGCTTTGTGGACTGTGCTGGATGGATTAAGTAACCATTCATATGTATCCAAATCCTCAGAGCCAATGAAGAATCCCAGTGACTGCATTTGCCAATAGGTATGGGGTTGGTGAATCAACAGAATAAGATATGCATTGCATATTTCTGTAACATGCTTAAAACCTATCATTAGGACTTCTGAAAAGGGGATAGAGCACAATTCTAAAATCATCATTACATCAACTTTCCCTTTTCAAAAGCTCCCCCAGTTATTGCAATTTCTAGAATGCAACATTTCAGAGTAGTGACAAGAGCAATAGTTGGATAAGGGGCTGCTTATCTTTAGAGCAGCTTGCACATACATACAAACTAGGAATCTAAAATAATGAGTAAGCATAATTCAATCAATTATTTCATAATTAATCTAAGCTGACACACACAAGCCCTCTCATCTGCATACAAGAACAATAAGGAGCACAATAACTCCTAGGAAAGCTCAACTTGGAAGAACTTGTTTCAATGAATTCACGATTTATTTATTAAGTAGCAACATTATTATTATTACCGAAACACTGCCAACAGTGCCATTTGCTGGAAGCTCTGTTCTTCTAATATGTGTTTTACATAAGCAAGAATCACAAATATACTGAACCATTTTATGCACAGTCATATAGGCTATGTTAGTTGATAACTACTACTTACCTTTTGTTATACAAGTAAAGTAGTCGTTGTCACCTTCACCTATCTGTTCTCCTGCTGCTTTTCGCTTGTCTGGATGGTGTTTCAAAACCATGGCTTTATCTATGGGAGTAGAAGGAAATGTCAACTTCGGAAACACCTCCCTTCACCTGCTTTATCATCAATTGCATATTGCCTGTTTTAAACAGCAAAAATGTTTTAAGCAGCAAAAAGTATCCAAACAACAGCGATACCTTGTACTTTCATAGACACACCATGAGTTGAACCATATTACATATCTGTGGGGTCATAGCTATCCTTAACGGAGGGCAGAAATGTAAGTAAAATTATTTCCCCTCTCTCTTACATGAAATGCAAAGTGGCAAAACAAGTACTTTGTGATGTTTCACACATATTTAAGATTTCAACATCTCACCCCACACATTAATTTCTGAATACTAATTTCTGAATTATACTACAACTACAGTATTGAAAAAATGCAACTCTGCATATGCAAAGCTGATTTAGGCTGATGCAGCAGTTAAGATCAATAATTATCAACCTTTCAGTATTTTGTGTGTGTCTGGCATCTCTAGGTTTTGAACTAAATTGCACAAGGAGTTACATTGTATCAGGAGCCTGAATTACCACATAAAAATTACAAATGGACCACAGGCTGCATGTGTGCATAGCTTTGCCCCAGATAATAAATCCTTAATTTCAGGTGTTTTACTTTAATTGGAAGTCAATGTAAAATGCATCTTACTGTTTTTCTTTAGTTTTGTGACTCAGCTGTTATAGTTGACCCCTGAAGACATGTATTTTAAAGTGTTCGTCCTCCCCACCCCATAATCGTAAGTCCTAAACTAACAATCAGACTCTATGTTTCAGCTGAAGAACTGTGCCACAGCAGTCAAAACAACATTCTTGGTGTCCTTTTAAGTGAAATGTTCTTCCTTTATGCAATCAAC